>NC_053389.1:436972241-437572241 GCF_905171765.1 Bufo bufo | reverse complement strand
ATATAAACAATTAAAAAATAAACATATTAAGTAGGGATGAGCGAATCAACTTCGGATGAAACATTTTTAGGTGACTAAAAAAAATCCCGAATCGTGTTTTTTTTTCTGTCATAGCGTTCACTGCTCAGGAAATTTTTACAAATATTTTAATAGTTCAGACGCGGCAATACCTAATATTAGGGATGAGCGAATCGACTTAGATGAAACATCTGAAGTCGATTTGCATAAAACTTTGTTTCAATACTGTACGGAGCGAGCGCGCCGTACAGTATTAGAATGTATTGGCTCCGATGAGCCGAAGTTATTACTTTGTGAAGTCTCGCGAGACTTCGCATAATAACTTCAGAAATTGATTTATACTGTTAAAAACCATTTCCCGAACTCGGGTTCGGTTCCAAAGTAGCACTTGGAACCGAAGCCGAGTTTGGGAATTTTTTTTTACAGTATAAATCAATTTCTGAAGTTTTTATGCGAAGTCTCGCGAGACTTCGCAAAGTAATTACTTTGGCTAATCGGAACCAATACATTCTAATACTGTATGGAGCGAGCAGTACAGTATTTAAACAAAGTTTTATGCGAATCGACTTTGGATGTTTCATCTAAGTCGATTCGCTCATCCCTAATATTAGGTATTGCCGCGTCTGAACTATTAAAATATTTGTAAAAATTTCCTGTGCAGTGAACGCTATGACAGAAAAAAAAAACACGATTCAGGATTTTTTTTAGTCACCTTGTCCCGCACCAAAAATTTAATAGCAGTGATCAAAAAGTCGTACATACCACAAAAATAGTACCAATAAAAACTAGAGTTCATTTTGCAAAAAACAGGCCCTCATACAGCTCTGTAGACCAATATAAAAAAGTAATGACTGTCAGAAAATGGTGATGTAAAGAAAATGTAAATTTAAAAAAAAAGTTTTTATTGTTTTAAAAGTGATAAAACAAAATAAAGTATACAAGTTTGGTATCATCATAATTGTATTGAGCTGCAGAATATAAACTTCATATCCTTTTTAGCACACATTGAACGTGTTGGCAGAATTGTGTTTTTTTTTTTTGTTTGTTTTTTTACTTCACAAACAATTTGTTCCCGTTTCCTAATACAAGGCATGGTAAATTAAATGGTGCCATTAAAAAAATACATCTTGTCCCGCAAAAAATATGCTCTTATATGTGAATGGAAAAATTAAAGTTATGGCTATTGGAACGTGGGGAGGAAAAATCAAAAATGCAAAAATCCAAATAGTCCTTTAAGGGATTAATGGACTATAAGTACTGTATATGTGTGTTTATGCAATGTGTGAAGTGAGGTAAATCTGTACAGCAAAGTTTCGTTATGTACTGCATATAATTTATGTACCTGCCTTATTTCCTTTGCCATTCATTATAACCTACAGGGTGCACTAGTGCCACCTCCTGGTGCGCACCTTATATTTGCTCATGCTCTCGAGAACATGCAGATCAGGGAGTTGGATTGCTTACACTCAGACACCTAGCCCTCATACAAGAATGGACTACTGATGATGAAATGGTCAATATGGCATGCAGTGGTACCACACCCTGTGTATTCTGCAAAACATGTGAAGAACATTATTCAAACAGATGAAGAGATTATTAGTGGTTACACATAGCTATAAAATTACTCAGATACACCACTGGAAATCAAGTATAAATGGTTTTAAAAAAAGAGCAATTTTTGGTAATTTGTATAAAAATGAAGTCTAGCTCATGATTTATATCTTTATATTATGTTTATATTATACTATATATTCTAATATACTTTTATTATAAGTATAATATTTATTATACTAAATAATATGTATTACCTATACAGCCTTATGAATAATTCCAAATGGTTCACATTTTTTCTAATAACCACCTCTATTTGCTCAATCCCTCTGCTTCCAATGTCCCTGTTACAACCTACCCATTAGTACGTTTATCTATTCAGGGTCAAGTAGAGAGGACTTCTTAAAGTGGTAGTGCATTGTCTTCACGCCATTATATTCTGAGGCTGTATATGGAGATTCAGTTCCCTAGTTATTGTGGCTAGACACGGCTAGCATCACTTTCTTATTTAGGAGGAAGTGAGTCAGTGTAGTCCAAGTTGTGTATGAGAAAACAGCGAGGGAGCAGTACTGAATAAGGAAACCACTACCTTGTGGATTACAAGCACCAAAAGTTATAGCATATGTGACAGCCTTTGAGGCAAACAGTTACTGAATGCAGCATAAAGCTCCACAGTCATACAGGGAGGATTGCAGTGCATTTGTCAGAGAAAGGTAATGTACCTACATTGAGGCTACAGACATCTCTGCATGTGGGGGGAGCAAATAAGCATCAGGTTCCCCATCATATCAAAAAGGACAGAAAGGGCCCTCTGTTCTGAGACCGTATTACACTGAGGATACATATATATATATATATATATATATATATATATATATATATACATCTGGAGATAGACAGTGCACCCTTTATGCTGGGAAAGGAGAAATTGTACAGCCTGATTAAAGGAGAGAGACCAGCCTTGGGAATTGCATTCGCCAGCCGTAAAGACTGCAATTAATGTATACAGTGCTTGTGTGAACCACTTACAAAATAGCCTTAGTACAGTACAGTGGACTTGTTGCTAGAACTTGGCCGCATTATTGTGCGCACCAACACCTGCATTACTTTTACATCACTTCAGAGAACCATGCCTTGTACCTCAAAACACCTGCAGGTTACCTGCAATGAGCCATGGGTGAGGCACATGGAGGATGTGAGTAGTTGTACTCATTGTTCGGATGCTCCATGGGCCGTGCAGTAATGGGAATGATGCACCTTGGTACACCCTGGAATTTGGGGTTGTCCTACTTGTTGTTGGTTGTGGTGCCCTTGGTGGTGATGAACTGTGAGGGTCCCTTGGTAGCTTGAGATGTCGGTGCAGTGGAAATAAGGAGGCCACGTTAACAGCAAATGATTCTATACTGAATATTCAAGTTTAACTGCATTAATCACAGATTCATGCATGGACTGGTAGATGTTTCATAAGTGCAACTCCCTCAGATCTTACAAAGTATACAATTGCAGTCAGAATTAGCGGGCACATATGTCTCTTTAGAGCAATTCTCCGTACACTGCACTTCTCTAGCTGACTTGTATTTACTATCCCTTAGTATCACCGCGTGGCCGAGAGAGCAACATAACGAGGACTACCACCGTGAGTGCATCTACTCCAATCCTCTCCGCCTACCCTGCGGCTCTCTGCAGTGGTACAGTTTAAGCAATTAAAGTAAAACTATAATACCCCTCTAAGGACCCACGCGCTCACAGCAAGGCCACGTCGATATGGTATGTACAGCAGGACAAAGAAACCCTACATTTCTATATTAGAGAGCCATGGGAACTTTGTGAGCTACTGTGTGGTGCCTACAAATGGATCTGTATTCTCCAATAGAACACTACATTTCTAGAGGAAAATAACTCTGGGATGCAGCATCTGATGGAACATGATGATATTTTTATCAGAGATTTGTGGAGGCACAAGGATGGGTCCATAGACTTCTATGGGCATTGCAATACAGACCTCCGACATATAAATCTGCCATCAAGCTTGGTGAAAGGACAGATGCGACTGTTTGACCATAAAGCTTAGAGTCTAGAGAATGCATAAAAATTTGTTTGTTGCCTTTGGCTGTCAGAAAATACTATAGTCATCAGTGCAGATGAAAGTTGTGACATGGCTACCTGAATTGCGTTAAAAGCAAAGTCTATTTCATTGTAGATGATTTTATCCGCCATACTTTATGTACTTGAGATCATGCTGCAAGGAACGATTATCAGAGCCTTAGCAAATACAGCCACATCCTATATTTTTCAAATATAAAGAAAAGGAAATCCTACTTTGTTACCATGGTAACGGCAGCCAAGATTTGTCTAATATAAGACTGGGAGTTAAATATGTGATACATATATACGGTGCAATGATTATAGGGCTATATGCTGTAGGAAAATTAAAATTGCTATCCTCTGCAGAGGGAAGAGCAGCATATGATAACGGTGAAGAATTTGTCCTATATATAAATGTGCACTGAAGTATGGCTGACATCAGGATTTCATGTAACACTAATGTGCACAAGGGGTCATGAGAACCTGAGAAATTTGGAGCCTTTTTGCCCATGTGCTTTCATATGGTTATAATGCATTGCAGACCCATATGTTTGTAATCATTGCATCATTACAAGATCTGATAAGAAATGCTGATTCATATAAGGGTTTATTCACATGACTGTATGTATTTTGCAGTGTGCAAAATGTGGATCCTCCAAAAATATGGATGATGTCTGTGTGATGTGCGTGTTGCATCTGTTTTTATTGCAGATCCATTGTAACAATGCCTATTCCTGTCCGCTATCTTTTTTGCAGGGCTACGGAACAGACATACGTATGTGGACAGCACACTGAGTGCTGCCTGCATTTTTTGCAGACCCATTGAAATGAATGGGTCCACATCCTATCCGCAACAAATGTGGATCGGATGCGACCAAAAATACAATCGTGTGAATGGGGCCTAATGTTTAGAAATACATGGATTAAAGCTACCCACTGATGAAAGTTGCACACAATTCTCAAATTTATTAGTGTCTTAAAGAGGACCTGTCACCTCTCCTGACATGTCAGTTTTAGTAACTACTTGCATCCCCGTGTAATAGCAATTCTGGAACATCTATTCTTATGGCTCTATGTTGTGCTATTCCTGTATTGTTTCAGCTAGAAGTTATGAGTTAAGGTCCAGGGGGGTGTTACCAGTTGTGGGTCACACTCAGTTGTTCAGGGACACACTCCCATCTGGTAACATCCATCTGGACCTTCATTGCAAACTGCTAGGAATCATTCATAACTTCTAGTAGGAAGGAATGGTAAAACATGGGGAATGCAAGCAGTTACTAAAACAGACATGTCAGGAAAGGTTACAGGTCCTCTTTAAATGTAGACAATGTGAAAAAGTTTTCAGTAGTTCATGCTGTGTGATAGATTTGTCCTCTTGGCACATGTTAGACACTTTTCACTTCCTTAATTTCTAGTTGACCCAGCGCATTTTATGACCACAATTAGCCATATCTGTTTTCTAGACACTTTTCAAAACTACCTAGTGATGCACAAAAAGTGACTCTAAGGCCTCATGCACACGACCGTTGTGTGCATCCGTGGCCGTTGTTCCGTTTTCCCAGATTTTCTGCGGACCCATTGACTTTCAATGGGTCCGTTGAAAACTTGGAAAATGCACCATTGTTCATCCGCGGCCGTGATCCGTGTTTCCTGTCACCTGTCCTATTTTTTTGACGGACAACGGTTCACGGACCCATTCAAGTCAATGGGTCCGTGAAAAAACACGGATGCACACAAGATTGGCATCTTTGTCCGTGATCCGTGGCCATTGGCAACTTTCACACAGACGGATCACAGATCCGTCTGCATAAAAGCTTTTTCAGATATGACAAAGAAAAAAATAAGGGGTTGGGTCAGCACAACCTGCCTGTAGGTGCAGATCGCTATGGCGAAATACATATACAAACGGAAAATGCAAATGTGATCGCACACTACATCCAGCACTCTGCCCTCCATGCTGGACGAGACATTGGTTTATATTTTGGCCAAAGCATAGTAAGCCACTCACCGCGTCAAGGCTGTCTCATGAGTGGTCCCTAACTGTTGTTCCTACCTGTTCATGGGCCATGACAGCCACACAAAATCCAGGGAATGCAGGTCAGCATGCAAGCCAAGTACACTTTGCTTGTAACCCCGTCCGGTGCCATTACAGCTTTCATCGGATCCAGGGATGCAATGTGCGATCACATTTGCATTTTCCGTTTGTATATGTATTTCGCCATAGCGATCTGCACCTACAGGCAGGTTGTGCTGACCCAACCCCTTATTTTTTTCTTTGTAGTATATATTGGAGGCGTGGCGATCTCCTTGGAGTCATTGCACACCTGACCAGTTAATCTGTCCTTGAGGCTGGTTTTAAAGTCAGTATAAAACTGAGTCTGCTTGTATAGAACCTACCATTAGCCATTTGGCTCCAGGAGAAGTATATGGTGGGTTCAGCATGCATGTTGGTACTTGCATCCCTGGATCCGATGAAAGCTGTAATGGCACCGGACGGGGTTACAAGCAAAGTGTACTTGGCTTGCATGCTGACCTGCATTCCCTGGATTTTGTGTGGCTGTCATGGCCCATGAACAGGTAGGAACAACAGTTAGGGACCACTCATGAGACAGCCTTGACGCGGTGAGTGGCTTACTATGCTTTGGCCAAAATATAAACCAATGTCTCGTCCAGCATGGAGGGCAGAGTGCTGGATGTAGTGTGCGATCACATTTGCATTTTCCGTTTTTTCAGATATGAGTTTTCACTTCGTGAAAACTCATATCCGACAGTATATTCTAACACAGAGGCGTTCCCATAGTGATGGGGACGCTTCAAGTTAGAATATACTGAGAACTGTGTACATGACTGCCCCCTGCTGCCTGGCAGCACCCGATCTCTTACAGGGGGTTGTGATCCGCACAATTAACCCCTCAGGTGCCACACCTAAAGGGTTAATTGTGCGTATCATAGCCCCCTGTAAGAGATCAGGTGCTGCCAGGCAGGAGGGGGCAGACCCCCTCCCTCCCCAATATTATATTCATTGGTGGCCAGTGCGGCCTCCCCTCTCCCCCCCCTTGTTAAAATCACATTCCGAATCCCCCATCATTGGTGGCCAGTGCGGCCTCACATCTCCCCCCCCCCTTGTTAAAATCATGTTCCGAATCCCCCATCATTGGTGGTCAGTGCGGCCTCCCCTCTCCCCCCCCAGTCAAAATCACGTTCCGAATCCCCCATCATTGGTGGCCAGTGCGGCCTCACATCTCCTCCCCCCCTAATTAAAATCACGTTCCGAATCCCCCATCATTGGTGGCCAGTGCGCCTCACATCCCCCCCCCCTAGTTAAAATCACGTTCCGAATCCCCCATCATTGGTGGCCAGTGCGGCCTCACATCTCCCCCCCCCCTAGTTAAAATCACGTTCCCCCATCATTGGTGGCAGTGGAGAGTTCCGATCGGAGTCCCAGTTTAATCACTAGGGCTCCGATCGGTAACCATGGCAAGCAGGACGCTACTGCAGTCCTGGTTGCCATGGTTACTTAGCAATTTTTAGACGCATTATACTTACCTGCGAGCTGCGATATTTGTGACCAGCCGGGCGCTCCTCCTACTGGTAAGTGACAGGTCTGTGCTATAGGCAATGCGCCGCACAGACCTTTCACTTACCAGTAGGAGGAGCACCCGGCCGGTCACAGACATCGCAGCTCGCAGGTAAGTATAATGCTTCTAAAAATTGCTAAGTAACCATGGCAACCAGGACTGCAGTAGCGTCCTGCTTGCCATGGTTACCGATCGGAGCCCCAGTGATTAAACTGGGTCTCCGATCGGAACTCTCCACTGCCACCAATGATGGGGGAACGTGATTTTAACTAGGGGGGGGAGATGTGAGGCCGCACTGGCCACCAATGATGGGGGATTCGGAACGTGATTTTAACAAGGGGGGGGAGATGTGAGGCCGCACTGGCCACCAATGATGGGGGATTCGGAACGTGATTTTAACAAGGGGGGGGGGAGATGTGAGGCCGCACTGGCCACCAATGAATATAATATTAGGGAGGGAGGGGGGTCTGCCCCCTCCTGCCTGGCAGCACCTGATCTCTTACAGGGGGCTATTGTCACGACCGCTACCCCAGCAGCAGTCGTGTCGCACCAGACGGAGGGGTAGGGGGACCCTTATCTACGGATGGGAATAGTATGGCCACCCCTGACTAACCCTAAGCTGGCACCTGTCTGCCCTGATACCCTAGACGGGGTGTGAACCCGTGCGGCGAGCAGGATGCCTAAACCCTCAGTCACCCTAAAGCCTAGAGTGGGGAAAGGCCGATGGGAGCACTAGTCATCATCACTCATGTCTAGGAGAACAGCAGGGGAAGACAGCAACAAACAAACTTATATCAGAGATAGACTTATCCAGTCACGAGCAGAGAAGGCGATCCCAATCACGACAGTCCACGCCGGACAAGAGCTCCACAGCAACACCATCAAACGATCTCCTTCAAAGGTCAGAATAGAACTGGAAGTAAGGACTATATCTGGCAATGACTGCAAGTGAAAGTGAAACTAATATAGTAGCTGGGAGTGGCAGACAGGACTCACCTGAGAAGGATGCCTACAAACTCCCAGTCAGGACAAAAAGGTTCACAAGGCAAAACCCAGATGACATACCCTGAACAACGGAGCAAACTCACAAGCTATCGCGAGTAGCAAGTCGCTGCGACCTTCTCCTCCCAGACCTGTCTGGATCAGTCACAGTCGTGACAGCTATGATACGCACAATTAACCCTTTAGGTGCGGCACCTGAGGGGTTAATTGTGCGGATCACAGCCCCCTGTAAAAGATCGGGTGCTGCCAGGCAGCAGGGGGCAGTCATGTACACAGTTCGTAGGATATTCTAACTTGAAGCGTCCCCATCACTATGGGAACGCCTCTGTGTTAGAATATACTGTCGGATATGAGTTTCACGATCTAACTCAAATCCGATGGTATATTCTAACATAGAGGCGTTCCCATGGTGATGGGGACGCTTCAAGTTAAAATATACCATCGGATTGGAGAAAACTCCGATCTTATGGTATATTAACTCCTGACTTTACATTGAAAGTCAATGGGGGACGGATTCGTTTGCAATTGCACCATATTGTGTCAACGTCAAACGGATCCGTCCACATTGACTTGCATTGTAATTCAGGACGGATCCGTTTGGCTTTTTTTTCATGTCCGTGGATCCTCCAAAACTCAAGGAAGACCCACGGACGAAAAACGGTCACGGATCACGGACCAACGGAACCCCGTTTTGCTTACCGTGAAAAAATACTGTTGTGTGCATGAGGCCTAACACTTAGGCCTCTTGCACACAACCGTATAGCTTTGTCAGTATTTTGCAGTCCGCAAAAAATACAGATGACATCCTTGTGCATTCCGTTTTTTGCGGAACGGAACAACTGACCGTTATGCGGACAATAATAGGACATGTTCTATCTTCAAACGGAAAAACGGAAGGCATACAGAGTACCTTCAGTTTTTTTTCGCGGATCCATTGAAATTAATGTTTCCGTATATGGTTTCCGGCTATTACCTGCGGTTGCGGCGGTGATCGGGCATGCCATCGGGTCCCCATGCGGCTGTAGGGGGGACCTGATGGCATGGAAGGCAGCGCGATGCCTAAGGAAGGCATCGCGCTGCCTTCCGGTGACGTGCCTGTGAGATCCAGTCCCCTGGATCTCACAGGCCGGAAGCTGTACACACAGTATTACTCATACAGCCAATGCATTCCAATACAGAAGTATTGGAATGCATTGTAAAGGATTAGACCCCCAAAAGTGGGACAAAAAATAAAGTGAAAAAATAAGTGAAAAAAATAAAGTTTTCCCCCCAAAAAATGTAAAGTTTCAAGTAAAAATAAACAAAAACTTCATTTTCCCCAAATAAAGTAAAAAGAAATTGGTAAAAAATAGGGGGGAAAAAAAGGATACATATTAGGTAACGCCGCGTCTGTATCGACCGGCTCTATAAACATATCACATGACCTAACCCCTCAGATAAACACCGTAAAAAATAAAAAATAAAAACTGTGCTAAATAAACAATTTTTTTGTCACCTTATATCACAAAAAGTACAACAGCAAGCGATCAAAAAGGCGTTTTTTTTGTTTCAAAAATAATATTATTGTGTAAAACTTACATAAATAAAAAAAATGTATACATATTAGGTATCGCCGCGTCCGTATCGACCTGCTCTATAAAAATATCACATCATCTAACCCCTCAGATGAACACCGTAAAAAAATGTAAATTAAAAACTGTGCTAAATAAACCATTTTTTGTCACCTTACATCACAAAAAGTGTAATAGCAAGCGATCAAAAAATCACACGCACCCCAAAATAGTGCCAATAAAACCGTCAACTCATCCCACAAAAATGATACCCTACCCAAGGTAATCGCCCAAAAACTGAAAAAAATAATGGCTCTCAGACTATGGAAACACTAAAACATGTTTTTTTTTTTCTTCAAAAATGAAATTATTGTGTAAAATTTACATAAATAAAAAAAACTTATACATATTAGGTATCGCTGCGTCCGTAATAACTTGCTCTATAAAAATATCACATGACCTAACCCCTCAGGTGAATACCGTAAAAAAATTAAAATAAAAACGGTGTAAAAAAAGCCATTTTTTGTCACCTTACATCACAAAAAGTGTAATAGCAAGTGATCAAAAAGTCACACGCACCCCAAAATAGTGCCAATAAAACCGTCATCTCATCCCGCAAAAATCATACCCTACCCAAGGTAATCGCCCAAAAACTGAAAAAAATTATGGCTCTCAGACTATGGAAATACTAAAACATGTTTTTTTTTCTTCAAAAATGAAATCATTGTGTAAAACTTACATAAATAAAAAAAAGTATACATATTAGGTATTGCAGCGTCTGTAATAACTTGCTCTATAAAAATATCACATGACCTAACCCCTCAGGTGAATACCGTAAAAAACAAACAAAAAAAAACGGTGTAAAAAAAAGCCATCTTTTGTCACCTTACATCACAAAAAGTGTAATAGCAAGCGATCAAAAAGTCACATGCACCCCAAAATAGTGGCAAACAAAACGGTCATCTCATCCCGCAAAAATCTTACCCTACCCCAAGGTAATCGCCCAAAAACTGAAAAAATTATGGCTCTCAGACTATGGAAACACTAAAACATGATTTTTTTTGTTTCAAAAAAGAAATCATTGTGTAAAACTTACATAAATAAAAAAAAGTATACATATTAGGTATCGCCGCATCCGTGACAACCTGGTCTATATAAATATCACATGATCTAACCTGTCAGATGAATGTTGTAAATAACAAAAAATAAAAACGGTGCTAAAACAGCTATTTCTTGTTACCTTGCCTCACAAAAAGTGTAATATAGAGCAACCAAAAATCATATGTACCCTAAACTAGTACCAACAATACTGCCACTCTATCCTGTAGTTTCTAAAATGGGGTCACTTTTTTTTGAGTTTCTACTCTAGGGGTGCATCAGGGGGGCTTCAAATGGGACATGGTGTAAAAAAAAAACAGTCCAGCAAAATCTGCCTTCCAAAAACCGTATGGCATTCCTTTCCTTCTGCGCCCTGCCGTGTGCCCGTACAGCAGTTTGCGACCACATATGGGGTGTTTCTGTAAACTACAGAATCAGGGCCATAAATATAGAGTTTTGTTTGGCTGTTAACCCTTGCTTTGTTACTGGGAAAAATGGATTAAAATGGAAAATTTGACAGAAAATTGAAATTCTGAAATTTCATCTCCATTTGCACCTAAAGGGTTAATGATGTTTGTAAAATCAGTTTTGAATACCTTGAGGGGTGTAGTTTCTTAGATGGGGTCACTTTTATGGAGTTTCTAGTCTAGGGGGGCATCAGGGGGGCTTCAAATGGGACAGGGTGTCAAAAAAACCAGTCCAGCAAAACCTGCCTTCCAAAAACCATATGGCATTCCTTTCCTTCTGCGCCCTGCCGTGTGCCCGTACAGCGGTTTACGACCACATATGGGGTGTTTCTGTAAACTACAGAATCAGGGCCATAAATATTGAGTTTGGTTTGGCTGTTAACCCTTGCTTTGTAACTGGAAAAAAATTATTAAAATAGAAAATCTGCCAAAAAAGTAAAATTTTGAAATTTTATCTCTATTTTCCATTAATTCTTGTAGAACACCTAAAGGGTTAACGACGTTTGTAAAATCAGTTTTGAATACCTTGAGGGGTGTAGTTTCTTAGATGGGGTCACTTTTATGGAGTTTCTACTCTAGGGGTGCATCAGGGGGGCTTCAAATGGGACATGGTGTCAAAAAAAACAGTCCAGCAAAACCTGCCTTCCAAAAACCGTATGGCATTCCTTTCCTTCTGAGCCCTGCCTTGTGCCCGTACAGCGATTTACGACCAGATATGGGGTGTTTCTTTAAACTACAGAATCAGGGCCATAAATATTGAGTTTGGTTTGGCTGTTAACCTTTGCTTTGTAACTGGAAAAAAATTATTAAAATGGAAAATCTGCCAAAAAAGTTAAATTTTGAAATTGTATCTCTATTTTCCATTAATTCTTGTGGAACACCTAAAGGGTTAATGACAGTTTTGAATACCTTGAGGGGTGTAGTTTCTTAGATGGGGTCACTTTTATGGAGTTTCTACTCTGGGGGTGCATCAGGGGGGCTTCAAATGGGACATGGTGTCAAAAAAAACAGTCCAGCAAAACACGCCTTCCACAAACCGTATGGCATTCCTTGCCTTCTGTTCTTGTGGAACACCTAAAGGGTTAACGACGTTTGTAAAATCAGTTTTGAATACCTTGAGGGGTGTAGTTTATACAATGGGGTCATTTTTGGGTGGTTTCTATTATGTAAGCCTTGCAAAGTGACAAAAAATTGGGTTTTTGAAAATTTCTGAAAAATTTCAAGATTTGCTTCTAAACTTCTAAGCATTGTAACATCCCCAAAAAATAAGATATCATTCCCAAAATGATCCAAACATGAAGTAGACATATGGGGAATGTAAAGTAATAACTATTTTTGGAGGTATTACTGTGAATTTTAGAAGTAGAGAAATTGAAACTTGGAAATTTGCAATTTTTTACAAATTTTTGGTAAATTTGGTATTTTTTTATAAATAAAAATGATATTTTTTTTTTACTTCATTTTACCAGTGTCATGAAGTACAATATGTGATGAAAAAATAATCTCAGAATGGCCTGGATAAGTCAAAGCGTTTTAAAGTTATCAGCACTTAAATTGACACTGGTCAGATTTGCAAAAAATGGCCAAGTCCTTAAGGTGAAATAGGGCTGAGTCAGGGGCGTAGTAGCTATAGGGGGTGCAGATGTAGCAGTCGCTACCGGGTCCAGGAGCCTGAGGGGGCCCAAAGACCCTTGTGCCACATAAGAAGATACCAGTATTATAGAAAGTGCATGCTGGTCAAGTTATAGCTCTGGCTGGAGGGAAGGGGTTAGGTCAAGAATTTGGCATGGGGGGGTTGGGGGGGTCTACTGTTTCAATTTTTTGCCGCAGGCAGCATGAAAGCTATGTGCTTCCCTAGCCACAAAACACTGAGGGAAGGGGGGCCCAAACTGAACCCTTGGACCAGGGCCCATGAGCCTTTAGCTACGCCCCTGGGCTGAGTCCTTAAGGGGTTAAAGGGGTTGTCCCACGAAAAGTATTCTACAGTTTTCAAACCAGGACCTGGATCTGAATACTTTTCTAATTGCATGTAATTAAAAATTTAGCATAGCCACTGAGTTATTCAATAAAATGTACCTGTATAGCGCCACCTGCTGTTTGTTTTTTCTTATTTCTTTGACCTGCTCACTGAGATGGCCACACATGCTCAGTTTCATCCTTCAACTGCCTCCTGAGCTGTGATAGGGAGAGCGGAGACACGCCCCCTGAGCTGCAGCAAAAAAGACACGCCCCCTGAGCTGCCAGCTTGATATAAATCTAGCAGAGCAATAAATGGGGAAATCTCTGGATCCATTGTCATGTACTCTATGGGATAACCGCTGCAATAAATATGGTGCATGCCTGTCACAATTGGCACAATTTGAGCTAGAATTCTGCTCCAGCATACCATGATAGAAGTTATAGTGGGTGTTTGAGTTATATAAAACTTGGGCAACCACTGTAGACTGCCTAGAAAAAATGAATTAATAGATACTCACCAATTTTCTCCTCTGGTTCTTCCTGCGATACGCTCCGATCCTTACTGCTGCTATTTGTTTTTCTGGCTGCAGCAGTAAAATGTTGTGCACACAGGTCACTCACTGTTGCAGCTAATCACGGGTCTCAGCAGAGACATCCCATGGCTGAAATGTCACTGCTGCAGCCAAGAAGATGACGTCTCCAGCAGGAGGACCGGAGTTCAGTACTCAAAGAAACAGGGAAGAAAACAGGTGAGTATCCATTCATTTGTTATTTCTGGCCATTTACATGGGTTGCCCCTACCCCAACACAGAAGCACAGTATGCCTATATAATAGTGTATGCCAGTTATTTCCATAGGAAATACCTCAGATATATATAGTGCACTACTAACAGAGCCTAAAACTGATTTTGGTAAGTAGCAGTAGTTGTAATCCAGAGCCATAAGTGTGTCTAAAACACAGAAGAGGCACACATCTTCCCGTTATACTTTTTTTCTGTTCATATTCCTCTACTGGTTGTGGATTATGAATACTGGTGCAGTATACTGGCCAAATGCTGGTCGTGTGAAAGCCGAGTAAGGCCTCATGCACATGACCGTTGTTTTAGTCTGCATCTGATCTGCATTTTTTGCAAGTCGTTCAGGGCCTATTTCATTATAGAAAGAAAAAAATATACGCACTTCACTGGTGCAGTTATTTGTGGCAAAAGGGTTTAGTGGCCTATTTCACTACAGAAAGAAAAATATATATGCACTTCACTGGTGCATTTATTTATGCTAAAAGCGTTTATTGGCCTATTTCACTACAAAAAGAAAAATATATTCTCAGTTCACTTCTTGTCGGGGGGTAATAATTCAATTAAGAATTATTAATTATGCTCATAAAAATAATTAACCATAAAAAATTAAATTTATAAAATTTGTCATAAATTCTTAAAATCATGACCTGGTGAATTGTAGACAACCTAATTGATACAATTCACATCTGAGTCCGACTATTTCCTCAGATAAATAAGTTCTTTTGACGTGAGATGACGTTAATGATAAAATGTAGTTCTGCATTATACAATAATACACAGGTATTATAAAAATATGCAGATTTATTGGTTACAAGGTTATAAACATATATAAGTAAATAAACACAATGATACATGCAAAGGAATATATATAGCGTTAATATAAAGCATTACAAGCTTAACAATACATGTGAGTGGAAATAACTTGTCACATTATAACCAAGCTATTAATAGGTTAGGATATGAAAATATGAACATAAGTTATATACATTACTTCTGTTCAGAGAAAACCTCATGATATCCAGATGGGCATGTCTAATCCTAGACATCATTATAGAATGCTAAATACATTCTGCCCCCCCCCCCCCCTAACCAACTACACATCACATGACTTCAAGATGGGCAAATCCATCCAAGGATATAACTTAGAAGAGATAACTGTATCCTTCCGCCCCATCCTGGACTATTTTTACATATATGACTTTGGTAAGACTATTAAGACAAATAACAGGGATCTAGGATCTTAAATGGGAAGGACTTGAAACAAGTCTTTCCTGTGGGAATCCATCACGTAGCTTGGCGAAGAATGTTCTATCAATATATATATATATATATATATATATATATATATATATATATATAAATAAAAGCAATTATTTAATGCTTTGCTAGATTATGAGTCTAGATTCTTCTGCAGGTAGAATGAAGCCTCACAATATCCTAAGACTACATCTCAATATGAAGATGATCAATTAATTTATTTATTTATTTATTCGCCAATCTAGATGGTATAATTTCACCCACACTATCAAATTAGTCTTAATAAAATGAAATATTATTTTCTGAGTCTCTTACCAAGTCCTAGTAGGAATCTCACTTCTGCTCCTAGGAAAGCTGGGTGGTCCATCATAGCACATCTCACCATGGCTTTCATATTGATGGACCCCTCTAGAGAGCTCAACTTCCCTTCTCTCTCTCTCCTTTTTCTCTTTTTCTTCTACCTACTGTGTATGGTTTATGATCGCAAACTTATCAGTTAGACACACCTTCCTAGTTTGGAACTTTCCAATCATTGTTGGATGGGCGTGACCATTGATAAAAAATGTGACATCATAACCCTACCCAGAATGCACTTTTGCTACTGTTGTAATGTCACCTACTGATACCTAGGTGGCACTGCTGTGTAAGCTATTTGCATCATAGTATAAAGGGTTAACTTAGGTAAGTATGAATATACTTTTTGACCTTAGAAGCTTTAATTCAAAGCTATAGGGATTAATTCTGACACTTGTAGCAATTAGAGACAGACTTCTAGGCGTCTCTCTGAATGTTTCTCACATGTTGATTTATGGACTATGATGACATGAATGGCCTTGTTTTCTCACAGAGATATCAGTACCTCCTGTCATGCCAAAGATGTGATTAATGGTTACAAAATACACATCTTTACAGACACTCTTTTAGAGACAGATACTCTTCTAATGAGAAATATATACAATATACTGGATACATATTGTCTTCATAACATACAACAATATCATATAAAGTAATATATATATATATATATGTCCTATTGATTGTCTTATGCTAAGGATTAACTAAGACTCATTAAATGAATACATGAATATTATATATTTTGCTTCATTAATAAATGCCTAATTGTATAGGTAATTATTACCAGCTGCATAGAGCTTATCTTTATCTCCCGTCATAAATTTATAAGTAGACAAGGAGGATTCTTCTCAAACTGGTACATTCATGAGAAGAATAACACTAAAAAGCAGAAACCTTTGTATGACCTTACTTTGGCCTACTCAAGGAATACACAATTGTAAATATAGTCGAGCATGGATCTTAAAGGCAATGCACATCCATCTTGACTAGAATAATTGGATATCAATGCATTTACCTATGAAAAGGCACAACATTCTGCAGTAATATGTCTTAAAAGCGTTAACTGGCCTATTTCAGTACAGAAAGAAAAATATATACGCACTTCACTGGTGCATTTATTTCTGCTGAAAGCATTTACTGGCTTATTTCAGTACAAAAAGAAAAATATATTCTCAGTTCACGTTGGCGGTTATATGTGTTGAAAGCATACAGAAAGAAAAAAAAAATACGTACTTCACTGGTGCACTTATTTGTGGCAAAAGCGTTTAGTGGCCTATTTCAGTACAGAAAGAAAAATATATACGCACTTCACTGGTGCATTTATTTCTGATGAAAGATTTTGTTGGCCTATTTCAGTACAAAAAGAAAAATATATTCTCAGTTCACGTCGGCGGTTAAATGTGTTGAAAGCATGGCTGGGAGTCAGCAGGGTGGCAGCAGTGGGAGCCTAACGTGTCCGGGGTAGACCACCTGCTTTGCAGCAGTCTACCTGCCTGTGAAGTAGTCGTGCAGGGGTTCACAGAAGTAGCGGCGGTAGCAGTCAGTCAGTGTGGCGGTTATATGTGTTATTTTGGATTTCAGTACAAAAAGAAAAATACATTCTCAGTTCACGTTGGCGGCGGTTATATGTCTTGAAAGCGTTTAGTGGCCTATTTCAGTACAAAAAAATATATATATTCTCAGTTCACATCAGCGGTTATATGTGTTGAAAGCATGGCTGGGAGTCAGCAGGGTGGCAGTAGTGGGAGGTCGGGAGCCAAACGTGCCCGGGGTAGACCACCTGCTTTGCAGCATACTACCTGCCCGGGAAGTAGTGGTGCAGGGATTTACGGGAGTAGCGGCAGTAGCAGTCACTCAGTGCGGCGGTTATATCTGTTATTTTGCATTTCAGTACAAAAAAAAAATACATTCTCAGTTCACGTCGGCGGCGGTTATATGTCTTGAAAGCGTTTAGTGGCCTATTTCAGTACAAAAAGAAAAATACATTCTCAGTTCACGTCGGCGGCGGTTATATGTCTTAAAAGCGTTTAGTGGCCTATTTCAGTACAAAAAGAAAAATACATTCTCAGTTCACATCGGCGGCGGTTATATGTCTTGAAAACGTTTAGTGGCCTATTTTAGTAAAAAAAAAATATATATATATTCTCAGTTCACATCAGCGGTTATATGTGTTGAAAGCATGGCTGGGAGTCAGCAGGGTGGCAGTAGTGGGAGGTCGGGAGCCAAACGTGCCCGGGGTATACCACCTGCTTTGCAGCAGACTACCTGCTCGGGAAATAGTGGTGCAGGGGTTTACGGAAGTAGTGGCGGTAGCAGTCAGTCAGTGCAGTGTTTATATGTGTTATTTTGTATACAAAAAGAAAAATATATTCTCAGTTCACTTCGGCGGTTATTTGTGTTGAAAGTGTTTAGTTGCCTATTTCAGTACAAAAAGAAAAATACATTCTCACTTCACGTCGACGGCGGTTATGTCTTGAAAGCGTTTAGTGGCCTATTTCAGTACAAAAAGAAAAATACATTCTCACTTCACGGCGGCGGCGGTTATATGTCTTGAAACCGTTTAGTGGCCTATTTTAGTACAAAAATATATTCTCAGTTCACATCAGCAGGGTGGCAGTAGTGGGAGGTCGGGAGCCAAACGTGCCCAGGGTAGACCATTCGGTCGAAAAACTAAATTTATTCAGCGGTCAGCGCTGCAGTTATATGTGGTAAAATCTTGTGACGTATCTTGATGAACTTTGCAACTCTTCCGGGCTCAAAGCTATCTTGAAACGTTGTCTTCTCATTGTCTGTAGCTACTAGAGGCCTGTTCATGCCGGGCAGGTTCCCCCAGAAGTATCTGGGTCGATAAGCAGCCGATACCGCACTTGCACCAATCTTGACAGAATTCGTCTCCAGGTGGAGAGAAATAGTTTTTTGGAATGCTTTCTCCATCGTAACCACGTCGTTGAATAAACAGAAGACTGGCGGATTCTCTCCTGTCTTAGGCAACACTTAATTTTTATCATTAAATTTATTAAATATTGAATATTAAATTGAACCAAAACTTGTTTAAAATGATAAGAAAGTAAACTTAAATTCACCAATACATTATCCCAATCTTCAAGGGAAATTCAAGGACAATCAATTTGCCAAGCCTTTTGTGTTGGAGAACGTGTATTATTAAATCATGTTTTAAGCACCACTTTATAAAGTTGAGAAATTTTAACTTTCTGTTCTGTTCCATATTCCCTATAAATGAATAGACCAAGCGGCCACTCTCTGGCCCCCTCCTGCTGCTGCCACCTCCGCAATCTCTCGTCGTCGTGCCACTCTGTGACCTCCTCATGCTGCTGCCACCTCCACACTATGTCACCTTGCCACTCTGTGGTCTCCTGATGCTGCGCCACCTCCACACTCGGTCAGGTCATTGTGCCACCCTGTGGCCTCCTCCTGATGCTGCTGCCGCCGCCACCTCCACACTCTGTCATTATGCCACCCTGTGGCCTCCTCCTGATGCTGCTGCCACCACCACCTTCACACTCTGTCATTGTGCCACTCTGTGGCCTCCTCATGCTGTGGCCTCCTGATGCTGCTGCCACCTCCACACTATGTAACCTTGTGCCACTCTGTGGCCTCCTGATGCTGCTGCCACCTCCACACTATGTCACCTTGCCACTCTGTGGCCTCCTGATGCTGTTGCCACCTCCACATTGTCATTGTGCCACTCTGTGGTCTCCTCATGCTGCGACCACCTCCAGACTCTGTCATTGTGCCACTATGTGGCCTCCTGATACTGCCACAACCTCCAGACCCTGTCATTGGGCCACTCTGTGGTCTCCTCATGCTGTTCCCACCCTCCCCACTTCATGACTGGGCCACTATTTTGCCTTTCGGCTTGGCTGACATCATCATTTGTTTGACCCCTCTTCTGATCTGTCAGAAGGAAGAAAAAATGAGACGCACAACGGTTCCTGTCTGTGTAGCAGCTGTAAGGCCTGTATGGTCCCATCAGAATTGGCTTATGATTTGGTAGCCAAAAGCAGGAGTGGGTACAAAACACAGAAGACATGCAAATATTCCATTCACGTGTCAACTCTGTTTTAGATACAGTCCTGTTTTTTTGGCATTAGCAATACAGGATGGATTATTGAGCAAATGCTGACCGAGTGAAGGTGTATGCTCCACAGACAGGATCCGTTTTTTGTGGGTTATTGTTCTGACGGATCAGAGGAAGGGCAAATTAATCAGTGACGTCAACACAAACTTACTGCTGACACCCTCTCCACTCTGTCGGGGGGCTCTACTTGTATAAGCGTTTAAAGGGAACCTGTCACTGGGATTTTTTGTATAGAGCCGAGAACATGGGTTGCTAGATCGCCCCTAGCACATCCGCAATACCCCGTCCCCATAGCTCTGTGTGCTTTTATTATGTAAAAAAACTGATTTGATACATATGCAAATTAACCTGAGATGAGTCCTGTCCCTGACTCATCTCACATACAGGACTCATCTCAGGGTAATTTGCATATGTATCAAATACATTTTTTTACACAATAAAAGCACACAGAGCTATGGGGACTGGGTATTGCTGATGTGCTAGCGGCCATCTAGCAACCCATGTCCTCAGCTCTATACACAAAATCCGGGTGACAGGTTCCCTTTAATAGAACAGGTTCTGATAACATCTATGTGGAATCAGCTGGCGACGGTGCAAAATGAGTGTGCTTCTTCTTGGCACTAACATCGACCTGTAAGGTTGACTTCATACTTGAGTTATTTGGTCAGTTTTGGCCCTGTGACTGCCCTAATAAGTGAAGTGTGCAGTGATTCTAAGATCGATGACTGTCATCTGCATGTCATACGGACTAACAGTATTATTTCACTACCAAAGCGTGTTACTACAAGGCAGTGTTCTACACCACTATAAAGGCTCTCAGCAGCCAGAAAATAGCCGTTTTTTAACATAATATATTCGGATCGAATCAAATTTTTCCCGAAAAATTCTACGAACCGGCGAATCAAATTTTTAAAAAAATTCGCTTATCTCTAGTCACAATATATTAGGCCCCTTTCACATGAACAACTTTTCCGCGCAGGTGCAATACGTGAGGTGAACGCATAGCACCCGCACTGAATCCTGACCCATTCATTTCAATGGGTCTGTGTACATGAGCGATTTTTTTCACGCATCAGTTCTGCCTTTTCTTCATCCAGCTTTCCAAAAAGTGAAATAACCTGTAAAGAATGACAGGTACTGCAGAATAATGCCAAAGATAATGACAACTCAGCTCACAAAAAAATAAGTTCCCACACAGCTCCGTTGAGAGAAAGATATTAAATACATGGTTCTTAGAAAATGGCTCTACTGGTACCCCAGAGTCTGTTCTGAAGCAACATGGTGTCCGTAAACCTTTCCATTAAAATCTGTGCTGCAAAAGTCAAATGCTGGTCTAAACCCTGCAGCATACCCAAACAGCAGTTTACGTCCACATTTATGGGATTTCCGTACCCAGTAGAACCCCCCTAACAATTTAAAGGGTGTGGTGTGTCTCAGTTGGCATAAGCTGGGAACAGCATATGGGACACTGAAATATTATAATTTCTGCAAAATAGCCATGGTGTTAAAAGCTCACTCTACCCCTTGAGAGTTGTAGTTTCCAAAATGGGGTCATTTATTAGGGGTTTCCACTGTACAGGTACCTCAGGGGCACTGCAAATGTGCAAATGTGATGTAGCACCCGAAAACCATTCCATCAAAATCCCTTCTGAGCCTGCCATGTGCCCATACAGAAGCTTCGTTCCACATTTACAGCATTTCCATGCCCACTAGAACCTGCCTAACAATTCAAGTAGTGTGGTGTAAGTTTCAGATGACACCAGCTGGGCACAACAAATTGGGCACTAAAATACCTTATCTGTGGAAAACTTCAAATTTTTGCTTTGCACAGTCCACTGTGTATTCATTTCTGCAAAATACCTGTGGCCTCATCATACTCACTCCACCCCACAATTCCTCAAGGAGTGGAGGTTCCAATATGGGGTCACTTTGGGGGGGTTCCATTTATTAATTCACCAAAGAGCATCTACAGTTGTCAGCAAAAGAGGCGTAAATCACATTTGGCCTCAAATGCACATGATGCTTTTTTTTTTTACTCCTGAACACTCTTGTACATTCAGGCAAAATAATACCAACAATAAGAGGGCTTACTTACTTAGCCAAGTGTTTCTACATTCTAAGACAATCCTGTGGGGTCAAAGCTATCACTACACCCCTCAATAAATTCTTTCAGTGGTGTAGTTTCCAAAACATCGCTACTTTTTGGGGGTTTCCACTGTAGGGATACCTTAGCGTCTCTAAAAACAATTCCAGGAAAATCTGCCTTCCAAAAGCCATAGGACGCTCTGTCCCTTCTGAACCCTGTGGTGTGCCCATACAGCAGTTTTGAACCACATATGGGGTGTTGCTATTTTCAGGAGAAAATGAGTAACAAACTGTGCCATGCTTTTTCTCCTTGAGAAAGTTACCCCTTGTAAAAGTAATAAATCTGGGGCTATAGCAACATTTTATTGGAAGAAATGTAATTTTTAATTTCCACAGCCAGGCAAGTGTTTCTAAATTCTATGAAATGTCTATAAGCTCAAATCACTCAGGACATCCCATAATAAAATTTTTGAGGCGTGTAGTTCCCAAAATAGGGTCACTTTTTGGGTGTTTCCACTGTAGGGATACCATAGAGTCTCTTCAAATGCGACATGGTGCCCAAAAACCATTCCAGCAAAAGCTGTCCTCCAAAAGACAAATAGCGCTTCTTCTTTTCTGAGCCCTGCAGTGTGCCCATACAGTTGTTTACGACCACATATGAGATCTTACTGTGTTCAAGAGAAAATTTGGGGCTAAAGAAACACTTTATTGGACTAAATGAAATGTCTTTATTTTCCCAGCCAAGTGTTTCTAAAATCTGTGAAACGCCTGTGAGGTCAAAGTGCTCACTACACACCTTGATAAATCCCTTAAGGGGTGTAGCTTCCAAAGTGTAATGTTTCTGTAAACTGCATATTCAGGGTACTAAATATTAAGGTTTGTTTTGCTGTTAAACCTTGCTACAGAAAAAAATGGATTAAAATGGAAATCTTTCAACTCCATTTTGCTTTAATGCCTGTGGATCACCTAACTGGTTAAAAAACTTTGAGGGGTGTGTTTTCTAAAATGGTCATTTATGGGTGGTTTCTATTATGTAAGCCCCTCAAACTGACTTCAGAACTGAAGTGGTCCTTAAAATTTGCTTCTCAAATTCTAAGCCTTCTAACATCCTAAAAACATAACATTTACAAAATGATACCAACATAAAGTAGACATATGGTGAATGATAATTAATAAGTATTTTATGAGGTATCACTGTCTGTCTTAAAGGGAGTCTGTCACCTAATCTGAGCATTTTAGACCACTCAGATCAGGTTATAGACTCTTTGACCCTCATTACAATGGTACCTTCTTTTCTTTTCTGTGTCCCTTGTCGAGATCATGAAAAAGATCATGAAAAAGACAATTTTTAAATGTATGCAAATTAGCTTCTGCAAGTGCACAGGGGCAGCGTTACTGCCGCAAGTGCCCAGGTCCGTCGGCTATGTGCGCAGAAAAACACACCTCTTTCAGCCCTCTGGCCAGCCCTTCTTTCCTATTTTTACCTCTTCCTCCATATATTAGCTTCACCTTTTAAGTTGCATTACTGAAATAAATGAACTTTTGCACAACATTCAAATTTTTCGAGTTTCACCTGTACCAATGGGATGAAAGATGGAAGGGAGCACTGCTTCCCCTGAGATACCAGTAACAAAACAGCAAGTCAAACTTCTGATGTACAAGGACTTTAGTGAGAAGAGCATCGCTTGCAGGCCACTGATGAATTCTGTACTAATTAGACTGGCAGTTTTTGCCACACTACTTTGTATGTGCATCCATGAATTGAGATTGGTATACATACATAGACAACATCCCATTTGTGACACTGTAGATACGTATATGCCAAGCCGCAGCAGGGAGAATAATGGCTTAGTAGACCTGCAGATCAGCATTTTGATTGTTGGGAAGGAACCGATCCTTCCCGGCAATCGCCTGCACATCAGTGAAGGAGACCTCTGCTATTAGGCTAGGGCTACACTGCGACTTTTTCTATCGCAACTGATTTATTTTAACTATTCAACTACAGCTGCAATCAAAATGAATGGATTCAGTTTAATGCAATCTTGTGGACTGCAGCTGTCAATAGTTAAAAATCAATCAGTCGCGCTACAAAAAGTCGCAGTGTAGCCCTAGCCTTACATGCAGCAATCTCCTCCACAGTACAGGGAGGAGTGATCATTAATGCCATAGCTCGTCCCCATACAGAATCATTGTTTGCCGGCAGCAGATCATGATTAGACGGCACAATCTGCCTCCGGCAATGTCACCAACTTGCCTGTCCGAGCTCCAGCGCTGCAGCCTGGGTCTCGGACACTGCAGCGCGGTGCCAGACGTGCTGTCATGTCATGCCCCTTGGTGACTCGGTGTTTAGGCCACGCCCTCGTGACACCATATGGGTCACGCCCCCTCTCGATCGCCTGCTTTGGCCACGCCCCCTTAGGTCACACCTGAGCTACGGTGATGTCAGCACTCAGGTGATTAGCTCCCGATTTAAGGCTGCAACTGGCAATCACCTTTGCCAGTTATAGGTTTTCCTTGCTGTGCTCTGCTACCTGTGTGTATTGAACTGTTGCTTTTGGATTTGACTTCAGCTATACCTCTCTCTCTCTGCTTAGCGATTCTGTACCTTCTCCCTGTCCGGGATTGACCTTTGGCTTGTTATTGCTCCCTCCTTCCGCTTTGTGATTCTGTTGGTATCGATCTCCTGGTTTGACTGTTTCTGGTTCGACTTCCCTTGGTGTTTGTTTGTGTGTCCTGTGTGCGAACAGGTACTTGCGGTTCTGCGGGCCCTTGGATTGTATCTCTACACTTACCAGTGTAGGGAACGTCGACCAGTTGTGGACTTGTCACCTAGGACTTGTTCTGCAAGTAGGCAGAATCAGTGGGCTGGGTTCAAGCTAGGGCTCACTGTGTGTGTGCGTGTCCCTACCTACGGGTCGTGACAGGCAAGCTATGACTTTTTAGAACGCATATTGGTAATCGGCATCACTTTTACACAGGCATATCATCGCTAACAAGCGTTCCTATGAACACTTGTTAGCGGTGATCTGGTTGACTATCTGGAGGTCTAATACAGTCCTAAGACCAATCACCTGCCATTGAGACATCATGAGAAGCCAGATGGTTATACAGAGACAACATCCCAATAGATAAACAAATAGATATATATGCCAGTCTGGAGCAGGGAGAGTAACATCAATCACCAGCCATTGAGACATCATGAGAAGCTTGGCCGGGTCTGACATGAACATTCTCTATATGACATGATAGAGACAAAATCCTAATGGATAAACAGCCAGAACACATGGAGCAACATCAATCACCTGCCACAGCAAAATCATGAGAAGCCTGGCCTCTGTATGACATTATAAGCATTAACAGTCTACGGCCAGCTTCTATCGAGAATCCAGGAGTCAAGAACGGTATGGGACACCAAGACTGCAGCAAAAGAAACACATTTCCAGCCACCGGATTGAACGACTTGGATTTTGAAATTTTCATAAACCTC
Organism: Bufo bufo; assembly: GCF_905171765.1. Classification (NCBI taxonomy): domain Eukaryota; kingdom Metazoa; phylum Chordata; class Amphibia; order Anura; family Bufonidae; genus Bufo; species Bufo bufo. The sequence continues at coordinate 437,546,854 of NC_053389.1, read as the reverse complement.
CACAGGTGAGAACACACAGTACACACAAGCAGTATTTATGGCGTGTTTCAATTGGAAATTAACACTCGTAGTCGTAGCAATACATTAGCAAGTTTTAATGTTACTAATAGAGGTAATGGGAGGGATCAGGTTTATGACAAACTAGCAGGATGACTAGCTTCAGCTTCTCACAGGTATATTTCCACTATTTAATTTAATGTTTTTGTGTTTCGTTAAAAGATATCCACAGTGTCCCCCATAACAGTGACCTCCGCAGCAGTCCATCCCTTAACACTGACCCCTCATAGTGCCCCACCCCTTAAAATGCGGCCTCCATAGCACCCCACCCGCCCCCTAACAAAGACCTCCACAGTGGACCGCCTCCTTAACAGTGACCTGCACAGCACCCTGCCCCTTTAACTGTGACCTTTCTCACACAGCCCTGCCCCTTTAACGGTGACCTCCACAGCACTCTGCCCATTAACAGTGACCTCCACAGCACTGCCCCTTTAACAGTGACCGTCACAGTACCCCACCCCCTTAACAGTGACGTCCACAGCACCCTGCCCCCTTAACAGTGACCTCTACCGTTACCTGCCCATGATCACATGATCCACCCCGTCCGATAAACACCATAAAAAATAAAAACTGTGTCAAAAAAGCCATTTTTGTCACCTTACATCACAAAAAGTGCAACACCAAGTGATCAAAACGGCATATGTCCCACAAAATGGTACCAATAAAACCTAAAACAATCGGTCAAAAAAATTAAAACAACTATGAATCTCAGACAATGGAGACACTAAAATATGATTTTTTTTGCTTCAAAACTGCTATTATTGTGTTAAAGTCAAATAAAATAAAAAAAGTAGACATATTAGTTATTGCCACGTCCGTAACAATCTGCTCTATAAAAAATATCACATTACCTAACTCCTCAGGTGAACACCGTAAAAAAAAATAAAAAAAATAAAAACAGTGCCAAAAAAGTCATTTTTTGTCACCTAACATCACATAAAGTGCAACACCAAGCGATCAAAAAAGCATATGCCCCCCAATATAGTACCAATCAAACCGTCACCTCATCCCGCAAAAAATGAGACCCTACCTAAGACAATCGGTCAAAAAATAAAAAAGCTATGGCTCTCAGACTATGGAGACCCTAAAACATAATTTTTTTGGTTTCAAAAATGCTATTATTATGTAAAACTTAAATAAATAAGAAAAATATACATATTAGGTATTTCCACGTCTGTAACGATCTGCTCTATAAAAAATGTCACATGACCTAACCCCTCAGGTGAACGCTGTAAAAATAAATAAATAAATAAAAACTGTGCGTTGCCCCATAAAGTGTAATAATGAATGATCAAAAAATCATATGTAGCCAAAAATGCTACCAATAAAAACGTCAACTCTTCCTGCAAAAAACGAGCTCCTGCACAAGACAATCGGCAGAAAAATAAAAAAATATGGCATTCAGAAAATAGAGACAAAAAAAACATAATTTATATTTCAAAAATGCTTTATTATGCAAAACTGAAACAAACAAAGAATGTAGACATATTTTATATCATTGCGTCCATAACAACCTGCTCTATAAAAATAGTGCATGATCTACCCTGTCAGATGAATGTTGTGAAAAATAAAAACGGTGCCAAAACAGCCATTTTTTGATTACCTTGCCTCACAAAAAACATAATATAGAGCAATTAAAAATCATATGTACCCTAAAATAGTACCAATAAAACTGGCACCTTATACCCTAGTTTCCAAAATGGGGTCACTTTTTGGGAGTTTGTACTGTAAGGGTGCATCTGGGGGGCTTCAAATGAGACATAGTGTCTAAAAACCAGTCCAGCAAAATCTGCCTTCCAAAAACAATATGGCGCTTTTCTTCTGCGCCCTGCCGTGTGCCCTTATAGCAGTTTACCACCACATGCGGGGTGTTTCTGTAAACCGCAGAATCAGGGTAATAAATATTGAGTTTTGCTTGGCTGTTAACCCTCGATGTGTTAAAGAAAAAAATTATTAAAATGGAAAATCTGCCAAAAAAGTGAAATTTGCAGGCTTGTAATTGCTAATGCAGGTCATTTTTTGGGAATATCTCAGGAACGGTACGTCCTAGAGAGCTGAGACCCGGTCTAAACCCTTCCCAGACACCTGATGTACCTGTGTACCAAATTTGGTGAAGATCGGTCCAGTCGGGACAGACAGAAACTCATTGTGTACCGGCATGTTACCTCCACAGTATTCTTTCCCATATAGTAAGTGATATACACTCACCTAAAGAATTATTAGGAACACCTGTTCTATTTCTCATTAATGGAATTATCTAGTCAACCAATCACATGGCAGTTGCTTCAATGCATTTAGGGGTGTGGTCCTGGTCAAGACAATCTCCTGAACTCCAAACTGAATGTCAGAATAGGAAAGAAAGGTGATTTAAGCAATTTTTAGCGTGGCATGGTTGTTGGTGCCAGACGGGCCGGTCTGAGTATTTCACAATCTGCTCAGTTACTGGGATTTTCACGCACAACCATTTCTAGGGTTTACAAAGAATAGTGTGAAAAGGGAAAAACATCCAGTATGCGGCAGTCCTGTGGGCAAAAATGCCTTGTGGATGCTAGAGGTCAGAGGAGAATGGGCCGACTGATTCAAGCTGATAAAAGAGCAACGTTGACTGAAATAACCACTCGTTACAACCGAGGTATGCAGCAAAGCATTTGTGAAGCCACAACACGCACAACCTTGAGGCGGATGGGCTACAACAGCAGAAGACCCCACCGGGTACCACTCATCTCCACTACAAATAGGAAAAAGAGGCTACAATTTGCACGAGCTCACCAAAATTGGACTGTTGAAGACTGGAAAAATGTTGCCTGGTCTGATGAGTCTCGATTTCTGTTGAGACATTCAAATGGTAGAGTCCGAATTTGGCGTAAACCGAATGAGAACATGTATCCATCCTCTGATGGCTACTTCCAGCAGGATAATGCACCATGTCACAAAGCTCGAATCATTTCAAATTGGTTTCTTGAACATGACAATGAGTTCACTGTACTAAAATGGCCCCCACAGTCACCAGATCTCAACCCAATAGAACATCTTTGGGATGTGGTGGAACGGGAGCTTCGTGACCTGGATGTGCATCCCTCAAATCTCCATCAACTGCAAGATGCTATCCTATCAATATGGGCCAACATTTCTAAAGAATGCTATCAGCATCTTGTCGAATCAATGTCACGTAGAATTAAGGCAGTTCTGAAGGCAAAAGGGGGTCCAACACCGTATTAGTATGGTGTTCCTAATAATTCTTTAGGTGAGTGTATGTACCAAGTTTAGTAGAAATTGATCGATGAGTTTTTGAGTTACAGAGCAATATGTGTGTAGCATAAACAGTTGGAGCATACAAACTCCATGTAGCTGCTGTGTAGGGGAGTATGACCCCCACAAGATTTATTTCCAGGTAGCAAGGGATGTGTATACCAAGTTTCGTTGAAATCAATGGTTGCGTTTTTGAGTGATCGCGGAACATACATACATACATATATATATATATATACGTCCTTCTTTATATATATAGATTAGAAACGCCTGTATGACCAATTTTAACCCTCCCATGCAGTGTTGGACTGGGGTGCCTAGGACCCACCAGTAAAATTCATTCTGGGGGCCCACTACACAGATACAGGCTATTGATACTTGCTTTCGCAGCAGCATGCAGCAACAAGAACCTACAAGATTATTGATTATGAGGGTCCCTGAGGCGACTTCAATAACGCAGGTCCCTGGGTAAAGAGGATACTGTCCTCACTACCACCTACCTGATGTATCTATTATAATAGGCTGGGCAGGACATAGGCTGGATTGCATGCTGTACGCTGCCTACAGTATCATGTGCCACTTGTGCAGGGGTAGGAGGCTAGGGGCCACTTTGCACAGGGGCCCCACCAGGAGATTTTCAGCGACCGGGCCACATGGACAATATGTAAGTTACGCTGGGCCAATGGGGGTAGTAGTAGTTTACTCACAGTTCTGTAGAGCTCCCTGGGACGGCATGCAGTGAATGGAAGGACAGCACCAGTTCCTTCTGGGCACACTCTGTTGTCCAGGGACTCCCGCCAGATGGTGGTTGAGGTGCCCTTGGTGGTGTGTTTTCTTTTAGGTGCCGTGGGGGCAGGGTCGCTGTTGTTCGTGACGCCAGGACCATAAAGGTGCAATTGGAGGATGGTGAAGAATGAGAAGAGAGTCAATGGGTTGCTGAACTTTACTTAGTAAGTTGGCTTGAGGTAGATATTCAGTATCAGTGCTTTTCCTTACAATTAGTTGGCAAAGCTGCAAATTCTTCAACAGGCTTAACAGAGCTGAGTTGGTTTAAAGAATTGGTCAGGCTGTAGTAGGCAAATGCTTTCACTAGGTGCGTCTATCTTTCTATAAACCTTGCTTCAGGAAATCTGGATCCTTATCACAACTTGGCAACCAACAGGGCGGTCTCCATAGCGGCAGGCATCAGTCTTCTGCATCCATTATTTGCACAAGTTGCTTTCATATCAAAGACGAATCCAGTCACTTTGGCTTCGGTCTCCTACTTATTTGCTCTTCTGGAAAGTGCCCAGGGGGCACACGTCAGCAGCTACATGTCCTCCCTTCTCCTCCACTAACCTCTAATCTTCTCCCTTCCTGTTGACTGAGCCTGCTAATTTATATGTGGTGAGATAGCACCACCTAGTGACGTGTGGATAAAATGCAATAACCAGCCTGTTGAAAGGAATTTGCAGCTATTACAGAGATAGATGACATTATTATGACATGAAATATAAAAAAGATTTTAAGTTCCCACTTTTAACACGTAGTGTGACACTGCAGTTCATCTGTTTCCCTGTTGGCCAGTCTGAGCTTGTTCCCACAGAGTAACCAGGGTCATTAAAGAAAAAAAATACACATTAAATTGCAAACAAAAATATAAAGAAAACTATAATTAATAGTGCTAGATAAAACCTTGTTTCCTGTAAAGACCAAGAGGGACTGCGTGTCCCTATTGAGTAAATTGCGTGGAGATTCTCCTCCTCTTATTGGCATTGTAACTCTTTCTATGACTTGTACTTCCAAGCACGAGGTGTTTCTATTGTGGATATGTAATGTAAGTATGGTAAGACACAGCAGATATGTGATGTAGTGTTTTTTATTCTTATTATCCATATTCACACTGTCTGACAAATGTCTGACTATTGCAGACATCATGTCTGTGCCAATACTTTAGCTCTGCGCGGTACACACTGTACACATCCCTTAATAACCTTTCGAATATCCTGGATGAAAATTTAACACTGGAACATACTTGTTAATGATGTGATGAATATTATTACATTTCAGAGTATATGGAGTGGAAAAAATACAGGTTGAGGTAAATCATTAGATTTGGTATTCTTTTTAGATCATTTTGTCTACTTTAACCTAAACTCTAGGTGGATAGCCGCGGCTGCAGAGCCTTGTTTTAATCTCCGCAGCTTCACGGTTATATCCCTCTATGGTTCTTTTCGCACGAGTTAACTCGCTGATTGGGACTCCCTTAATAGTACTAAATGGATTGTATCAATCGGCATGCAGTATGGTATTGTGTGCCGTACTTTTCCTGTAAGTGGAACTAACAACCACATTATTGGACCAATCAATCTGCAGGTTCAAATCCAAAAAAGGTATGTCTTCTGTATGAGGATAATAAGTGAACTGTAGATTCAGATTATTGTTATTAAGGTACTGTATAAATTCAGATATGGCCGACACATCTCCGACCCATATAAAGAACAGATCGTCAATGTAGCGGCCATACCAGAGCAATGACGGATTGAATGGAATCACTGAACAAATATTTACTCTGAAAATAGCACGAAGATGTTAACTAATGATGGTTTAACCTTCATGGATGCCCAGACACTTGCAAATAAAACACTCTATTAAACATTAAAAAATTGTGTTTTATCCTGAAACTATTGGATGACGTGGCAGTGGAAATATTCATTTATGCACTTTAGGTAACGAGTGTAGAATAGACAACACTGGATATTCTGGTACTAAAATTTCGGCTTGCTTAGAAGAGAGTACTCCCAACGCAGAGCCCTCAGAAATGATCGTTTGTAAATCAGATTTGAACTCAGCTGTAAGATGTTATAAACCTGTGTGTCGTCAAGCATCTGGTCATTTAGCATTTCATAAAGTCCAGAATCTAAAACAACGATACCACCTCCCTTGTCTGCCTGTCTCACCACAATATCATCCAAGGTTTTCAATGCTGTTTGGTTAAATTATATTTAACATATTTTATAGTTTTTGATAAGAAAATCAGGTCGCGCTAGACAAGCTCCAGGAGTTTATCCAGTGCTGCTGAGCGCAACTGGGATAAAAAGAAGAAACAATGCATCTTAGGCCATGCCATTTTCCCACAAAGCCACAAGTGGCAACCCTTTTGGGACTAGGTGCAGAAAGTTTCTCTTCATCCAGATAAACGATTTACGCGAAAATCTAGGCGCACTCACATTAGTAAATGCTATTATTTTACTTTTTTTAATTACTGTGTTTCAGTGCAGTATTTGCATAAAGTATGTGATTTCCTACTGATATCCTTACATGCTGATGCCATTATAGATGACCCCATAGATCTGGAGCAGGAACCTCCAGAAAGTCATCCTCAGATGTAAATCATCATGACAATAACTTTTTTCAGCACAGAACTGCAAAATCATTTGAAATCTCACAAATTTAGAACTAGGAGGTAAATAAGTTATACAAGAATATGAGATTATAGCATATTGTACATTAGCATGTATTGAGGTTCCCTGCTATTACAAGTAATTTATATATATATATATGTGTGTGTGTATATATATATATTGCAAAAATTGCAAAATATTTTGGTGTATATAAATATATATACATAAATGGGAGTATTATCTGATTTGAAAGTGTAACTGTCATCTCATTTTTTAATAGTTACAGCGAGAGCGAGAGTTTTTGTAATACACTTTATTTGGAAAATATGTTAAATTTTATTAGAAAACTGTATATAAAATCTCTTCTTAGCATCTTTCTAACTGATCATTGCTAAGGAGAATCCAACATACAACTGTATGATGGAGAGGCTTCTAAGCCTACCTCTGGTCTCCCTGCCCCAGCCTCTGCCTCCTTACCCCAGCCCTGCCTCCCTAAATGTGTAACAGAGCTTACTAAAAATGATTAAAGGTGCTTCCCTACAGTTTAATCCCTGTTCTGACCAGTTAGACCGCTGCTGTGAATGAAGAGGCGTTCATGCAGTCACTTCTCTGAAGACAGCCTGCAGACATATCTGAGAAACTGTAAATGTGAGGGAAAACCCCTATAACATTTTGTCATGCATGTGTTGTGAAACTTCACATTAACTCCAGCAGAACTGCAATACAGGGATTTTCCTATATATCACTTTCCCAATATATTCCTGCAGAGCAGCATCTTTCGGATGACCATCCAGAATTGCATTAAGAAATCTGGTCTAGATGTAGACCAGAGAGGTTTTACCATAACTAACTGAATTATCATTGAATTATGTGTATATAATAACATCATTTTGGCCCAGATCTTGCGGCTTTAATACTGCAACTAAGGTGAAGCCATATTATGGCCGTTTGGTACTGGTCCTATGAGGTCTCCTCTACTGCCTCATAGGTTTCAGGACTAGTGAGCTGAGGCCTATGAGGCAGAACGGCGGGTGAACTGCTTTATTACAAGAATCTACTGTGTTGCCTAGCGCCCCCTGCAGTTTGGCAACTCCCCTCCCCCCGTCCCCACCCTACGCCACTGCATACAAAGTGTAGTTTCATGCACCGGCGTACTGCAGCTCAGCTCAATTCATGGATCACCAATCCTAACAGGGTCATTAATATCTGTAGTCCAGACAACCCCTTTATTTATTTATTTTCTGTATTTCTTCATCTAAAACTGGATGTCCTAAAAAGGCAAAAATGATTCCGTACATTTCACAATTGCTTCACAGTTACCTATGGTGCCTGCGTAATTATTTTTACATAAAGCAATTATCATCCACACTTGACACAATGAGTTAAAGTGGCATTTGTACCATGTCTATATCCTGCTGCTATTTCTAAAGCACAGAATAAGTGGGAATAAAACAAAACAAAAAAAAACTGTGAAATGACTAACTGTGCTGCTTCTGCCATCTAGTGGCTGCAACTAATATTGACATAAAATCAATTAGCCACAAAAAACAGGCACGTAATAAAAATGATAAAAGGGCAAGCAAACAGCCAATCGTTGAAACTTAAATAAATAATATATGCAACTTTATAAAGGATAATTGTCCACTAGGATGTGAGCTCGCCTTTCTGTAGTTTATAAAGAAACCAAACGGTGGTCTTCCAACACAAAGAGAACATTGGTCTCAGTTTGTTTGTCTCAGACCACATGGAAAGGTGAGCTTTCAAGAGCTGTTCATATGGTATGGTTTGCTTGTGGGTTGGTTGGGCCCAGTGCGAAGGGGGCTTATAGCTTGACTGCAAGGGTGCCGTTGGTTGGACTGCTGGATGTTGCCACCTCTGGGCACTGTGTTGTTGATGCCAAATTAGGCTAGTTTTGAGCGATCAATTTGTGCTTTTTTTTTGCATTACACAAAGAATCTATCATTTCAGAGCTGGAAATAGCATTGCAGTCCCACCCTCAATAAAGGGCTTCTCAAATCAGGATAACCCCTGTTCATATGTCCTATGAGGGTATATGTATGTCATCAATGGGTCCACCACATGGGATCCCACTATGAGACAGAATGAAGAGCTGTTGACAGACAAATCAAACATCAACATAATCCAAATAAAAAAAGTAACTGCCCCTTTTATATTTAATAACTGGGTGCATTATCCAGTGAAAGTTTCAGGTCCTTACACAGCAAAGCATCTTAACAGAATCACAATGCATGACTGGTCATATGATCTTCTTACAGTGAAACCTACCAACTCTCCCTTAAAGGGGTTGTCCACACCTTTTATATCGATGGCCTATCCTCGGGATTGGACACTGATATCTGATCTATGGGGTCAGGCCCCCAGCAACTCCCACCAATAAGCTGTTGTTCATTGTGTAGTGGATGAAGATAGAAACTATAGCGCTGATCCCACTGCAGTGAATGGGAGCTGCTCCAGGAGATGGCAACAAACATTAAAGAGGTATTCTGGTTATTTGAGGTTATCCCCTACCCACAGGATGGTGAATAATTATTAGATCGGTGGGGGTCCTACCTCTGGGACCTCCACCAATCACGAGAATAGGGACCCCGTACCCCTTGGAGCCCCCTGAAATGAAGGGAGCGGCCAGTTGGGCATGCAAGCTACCACTCCATGCATTTCTACAGGAGTTCAGGAGATAGCCAAGCACTGTACGGGGTCGTGTTTCTCCTAATCCGTGGGGGTCCCAGCTGTGGATAGGGGATAACTTCAAACAACTGGAATACCCCTTTAAGTTTGGTATACAAGAGAGATGTTCATAGGTGGGGAAAAGAAGGCTTTACCTTAGAGATCTTAGTCATTGCAGTTGCATGTTGTACTGCTAGACTAGCAGATCACTACTGTCATCACTGACATACATACTGTATATTATGTATATAATATACATAACCAATAAAGGCCAACACTTTACTTCTTACAGAATGTTTGCAATCTAACACTACATTTCAGAAATGTGGACATAGCAGCACCTTCCATGGACATTAAGTTCTGAATTACATGGGGATGCTGGCTGCTACAGGATTAGGGGTAGTTCATAAAGGACAATGACATGAATTGTACAAAAATCTAAGAATTGCATTCCTCTATTGCTACAGTCCGCTTATTGCTCTGCATGCAAAAGTGTCAGTGTTTACTGTACTTCCAACATTCTATTCATGGTTCAGAAAGGCCAGGATAGACTATGCTATAGTTTTCCATATACGGTTGCAAGAAAAAGTATGTGAACCCTTTGGAATTATATGGATTTCTGCACAAATTGGTCATAAAATGTGATCTGATCTTCATCTAAGTCACAACAATAGACAATCACAGTCTTCTTAAACTAATAACACACAAAGAATTAAATGTTACCATGTTTTTATTGAACACACCATGGAAACATTCACAGTGCAGGTGGAAAAAGTATGTGAACCCTTGGATTTAATAACTGGTTGAACCTCCTTTGGCAGCAATAACTTCAACCAAACGTTTCCTGTAGTTGCAGATCAGACGTGCACAACGGTCAGGAGTAATTCTTGACCATTCCTCTTTACAGAACTGTTTCAGTTCAGCAATATTCTTGTGATGTCTGGTGTGAATTGCTTTCTTGAGGTCATGCCACAGCATCTCAATCGAGTTGAGGTCAGGACTCTGACTGGGCCACTCCAGAAGGTGTATTTTCTTCTGTTTAAGCTATTCTGTTGTTGATTTACTTCTATGCTTTGGGTCGTTGTCCTGTTGCAACACCCATCTTCTGTTGAGCTTCAGCTGGTGGACAGATGGCCTTAAGTTCTCCTGCAAAATGTCTTGATAAACTTGGGAATTCATTTTTCCTTCAATGATAGCAATCCGTCCAGGCCCTGACGCAGCAAAACAGCCCCAAACCATGATGCCCCCACCACCATACTTCACAGTTGGGATGAGGTTTTGATGTTGGTGTGCTGTGCCTCTTTTTCTCCACACATAGTGTTGTGTGTTTCTTCCAAACAACTCAACTTTGGTTTCATCTGTCCACAGAATATTTTGCCAGTACTGCTGTGGAACATCCAGGTGCTCTTGTGCAAACTGTAAACGTGCAGCAATGTTTTTTTGGACAGCAGTGGCTTCCTCTGTGGTATCCTCCCATGAAATCCATTCTTGTTTAGTGTTTTACGTATCGTAGATTCGCTAACAGGGATGTTAGCATATGCCAGAGATTTTTGTAAGTCTTTAGCTGACACTCTAGGATTCTTCTTCACCTCATTGAGCAGTCTGCCCTGTGCTCTTGCAGTCATCTTTACAGGACGGCCACTCCTAGGGAGAGTAGCAGCAGTGCTGAACTTTCTCCATTTATAGACAGTTTGTCTTACCGTGGACTGATGAACAGCAAGGCTTTTGGAGATTAATCGTAGGTCTTCTGAGAGCTCTTTTGTGCTAGGCATCATTCACATCAGGCAATGCTTCTTGTGAAAAGCAAACCCAGAACTGGTGTGTGTTTTTAGAGTAAATCTTTTTTATTGGTGTTTTCAATGGTTGGCAATTGAGCCATAGTTCGCAAAATTAGAAAGCATAACAGTATACACCTATACAATAGGCTTGCTAAAGAGACATTTGGATACATCAATGGTTTGCAATTTGCATAATAGTATGAAAGTATAAAAGTCGGGTCCGCAACATTTGGACCTTAAAATCAAAATGTAAAAGGTAAAGAGGGGAGGTGGAAGACTAGGGAGGGAAAGAGGGGAAAGTGAGGTAGTTCAGTCTCAGTTTGTCTTGATTCAAAGGGCCCTTTCTACTTTGTTCATGTTGCTACATTCAAACTTCAATTCAGGCCTAGGGATCTTCTATTATTCAGGTTGAGTAATTAGAGTTATTGAGCCATGGGCTCCAAGTGAGTAGCCTAGACTTCAGGGGTAGAATCGTGGAAGGTACTAGACTTTCATACCTACAATATTTATTAATCTCGGGAATAACCTCTGCTATAGTTGGTAAAACTGTTTGTTTCCAGTAACGTGTGATAACCAATTTAGCACTAAGTAGAATGTGTCCAACTAGGTTCCTGCATTCAGGGGGAATATTGTGTATGCCTAAAAACAAAAGAGCCAGTTCAGGACGGGGGTCAACAACCTGAGAGGTTATCTCCGTGATCAGATCAAAAACACTGCGCCAGTATGGGGTAAGTATGGGGCATGTCCATAAAATATGGAGTAAAGAGCCTCCAGCTCCGCATTCCCTCCAGCAGTTGGGGGAGGATGAAGGGTAGATCCTGCTCAGTCTCTGTGGAGTGAAGTACCAATGCAAGAGGGTCTTCAGCCCTGCTTCATAGTGGGAGACACATTTGAAATTGGAGGTTAGGAATCTAATAGCTTGAGACCAATGCTCATCTAGAAAGGTTTCCCCCAATTCTGTTTCCCATTTTTTGATGGGTAAAGTTTTGGTAAAAGTAGCTTTTTCCCCCAAAACATCATACACATAACGCGTAGTATGTTTTTTAAAAAGGGACAGGGAATGGAACAGTCTCCATATATCGGAGTTTATGGAGGGTGGATTTTGCGTAATCTTAGCAATAAAATGTCTGACTCTAAGAAAGTTATAGAATTCTGTATGCGGCAACGTGAACAGGCGATGGATGGATTCAAAGAGGAGAATATAGCCTTTTGACATAATCTGGGAGACAGAAGTAATTCCCCTCTCTCGCCAGACCGTCAAGTTAATGTCAGGGATGGTCAGTTCTATTGTTCCTATAGTGGCTTGTGGGAGAAGAGTGGCCACCTTATCACTCTGTATTTTATGTATGGAAGACCATAGGCTACTAACTAGTCTCATTGTCAGTAAGCCTCCACTTGGCCCTGATGGATTCCACAACAGATGGATCAGGTAATCCTTTAGTGAAGCTCGTTTTATAGTGTGTTGTTCAATCTGAATCCAGGCCTTATTGTCATCCGGGGACCACCATTCACGGGCAAAGGAGAGTGCTATTGCTTGAAAATAATCTCTAATGTCTGGGAGGCCTAGTCCGCCCACTTGCTTCTTTTTGGATAATAGTGTCCGTGCTACTCTCGGCTTGGTCGGACCCCAAATGTATTTACCCAAGGTCATTTGTGCTTTTTTAAAGAATGTCATAGGAATTGGGATTGGGAGGGCTCGAAATATGTAAATAAATTTGGGGAGGGTCATCATTTGAAATGATGCTACTCTACCTACCCAGGATAAAGCCTTCATAGAAAAGCTGTTAAGGTCTTTTATCATGGTATCGAGAAGGGGGAGATAATTTCTATTATAAAGCAAGGAACAAGGAGAGGTTATCTTAACCCCTAGGTATGGGATTTCAGAAGTTTGCCAGTCTAAGTCCTGGGAGGATTTTAGGGAAGCAACCTCATCTGGCGGAATATTGATAGGTAAAGCCTGAGACTTAGCGCAATTGATTTTAGAGTAGGAAAGAGACCCATATTGTGAGATAGTATCTAGAGCAGCGTCCAACGAGTTACTGGGGTTGGTTAACGTAAGGATGATGTCATCCACATAGAGTGTGATCTTATGGGATCTGCCTCCTATTTCCATTCCGGCTATTGAAGGTGAGTTTCTTATGGATTGTGCTAGGGGTTCCAATGCCAAGATAAACAATAAGGGGGACAGGGGGCATGCCTGTCTGGTTCCATTGGTAATTTTGAACGGATCTGACACCACACCATTAACCCAGACTTTCGCTGATGGAGAGGAATATAAGCTGTAGATAGTCTGCAGAATCAGCCCTGAGAAACCCATCTGGCGGAGAGCAGAGAATGTGTAATCCCAATGCAGGCGGTCAAATGCCTTTTCTGCATCTAATGTGATCGCAAGCATTGGGAGGCTATGTATTTCAGCATAATTAAATAAGTCAACAATCCGTCTAGTGTTGTCAGACGCTAGTCGGCCATTCACAAACCCAGTTTGGTCAGGGTGAATCAGAGAGGGGAGGAGTGGAGCTAATCTATTGGCAATAATTCTGGCAAAAAATGTTATGTCAGAGTTAAGCAGCGAGATGGGGAGGAAGTTTTGGGGAACATCTGGGGTTTTTCCTGGTTTCGGGATAGTGACTATTAGTGCTTCCAACATATCTTGGGGAAAAGGATGACCGTCTTGCACTAACTTAAATATTTCAAGCATGTAGGGAGCAAGAGTACTCTGGAAGTGGCGAATATATTCATTAGAGAGTCCATCAGGACCTGGGGATTTACCTATCTTAAGGGATTTGATAACCTTATTAATTTCAGCGAGCGAGAATTGTGTATTGAGGGACTGTAATTGTGTCTGAGAGAGAGCCGGGAGAGACGCCTGAGTGAGGAAATTTTCTACCAAAGTAGAGTAATCACTGGGAAGAGGAGTAGTCTCCTTCAGATTGTAAAGCGACTGGTAATACAATTTAAATTGGTTAGCAATCTCTCGGGGGTCTGTCAGTTTTGCTTTATTCTCGGGATGTAACAGATGTGGAATTTTAGATTTTGATTGTTGAGATTTTAGTTGTTGTGCTAGGAGTCTGCCAGATTTATTGCTTTGGTAATAGTATTTGGAGCGAAGCCTTAAGAGAGACTTGTGATAGTTTTGAAGAAGTAGGCTACTAAGCTTATTACGTGCCTCTCTAAGCTCATTGGAGCACTGATATGTTAGGGCCTATTAGTTGCCTCTAATCTGGCGATACATTCCAACGTTTGTGTAATGTCCCGTTCTCTGCGCTTTCTCACAACAGTTTGATTAGAGAGCCTCGTATATACGCTTTATGGGCTTGCCATAAGACAAATTTATTAGAAACTGAACCTTTGTTAAATTGGAAGCATTCCTTCAACTGTGCAGAAAGCTCAGAGACATGGATTGGGTTATTAAAGAGAAATGTATTATTCCTCCAAATAGGGGGTCTAACGGACTGAAACTGCTCTTCTAGGGTGATAGTAATCGGGGTATGGTCAGACCATTTAATGAGGCCAATATCAGTTGAAATAGTATGAAGTAAGGTTGTGTGATCTACCACAAACATATCTATTCGTGAGTAGGACAGATGTATCGGAGAGAAAAAGGTATAGTCTCTCTCCAGGCTGTGTTGAGCTCTCCACACGTCCGTGAGACCCTCAGATTGCAGGAAAGTGGCAACTCCCGTATCAGAGCGTCTGGCGGAAAATGAGGAATCAATATTGGGATGCAGAACAGTATTGAAATCCCCGCATACAACCAATTTCCCTTGTTTAAGCCTGTTCACGTTGCGCACAAGTTTATGTAAAAAAGCTAACTGGTGTGAATTGGGGGCATATACGTAGGTTAGCTAGCGTATATATAATGTTATTGATGGAGCAGACTAGGATAATATATCGACCTTGTGGGTCAATTTTAGACTTAATATGAGTGTAGGCGACAGTGTTTTTTTACCGCAATCAGGGTACCTCTCTTTTTCTTGTTACAATGTGAATGCAGGATATCAGGAAATAGGCGGTGGCGCACTCTGTCAGCATCTGCTTGTAGTAGATGAGTCTCCTGAATACACAAAACATCAACGTTAGCTGCTAAAGCTTCTTTCCACATATAAGACCTCTTCTGAGGGCAGTTCAAGCTTTTAACATTGAGGGACATGATTTTGAGACCCATGATGTTAAGAGGGAACTACCGATTCAGATTTCGGTGTGTAGACACAGTACTAGAATTCAATATCAATGAGACAGGGATTGCTGGCACTTATGGTTCAACAATGGGGAAGAGAGGGAGGAAAGAATAACAAACAAACAAATATAACTTAAATATCCGTCTAAGACTCAGTAGGTATTGAACAGGACGGATATAACCGTCTAGGTGAAGACCGGGCGAAAGTTCAACACTAGATTAAAGTAAATTCAAAAGGGTAATGGTGACAGAGGGACCTGCACCCAATTATATAAACTCTGCTGATTCAGCGCCCGAACATAAAACACAGGGAGTCCCAATATGATGAACAAAGCTATTCAGCTCCATTGTAGAAGTTCCTATTTATTAGGCATCAGGGGTCAGTTCTCCATTCTAAGTGGATCTTCGGAAGCTTTGGTGGTGGGGTCAGTTCCCACATTGCTGGAGGACAATGGAATCTGCCATAAGTGAAGTAATTGCTTCCCTTCTTCCAGGGTTTTGATGGCGTGCGTTTGTCCATTCTTGCGGACGAGGATCTTTAGAGGATAGCCCCTTTTGTATGGGAAGTCATTATCTCTTAAGGCTGCTGTGATAGGTTGAAGTGCTCTGCGTCGACGGAGGGTGACCATGGAGAGGTCTGTGAATAGTTTAAAGGGACACTGACAGGGCCAAAAAGCATATTAAGGTATATATGACCGTACAGGTCTTATAAAGTGTATAAGAATCATGTAAGTATCCCCCCTGTCCACCTTATAACTACAGTAATGTGAAGTTTTATAACCTGCTGGAATCGGGTTCAATCTGCCCAAGGGGCGGTGTTTCACCTCAGCTTGCGCCCAGCCAGCCTCGCCACAACTGCCGTTTGAAGCGCCGCCCAGCTCATCAATATTCACTTCGTTGGGCGGCGCTGGGCGGCTACTAGTGTCCCCGGCTATCTTCAGCGGCTGCCTCTGAGAATGAGACTGTGCGCAGGCGCGATGCGATCCCGGCCAGTGAGGGTGCCGGGCGCATGCGCTGAAGATAGCCGGGGACACTAGTAGCCGCCCAGCGAAGTGAATATTGATGAGCTGGGCGGCGCTTCAAACGGCAGTTGTGGCGAGGCTGGCTGGGCGCAAGCTGAGGTGAAACACCGCCCCTTGGGCAGATTGAACCCGATTCAAGCAGGTTATAAAACTTCACATTACTGTAGTTATAAGGTGGACAGGGGCGATACTTACATGATTCTTATACACTTTATAAGACCTGTACGGTCATATATATACCTTAATATGCTTTTTGGCCCTGTCAGTGTCCCTTTAATCTTCTGATACGGCGCAGGTAGTGCAGTTTTATTTCTTGCTGCAGCCATAATTGCTTCTTTGGTATGGAAGAAATGAATTCGCGCTAAAGTATCACGCGGTATATTAGGGCTCAGGTGTGGAGGTTTAGGAAGCCTGTGGGCTCTATCAATGATCATATCAGGGATTGGGATCTGTGGCAGTAGAGCTTTTATTAGCCCTGTCAGGTACGTTTGTAGATCTTGTGGGGCTACATCCTCAGGAATACCCCTAAATTTGACATTGTTCCGTCTGGAACGGTCTTCTAGATCCGCCATTTTCCATTTAATAGCCTCCAGCTCATCAGCCATGGCGTTATGGGCATCAATTATGGCATTTTGTGATTCGGCAAATTTGCCCATTTTCACCTCCACATGTTGCACTTTATCCTCTGTGGTTTGCAGCCTGGTGGATAGAGGGTTAATCAGGCCTGCTATGTCTGCCTGCAGGGAAGATTTCAGGGCAAGAAGCATGTTCTTGAGCGAATCTTCAGTGACTGGCTTATCTGAGGTAGGGAGTGATTGAAAGGGGTCCAGGGGTGCAGTAATATGCGGGGTGTACTCACTCAGCTGCCGTTGTGTCGTTTGCTGGCGTTGGAGGCTGAGCGGCTGCTCTTGCTGCGCCAGGGAGCGGGCGCCATCTTGGATCCCTTGTGTGCTGTGCTGCAGAACTCTGGCTTCCTCTGGAGTTGGTGGAAGCGACGGGGGAGACACATGAAGCAGGTCAGTGCTGCCTGGTAAGATCGGTGGGGAGGGTGAGCGGGCTGTGAGCGCTGGTGACATCGCGCTAATGGGGGATCCCAGTGCCGGCCTGTCTGTACTATCGGCGCCATCTTTAGACTGTCCCCAGTCAAAGTAGTTCTCAAGATTCACATCCTGCATCTTCTGCAGGTGCTTCCTCGATTTTCTCATTGCGACTGCAGAGGAGGAGAGCATCTGGGAAGGTAGGAGAATGATGTTTTTGCGGTGGATAGAAACGAGCAGGCTAGATTATAGTCGCTGAGGTGCAGGAGCTCTTCACTCAAGCGGCCATCTCGTTCGGCAGCCTAGCCACGCCCCCTGGTGTGTGTTTTTAATAGGGCAGGGCAGCTGTAACCAACACCTCCAATCTCATCTCATTGATTGGACTCCAGTTGGCTGACACTCAAATTAGCTCTTGGAGATCATTAGTCTAGGGGTTGACATACTTTTTCCACCTGCACTGTGAATGTTTACATGGTGTGTGCAATAAAAACATGGCAACATTTAATTCTTTGTGTGTTATTAGTTTAAGCAGACTGTGATTGTCTATTGTTGTGACTTAGATGAAGATCAAATCACATTTTATGACCAATTTGTGCAGAAATCCATATAATTCCAAAGGGTTCACATACTTTTTCTTGCAACTATATATATGTATATACTATATATATATATATATATATATATATATATATATAAATATAACTTGAAAAAGATAGGACTGCACTCCAGATAAAGTGAAAAATCAGTGGAGCTTTATTCACCCATAACTTTGGCAACTTTGCGACGTTTCGGCTCACAAGAGCCTTCTTCCAGCATAGAAACAGTGAAAATAACAATCATATAAAGGCAAGTCTCAAGTGACTGGCCAATCATACTGTGATTACAATCATGATTAAATTGGATACATATGGTGCATATAAACAAAAGTGCATGTGCGTAAAGTGACATGTGCTTAAGAGATCCGCATCACAAGAACATAGTCCCTGGTCATCGATCATATAGACATGTAATATATAAATAATATAAGTGTATATTAAAGTGCATACATATATTAGATGAAGATCAACGAAGTCGCACCTCTCGATGTAATGGCGCCAGCATACACCATCGTATTCCGTTGAGCGTCTCCATTCTCTCACTGCGCATGACCAGATCCGCGTCATCATCCATCATAGCGCTTACATGTGACGCATGCGCTCCATCAAAATTACACTACAGGCACCATCTTGATAGAGGGCAACATTGCCCAACGGTTGCATAAGTGCCGTACGTGCATACATTCAATAGGCTAAACGCTTTCCTATGTAGTATATTAAGCCGCAGTAGGTAAATCCTACATAAATCAGCATCTGGAGAAGGTACCAACTCTGCGGAGATGGATCCTGTCCACTAGATGGCATATGTCAGAGGGGGACACGTCAGTATACCCTGCCGGCATCGCCAAAGTAATTGCCGAAAATAACGCAGCCATAGGGGAATTCTTTAAGGAAAGAGTAGCCGGATAAAGAAAAATTCATATCTGGAAATACGCAGCGAGAAGACTGTTGATGTTGCAGCTCGGTATCATCATCATCAAAGAGGGCCAGTTCAAGGATCTCCATCCAAAAGAAATGTTTTTTTTTAAAAAAATTGTTGTTCTAAAAGGCAAAGATAAATATAACAAATTAATTACAGATTGATTAATCTGTGTCACAATGATTATCAATGTGTGTTATCACCGTTTCAAGGCACTTTTATACAACCAAAGAGAAAGATCAAAAGACGCAGGGAAGATCAAGCTAAACCTCAAAGCCAGACATCTCATCTAAAATCTGCATTAAGCCCATTAGGAGGTAGACTGTCCAAGGTATATATCCATCTTAATTCTCGCTGTTTCAAGATTGCCAAACGGTCACCACCTCTCCTGGGCATTGCCACATGGTCGATTATCCAGCATCTTAGATCCCGTTCACCGTGGTGAAGGGATCCAAAATGTCTGGAAACCGGCAGATCGGTGCGACTTTTTCTAATTGAATTCCTATGGTTATTTAACCTGACCTTCAATTCCGTAGAAGTTTCTCCTACATATATTAGATTGCAGGGACATGATAAAACATAAATGACATATGATGAGGAACATGTCAAATGATATTTAATAGGGTATTCTCTTCCTGTGGATGGATGTACAAAAGATTTTGATTTATTTATATAGCGACAGTTGACGCAATTGAGACACGGGAAACATCCCAGTCCCGCCTGCGTCAACGGTCGCTGAATGACATTTCTTTTTGGACCAACATCTGCCTTCACCAGATAATCTCTTATATTTTTATTTTTTCGATACGATAACAATGGAGGATTCTCAAATTCAGCGACGTCTTTTATTCCTCTACTCAGAATGTTCCAATTCTTTTTGAGGATCTGTCCTATTTCTACACTGTAATTAGAATATGTGGACATAAAAGGTATTCTCTGAATTTTTGAGAGAGTAGGTTGTACACGTTCTGGACACATATCAAGAATTTTGCTTTTTTGTTCATTCAGCAGTTTGCGAGGATAGCCACGTTCTCTGAATTTGTCAGCCATCATATCCAATGTGGCTGGCAATTCAGTGTGGTCCGACACAATTCGTTTTGCCCTCAAAAATTGAGATTGAGGAAGATGTTTGATCAGGCTGCGTGGGTGATTGCTTTCAAATCGAAGAATTGTGTTTCTATCTGTCGATTTGACAAACAAACCCGTACTAATATGATCTTCATTCAATTTCACATTAGTGTCTAGAAATGACAAATTAGTTTTAGAATAAGATATAGTATACTGAAGATCAATATCTATACTATTTAGATAGTCATGAAATTCAACCAACTGTGTTTCGGTGCCAGTCCATAGGAGGAAGACGTCATCTATGTACCTCCACCACCTCAAAACATGTTGAAAGTGGTGCGATACATAGATGAGGTCCTCCTCCACATGGCGCATATAGATATTTGCGTACGTGGGGCCACATTTGACCCCATCGCAACGCCGCGTTTTTGATTAAAAAAGGTGTCTTGGAACAAAAAATAATTATTTTCAAGTATCAATTTTAGAAGGGAATTAATGAAACATTTTGTCTCAGTAGAGATGTCTGTACCATCAAGATATTTGTTGACCGCTATAATACCTTTCCTGTGTCCTATTGATGTGTACAACGATACTACATCAAAGGACACAAGAAGTAGAGAATTAACATTGCTGCAATCCACTGATCTCAACTGTTCTAGAAAATCACCTGTGTCTTTAATGTAAGATTTCCCTGCCGTTGAGAAGTCCCTGAGCATTTTGTCCAAAAAGATGGCTATTCTACTGAATACAGAGTCTGAGCCTGATACGATGGGGCGGCCAGGAGGATCCACAAGGCTTTTATGCACTTTGGGTAATATATATATTACAGGGGTAACAGGAAAGGGTACCTCCAGATATTCCCTGAGATCTTCATCTATAGTGCCCGCCACCACCGCATCAGACAGAATCTTCTTAATAGTATTCATAATGCTGAATTTAGGATCGCCGAAACGTCGCAAAGTTGCCAAAGTTATGGGTGAATAAAGCTCCACTGATTTTTCACTTTATCTGGAGTGCAGTCCTATCTTTTTCAAGTCGTATTGTTGGGGTATTGCCGCTGCCCTTGGGGATTTTGCACCCGACTCTTGGTGGTGCTCCCGCTGGATTTTCTTCAATATATATAAATATATATATACAAACCGGATTCCAAAAAAGTTGGGACACTAAACAAATTGTGAATAAAAACTGAATGCAATGATGTGGAGATGGCAAATGTCAATATTTTATTTGTAATAGAACGTAGATGACAGATCAAACGTTTAATCCGAGTAAATGTATCATTTTAAAGGAAAAATACGTTGATTCCAATTTTCACGGTGTCAACAAATCCCCAAAAAGTTGGGACAAGGCCATTTTCACCACTGTGTGGCATCTCCCCTTCTTCTTACAACACTCAACAGACGTCTGGGGACCGAGGAGACCAGTTTCTCAAGTTTAGAAATAGGAATGCTCTCCCATTTTTGTCTAATACAGGCCTCTAACTGTTCAATCGTCTTGGGCCTTCTTTGTTGCACCTTCCTCTTTCTGATGCGCCAAATGTTCTCTATAGGTGAAAGATCTGGACTGCAGACTGGCCATTTCAGTACCCGGATCCTTCACCTACGCAGCCATGATGTTGTGATTGATGCAGAATGTGGTCTGGCATTATCTTGTTGAAAAATGCAGGGTCTTCCCTGAAAGAGATGACGTCTGGATGGGAGCATATGTTGTTCTAGAACCTGAATATATTTTTCTGCATTGATGGTGCCTTTCCAGACATGCAAGCTGCCCATGCCACTCGCACTCATGCAACCCCATACCATCAGAGATGCAGGCTTCTGAACTGAGCGTTGATAACAACTTGGGTTGTCCTTGTCCTCTTTGGTCCGGATGACATGGCGTCCCAGATTTCCAAAAAGAACTTTGAATCGTGACTCATCTGACCACAGAACAGTCTTCCATTTTGCCACACTCCATTTTAAATGATCCCTGGCCCAGTGAAAACGCCTGAGCTTGTGGATCTTGCTTAGAAATGGCTTCTTCTTTGCACTGTAGAGTTTCAGCTGGCAACGGCGGATGGCACGGTGGATTGTGTTCACTGACAATGGTTTCTGGAAGTATTCCTGAGCCCATTCTGTGATTTCCTTTACAGTAGCATTCCTGTTTGTGGTGCAGTGTCGTTTAAGGGCCCGGAGATCACGGGCATCCAGTATGGTTTTACGGCCTTGACCCTTACGCACAGAGATTGTTCCAGATTCTCTGAGTCTTCGGATGATGTTATGCACAGTTGATGATGATAGATGCAAAGTCTTTGCAATTTTTCGCTGGGTAACACCTTTCTGATATTGCTCCACTATCTTTCTGCGCAACATTGTGGGAATTGGTGATCCTCTACCCATCTTGGCTTCTGAGAGACACTGCCACTCTGAGAAGCTCTTTTTATACCCAATCATGTTGCCAATTGACCTAATTAGTGTTAATTGGTCTTCCAGCTCTTCGTTATGCTCAAATTTACTTTTTCCAGCCTCTTATTGCTACTTGTCCCAACTTTTTTGGGATTTGTTGACACCGTGAAAATTGGAATCAACGTATTTTTCCTTTAAAATGATACATTTACTCGGATTAAACGTTTGATCTGTCATCTACGTTCTATTACAAATAAAATATTGACATTTGCCGTCTCCACATCATTGCATTCAGTTTTTATTCACAATTTGTTTAGTGTCCCAACTTTTTTGGAATCCGGTTTGTATATATATATATACACAGTACAGACTAAAAGTTTGGACACACCTTCTCATTTAAAGAGTTTTCTTTATTTTCATGACTATGAAAATTTTAGATTCACACTGAAGGCATCAAAACTATGAATTAACACATGTGGAATTATATACATAACAAACAAGTGTGAAACAACTGAAAATATGTCATATTCTAGGTTCTTCAAAGTAGCCACCTTTTGCTTTGATTACTGCTTTGCACACTCTTGGCATTCTCTTGATGAGCTTCAAGAGGTAGTCTCCTGAAATGGTTTTCACTTCACAGGTATGCCCTGTCAGGTTTAATAAGTGGGATTTCTTGCCTTATAAATGGGGTTGGGACCATCAGTTGCGTTGAGGAGAAGTCAGGTGGATACACAGCTGATAGTCCTACTGAATAGACTGTTAGAATTTGTATTATGGCAAGAAAAAAGCAGCTAAGTAAAGAAAAACCAGTGGCCATCATTACTTTAAGAAATGAAGGTCAGTCAGTCAGCTGAAAAATTGGGAAAACTTTGAAAGTAAGGGCTATTTGACCATGAAGGAGAGTGATGGGGTGCTGCGCCAAATGACCTGGCCTCCACAGTCACCGGACCTGAACCCAATCGAGATGGTTTGGGGTGAGCTGGACCGCAGAGTGAAGGCAAAAGGGCCAACAAGTGCTAAGCATCTCTGGGAACTCCTTCAAGACTGTTGGAAGACCATTTCAGGTGACTACCTCTTGAAGCTCATCAAGAGAATGCCAAGAGTGTGCAAAGCAGTAATCAAAGCAAAAGGTGGCTACTTTGAAGAACCTAGAATATGACATATTTTCAGTTGTTTCACACTTGTTTGTTATGTATATAATTCCACATGTGTTAATTCATAGTTTTGATGCCTTCATAGTCATGAAAATAAAGAAAACTCTTTGAATGAGAAGGTGTGTCCAAACTTTTGGTTTGTACTGTATATATATATATATATATAGTATTTAAGGCATGAATTAGACAAAAGTATATGTTTGGAATTGATAGCCAAATGTTATAGTGGAAGAAGTGAGTATTTTTTTTCCAATCAATTAATAATGTGTAACTCATATGTCAGTAACATGCTAAAGAAAATGAGTGCACATACAGTGTATATCTGGCTGAATACATTATTTACTTTCCCATAATAATACCAGCATTAGCATGACTCCTCCATCCGCTCCCATTATAGTGTACTAGTCCTTGGATCAGCAACCATAGGCACTCCAGCTGCTGTGAAACTATAACCCCCAGTATGCACAATTGCTCCGCTGTTCTCGTAACTCCCATATAAGTGAAAGGAGGATTCTGGGAGTTGTAGTTCCAGAACAGCTGGAGTGCACGGAGGTTGCTGTTCCTTCCTAATCACCCTCACCATGTGCAGCTTTGTATCAGGATTCTCCCCTGTCCATGGTTCTGAACCTCAGAAAACACTGTCTAAGGCCTCTTTCACACTACAGTATGTCGATTTCAGTGTTTTGCGTTCCGTTTCTCACGGATCCGTTTTTCCGTTTTTTTGTTTCCGTTGTGGTTCCGTTTTTCCGTTCCGTTTTTCCTTATGGCATATACAGTATACAGCAATTACATAGAGAAAATTGGGCTGGGCATAACATTTTCAATAGATGGTTCCGCAAAAAACGGAACGGATACGGAAGACATACGGATGCATTTCCGTATGTGTTCCGTTTTTTTTGCGGACCCATTGACTTTAATGGAGCCACGGAACGTGATTTGCGGCCAAATATAGGACATGTTCTATCTTTCAACGGAACGGAAAAACGGAAATACGGAAACGGAATGCATACGGAGTACATTCCGTTTTTTTTGCGGAACCATTGAAATGAATGGTTCCGTATACGGAACGCAAAAAACGGTCCGCAAAACGGAAAAATAAAACGGTAGTGTGAAAGAGGCCTAATGCTGTTGTATTACAATTGTATCACCCTAGTATAGATCTATACCTCTCAATAGATCTTCCTGAAGACACTGAAAAAAAAAACATCTTCATACGAAATACTTCCTCTAGTATGCATCAGCAGGGGGTTAAGCTATTATTTAGGCTCCAACATAACTGGGAGATCAATTAGAATATGAAATGCTCAGATAATAGTAACCAGCAGTACTCTGCTGTATAATAGGGGCAGTAACTCATGGAATATTTATATCATTAACACATTAAGAAGTCGTTCACAGAAGTATTCTTGAATCATTTAATTTCTTCACTGTCTCTACAGGCATGCAATGCGATGACTGCAAATAGCAGACCTCTGTTGTCTTAGTACATAGGAGGTAGGGAGTTAGACATCTATGACAAGCCACATAGATTTAGAGGTGGGTAATACAGAAGCTAAACGGGAAACATGTTGATGGATGCCTGTGATGATGGAGGAGACTTTAAGAATAGTCAGACAAGTGACCAAGTCTTTAAGCTCAGGAAAGCTGAAAAGAATAGGGGAGGAAAATTGGATGGAGCAATACCATTATAATGAACATTCCATTAGGAATCACACATTACTATTGTGACTGCACCTCAATTCTAGCATAATTTGCAGTTTTGTGACATCTAGCGCTCATTAGTATGCAGGAGGCGGGGGAGTGAAGCGCTGTACTTACCCCTGCTCCCTGCTTGCTCTTCTCAGTGCCCACTCTGCTGTGTCCTGGGTCAGGACATACAGAGTGCACTGTGATGTGACGTTGCAGGCAGTCAGGTGACTGTGTAGGGCGGTCCACAAGAAGAGAGCAGGGAGACCGCCGGATGTTGAGAGTGGCGGCAGGAGATGTAAGTAAATTTATTTATTTTGAAGTCTGATATGGGGAACCTGAGAGGTCTAATGGGGGTCTGGAAGTCTGGTCTGAGGTCTAATATGGGGGTCTGGAGGTCCAATGGGGGTCTGGAAGTCTAATGGGGGTCTGATTTGGGGTCTGGAGGTCTAATAGGGGTCTGATATGGGGGTCTGGAAGTCTAAAGGGGGTCTGATATGGGGATTTGGAGGTCTAATGGGGGTTCTGGAGGTCTAATAGGGGTCTGATATGGGGGTTTAGAGGTCCAAATCCAAATTTAAATCCAAGAGCTTTATTGACAGGACCAAAAACAAAGCATAAACAAGGGGGGGGGGGGGATTCGGTTGTGGGAATAAGGGAAGGGTATAGGGGGTTAGGGTATTACAGTCTATAAGGTTGGGGAGGATATAAGGGACAGTATGGGGGGCTGGGATATACAGTCCATAGGGGAGGGGGGGTATAGGGGGCAGTAAAAGGGGTATACGGTCCATGGGGTATAATGTTCCTTTCTGTTGGTGGCAGGTAGTGACGTATTGGGTCTAATGGGGGTCTGGAAGTCTAATAAGGGTCTGGTCTGAGGTCTAATGGGGGTCTGGTCTGAGGTCTGATATGAGGGTTTGGAGGTCTAATGGGGGGTCTGGAATTGTCTGAGGTCTGATATGGGGGTCTGGAGGTCTAATGTGGGTCTGTCTGAGATCTCATATGGGGGTCTGAGAGGTCTAATGGGGGTCTTATCTGAGGTCTGATACATGAGGGTTCTGAGAGGTCTAATGGGGGTCTGGTCTGAGATGGGGGTTTCTGTAATGGAGGTCTAATCTGATCTGATCTGAATTCTAAAACTGGGGTCTGATATGGCATCTGACATAGAGGTCTAAAGGGGGTCTGGTCTGAGATGAGGGGATCTCATCTGAGGTTTGATATGGTGGTCTGATCTGAGGTCTAATGGGGGTCTGATACATGAGGGTTCTGAGAGGTCTTATGGGGGTCTGGTCTGAGATGGGGGTTTCTGTAATGGAGGTCTAATCTGGTCTGATCTGAATTCTAAAACTGGGGTCTGATATGGGATCTGACATAGAGGTCTAAAGGGGGTCTGGTCTGAGATGAGGGGATCTCATCTGAGGTTTGATATGGTGGTCTGATCTGAGGTCTGATCTGAAATATAAGGGGGTATTTTTTGTACTGGCACACAATATAAAAGGGGTATTTTTGTACTGGCGCACTGTGTGGTACCAGAATTTTCAGGGGACTGTTTCTGCAGGATAGTATTGGGGGACACAGCGGACACAGTATTGGAGGTGGCAGGATGGGGTGTTGAGAAGGTGGGGAGGATGATGGAAAAGTAGGAAACTAAGATGTCTTTTTGCCAATCTCTGCAGAGATGAGAGATGGCTGAAAGAAATCATGGTCTGGTCTGAAAGGAGAAGATGAGGAAAGAGAATATCTACATCAGAGGAGACGTCACTGGATGTAAGAGGTATGTGGCGCTGTATTAATCTGTATGCTCTATATCTCTGTATATAATGTTTTCCAAGTATCTCTTTAAAGGGGTTGCCCGCTTTATTTTTTTTCGTATAAGCACTGCCTTCTCTGCAATTGCTGCGGCGAGCAGGTAAACAGAGCAGAGAAAGCAGCTCTCATATGAATGCTGCCTTCTCTTCAAACAGCTGATCGTCAGGGGTGCCGGGGGTCGGACCCCGCCGATGTGATATTGATGACCTATCTTGAGGATAGGTTATCAATAGTAAAAGCCCAGACAACCCCTTTAACAATAGGACTGAAGGGATTAGGGTTAGGTTGAGAATTTGGCATGGGAGGGACGTTTCAATTTTTTCCTCAGCCCAAGCTGAACTCTTGCACCAGTGCCCATGAGCCTTTAGCTATGCCCCTGCTATATATATATATATATATATATATATATATATATACACTGCTTTAAAAAAATAAACACTTAAACAACACAATGTAACTCCAAGTCAATCACACTTCTGTGAAATCAAACTGTCCACATAGGAAGCAACACTGAGTGACAATCAATTTCACATGCTGTTGTGCAAATGGGATAGACAACAGGTGGAAATTATAGGCAACTAGCAAGACACCCCCAATAAAGGAGTGGTTCTGCAGGTGGTAACCACAGACCACTTCTCAGTTCCTATGCTTCCTGGCTGATGTTTTGGTCACTTTTGAATGCTGGCGGTGCTTTCACTCTAGAGGTAGCATGAGACGGAGTCTACAACCCACACAAGTAGCTCAGGTAGTGCAGCTTATCCAGGATGGCACATCAATGCGAGCTGTAGCAAGAAGGTTTGCTGTGTCTGTCAGCGTAGTGTCCAGAGCATGGAGGCGCTACCAGGAGACAGGCCAGTACATCAGGAGACGTGGAGGAGGCCGTAGGAGGGCAATAACCCAGCAGAAGGACCGCTACCTCCGCCTTTGTGCAAGGAGGAACAGGAGGAGCACTGCCAGAGCCCTGCAAAATGACCTCCAGCAGGCCACAAATGTGCATGTGTCTGCTCAAACGGTCAGAAACAGACTCCATGAGGGTGATATGAGGGCCCGACGTCCACAGGTGGGGGGTTGGGATTACAGCCCAACACCGTGCAGGACGTTTGGCATTTGCCAGAGAACACCAAGATTGGCAGATTCGCCACTGGTGCCCTGTGCTCTTCACAGATAAAAGCAGGTTCACACTGAGCACATGTGACAGACGTGACAGAGTCTGGAGACACCGTGGAGAACGTTCTGCTGCCTGCAACATCCTCCAGCATGACCGGTTTGGCATTGGGTCAGTAATGGTGTGGGGTGGCATTTCTTTGGAGGGCCGCACAGCCCTCCATGTGCTCGCCAGAGGTAGCCTGACTGCCAATAGGTACCGAGATCCTCAGACCCCTTGTGAGACCATATGCTGGTGCGGTTGGCCCTGGGTTCCTCCTAATGCAAGACAATGCTAGACCTCATGTGGCTGGAGTGTGTCAGCAGTTCCTGCAAGACGAAGGCATTGATGCTATGGACTGGCCCGCCCGTTCCCCAGACCTGAATCGAATTGAGCACATCTGGGACATCATGTCTTGCTCTATCCACCAACGTCACGTTGCACCACAGACTGTCCAGGAGTTGGCAGATGCTTTAGTCCAGGTCTGGGAGGAGATCCCTCAGGAGACCGTCCGCTACCTCATCAGGAGCATGCACAGGCGTTGTAGGCAGGTCATACAGGCACGTGGAGGCCACACACACTACTGAGCCTGGGCCACACACACTACTGACTTGTTTTAAGGACATTACATCAAAGTTGGATCAGCCTGTAGTGTGTTTTTCCACTTTAATTTTGAGTGTGACTCCAAATCCAGACCTCCGTGGGTTAAAAAATTCGATTTCCATTTTTTTTTATTTTTGTGTGATTTTGTTGTCAGCACATTCAACTATGTAAAGAACAAAGTATTTCAGAAGAATATTTAATTAATTCAGATCTAGGATGTGTTATTTTTGTGTTTCCTTTATTTTTTTGAGCAGTGTATATAGCCCACATTTACTAATGTCAGTGCACCTAGACATCGTCATAAACTTCACCAAAATTTGGCACATTTTTTGTAGAAAAATCTACCTGTGCATAACTCATCTAGGGGGTATGATTTAATGGAAACGAGTGTGTCTTACCAGGACATTTTGAGGCAAAACTGAAGCACAATTCTGGCATAAAATTCTATTGAAGCCAACCAATAGTTGGTATAGATTCAAAGAAAGGTGTCTATCCCTGCACCACATTTATCATCTAGCCTGAGCTCCTGTGATAAATCAGGTGTAGGTCTAGACAGCCGGTCTAAGTTTACACCATGTACAGAATTAGTGAATCTGCTCCAATGTATCAGTTTTGACTTGAGTGTTCTTTTAAAAGGGTTGGCCAGTTTCTTGTATTGATGACCAATATCAGATCAGGTCCAGTACCCCAACGATCAGCTTTCTGTGTGCTGCCTTCTCTTTATAGTTTATCTGCTTGCTGTCGACATCACAGCTAGAGCAGTTGTAAATCTTATTCACTTACGTGGGAAGCAGCAGACGGAGTGTAACTGCTCCTTCCCATTGAAGTGAATGGGGATGGCGGAGTTGTAATGCTGCAATATCAATGGCAAGCAGGTAAACAGTGAAGAAAATGCAGCGCTCACAGGAGAGTTGCGTTCTCTTCAAACAGCTGATTGGTGAGGGTGTGGGATTCAGACTCCGCTGATCTGAGGATAGGTCATCAATATAGCAAACCAGACACCCCCTTTAACTCTTTAAACCAGAGAAATTATTCAGTGCTAAAAATACAGCAGAAGATTAATACTAGAGGAAGATTTACTAATCCTATATATGGTGTAACTTGCACCAGATTTAACACAGGTCTGGTGCAGTTATAGACACTTTTCTCTGACTTTATACCAACTATTGGTTGGCTTACTTTCCAACTGATTTTTACATCAGAATTGTGGCCATATTAGGCCATGACCAGGGGCTGACTTAGACTTGAGTTATAACTTACGCCAGTTTAAGTTATCGTAAATCCATCAGGCTTTCTCATTACTCAAAAGTCACAAATTATTGCAAAATATGGCGTGCGCCAAAATTGCAACTTTTTATCGCCACATTAGTGTTTGAAATGGCTTCATAAATGCCCCAAATTCTCTTTTTTTCATCCCTCAGACCATTTATTCCAGGGGTGAGGATCTTTTGGAGGACATATTGGGGAAGATTTACTAATCTTAATATTTAGACAGTGTATACTCTGGCCATACACATATGAAAGCTGTTGGCAGAATATGCTATTACTCCAGTTCCCCTCAAACACAATCAGCATTGTGCTGTCTTACAGCGCAACATGAAGGTATGTTTGTGACCGGATCCTATGTGTTATATGGATTTATGCCTCGATATCACAATGTGCACGTATACACCTGAGACATAATGAGTTGCCATTGGAATATATAATTGGCCACGACCGTGAATGTGGGAGTGGCTAAGGGTTTTTAAACAGGATCTTTTGTATTACACTTGGTGTTTGATAAAGGCTATGTGTTAGCCGAAACGTAACTACCTTTTGCACGTTGATTCACTTTAGCGGCTCCCAATAAAGGTATTTTTTTGTACCGGACATGCTGCCTCCATCATTGTTTATTGGACTGTATATTCAGGAGCCCTGATGGATCTTGGACTCCAGGCAGGCTGATGCATCCCGGATGATCATAAGTTCTGGTGAGTGCGACTCCACAACACTACTTTTGTATCCTCTGTGGTGGCCATCATTAGATGCCATTTTTGGTCCTCCTTCTCCAGTTGTCTTTGATTAAGATATGGAGCACGGGGCTTAGGAGATGAAATGCATGCCACAACATTTGAACTCAGGAGGGTATGTATGGTTGCTGGCCAGGCACATGAGTATCTGATTCTCATAGCGTTAATTACCACTCATTATAAACCCAGCCAGTGGCAGAGAGGAGGGCTTGGGCGGCACCCTGGGCATCAGCCCACCGGGAAATTTGCCTGTAAATTCTATGGCCAATCCGCCCTTGGTAGATGGTCAGCCGATCTCACATTTTAGACAGTCTAATCTAACTTAATACAACCTATTAGCTGGCTTATGGCCATGAATATATGAAAGTTAGTATTGTACAATAATCAGATAATATCGTGAAAAAGAGATTAAACAAGGGTCAGGTAGTATTAGGCTGAGTTCACACTTATTACTATAACTACAGTTATTTCCATCAGTTATTGTGAGCCAAAACTAGTAGTGAAGCCTACACAGAGATAAGGTATAATCAAAAGATTTGCACCTATTCTGTGTTAGTGACCCGTCCTGGTTTTGGCTCTTAATAACTGATGTAACAATATAACAAAACAATAACAAACACAGGTGCACTCTAGAACATGTCTAAGCCCGGGCACCACGCCAAGGTTTCTCAAGTAGCCCGGGACCTAACACTCTCCTACCTGAGCCGTATGGGCGATACCAGGAGCCAGTGGGCAAATTACAGGAGCATAAGGCCGACTCACAAACAGCTCACCAGTCACCTCCAGCATGTAGCCATGCTTGCAATGGGAGGAGGGAGGAGTCTGCGGGTCCCACTCAAGACTGGCTGATATGTCCCACTGGCTCCTGGTATCGCCCATACGGCTCAGGTAGGAGAGTGTTAGGTCCCGGGCTACTTGAGAAACCTTGGCGTGGTGCCCGGGCTTAGACATGTTCTACACCGTAGAACATGTTTACTAATCTCTCAATTTTAAAATCAGTTTGAGGGTTTAGTGAGACTACAGAGTGCACCTGTGTTTGTTATTGTTTTGTTATATTGTTACCCCACTGGCTCTCTGGTCACAATAACTGATGGAAACAACTGACGAAATAACTGAAGTGTGAACTTAGCCTTATTGGAATTAGTAACGTGTACCATATATGCATAAAGTGGTAGAGATGGGAAGAACATTGAGTAATGGGAATGTGCTCAGTATCACTGGCGGAATACAAGAGGGCTGTCCATCCATGGCCATGCGTTCAGCATTCATACAGGGACATAACACTTACTAGCTCAGTAACATATAGCATGTAGTAAAAAAACAACACAGGACTACAATGTAACAGTTCATTGTTTTATTGGTTACATTCTTCGGTTTTGCTTCACTTCTCATTGCTTGTAATGCATTCAATATGCACACGTTCCTTTATTAGTTTATTATACAAAGGAATTATTGAAATCACAAAGGAAGAAAGTATAATTTTCACAGTAACATCAGTGCGTCAAAAGAGCTCTGTGTTCATATCACTTCAGTGACTGCAGTTATAGTGATATCAGTGTCACCATATTATAATACACCATTATATTCCACCCAGCAGAACCATCTCTTCATACATGCATCAATAATACGTGAAATACTGTAATGTCTTCAGTAATGCTGAAGTTGTGTAACATAAGAAAAACCCAACAAATTCCATGTGATACATTTGGGAGTCACTGAATGGCTGGGGGGATAGGCCCAATAATACAACCTAGTCTTGGCACAACAGTCAAAATAACAAAAGTTGCTGGGAAAATAACAAGTTTTAATATAGATGGGTTCTTGTGACTTCCTGATTTGTATAGTAGCCTATTGTTAGATGTTATGTTTAATTTGTCTAGTCACATAATGTACTGCAATAGATTACTGTATCTCATTCCACGCCCATCCATTTCTGCAACTCTTAAAGGGGATCTGTCACCAGTGACCTCCCTATCCAACGGTTTGCATAGACACATGGTTGGTTCACCTGATTTAAAGGCTGTTTTTCTTTTGTTGATCTGAGGCTTAGTTTCCGAGTTACAATACTTTTTCTTAATTTGCAAATTAGGTCTTTGGGGCAATGAGGGTGTCACCTTTGCTCTTATTGTACTTAAGTCCAACTCCTTTCTGTGGCCAGTCCCTCTCTGGCTGTTTTAATTGATGGTCAGGCAGTGGTCTCCGCGTTGGCTCCTGTGTCTCCATCTTCTGGTCTGGGGTTTGCTTTCTTCCTCCCCGTCATTGGAATGGTCACGTGACCCTCTTTAGCCAACTGCAAGAGACACGTCACTGCTGAAGCCAGAGGTTGGCTGAAGAGGATAAAGATAATGCCCATGCCAGGGAGTAAAAAAAACAAAAACCCCAGACGTAAGAAGGAGACCCAGGAACCAGCATGAAGGACTGGGGCAGTGGGGAGCAGGTAAGTACAACCCTGTCAGCACAGGAGTCAGGCTGCGGGCAAGTCTTAGAAACAATGTATTCTTGGACAGCCCTTTTAAACTCTTTGTCATTCTCAATCACCATTATCAGTCTTGTTCTTGCATAGATGCTTTATCATATGATATCTATAGGGGCTGGTCTTAAGCAATGGTAGATAAAATATTATTAGCTGTTCAAGGTCCATTTAGAACGCTGATATTAAAGGGTAGTGATTGGGAAAGAGCCTTTATATGAACATTAGTTCAGATCATTGTCTGCTTATTTGCTGCATTTACATGTACATGCAGAAAGCATTGCTGCTTTGTTACTATGATTGTTTCATTGCTTCTCTGCAGCACTTCCCTGTTTAAACAGGGTGATGTGCTGCCGATAAATGAGGATTGTTTATGCAACTTGAATGGGCACCAACTTTTCACACAACTTTGCATAAGTCAAAAGTACAATCTACTGTAAAAAGCTTTGTAATATATCTTATCAGAGAAAAATGCCTTGTTCTAGAAATTAGCTATCTCTCCACCTCCCCTTTCTAAAATGACTTTGCCTCTGAAAAATATGAGAAATCCATCTTGGTGAGACCAGGAGGGCTGTCTGCTCACTGAAGGAACATATTATATCATCCCATACAAGTCTGTGGAGAGGGAGGAGTGTGCAGGAAAGAAACACACACATGCAGAGAGACTGCACAGCTAAAATCTCAGTCCAAGTGCTATATTCACATCAGTACAGGTCAGTACTTGTCTGTAATGCCCTCCACAATCCTGGGACTGCTTCTGAGTAAGTAAGAGAAAGTTAGGATGCAGATTCTCCTATACTTTTTGTGTACAGTAGATAGGAGCTAGTCTTTACTCACATGATCTGGGAGAACTGCAAACTAGAGATCCAGCATACAGATATCAAAACTGCTAAAAATGCCAGATACAAAAGTCATATAATAGAAATAGTGTTATTCTTAATGTAAACATACTGTACTATTGATTAATGAAAAGTTTGTTGGATCACCCGACAAACAAGTGTTCGGTGGCACATTTACACAGGGCAGTCATTGGGAACAAGCATTCATATGAATGTTCATTATTGATAACAATGCCATGTAAATGGGCCTTAAAGGGGGTTTCCAGGACCTTTATATTTAAGGCCTATCCTTAGAATAGGTTATGAATAGAATATCTTATCTTGGGATCCGAATCTCCCTACAGCTCGCTGATCAGCTGTTCTACAGTAGCTCTGATGCCTGAAATAAGCACTAGAGCTACACAACTCAATCCACTGTGTAGTGCAGGGGTGGCCAACCCGTGGCTCTTGAGCCACATGCGGCTCTTTGCTTCTTCAAGTGCGGCTATAGCTGTGGAGCTGGGAAGCACTCAGGCCAGCTCACTCTCCACCCCATGCTCAGATCTCTTTTCCTGATCGGGCACTGTTGCTACTTTGCAGCTCCAGCTCACTCTCCACTACGTCCTGATGCACACAGTGTGAAAACGTAGTACATGGAGACACCCACTATGACCTGACGTTGTGCTCTTCAGGTCACAGTGGAGAGCGTGTCAGACTTTCAGGGTAGCAGGTGCCCGAGCAGGAGCCCAGTGTCTGATCAGGAGAGGGAAGAGATTTTTTTAAATTATAGAACTGAGCGGGGGTCTGATCTAAGAATGGGAGGTTCTGATCTGAGCATGAGGTGGGTCATGATCAGGGCAATAGGGGTCTAATCTGAGCATGAGGGGGTCCTGATCTGAGTAATGAGGGTCCAGATTTGAGCATAGGGGCAGATCTGAGCATGGGGGGCAGATCTGAGCATGGGGGTCTTGTTTGAGCATGGGGGTTCAGATCTGAGAAGGGGGAGATCTGAGCATGAAGAGGAAGATCTGACACTGGGAGTCTGATTTGTGTTGTCTGATCTGAGCATTGGGGGTCTTATTTTGGGGGTCTGATTTGGAGGTCTGATGAGGTTTGGGGATCTTATTTTAGGTCAGATGAGGATTGGGGATCTGATTTAGGAGTCTGATCTGAGGTCTGATGAAAAATATATATATTTTTTTTTTCTAATGAAAAATAATTTTTTTTTTATCAGACTTCAGATGAAAAATATTTTTTTCTCTTATTTTTCTTTTTTAAAACCTAGGTGCATCTTGTAGGGCAAAAAATACGGTGACTCGTGTAAATATATAGCTTGAGGCTCCTTGTAGTCATATGTTTTTTTTGGCTCTGTGTCTGTAAGATTGGCCACCCCTGGTGTAGTGGAAGGAGATGGTTACTGCAACATTGCTCCCACCAAAGTAAATGGGAGCAGCGCCTCAGTAACCAGCTCCATCCACCACAGCTGTGTAGTTCCCGTGCTTATTTCTGGCATCAGAGCTACTTACAAACAGCTGATAATCAGGGGTACAATGCATGACATCTCATTTCTTTAAGGCCCGCTCTTCCCGGTTAATACATTGGTTGATGACTTAGCCTTTAATGTACGCACATATGGTACTAGTCCCATCGCATTACCATTGTGTTGACATTATTTACTTTGACTTGTTCTGCCAAACACAGTAGTCAGCTTAGCATTACTGGTAGTTGGGAAGAAAGCTTTAGTCTAATGGGAGACTTCGGTGGCAGAGGCATATCATATCAAGTATTGAGCAGATTTTTAAGTAATCTGAACACTGTCTTTTGAGGGGAAACAACAGCGGTAAGGTTTATTATTCATTATTTCTACTTTTAAAGGGAACACTATTGGGTTAGTAGTAGTAGAATGTATAAGTTCACTGCGGTGCTTACTACCCCTCACTGTATATTTGCAAATCCTGAGCCCACAATATAGTTTGTGGTCATTGTTGCCTAGTTTTTTGAGTGACTATCCACATGCCACCCCATACAGAGAAAGTGCATGCATTACATCCTTTGCTTCAAGGTTATTAGAATAGTGGTTGTAGAAAGAGAAATCGGCTGCATCATTGCTAGATGTGCAGTCTAGTTCAGATATTCAGTGTGTATAATCACATATGTAGATAATGATTGCATAATACATATAGAATTGTTAAAAGGTCTTCATATCTACGTACAAAATGTGAAAAACAATTAGCGTCAGGAAGACACAAAGTCATCTACCTTTCTTTCGCCCTGCCCCATCAAAACCTGCAAAGCAAATTATAATATGAATTAAATATGGAAGCTATCTTCCTTGCGGACATGGGAAAGGAAGAGCTGTTCTGCTAAATAATAAGTGTTACAGTTTATCTACAGCAGTTACATTATGTGTGGAATAGGGAATCTGAGCAATTCCTCAATAATTATTAACAATGAGAAATTTCCCTTTAAGAATTACAAAAACATTGGAATGGGGCTGAGTTGCAATACCCGGCAGAGCCTAAGGACACGAGTGATGCTGTGCCTGGCAAGACATAAAAAGCAGAGCCATGTTTTCTAATCCCAGACAACCCCTTAGGGTGCTTTAACACGTACAGGTATTAGACTAATTTCAGTCCAGTCACACCCAATCTAAATTGGTGCGTGTAAATGGCCAATTGATGTGACCGACATCTGACTCATCTGCCAAGAAACGGATCTGATTTACATCACATAGCGTAGAAAGGCTTTTTTTTAGGATGATCATAACAGACGATTCTATTCAAAGGGCCCTTTTACACCAGCCAAGGATCAGGTCAATTATATGTTCATATGAACGCTTGCTCCAGATTGGCCATGGTAAAGTTCCCACTGATCACTCAACATACGAGAAAATAGTTTGTTTGTTAGGGGATCACTTCTTACATGTGGTACCTAAGATCATCTTTTGCGTGCAGCACATTGCCCTGTGTAAATAGGAAATGTGCTGCTGACAATAGTCAAAGTGAATGGGGATGAACAATCTAAATAGCGACCATGTGAAAGGTACTTTAAAGGAGCACTGATTAACTTATTATTAGATAGCATCAAGTGCAAACATTCAAATCAGGCCAATTTCATTACAAGTAAGTTTGATCTGATTGATCATAGATCTGTGTGTGTAAACCCAGTGATACAGTAATCACTATCTGGAACTACGGGGGTTTGGCCACACAGTCCCCCATCACTATAGTCTTCTGACATGCCTAAATCTCTTCACAAAATGTAAACTAGAAAATCAAAATGCTACCAACTTTGCAAGTGCCACCTAAGTACCTACTCTTCAATTACAAATCATTATAAGAATTGGCCATCTGTTGCTGTTAATGTAAAATAACCATGGAAAATAGCTCACGCCAGACAAACCAAAGACACAATGGCTGGTATGAGCTATTTTGCATACTTTTTTCCCATGGGGCATTTTCTGAAAAATAAGTCTCCATATACTGCTGTGTCTATACAATGAGAAACAGTACCTCCCTAAAATGACTACTTTTTTATATTCCAAAACCCATCCAAAATAAAGTGTTCATAAAAATACTTCAAAATAAATGCACATGAAAATTATTTCATACAATCGAAAGTGCAAATCAAACTAAAAGTCATCACTGACCAAATGTCGCCATCCCTTTATCTCCCATATAGCGATTCCAGTTACTGATTCAAGTAAACATCAGGCCAGCAAACCTGTAGAGCTGGGAACCAGCAGCAGGCCTGGCACAGTATCTGCTCCAAGAAGCTTAACAATCAAGGGGCTTACTCATTTAAGACTACATGTGTGATTGCAAACTGTCTAAGAGAAGTGATCATGCTCAGCATCCCTGTGGTTGATTGTACAATGGACTAAACTAAAATATCCAGAAACAACTGAACTGCAAGTAAGCTGTACTGTCAGGGCTTATAACCACTGGCTACAGAATGGATTAAGGCTATTTATATATGTACTTATGGAATGAACCTGCTAAGTATCACACAACAGTGCTGTTCCCACCACTCCATCTTATTTTCTGGGCAGAGATGGGCGATCACTGGGCATTACCATTCTCCTTAAGGTAGCCATTGACCTTTATGGTATGATATAGGGTACAGACCTGGCCAATATATCCACTATGATGTCTCTTGCTGAAAACCATGAATGACTGGTGCACATGTATTCAATCTGTGCCAGTCATCTGCTCTCCAAGACTTCCTTATTTCAAATATTTGTCTTCTTCCCCACCTTGAAATCAGGACAATGCGTAGAGGACAACGCTTTCTCTACACTAAAGGTGACCATACACATTATCTAGAAGAAGGCTGATGGTTGAACAACTCTTGAATGAACAATTATCTGGAGATGGATCGTTTTGAAGCCATTAACACTGGTTACATTCGTTCAAACTGATCATAAATGATCAATGACACCAAGAGAAGGGCAAACTATATTGTCTGTCCATGAACGATCTTTCTTTAAACAAAAGATTTTTTTATGTAACTATCAGAAAAATCTTTCAAACATGACCAACTTCTTTTTAGATGGTGATGGTCTTTCATCGGTCTGCTAAAATGATCGCTCGTTCTGACATTTCACCCGATAAATAATCGCTTTGGTTGTCTGTTTGGGTCAACTTAACATTCATGTGCAGAAGTACCTTAAGAACAGGTATGCACATGCTTATAGTTGGTGACAATGAGCCCGTCTGAAACAATCTTCTTCTTAACGGGCTCAAAAGATCAACCCTTCTATTTCCCACTGTCCAATATCTGTGTTCTCCAGGATTAGCCAGCAGAATGTATGGCTCATAATTATCGTCCTTGTTCTATATCCGCACTCCATATTAAGGTTTATTTTTGCTTTTAGATATAATTACATAGCTTACTTGCGAATAGGCTGAACAGAAAGGCTACGGAAGCAGTGGCAATCTGTAATTTCTAACCACACATACCTATTAACTACCAGCTATTTTGAGAACAGCAGTGTTGATTATGCTTCACAAAGGCAATCTTGCTGTTGGCGGCAGCATTATGCGAAGAAATGTATAAAATGGAGAGGTGCTGGACATCTTATAGACAGTGTAAAGTGACTGTAAACACAAACTCATCTTCATGATTTGACCTAAAGCACATTGTCAAGGATCAGTGTGGTTCTCCGTGAATTCTGGATGAACCTCGTCTCTGAAGAATGAACATCTGCAACCTATGAACAGTACTGCCGCCAATAGGCCTGTTCCCAACCTGAAAATCATCTTACCTTAATATGTCTAATCTACAAATAGTAAAAATATTTACATGTATACTTCCATATTAAGTTCTGTCAACATTCATAGGTATCCATTCATCTGAAACCAAGGCATCTCGTAAATCTTCCACCAAACATGGCCGAGAGCTTTTGAGCTACATTCTTTTATGTTCTCACAGTTCATAACCTTGCATGGTAACACAGCCCTCCCTGTTAACTTACAATCTAACCAGCTAAAGGCCTGTGGTCATCACTGCTGCCAATTTTAACCATTTCATTTTCTGATCTCAATATCAAGTCTCTTCCATAATATCACATTCTGTAGTGCCTGCCATTCATGCAAGAAAATCCATTTCTGTCATTGGCTAAAATTCTGCATAAAAGCATTCCAGTTCATCGAAAACTAGTAAGTA
The DNA here is from genome assembly GCF_905171765.1 of Bufo bufo. Taxonomy (NCBI): domain Eukaryota; kingdom Metazoa; phylum Chordata; class Amphibia; order Anura; family Bufonidae; genus Bufo; species Bufo bufo. The sequence continues at coordinate 437,507,139 of NC_053389.1, read as the reverse complement.
TTTCTGTGCATTGCTATACTGTATAAATGACCGCCGGCGTAATTCAGCCTCATCTATACTATATCCTGTGTATGAGCACACTAAAAGCTTTTAGGATAGGTAAGGTATACAGACAATATTGGCTGCCATTTCTAGATTAAAACAACAAAAATATATATAAATTCTTATTATTTGCACTATAGAGGCCACTGAAAACTATAAGTGTTAGCAGAATACGGAGCACCTATTGTAGTAGTCTGGTTGATAAAAGATCTGCAGCAGCGTCTTTATAGGATTCATTACTACAATTGTTATCACTGAGAACAGTACTGGATGTGGATCTCAGCACCATCTGAATATCACATATATCACACATTGTAGTGTGTCGGTCAAATACATAATTACTGTATACAATTTTAATAGACGTGTTTTCTCTCAAATACTGACCACCAGATGTGGAGTGATCCTAAAAGTAGTAGTTGTTGCTATTAAAGCACATGGTCCTCCAAAGATTTTTAAATCAGCAGCGTATAAGGTAAAATCTGGACAGAAAAGACATGTTTTCATGCTGTCTCTCCAGGCACAGTGGTTCCTGTAGGTTTCTTCTTGGGGCGCGCCTTTAAATTCTTGGTTTGTGGCTGTTTTAGAAATACAGATGTTGGACATATCAGATATCACTTCATTTCCACCAATATATGACACAACACCCCCAAAAAAAGACAAAACCTACCATAAAACATAGTAGTTCAGCTTCAATTTTTGTTGCACTAGATTGCATAAACCCTCCAATCTTTTTTCAAAGACTGCTTATCTCACTAGTATGTATAATAGGAAAATCATCCTAATCTTGAAGGACTTCAGACATGGCTTTTTAAGAACTTTTATATCTATGTCCTAGACTTAGGATAGGTCATCAATATCTTATTGGTGATGCCACTTCCAGCATAGTGAATGGGAGCAGAGCTGCAGTAACCAGCTCAGTCTACTACACACTGGACAGATCTGTGTAGTTCTGGCGCCTATTTTTGGCTGTGGAACTGCAGGGATGCAGGGGGTCTGATCCTCAGTATGAAAGTTTTGAAAAATCTCTTTAGGCCACCTGCCCCTGAATACGTGCTTTTTTTCCACGTGGATTCCAGTGTGGAACAACTGCAGCGTATTACAGAACCAGCAAAGTGCATACTTTGCAGATTTTTTCCGTGCAGAAATTGTCCTGCCATGCGGATTTCCAAATCCGCAGCAAATGAATGTTTGCAGTTTTAGCTGTGGATATCACCAGTTTCAATGGAAGAGAGATCTGCGACAAAACCCCATCAAATCCACACCAAAAACCCGCAATTAGACATTGCGGATTTTGGTGCGGATATGGTGCAGAAATGCACATAAACCTGCATGGAAATTTGTGCAGATCTTTGGTGCGTTCACCCACACCCGTGGGCAGGTGGCCTTAAGATGCCCATATACCTACAATAATGATCAGGAAGCCAACATCAGTGTTCCCTGATCTCTCATTAGAAACATGCAGACTTAGATTGGCACATTTTTACTGCCACAAGGAAACATGGCAGACATCTCTGATGCCAGCAATATTCCTATGGAACAAAATATTGGACTACTTCAAATCCAAGCAGACAGACTTCTGTCCCTTGTTGAGAGATGTGACGGGACTGTAACATAACATAATGCCTTTTCTTTTTGCAGGGGACAGATTAAAGATATAGACGATCTAGAACATACACGACAATGAATAATACCAAATATCACAACCCATACCTCAACTTTTGTAACTTTCTTCACAATTTTGACACTTGCTGTACGTTTTGGTGCTTTTTCCACAGCATCGTCATCTGAGGGTTCCGATTTTACATCTGTCTGGTCTCCATCTGACTTCATGGGTCGTTGTTCCTCAGCAGCTAAACAGTTGGATGAGGCTGCACACAAAAAGGAAAAGTCAGGTATGGTATACAGCTGGTATAAAACATCACTAACTTTGTAGATATAAATGACTCTGAGGTTGGAACTACATGGAACACATCTGCAGGGCCTTTAAGAAAACAAAAAAGAAATGACAGAACTAAATGGAAATCTTTGGTCTCTAAACCAGGTTTACAGACCATAAGTGACAGTCACAATGTGCTATACATGGCTAGGTGTTATGCTGTAGATAGCAAGAAAGGCTTCATCTAACTTACATCACTGCTCAGACTGTGACACCATTATTGTGTTGGACATATGGACAACTGTAAAGTGTCAAAACATAACTGTGTACTGGAAGTTTCAATGGAAAAAAATGAAAAAAGTCAATAAAGCAAGACAATTGTTTTCCCATAACAGAAATATCTGAATCTCTACTGCTACCGGAATTAAACAAAGCACAGTACCTAGGAGAGCCCTGCTATGGAGTGTTTCAATGGCGGTAATAAATTGGGGTAGGGTCCTCACTCTGGAGGATGCTTAGGTTTCTGAATTCTAAGGGTGGTCTTTCCATTCCAACCAGGTGAAGTACATATTGGCTGGTTCCATGGCAATAAAAGCTGTCAGTAGTAGACGTCCCATAAACTTTAACAAGTGCAAACTGGATTGTGGCTTAAGAGTGTCCACCACTACCATTAGCATAACAGTATGAGTCCAGAGCAGGTGATGCAACTGTATTTGGAAAAGGACCAATACAATGACCATATTGCTAGGTGTAACAAAAATCTGTCATTTTTCTTCCAATCTACCCTTCAAAGCTAGGGCCCAAGCATCTACCTTTCTTGGCCACCAGTATCCAGAAGTCCCACCAGTTGTTCTATGACAGAGCTAGATCTCCAAAGGAGCTGTAAATGCCACTAGTTCCCTGGGGAGACTGTTGCTATACACCAAACACAACTAGCCTATGCTTATTGAACACATTTACATCAGGGAACCAGGGTTTTTCGTTTACATTTTCATGGATATGAGCGGCACCCCCATCCATATCGCCACCACACAGGTATAGACGGACTTTAGATGTGGTTCATTTATATGCATTAGTCACTTTATTTCAATCAGACCCACATACAGATATCCGTGCGGTGGAACATAGCATGGATTATATATCCTGCAGTCTCATATAGTCATGCACATAGTATGTCTATTTGATACCAATATATGATTGTTGTAGTTTCATTGCCATAGTAATTGGGCGTCATAGATGCGGCAAATTTTGGATATTCTCACTATATATACTGTTTGTATAAGTGTCATGTACACTTTTTAAATAAATTTCAATAAAAATATATTTTATTCAAGGAATCACATATACTCTTTTGGTTGTTGCTGAATTGAATTGTTGAGTATTCCGGTCACGTTAGATCCGTCTAACTGTAGACCCTGTTGTGTAATAAATAGGTTCTCCAGAATAAAAAATTTGATGACCTACATCTAGGATAGGTCATCAATATCAAATCGTCGAGGCTCCGGCACTCCACACGCCCACGATCATCTGTTTGTGAATAGTTCTGGCACTGGAACTACACAGCTCTGTCCATGGTGTAGTGGACGGAGCTGGTAACTGCAGCGCTGCACCCATTCACTTCAATAGGGGCAGAAATACAGTAACCAGCTGTTTCCATGACAGAATGGACGGATTATTGTAGTTTCGCAGCTACTGCCAAACAGTTGATCGGCAGGGGTGCGGTGTGTCAGATCCCTGCAGATCTGATAACGAAAATGATTAAATGTTGGAGAACCCCTTTAATGTCTTTTATTATTTAAGAATACCTTTAATTATTTAGCATTAGTTTCATATTCAGTCAGAATAAATCATGCAGATTAACAAGTGAAATGCATGCTCTATGTTGTACACTTACACCAAATCCATGGAAGCAGAGAAGACAAAGAAAAAGACTAGTGTTGTATCTGCTTGATAAATATGTCCATACACTATAACTAGTAAATGGTATAGAACTATGAGAAAACATTCCACCCACAGTCATACATATGACATTATTAAAATGTATGTAGAACCCAAAAAAACACCAATGTCCCTTGTAATCAGCTTCAGAACAAGCCATACAGAGAGGACAGAATTCATTAGCCATCTCCTACCAGAACAAATGGGTTGTATACTTGGGCACTGCGAATGCAGCAATTCCCATGATTTCTCTACAATCAAAATTATTCCCATTTCAAGCTGGATGGATTATCCTTTGAAAACTCTACATTGAGCGCAAGACTATTCCAAATATCAGCAGGACAGCAGTCTGGCAATTGACCGCTTTAGAAGCTCAACCCACAAAATCAATAGTCAGTGTCCTGCAAAGGGCAGATATATAGAATGTTGTATCCAGTTGTTATTTTTGCAACTTTTTTGTTATATACAGGTGAAACTCAAAAAATTAGAATATCGTGCAAAAGTCTATTTATTTCAGTAATGCAACTTAAAATTAGAATTTAGTGAAAAGGCTCAATATTCTAGGCCCAAAGTGTCACACTCTAGTCAGCTAATTAGTCCATACCTCCTGAGCAAAGGGGACCTCAAAATTGTGACTTTGGGGCTTCATAAGCTGTAAGTCATAATCATCCAAATTATAACAAATAAAGGCTTGAAATATCTTGCTTTGCATGTAATGAGTCTATCTCATATGTTAGTTTCACCTTTTAAGTTGCATTACTGAAATAAATGAACTTTGCACGATATTCTCATTTTTCGAGTTTCACCTGTAGACTGTTAGAAAGTTCTTTCTTTGACCTATACTGAAATATGGAATACATGAAGACTAATTCTTGTAATATATGCGCACGATGTGATGAGACGCCTGTATGCACACATATATCTATTTATATACATTTAAGCAAACCACCATCAAGGACCCAGAGAAATTGCACTGGTTTTTCCCAGCAAAATAATAAGGCGTCATGCATATCTTTAAGCCGAAAGGGGTTTCCAAGTGTTTTATACTGATGACCTATCCTCAGGTTAGGTCATCAGTATGTGATGAGGTCTGACTCCCAGCACCCCACTGATCAGCTACGGAACTCACCTCACAGCTGGGTATCACTGCTCAGCCCCATTCACTTGAATAGGATTGAGCTGCGCCTAGGCCATGTGACTGATATACAGTGATGTCACTGGCCTAGGAAGAGGCCGTGGTTCTCACCTCTTCAAAGATCTGATCTGCAGGGGGTACTGGGAGTCAGACTCCCACCGATCACATACTGATGTCATCAGTATAAAACGATCAGAAAACATCTTTAAGAAGAAGACAATATTTGAATGCATCATCTTGCCACAAGCTTTTGGATCTGTTCAGTCAGCAGATTTCTGCCAATTAAAATCAGTTCCATGCATCTGAATAAGGTAGTTTCTGCAGCAAGTGCATGGATTTCTGCAAGGCCTGTCCAGATAATAGTCTGCAAATAAACAAAAATTGCCCAAAAGGGAGAAAATTGATGAAAATATCTCCCCAGCTATCACAATTAATTCAACTTGAAAAGAGTGGAGGTAGTAAACTATTAAAACATAACGTTTATTAGATACTGAGATGAGAAAGTACAAACAAAAAATATAGTGCTAAGTGTGGGCACACCACCAACCGTGCAACAGACATTGCCAACAAAAAACAAGCAGAGGGCAGGCCATACGCTGTCCTCCATCCGACAGAAGACCACATTTGGAGCCACTGGTGGGAATATTTTTGGGAGCCATAAGCCCCAATTAACCCCTCTTGGTCTCTATATATTTTATTTATAGGTCCATTCAGTTTAATACTTCCACATTAGGTACCATCCTTCTTATATACTTGTAATTGTGGTTGGCCCTCTAAGTATATACCAGCTGTTGGTAGCCAACCCTTTCTCAGCCCTTAATCCCCTGATGAGTCTAGGGCTAATAATACTACAGATGAAACGCGTAGGTATTTTATCTGCTTTTAGGGGTCCTTTACTTACTACCATCTTTAGGCAGGGACGTCCAGGGCCTCTAATATTTTAGGGAGAGGTTCTAGACGGGGCCGTCCTTGTCGGGGCTTCAGGGACTTCTAGGCCTGACAGGGCAATCCAGGGACAGTGATTCTTATTAGGACCCGGCCCTTGTTGAAAGATTGACTACAGGAACTTCAAGACGGTATCCAGTTGACTCCCATTTACCTGTAAGACCGTTCCTTATATATTGTGGAATTTATACCTGATTGGGAAGTTGTGTAATTTTGCCCTGTGGTTGGTACTGTTAACTCTGGGTACCCATGGCAATATTGCTTGTTTTTTGTTGGCAATGTCTGTTGCACGGTTGGTGGTGTGCACACACTTAGCACTATATTTTTTGTTTGTACTTTCTTATCTCAGCATCTAATAAACGTTATGTTTTAATAGTTAACTACCTCCAGTCTTTTCAAGGAATAGTCTGCAGCAAATCTGTCATGTATGATCATACTCACATAAGGCAAAAAGTAGAAAAACTTGATGACCTACAGCGGTCTACTTATTATACAAAATATAATACGGATCATTTCATATTTGTATAACTACTTCAGCACTTTCCACTATTGTACATTAATTTTACTTAACCCATTAAGTTTCTACCTTGATCCACAACGGTCTCCACTAGTCCGCTGGAGGCACTGCGTAGCCGAGGCTCTGGACTCTGCAAGTGCACAGCATCATCCTCTTGTATCAAAGTTAAATCCTGCATGCTGAAACTCCGCAACTTCTCTGACAATACCCCTTGACCCTGAGAAATAAACATGTTCTAAAACATACAGGTCCAACCAGTCATCTTCCATGGCCAACCATTTCATAAAGGTAAACCATATAGCTATGAGGGTTATGTATTACTGATGTCTCAAAATGTAAGAATTAGCACAAAGATTTTCTTATGGTCATCAAAATACAATCTATGTATGAAAAGTGTGATTAAGCAGTTCAAGACCGGGCCGTTTACCTTCCTTCCTGACTAGGTGCATTTGCTTTGTTTTTTTGGCACATGCATATTTGGGAGCCGTAACATTTTTCGTTTGGTTATGTAAATAATTTTTGAACCTTGTATTCATGAATCATGGGGCTCTAGTTTTATTTTTTATACCTGTGAAAATGCTAAAAAAACCAGTTTTCCACATTTTTCATCTTCATTTTACTATCAGGAAGTACAACTAAAATACTTTTTTTTTATTTATTTTTTAATTTAACACAATGGATCCTTTATTTTGAGCATCAGTCTGCACTTAAAATAACTGATCTGTCTTTTTTTAGCATCAGTTATAATCAGTTTGCATCAGTTTGTGTCAGTTCCGTCAGAGAGGACTTTTTCTCCTGTCAAAAATAACTGATCTCTGACAGAACGGCAAGAATATGATGCAAACTGATGCTCAACTTAATGGATCTGTTTTTTGTTTCCTGTGCTTCTGATGGATCAGACGAACTGAAAGCTACTTTTACATCTGGTGGCATTGCGATTCAGCCACCAGCTCCACAGCTTGAAGTGGTTTCTGCCTGGCCAATTCTCAGCATTTTTCCGTTGTGCCCCATTTTAGTTAATCGGACTGTCAGGCATTCCAGCTGCATCCGACAGTGCCGGATCCGGAGAGTTCTGGAAGGGTGTTCTCTGCCGGAACAGCTGCCAAAACGGTGATGTGAACTAAGCCTAACTGGGGTAGACCAAGTAGTGCCAGTTAAAAGGGGAATACAGCCCCCAGATAGTTTGTACAAGGCTGTACAGCCTCACTGCAGAGCTTATCTGGTTCTGCTAAGACCCAGCAGCTCGTCCAGACACTTGGCCTCTGGGAATCACATGATCACTAGAACCGGAGCAGAAAGCAGTGGCATTGCCGCTTCCTAATCTGTAGCGTTGCCTTTTCGATAGGAAGCATGGAAGTCACTGATTCGATTAGCATGCAGCTGTCGTTGAATGCATAAGGTAATCATCTGGTGAACCATCATTTCGCTGACAAAGCCATACACATTTAGTCCATATCGGCCATTACAGTCATTCAAACTGATCATGTTCAATGACACCAGGTAGGGATGAGCGAATCGACTTCAGGTGAAGTACGAACCCGAGTTCGGAAAAAGTTTTTTTATAGTAGAAATCTAACACCAGGTAAGAGATAAATGATCTTTTTTTTAAACATTGTTAACTTTATTTTATGTAGATGATACCTATATATGGACTGTAAAGTTTTGCTTAAAGGTGAACAATGTTATTTCTCTAATCATATGGCATCATATTACTACAAATCTTACAAGTCACAAAGTAGAGAAGTTATCACTAGAATGCTGATAATGATGTTATCATGGAAAAGGCAAAGCAAAATAATTAAATTATTTAAAATAAGAGATGTGGCTTTTCGGTGGGACATCTCACTACTTTACCTTTGAAGCTGCAGTTACTGCTGCATTCGCAGCAAGATTTAAGCCTCTTTTGCCCACACGCATCATAGTTTCATAGCTCTTGTCTCTCGCCTGGGCAATGTACTCATCAATCTCCTGTAGGTCAAGAATATTAGACCTTTACAAGCAAATTTCAATATACTGAAAAACATGGTTAATTTTCAAGGCTCTGTACGGGTTTATTTGACATGTTACATGACGTCTTTATTCTCAATTGAATGAAAACGAACTTTACATATTAAAACGACAGCAGCCCCAGAATGATGGACTTGATGCCATTTTATGGTAATCAGTAAATTACTCCAAAAAAGGGAGGGGGCATATTGATGTCACTTCTATCACTAAAGGAGCCTCTGAAAGAGCAGCCCAAGCTCAGCATGACCATATAAATTCTATGTTTGCCCAGTTATTCAATGAGCACTATGTAATACCATATTCTCCCACTGCTGCTTTGATATATACTACCTAACACTACACCCACAGGGGGAATTTATCACGAGGGCAATATTTAATGTCAGTTTTGGTTAAGTCTGCATTGGAGTACTTTGTGCCAAATTTATCAAATGTAGCACATTATTTGGTGCATCTTTAAAGTGCAACCGTCACGATTTCATAAAAAAAAAAAAAAAAAGATTTTAGCATATGTTGCTGCAGCAGCATTATGCATAAAGCAATCTATAGTTTCTTCACATACCACTGTTTTCCTTGAGTTTTTCCCTTAGTTACGGCTGTTTAAACATTTACAATATGAGGACCTTCTCAAGATGGCTCCTCTGCCAGTTCTCTGAGGCCAAAACTGCTTTCCCTCACTTCCCATACTCACTTGCTGTAGCCAGCAGCTCCCTGCCAGCCAATCAGATTGGATTACTGAGAGACACGCCTCCTCACTCTGATGCCTAATGCAGGCATGCAGTGTGAAGGACCACCCCTCTGTCTTCCTGTCTTCTTAGCCAGAGACAGACAAGCCCTAGCAACTGTCTTTTAAGGCTCAATTCACACCTGAGCGTTCTGAAAGGAGCGCTCTGTATGCGCGATTGTACGGACGTTTACAAGCGCGCATACAGAGACAAGTGTGCACACAGTGTCGCGCGTTCCCGAAAGTCTATAGTACGGGAACGCGCGACAAGCGCCCAAAAAAACGCTCCTGTACTTGTGTGAGCGTCGGGCGTTTTACAGCGCGATCGTACGCGCTGTAAAACGCCCAGGTGAGAACCATTCCCATAGGGAAGCATTGGTTTCTCCTTGTTGAGCGTTTTACAGCGCGTAGGAACGCGCTGTAAAACGCTCAGGTGTGAATTGAGCCTAAGGGAGCAGTGGAAAGGGACAGGAGACATTAATGAAAGCTATTATTATAAGGTAATTACAGATCTTTTGACAATCATTGACAGACTAAGTCAGGTATACATGCCTAGCTCTAATAAACTAGCAAATAAAATAAAAAATGACAGTTACCCTTTAAACCTAAGGCTGGGTTCAGACCTGAGCGTATTTGATATGCGCGTTTAACGCGCGTTTTTGTCGCGCGTTTTTGTCGCGCGTTTTTTGCAATAGTAAACGCGCGTTTGACGCGCGTTTGTGTGATTGACTATAGTGTCCTATGGCCACAAACGCGCGTCAAAACGCCCCAAAGAAGCTCAAGAACTTGTTTGAGCGTAGGGCGTTTTTCAGCGCGTTCAAACGCGCTGTAAAACGCTCAAGTGAGAACCAGGGCCATAGGGAAGCATTGGTTTTCATGTGTTGAGCGTTTTACAGCGCGTTTGAACGCGCTGTAAAACGCTCAAGTGTGAACCCAGCCTTAGGCTCAGTTCACACCTGAGCGTTCTGAAAGGAGCGCTCTGTATGCGCGATTGTACGGGCGTTTACAAGCGCGCATACAGAGACAAGTGTACACACAGTGTCGCGCGTTCCCGAAAGTCTATGTACGGGAACGCGCGACAAGCGCCCAAAAAAACGCTCCTGTACTTGTGTGAGCGTCGGGCGTTTTACAGCGCGATCGTACGCGCTGTAAAACGCCCAGGTGAGAACCATTCCCATAGGGAAGCATTGGTTTCTCCTTGTTGAGCGTTTTACAGCGCGTAGGAACGCGCTGTAAAACGCTCAGGTGTGAACTGAGCCTAAGGCTAGTTTCAGATGAGCGTGTTCCATGTGAGAAACTCGCTGTGTATGTAAGCATGATTTCCTGTTCTGACCTCTGCTCCTCTGAAAGGATCGCATGGCAATATAATGATTTATAATGCTGTGTGTCTTTGCTACACCTGAATCTACTGAATTACTCAGACAGCATAAGAACAATTCTTTAGATTCCAGGGCAAGGACATACAGCAGTATAAATCATTATAATACCATACGATCCTGTCAGAGGAGCAGCAGTCAGAACGGGAAAGAACACCTACACACGCAGCTAGTTTCTCGCATTGAACTCGCTCATCTGTAACTAGCCTAAGATTTCAGTGACTCTTCCTGGGGCAGCACAGCACCTTTATATCTGCCTTGAACAGGATGCACATAAGATCCTTGCTTTTTGCCATTCTATGAGTCCCGGTGGGCTGATGTCAAGGGGGCTGCCAGCTGGGCACATAATAAGATGTCAGTGGTAATTAACTCTGTCAGGTACTCATGTACCCGGCCAGTGACATGGACTCCTGAATTCAACTATGGAGGAGGAGAAAAAATGGCCTCTATTGATAACCAACTCAGAGGGACAGCTTTTAGGGCAGTATATTGTGCGGCACTGTGGTATATGGTATTTTGTGCTACGGTATTGCTGACCCCCCAACTTTTGTTGCCCCATCCACTGTCAATTTAGACCCTCCTACAATATGGGGCCACTTTTAGGTGTTTTTTTTTTACAGGGCCACTTCAGGTTCCCAATCCACCCCTGGGTATGGTACTAGACAACCTAGTAGTTATCAAAGGCTCCCCTTGCCCTGTATATTTATATTGATATAAATTACATTTTGTAAAGTGTGACATAACTTTTGAGAAAGTATACATACCTTTTCTTTACTAGACAGAGTTGGGTGCACAAATTTCCTATACAACACACTTGAGCCTTTAGTGTAGGGTGAAAGGAGCCAAATCACAAATGCAATTTTCAGCTCAAAATAGAAAGGAAACCTAAAAAAGGGAAGCAATAAAGTTACCGCTGCATAAATATGTCTTTGTTAACTAGTTGCAGTTAGGCTCACACCTAATGGAAGAATGTGCTAAAAAATAACAATTACAGAAACGCATAATATGGAGGGAATAAATAGACAGTCCTCTTTCTGTGAAAGGACTAACAGCATTATCAGTAATTTTTCAAGCTCACATGATTCATTTTTGGGTTCACGGCTCTCATAACAATTTTTGCACATAGTAGGTATGATTGAGAATAAAGCCATTCAAAATCTATTTTAGTTGGTCTGAATGTTCTTCTTAGTCAGCTCTGATGGTGTGCAAATGGGCACCTTAAATCTTAAAGGGGTTCTCTGGAATTTTTATATAATTTATGGCTATCTTTGTAGAAAAAAGGGTCAGAACTGCACCACTCAATCCACAGTGTGTAGTGGACAGAGCTGGTTACTGCAGTATTCACTTCAATAGGAGCAGTGCTGCAGTAACTAGCCCTGGCTACTATACGGTGGACGAAGCTTTCATTTTCCAGTACCGGAGCTACTGCAGAACAGATGATCAGCGGATGTGCTGAGAGTCGGCCATTCTAATATTGAGAACCTACCCATGAATTTGTTCATTTAATAATTATAGTAGTTAAAGTGACTAGGTGACAATATTATTAAAGCTATTCAAATATGAACCAAGAGTCAGGAATTACCTGTTCTTCCAGCGCTGCTGCTCCATGCCAAGCTCTGTTTACTTGACTGCAGTGATCATATATCCCACACAACTGCTGCAGCCAATCACTGACCTCAGCAGTATATGACATGAGACAGCTGAGGTCAGTGAATGGCTGCGGTGGTCACATGGGGTATATGGGTACATCACTGCAGAGAGGTAGTATAGCTTCTGACTCTTGGCCCATTTCTGAATAACTCACACAACCCCTTTAACTGCTTCTTTAAACTGTAACATGTATTCCACCTGTGGATTTTCCTTTACACGGGTCTTGACTACTGGTATTTTTGCCAACAATGCTAGTTTTGCTTGACTTCCTCCCAACACAGTTCTCACACCCACAAAATCGTTGAAAAGACCTTTGTTCTAATGCTTACATTCACAACCAGTTTGTAATTTACCTATTTTCCATCCATATGTAGGATACTCTATAAGACTTGGATCACACCCTCTCTGCATACCCCAAGAAATCTCCTGGCATCTAACATGCCCATTGGCTTCAGTAGCCAAGAGTGTGTCTGTACTTTTAGCATGCATTTGACTGGTATATGCCGGTATGAAAAGTATTGAAAAGTGTAGTTGATCACACTTTTTAAATATACTTGTATGCACAAAAAAATGGCAGACAATGACAGACATACGCTACTGTACATGTATGTACTGTACATTCCATCACATTACTTGGTGTCATATATCACAGCATAATAAGGCATGGATATGACCTACTGGCCCAACAGGTGACATACACTACAAATGTGATAAAAGTCATAGAAACTACCTACGATCAGGAGAAATGGTGTGCTGTATAGCATGGTAACCACAACCCTTTTACATGTACCAACGGCTAAACCTGCTTGATACTTCAGCTGCAGACGTCTTTAGATGTTTACTTCTGGATGTCTGTTTTCCACCGCTTAATAAGAGCATCTCCAATGATCCATGAAGTGGTAACACCGCCCTGTGTGCATATCTTACCCTTGAGAATTCATTTTCCACCTGCTCTTGGAAAATCAGCCTGTTACAGTCATTTACGCAGTCAGAGATAGTACACTTTCCTATCGAGATATTGATTCGCCTGCTTCCTAAAACTCACTATAAAGGTGCGGACAGGCTGCAGATTTCAAAGCCAAAACCAGGAGTGATTCCAAAAAGAGGAGAAGTCATATCTGTTTTTTATACTTTCTCTATTTTTATGATCCACTCCTGGTTTTGGTTTCCAAAACGGCATCAGGAAACCGGACCGTGTGGCCGTAAGAGCGAGGTAAGCAGAGCCAGAAGAGTGGAAGGACAAAAGTTTACATTTATCAAAGAATTTGGAACTTTTTTTGTGTGCATTATATTCCACAATAGTGTCTGCTGAGCTACATATTTATTAATCATATGTGCCAGAATTGTCAGCCATATGCAAGATTGTACGTCAATTAGTAATAATGGAACGAAAAGAAAGTATCATTTACTGGGTGGCTGGGGTTTAGACATATTTATGAGTTGTAGATTGTAAGCCCTCGCAGGCAGGGCCCTCTCTCCTTCTGTACCAGTTTGTAACTCGTCTTGTTTATGCTTAGTGCAATTGTTTACTATGTATGTGCACCTCTTATCATATGTACAGCGCCATGGAATGGAAGGCGCTTTAATAAATAATAATGATAATATGTAACTTTTTTTTAAGGCACAAATGAGAAAAAATAAATCTATTCCACACAGACCCGAAGTAGAGAAAATGCTGTACTTTTAGCCAAGTTTCTAGCAGACAATGTCTGTTGTCAGGGTCAGACTGGTCCACCAAAGTACAAGATGATGCTCCAGGGAGGTTCTGACACCATAATGAGCCCAAAGATCCAGGAGAAGTTTTTTTTGGAGCCAATCACTTGCCACTGTCTATTTTTTTTATTCAAAACCTGATAAACATTACTGATGATATGGGGTTGGTTCTTAAGAGTAATCTCCTCTGGTGGGCCCATATAACCCCAGTCCGACACTGTGGGGGAGAGTCATCAGAACTGGTGTAAAGAAAAATTGGCTTAGTTGCCCATAGCAACCAATCAGATTCCACCTTTCATGGCTCCTTTGGAAAATGAAAGGTGGAATCTGATTGGTTGCTATGGGCAATTAAGACCGTTCTACTTTACACCAGTTCTGATGAATCTCCCCCAGTCTGTGTGTTGTGACGATTTATCAAAGGAGACAAATGCTGTCATAAATCTGTCACAACCCATGGCAATACATTCGACTAGTTTTAGCGATTGGCTAAAATGACACTACTTTTGATAAATATGGCTTTATGCTACTTACCAGGAGAGGATAATGTCAGTTAAAGTTTCCGCAGTGGAGAAAAAGGCAAACACGATCCAGTACATCATCCATTTTACCTGCAAGAAGCCATACATTATTCAGCAGCTTCCATGTAATGTTCTGGTGCCCGATTTGACAACACCCTAGGGCACCAGTAACTACAACAGGTTCTGTGGTGTTTCCGTCATGGGGCCCGCCATTTTACCGGACAAACCAATGCTGCATAGATGAGCTGGACTAGACAGTATTAAAGGGGTTATCCGCAGTGGTGAAAAAGGCAAACACGCTAGGGAGGCTCGTCCCTGTTGGGGCCTGCTATTGGCTGCCCCCCCGTCAGATGTGTTCATCTGCGGCAGTGCGGGCATCAGAAGCAAAGTGGTATGCAAATTGCGGATCCTTAAAACATTGATACTGGCCACGTGTGTTCCGCATTTTGAGGAACAGAACGTCCTGCCATCTATAGAACAGTCCTATCCTTGTCCGTAAAACTCAGTGTGCTGTCGGCATCTTTTGCAGCCCCACTGAAGTGATTGGGTCCACATCCGACTCATAAAAAATGCAGATTGGATGCGGACAAAAAACATGGGCGTGTGCATGAGCCCTTAGGCCCCTTTCACACGGGCGAGATTTCCGCGCGGGTGCAATGCGTGAGGTGAACGCATTTCACCCGCACTGAATCCGGACCCATTCATTTCTATGGGGCTGTGCACATTAGCGGTGGTAAAAGATCATTTGATGGACCATGTGATGAGCGCAGTGACATCATCAAAGGTCCTATTCCTTAAAGAAGAAGACAGAAGAGAAGCCGGGCTGCACGAACAAGTGGATTAAGGTGAGTTAAAAAAAATTATTATTTTTTTTAACCCCTCCAGCCCTATTGTACTAAGCATTCTGTATTAGGAATGCTATTATTTTCCCTTATAACCATGTTATAAGGGAAAATAATACAATCTACACAACCTTGAACCCAAACCTGAACTTCTGTGAAGAAGTTCGGGTCTGGGTACCACATTCAGTTTTTTATCACGCGCGTGCAAAACACATTGCACCCGCGCGATAAAAACTCAACGGAACGCAATCGCAGTCAAAACTGACTGCAATTGGGTACCTACTCGCGCGGGTTTGCCGCATTGTACCCGGGATGCCTCCGGAGCCAAAACGTGACGCCCGTGTGAAAGAGGCCTTAGTGTGACACCAGCCTAAGGGCTCATGCCCATGAACATAAGGGCTCTGTGCCCGTGCTGCCGACCGTTAATAGCAGTCCGCAATGCACGGGCTCTGTGCTGCGGATGCGGACCTGTTCTCGGAAGCACTTCGTAGTGTTTCCCTTGCCTCCGCTCCGCAAAAGATAAGACATGTCTTATCTTTGGCCATATCTTGTGGATTGCTGGACCCATTCAAGTCAATGTAGTGCACGCAGCCAGTGCCCACAGATTGCGGTCTGCAATACGGGCACTGAGCCCTTACATTCGTGGGCATTAACCCTAAGGCTGGGTTCATGCATAACTTTTTCTGCAGCATTTTCCCATTTTTTTTTTACCACCGTTATTTGTGGTATTTTTTAGTAAAAAGAAAAATGATGCCTCCAGATGTTAGCTGCGAACCCCAAAACACTAACTACAGAGTTTCTGTTTTTTCCATCCCTCACTCATAAAAACAACACAACATACATGAAAAAATATATATATCGCTGACGCCCAACATAGCTTCAACCTTAGGGCGCCTTTACACTACTGTATGTATTTTGCGGTCCGCAAAACGCAGATCCACAAAAAATAAGTGTTGCATCCATTTATTTATTTTTGATAACCAGTTGTGACATGTCCTATCTTTTTTGCGAGACTGCGGAAAGAACATACGGATGCGGACAGCACGCGGCGTATTGAAATGAATGGGTTCACATCCAATCCACAAAAAATGCGTATCAGATGTGGACCAAAAATACGGTTGTGTGAGTGAGGCCTCAAAGCGATGACATAAAAAGGTTTTTAAAGGTCATGATTTTGAACAGGGATGCCCAACCTGCGGCTCTCCAGCTGTTGCAAAACTACCACTCACAGCATGCCTGGACAGCCTACAGCTGGGAGTTGTAGTTTTCCAACAGCTGGAGGGCCGTAGGTTAAGCATCCCTGATTTAGAATAATGCAGGTAACTTAGTGAAGATCATTTTAAATTGAGTAACATTAAAACGATCTGCAGATTAATCCCTGAGGAGGAATAACACATTGAGATGAAATTAACTAGCACAGAGATGGTCAGAAAAAAAATCCCAGAAGTGGAATAATAATTCTAGAACAGGTTGGCTATAGTACACTGCAAAGAACAAATCACTTCTACAGATCCGGCCACAAAGAGGAACTGCAAAGCTGTAGACTATTCCTGACTAAATGGATAATGTGGATTAGCTCCATCCAGACAGGTTGTGACATTCATGTGTATGTTATCACAAACAACAGCACATAGGAAAACTTACATATTCTTTAACATTTTTTGTCTTGACAGCCTTATATGATGAGTATGCCGGATATAAAGTGCCAAATAGCAGCCTGTAAAATAAAAAGGTAAAAGTAGAGTGAGGAAGAATATAATCATGGTCAACTGATCAGAACTGACTATGACTTTGCTATAAATCTAGAGAAACATAAGCTGAAGGTATACCAACATGCCAGAAATTAGAAGTTATTATTACATATTACATTTATATGACATGAATGGACCAGTAACTGGAAAGAATATAAATCTACACAATTGTAATGAGCAGTGTAATTACAATTTAAGGCCTCATGCACACGACCGTTGTGTGCATCCGCGCCGTTGTTCCGTTTTCTGTTTTTTACCGCGGACCCATTGACTTTCAATGGGTCCGTGGAAAAATCGGAAAATGCACCGTTTGGTTTCCACGTCCAGGATCAGTTTTTCCAGTCCGTGAAAGAAATATGACCTGTCGTATTTTTTTCACGGACAACGGTTCACGAACCCATTCAAGTCAATGGGTCCGTGAAAAATCACGGATGCACACAAGATAGTCGTCCGCGTCCGTGATCCGTGTCCGTTTTTCCTATCATTTTCAATGCAAACTTGACTTAGTTTTTTTTTTCACTTTTTATGTCCGTGGATCCTCCAAAAATCAAGGAAGACCCACGGATGAAAAAACGGACACGGATCACAAAACAACGGAAACCGTTTTTGCGGACCGCAAAAAAAAACGTCCGTGTGCATGAGGCCTAGGAATGAGAATGTGTTTCATATAGTTCGAAACTGAAAATAAAAAAAAATAACAAACAAAAAAATTCTTTACTAAAATGAACTAACTAAAAACATAACTTTAGTGAAAAATAATGACTGTTTTTATGAAGATGAGAACATATATATCAGCGGACCTCAACTGGGGAACTGCGGTTGAAATCCGGACCAGGTGTGCCGTCTGTCTGGCCTTCTCAAATCTGTCGACAGTGGAAGGCAGTGTCTACTGGAATGCATCTATGACAGCACACCTGCCATCAGGAGCAGAACTACTCCCTGGGCCCGGCATACAAGAGAACCCAGGAGCAGTGAGGGTATATATAATTATAGTTTTATTTTTGGTCTGGTCCGGTGTTTGACTTAGTTTTAGGAACTGGTCTGGTGTCTGATTAATTGCAGTGGTGTGATCTAGGGTCTGATTTCTCTCTTAGAGGTCTGGTCTTCAGTCTGGATTCATTTTAGGGGTTTAATCTGGGGTCTGAAGTCTTAATTTATTTTGGTATCTAATCTAAATAGATTTGGGAGTCTTAGTTTTCCAGCTAAGGCTACTTTCACACTCGCGTTTTGTGGGGATCCGTCATGGACGGATCCGTTCAGATAATACAACCGTCTGCATCCGTTCAGAACGGATCCGTTTGTATTATCATTAACATAGCCATGACGGATCCGTCTTGAACACCATTGAAAGTCAATAGAGGACGGATCCGTTTTCTATTGTGCCAGATTGTGTCAGAGCCTCTAGGTGTAACGGCAACGCCCCCATTGCTCCTAGGGGCTCATTTGCATATATTGAACCATCATTTCTCCCAGTAATGCGGCAGATATGAACATGGGACCAACCCAGATGTCTTCAGTTGCCAAGTGCACATGTAACAGGTCAGCCATTGTCATAGGTACAGAACTGCTGATAGATGTCCTTTAAGATTATTTTCAATGAGCTATTTTATGGATATTGTATGTTACCGGAAATAATGTCATTTTATTTTGACCTTGATGGACGGAAGGGCATACTCCTTATTAAAGTGATTCTGTCACCTGGATTTTGCCTGAAGAGCTGCGGACATGTGCTGCCTGATCTCCGCTAGCACATCCGCAATATCCAGTCCCCATAGCTGTGAGTGATTTTATTTAGGCAAAAAAACGATTTTATATATATGTAAATGAGACAAGTAAGGAGCACAAGGGGCTATTACTAACATTTCTGGAGCCCACCGTGAAGGAGCCCAGCACCACCCGCATCCTCCGAATCTCCTCCTTGCTCCCGGACGTCACAAAGTTAGAGCTCCATAATCTCACAGCTAGCGCATGCGCAGTTCGTTCCCTGAGGCTGATGCCAGAACATGGAAGGAACACTATGCTGGCACTGACATGCCGCGTACTCTCGCATGCGCGAGATTACGGCGCTCTAACTTGGTGACTTTGGGGAGCAAGGAGGAGATTCGGAGGATGTGGGGCAGTGCTGGGCTCCTTCACAGGGGGCATATCTCCTAAAACGTTAGTAACAGCCCCTTGGGCTCCTTACATGCCTCATTCACATATATACAAAATTGTTTTTTTGCCTAAATAAAAGCACTCATAGCTATGCGGAAAGTATATTGCGGATGTGCTAGCGGCGATCTAGCAGCGCATGTCCGCAGCTCTTCAGGCAAAATCCAGGTGACAGAATCTCTTTAATAAGGAGTATGCCCTTCCGTCCATCAAGGTCAAAATAAAATGACATTATTTCACATTTTGCCAAAAACATGCCAGGCAGTCTACAGAAATTCTACATTCCACATCTTGCCTGTAGCAAACACATCACATAATGCTCCATTCTTCACAGTACAGAATGTCCAAACGATTTACTAGCCCAGATCCCATTAAAAGCTGTAGTATAAACTTGCAGATCCTAATTAGTAAAGATCGAGCCATAAAGAATGAGCGTCATAGACAAGGAGGTGTCGCCCTTAATCTTTCTTCTGTTACAGGAATAATAAAATAGATTAGCTTCTGGGATCCAGCAAAGATTCTGCTGACTGGACTAACGCATTACTACAGAGCACCAGCACGTCCGATGAACTCCTGTGCAGGGGAAGTGAAACATAGAAGGAGCTTACAACTAAATCAACATGATCAATGTGTATGGCCAACGGTGGCGGAAATGTAGCCTACGTCCTAAGGCTACTTTCACACTGGCGTTTCTGGGTCGGCTTGTGAGATCCGTTTCAGGGCTATCAATAGCGGCTGAAAACGGATCCGTTTTGCCCCAATGCATTCTGAATTTGGCTGCGTTTGGTCTCCGTTACGTTTTTTTAGGCGGTCACTAAAACGCAGCTTGCAGAGTTTTGGTGACCGTCTGACTATGGGGAGCCAAATGACTTACAATGTAAGGCCTCTTTCACACGGCCGTTTTTTTTTTCCGTTTTGCGGGCCGTTTTTTGCGGTCCGTATACGGTCCGTATACGGAACCATTCATTTCAATGGTTCCGCAAAAAAAAACGGAATGTGTTCCGTATGCATTCCGTTTCCGTATTTCCGTTTTTCCGTTCCGTTTAAAGATAGAACATGTCCTATATTTGGCCGCAAATCACGTTCCGTTGCTCCATTAAAGTCTATGGGTCCGCAAAAAAACGGAATGCATACGGAAATGCATCCGTATGTCTTCCATATCCGTTCCGTTTTTTGCGGAACCATCTATTTAAAATGTTATGCCCAGCCCAATTTTTTCTATGAAATTACTGTATACTGTATTTGCCATACGGAAAAACGGAACGGAAAAACGGAACGGAAACGGAAACACAACGGAAACAAAAAACGGAACAACGGATCCGTTTAAAACGGACCGCAAAACACTGAAAAAGCCATACTGTCGTCTGAAAGAGGCCTAAGGTGACGGATCCGTTTTTCACTGACACAATATGGTGCAATTGAAAACGGATCCCCCATTGACTTTCAATGTAAGTCAGGACGGATCTGTTTTGACTTAGACTATTTTTTTAAAGAATAATGCAAACAGATCCGTTCTGAACGGATACAAGCGTTTGCATTATCGGTGCGGATCCGTCTGTGCAGATACAAGACGGATCGGCACCAAACGCAGGTGTGAAAGTAGCCTAAATCATTTATTGGAACAATAAGGCCTCTTTCACACGGGCGTCATGTTTTAGGGCCGGATAGGATGCGGGTGCGTCGCGGGAAAATGAGTGATTTTTCCACGCGAGTGCAAAACATTTGAATGCGTTTTGCACGCGCGTGAGAAAAATCAGCATGTTTGGTACCCAAAGAGAAGTTGTTTTTTGCGGTCCGCAAATAGCAGATCCGTGTTCCTGTTTTTTTTTTACATCCACATCCGTTCCGTTTGTCCGCAAATTTTGTAGGTTATGTTTCCGTGTGCCTTCAAGGTTTTTTTGCGGTCCGCAAAAAAAACCTGAAGGCTGTAATTCTTGAAATGTAATATATACAGGTTTCCCAGCAACCATTCGCAAAAAAAAAATTGGATGCGGATGACATACGGATGGCTTCCGTTTGTCATCTGCATTTTTTTGCGGACCTATTGACTTCAATGGGTCCGCAAAACGTTTATTGCGGACAAGAATAGGACATGCAATACTTTTTTTGCGGACGTGAAACATGGACAGCGGACAAGAAATGGATGAGTCCACCGCATTTTTAACGGATCCATATAGATGAATGGGAAACCATCCGATCCGCAAAAAAAAAAAAACGGAACGGAGGCCACAAAAAAACACTGCCGTGTGCAAGTAGCCTCAAGCAAAACTGACTAAATATTCTCCTCATGATAAATTCCCCACAATTTGTCTGCAGCAGTCACATGCCATACACGGCTACATCACCGCTGCAGCCTGTAAACACAGTCTGGAGGAGCAGTGCTGGAAACGGTGCGGGATTAGGGTTACATTCACACTACAGTGAAAACGGATGAACGGATGGACACTGGTAGAAAATGGCCATTCAGGGGTTAAAACAATAAAAAAAACTCACCTCATTGTATGCAGCAGGACACTCGCTACTGACAGGACCTGATGCTTCCAGTGTCTTGACTCCCGGACACAACTGGGGGCCATTATATATGTAAGGGGACACAACTATACGTATATCCATCTACACCTTTTTGTCTGCTGCAGTTATAATGGCCCCCACATATATATAGTGGCACAACTGGGGGCCATAATAACTACAGAGAAGCTCTGGAAAAAGCAAAGATATAAATGTAGAAATTACAGGTTTTACTGAATCTTTTCCCACGATACTATATATCAATCTGCTCAGCTCCTCCTGCTCTATAACATGCTGCCTGCAGATTGTAATACGTTCTGCTCAGCTCCTCCTGCTCTATAACATGCTGCCTGCAGACTGTAATACACTCTGCTCAGCTCCTCCTGCTCTATACCATGCTGCCTGCAGATTGTAATACGTTCTGCTCAGCTCCTCCTGCTCTATAACATGCTGCAGACTGTAATACGTTCTGCTCAGCTCCTCCTGCTCTATAACATGCTTCCTGCAGATTGTAATACGTTCTGCTCAGCTCCTCCTGCTCTATAACATGCTTCCTGCAGATTGTAATACGTTCTGCTCAGCTCCTCCTGCTCTATAACATGCTGCCTGCAGATTGTAATACGTTCTGCTCAGCTCCTCCTGCTCTATAACATGCTGCCTGCAGACTGTAATACGTTCTGCTCAGCTCCTCCTGCTCTATAACATGCTGCCTGCAGATTGTAATACGTTCTGCTCAGCTCCTCCTGCTCTATACCATGCTGCCTGCAGATTATAATACATTCTGCTCAGCTCCTCCTGCTCTATAACATGCTGCCTGCAGATTGTAATACGTTCTGCTCAGCTCCTCCTGCTCTATAACATGCTGCCTGTAGACTGTAATACATTCTGCTCAGCTCCTCCTGCTCTATAACATGCTGCCTGCAGACTGTAATACGTTCTGCTCAGCTCCTCCTGCTCTATAACATGCTGCCTGCAGACTGTAATACGTTCTGCTCAGCTCCTCCTGCTCTATAACATGCTGCCTGCAGATTGTAATACGTTCTGCTCAGCTCCTCCTGCTCTATAACATGCTGCCTGCAGATTGTAATACGTTCTGCTCAGCTCCTCCTGCTCTATAACATGCTGCCTGCAGACTGTAATACGTTCTGCTCAGCTCCTCCTGCTCTATAACATGCTGCCTGCAGATTGTAATACGTTCTGCTCAGCTCCTCCTGCTCTATAACATGCTGCCTGCAGATTGTAATACGTTCTGCTCAGCTCCTCCTGCTCTATAACACGCTGCCTGCAGATTGTAATACGTTCTGCTCAGCTCCTCCTGCTCTATAACATGCTGCCTGCAGATTGTAATACGTTCTGCTCAGCTCCTCCTGCTCTATACCATGCAGCATTTAGACTGTAATACGTTCTGCTCAGCTCCTCCTGCTCTATAACATGCTGCCTGTAGACTGCACTGCATTTCCTAGTGACAGGTCCCCACAGGGCTTGCACTGGCATGCCTATAGGGTTGAATGGAGCGTCAGACATGCATGTGTGCCTGCTCCTCCATCCTAGTGGGAAAGACAGGCCCGCTCTGGTGGTCTGAGGGCCATTTAGGGGCAATGCAGAGATTTTCTGATTAATTGGACAAGCCACTTGCTGTTTAGGGAGAATCTATGTATCTATCTGTAATAGTAGCTAGCCAGCCAGCATGCATCAGGCCCCGCATCCCCCCATCAGGAGACACCTCAGCCTCCTGCAGTCCATATGTGAGCTGTCAGGGATGTCACCCGCCCCTCCCCCACGGCCACTTACACCACCAGTCTGGAGATGATCCAGGACACCATCCTGCCTGGCCCGGCCGCAGCACAGGACGCCCGCTCTCCCTGTCGGGGATGTTGGGATCACAGTCCCGGAGCCGGTTAAATCCGTAAAGGCAAAGTCTCTGCAGCAATCCGGGAGGAGGAGTGGCCGTGTCTTAAAGGCCGCGGTGTGATGAGGCACTTATTGTCGGAGGGCAAGAAAAAATGGGATGCTGCACATAGCGGAGAGCCAGTGAGGGGAGGTGGGCCGTACCTGGCTGCAGCCATAGGCAGAGGGCATCACATGGTAGACTGTACCCAGCTAATTACCACATGCTTAACCCTTTCCTCCAACAAGAGACAAGTGCTCTGGGACACGTAGATATGTGGACATTTCATGAGGGGACCCCTTGATGCAGGCATTTCTACAAGTTGGAGGAGGTGACCCAGGGGACAGATTGTGGGCAGAAATATGGCATCCGCTGCCCTTCAATGTGTGAGGAAAAGTGGAGGCCTATTTAATATCTTATTGCACCACTTTCACACCAGCCCTAAGTCAATATTCACACACGGTTTTCCCCCCAAGCATTTCATGCATCTTTTCAGGAACTTTATTTATATTTTGTATTATCTAAAACATAGATTTCCTCCTGAAGAGAAGGTGCAAGCAGTTTCTAACCACTGACTAAGGCCTCATGCACACGGAATTGCGGCCCCCAATGCACAGGCAACGTCTGTGCGGCGGTCGGGACGGATCGAGACCCATTCAACTTGAATGGGTCCGTGATCCGTCCGCACCGCAAAAAAAACACGTTCTATTTTTTTGCGTTGTGGAGACACGCACAGAAACACCACGGAAGCACTACGGAGTTGGGGTCCGTGCCTTCATTCCGCACCACAGCTTCGGATTGCAGACCCATTCAAGTGAATGGGTCCACATCCGTGATGCGGGGAGCACACGGCCGATGCCCCATTATGGCGGACTGGCTGTTTGCAGGCCGCAATACAACCACAACCAGGCAACGGCCGCTTGCATGAGGCCTAAACCAGAATGTGACTCTTAGGGCACTTTCACACTAGCGTTGCCGGAACTGCCTGCTGGATCCGTAAATCCGTATGCAAAAGGATAGCATTTGTTTCCGGATCCGTCTGACAAATGCATTGAAATACCGGATCAGTCTCTCTGGTGTCCTCCAAAAGAACGGATCCGGTACTTATCAATTTTTCACAGTTTTTCCGGAACACTTGGTACCGGATCCAGCATTAATACATGTCAATAGAAATGAATGCCGGATCCAGCAATATTGCTGGCAAGTGTTCCGGAATTTTGGCCGGAGAAAATACCGCAGCATGCTGCGCTATTTTCTACGGCCAAATACCGTAAAAGGGACTAAACTGAAGACATCCTGATGCATCCTGAACAGATTGCTCTCCATTCAGAATGCATTAGGACAAAATGGAAGCGTTTTTTTCCGGTATTGAGCCCCTAGGACGGAACTCAATACTGGAAAAGAATAACGCTAGTGTGAAAATACCCTTAGAAAGCCCGGTCTTGTATTTCAGGCCTTCTTCAGCTGCCTTGACACAAAGTGCCGTACAATGTGAGTAGGATTTTAATAAAGCCGTCCATATGCAGCAAAAAAAAAAAAATATTTACGCAGGCTACGGATTTTCAAGGTAATGTAGTTCCAAGGGAGAAAATGCACAAATAAAATACAGATATCGGTGTGGATTTTCAGGCTAGCTCCACAGATTCCTATTCTCTGCTGCCTGCTATTTTGGGGTCATGTTGAACATTTCCCTCACCCCTGTATTTATTCACCTGCACCTGAAAAACATCTCTGGAAGCCGTCTTTTCTCACTCTCATTGCTGCCCTGATCTATTCCCATCTTGATCACTGTAACGCTTCACTAATTGATCTCCCCCTCTCCAATCTATCCTCAAAGGGGTTTTGCCATTACATACAATGGGGGCATATCGCTAGGATATGCCCCCATCGTCTGATAGAGGTGGGACCCGCACCTATAACGAGAACGGAGCGGGGAAATTAATGGAGGGCGCACTGCGCATGTGCAGCCGTCCTTTATTAATTTCAATGGGACCGCCGAAAATAGCCGAGCCCATTTCCGTCTGCCCCATAGAAATGAATGGGAGCAGGGGCCGTGCGTGCGACAGTTTTAGATGCTCCCTAAAAACTTTTTTTTTTTTTTAAGTTGGCCTATCACACCCTCTAATCCAGCGGTGGGGAACCATTTTGCTGCCAAGGGCCATTTGGATATTTGTAACATCATTCGGGGGCCATACAAAATTCTCAATAAAAAATTTTTACTGCTGTATTTGGTCAAACATATAATTGACTTAGGGATAAGTTACAGAAATTGCACTTCAATTAAAATAATCTAGAGGGCTGTATTTTTGCAGCACAAAATAGCGCCTGCACTATATATATACAGTATATTACATACAATACAGGCGCCATATTGACCACACATAGCAGTCTAATTTTTAAGTTCAGAATGTTACTTATTTGACATTAATGGCAGGAAGCTAAACCCAGGGGGTCCAGAGAGGGGTTCACCCAGCTTTCACTCTCCCTGCCTCTTTCTTCGCAACTGTCCCTGCCTTTGTCCCTTTCTCAGCAAAATATCTGCCCCCACCTCCATCAGCCTGAAATCAGCCTCCTATCAGACCCCCCAGGCCTACATCAGCCTCAGATCAGACTCCCATCAGACCTCTAAGCCTCAGATTAGACCCCAATCAGACCCTTCCTAGCTTCAGATCAGACTCCCATCAGACCCCCAGCCTCAGACCAGACCCGGATCAGACGCCCAGCCTCAGATCAGCCCCCATCAGACCCCCCAGGGTCAGATCAGCCCCTATAAGACCCCCCAGCCTCAGATCAGACCTTCATAATACCCTCCCTAGCCTCAGATCAGCCCCAATCAGACATCAGATCAGATACTGTATTTAAGATAAACAAACTTACCTCTCCAGCTCCGTACGGCGCTGCCTCTTGGCAGATTCACTTACCCTCCCTGTTTTTCTTCCTGCCGCACTATATTGTCACCTCACACCGCACAGCGTCAGGTCATAGTGCACGTCTACGTGCACTGCGTCCTGACGCTGGATGTGTCAGAACACAGTGTGGGGCTGAAAGAAGACCAGGGAAGGTGAGGACAGCCAGTGCAGTGCTGTTCTCACCTTCCTGTGCCTCCCGTATGCTAATGACCGCTTCCATAATGGAAGGGGTCATAAGCATTTTCACATTATGTTCTGGCAGGGGGCCGGGGGCCACATGAAATGATACCGTGGGCCGCATACGGCCCTCGGGCCGGAGGTTCCCCACCCCTGCTAGAGCAACTCTTCTCCATTCAACCCCTCTTCATCATTATTCTTCTTCTGATCCATCATGAAGCACTATCCACCATACACTCAGAAGTACTACAGATATCAGCTGGTGACCGACTCCCCTTGTGTTAAGGTGGCTGGACCATTGTACAAAACAAGCACTTTTAGCTTTCATGTCACCGCATCTCCTGATAGATTGTAAGCTCTTGGGAGCAGGGCCCTCATTCCTCTTAATTGTTGGTTTGTGTGGCTATGTGATGTATGATTTTGGCCGGACATGATCCCTCTGATTGTAAAGTGCTGCAGAATACGGTGGTGCTATATAAATAAAAGATTATGTAACCACAAGGACATGGCCACTGGATGAGACAGGGGTGCGATGCAACCACATGCGGTTTTACCACTAAGGCTAGTTTTATACATGCAGCACAGCGATCCGGCAGAGAACAGCTTGCCAAAGTTCTCTGGATTGTGTTGGGTGCCCGCCAGACGCCAATGACTATAATGGGAACCGGTTGGGATCCGGCGTAAATGGCAGAACGTTTTTTTTTTCCGGTCTGGTCAAATCCCTGCTGGTTCCCATTAGTCAATGGGCCTGCTGGGAACGCAGCACTAAACGGCTATGCGGGATTGCGGTGTCGTATGTCTGAAAGTAGCCTAACAGGCGCCATTTCTGGTTTAATTTTCAGCGCATCATTATCCATAAATCTAAAAAAACAAAAAACGATTTGCTGCAAAACTGTGCCAGCTCTGCCTTCAGCTGCATTGAAACTGGTTGTTGGTCATTTGGAGGCTGCGTGTGGTTGTGCCCTAATAGTACTGTATTACTCACCAAAGCCATCACGTGGAGCCACTTAGGGTTTATAATATGGTGCGGTTAAATTGTGGCTTAGTGCTGCGACACCACAAAATAAGGTAGTCTGCTGCGATTTTGACGTATTAGGTACAATAAACTACAATTTGACCACACCATGTCAATAAACAGTAATAGGGGATATGTTTCCTATATACACTAACGGAAATAACACCTGGAAAACCTATTGTGACTGAGCGGAGATTGATCTATTCCCCTGTGGTAGGTCAATCAAACTCTTTCAGCTTGGACCCATAGTTCAGCCAAGGTGGTTGTTGGCTGCTATACATGGGAGATCCATCTCCTCATCCAGTCCCAGACATTCATGATGGGCAGGGGTGGACTGGGAACTTAGTGGCCCTGGAAAAAACCTAAAAGTGACCCCAAGTTGAAGGCAGTCCATCACAAGTAGGTGGGGCATCACAAGTAGGTGGGGCCAGCAATACCATAGTGCGACACAAAATCCTGCCTTATCACCATACTAAGGACAGATGAATTCAGTAGGGCACCTGCCGTTGCCGACTAGGTGAACAAGGTACCTGATGCCCTAGCATTACTTAATGATGAGAGCATCAGAGCATTATGTACCAGGCCTGAGACAGTCAGGCGCGCTCCGCATGCCCCCTGGTCATCAGCCCACCGGGACATTTTCCTGTAATGTATATGGCCAGTCCATCACTGTTGATAGGGTAGAGATCTGGCGATCAAGCCTGTTCAGGAGAGCTGCTGGATACCTTGAAGAGCATGTTGTGTAGAGTGGGCAGGCGTTATCGTGTTGTACCACCACATCATAAAAAAACAGTAGGACTGGTGCCATGATGTCCTGGACATACCAAAGGCTGGTCAATGTTCTCTCCATAAATACTAGACGGAAGAGCTGTACCTGGCTATCTCTAGCAGTCCCATTGAGAATGAATAGAGCTGCAGGGCACATGCTCTGCCTGCACTCCATTAGAACAGGACCCCCGTTCTTGGTATTGGTGGGGGTCCCTGCAGTCTGAACCCCACAGAACATTTGTTATATACAGGTAAAACTTGAAAAATTAGAATATTGTGCAGCGTTCATTTATTTCAGTAATCCAACTTAAAAGATGAAACTAACATATGAGATAGACTCATTACATGCAAAGTGAGCTATTTCAAGCCTTTATTTGGTATAATTTGGATGATTATGTCTTACAGCTTATGAAACCCCCAAAGTCACAATCTCAGGTCCCCTTTGCTCAGGGGGTATGGATTAATTAGCTGACTAGAGTGTGAGACTTTGAGCCTAGAATATTGAACCTTTTTACTAAATTCTAATTTTAAGTTGCATTAATGCAATACCTTTTAATTTGCATTACTGAAATAAATGGACTTTTGCATGATATTCTAATTTTTCGAGTTTCACCTGTATATATATATGATTTTTTTTTTCCACCCAAAAATGAGGCCACAAAAAACAAGGCAAAACCACAGAAATCTACCTATGTAATGGAGCTGGTAGATTTTTTTTCTGTGGAATTCTCTTACTTCTACGTCTCTCTGATGACTCTGGACCATTGGCTGAACAGGTATATCTGGTATGCTTGCGAAAAATTGGATTTTAGGTCTGACACATTCAGTGATTTATATGGTTCTTAACGTGGACCAGTTTATTTTTACTTCACCGATTCCTATGACAGACATGTAAGCCTAAGGCTACTTTCACACCTGCGTTTGGTGCGGATCTGTCTTGTATCTGCACAGACGGATCCGCACCTATAATGCAAACGCTGGTATCTGTTCAGAACGGATCCGGTTGCATTATCTGTAAAAAAAAAAAAAAAATATCTAAGTGTAAGTCAAACGGATCCGTCCTGACTTACATTGAAAGTCAATGGGGGACGGATCCGTTTACAATTGCACCATATTGTGTCAGTGAAAACGGAACCAAACTGATGCATTCTGAGCGGATCCGCATCTATTCAGAATGCATTGGGGCTAAACTGATCCGTTTTGGGCCGCTTGTGAGAACCCTGAAACGGATCTCACAAGCGGACCCAGAAACGCCAGTGTGAAAGTAGTCTAAAGTGTCCTCAATCGTTCTCCATGAATTGTTTTGTAAGAAGTGGCCCACGCCACTATAATCCCCTTTAAAAGCTTGCAGGCATTGTATGTAAATGAACCCCTCTGCATTATTAAGCCATTTATTTTTTCCACCACCAGCCCGATTTCTTTCCCCTTGGTTCAGAAAACTCTCCGATGAGGTGTGAACTTACATTAACCCTTAGGATACCAGAGGTTTTTTTCATTTTCATTTTTCTTCCCTATTTTCCATGAGCCATAACTTTTTTATATTTCCAGTCACATAGCTGTACGAGAGCTTATTTTTTGCAGGACAATTTGTACTTTCTAATGCCACCATTAATTATGGCATAAAATGTAGTGGGAAGCGGGAAAAAATTCCAAATGGGGTGGAATTGGAAAAAAAATGCAATCCCACCATCGTTTTACAGGTTTTGTTCCCACAGCGTTTTGTTTACGACAAAACTGGCCCATGCCCTTCATTCTCTGGGTCAGTACGATTACAACAATACCCCATATGTATAGGTTTTTTTTTATGTTTAAATAGTGTAAAAATTAATTGTAACTTTGAGAATTTTTTTTTTTACATCAACATATTCTGACCCCAATAACTTTTTATACTTATGTCTACTGAGCTGTTTAGGGGCTAATTTTTTGAGGGACAATTCACAGTTTTTATTGATCCCATTTGAGTGTGCATGACTTTTGGATCACATTATTTCATTTTTTTGGGTAAGCGAAGCAATAAAAAAAATTGCAAATCGCCCATTTTGACCCTTTTTTTAAGTAACGCCATTCGCCGTATTGGATATTTTTATTTTATTTTAATAGAGGTGGGACGAATCCAATTTTTTTCGAATCCGAAAAAGGTTCTCGAATCTATCCTGTACATAAGAATTGTGTGAATGATGTAAGAAACAAAGTGATCCAAACACTTATTGGGGGGGAAGGGGGGGATCTGTGGATGGCACTGTTATGGCGGATCTGTGGATGGCACTGTTATGGGGGGGGGGGGGATCTGTGAATGGCACTGTTATGGGGGGGGGGATCTGTGGATGGCACTGTTATGGGGGGGGGGATCTGTGGATGGCACTGTTATGGGGGGGGGGGGTCTGTGGATGGCACTGTTATGGGGGGGGGATCTGTGGATGGCACTGTTATGGGGGGGGGGATCTGTGGATGGCACTGTTATGGGGGGGGGGATCTGTGGATGGCACTGTTATGGGGGGGGATCTGTGGATGGCACTGTTATGGGGGGGGGGGGGATCTGTGGATGGCACTGTTATGAGGGATTTGTGGATGGCACTGTGATGGGGGGGAATCTGTCCCTGTATTCTAATGCACCGGCCCCGCTCACTGTTGTATAATCTTATTCTTATCTAACCTGTAGGCATTGTTAAAATATAATAATCATTTGTAATCCAGCTGTACTTACAGCTAAGTTCCGTAGCAGGGAGGAGGCAGGCAGGGAGGACGGGCGGGCGGCGCCTCACTCACTAAGTCATGCACCTGCGCTGCCCACTTTATGAATGAAGCAGGCAGCGCGGGCGCGTGATGTAGTGAGTGACGCGCCGCCTGCCTGCCTCCTCCCTGCTACGGAACTTAGCTGGATTACAAATTATTATTATATTTTAACAATGCCTACAGGTTAGATAAGACTAAGATTATACAACAGTAAATCTTGTTAGAATCGAGGGATTCGTAGTTTCGACGGATTAATATTATGGGCGTTATCAGTCGCCGTGATACCCAGGATGTTTATATTTATTGGTTTTTTTATTATACGGAAAGGGGGGCGATTTAAACATATTTTTAAAATATTTTTTAACTTTTTTTTATCATTTTAAGGCTCATAAATGATCTCAAAAATAATGTTTTTGAATTTTTCATTTTGATCTATAAGTGATTTTAAAAAATTACAATATCTTTGCATTTTGCTCATTTCTTATGTTGGCCTGCCATCTGGTGGCCAAAATAAGAATCGCAGCATTAATGCTCTGAATTTCTTCATAGAGATTCAGAGCATTCAGCACATGTACTGAAGTCCCGATTGGCCACACGGGGCCGGGTTTTTGCGCATTCAGGTGCCGTGATCTCACTTGATCACGGCATCTAAAGCTCTGTACATGTACGGCGCTGGTAGCGAAAGGGTTAAACAGAGATTACATGATTATAAACAGCTTTTTGTACCTTAACGAGGGGAAAAGGACAACTCAGACTAGAGATTCATTGTACTTTAATAAGAACATGGAAACCCTAGTCAGCCCTTCACAAAATCAAAGTACAGGAAGTCAAATTAAAAGTAATCTACAGTAATTCACTTAAAAAACTGGTGTAACTGAATATATAAACAGACCTGCAACGTGGCGAGAACTGATCAGTATGGAAATCTCCCTGAAACCGTGATGTCTCCAACTCCACTTAATTTCTCTCAAACATTAACCGCAAAATATTTCAGTGCCTAAAAATACCGCTTTTCGATAGATGTGAACAACTGCTGAATGAAATGGATCATCATGTGCCGACCATTTTGCTTGAAGTTGCTATGGCAACTATATACACTTAATGCAAACACTGTGGAAAGATGCTCTATGATGGCTTATTCTACCCAACACTCGCCAGTTTTAGAGGTCTCTGACCCTACCCACTGCTTACACTCATATGCATGACTCATTGGAAAGGAAGACTAAATGCAATGTGCCTTTCTGGAAATGCAAGAAAACAGAGGTGGTCTGCAAAAGGTCTAAAAATGTCTAATATCATGAAAGAGTAACTGCTCTGCTACAAACCTATGGTTCTTAATAAATACATCTCCAATGCCTTGCTTTCCCCAGTAAAAGCAGTAACTCGGCACCCTCTGCTTCGAGTTAGCATATTGAACTATGCTATTTAAAAGGTTTTAACAAGTTGATTTGTATTGCAACAAGGATTCAATTATCCATTGTATTAGACATTTGGGTGCAACGTGAAGAGTTTCTCTTTTTACGTATTTACTATGTTAGTTCATCTTGAATTGGTTTTGTAGATTTCTCCAAGACTGGAAAACTATGCCCGAGAAGCCAAACATGCTCTTCTATCTTTTAACTCCAGAATTGTACTAGAAGCATGGTTTTCCAGAGCTCATGTGGTTAGTGCTGAAGGCAGCAACAGAAAATAGACGCCTTTCAGTCAAGTGCATAAGTGAGACATGTATATAGTACAGGTGATTATGAGGCTTTATAGAAAACAGTGGCTGGGTTGTACAATGGATCCTTCACGTTTGCCTCTAGTTGACAAATCCAAAATGTAAAGGAGGCTCCTGTTACAATTGTACAAGAGTGTAATGCAAATCTTTTCTATGATCTCCCCAGTTTAGACTCATGAGCTCGGAGCGTGCCAACAGCATCTTTGACTGCATGGTAGATAATGTTCTTCACCTGAAATAAAAGCAAATGGCAAGAGTAAGAGGACAATCTATGTTTTGGGGCAGTATACAAATTCAGCTTTTTCCACAATAAGCACAAAGTAAACCAGGAATTTTTTCACAAACGCTAGTGTCATTAAAGGCTATGTACACCTTTGGCATATACAAAATATTGTTAGTGGTTACTTTGTGTTTAAACAGTTGAACTAAGTTTCAGTTTGCAATCTTTATTCCTTCATTCATTTTCAGTCTCATGATATAGTTTAGAAACCTGCTCCTAGTTTCAGACTTTTCTCGATGGCAGTGTTCCTTTCCAGTAATACATGCTGGATATAAGGTCTGTTAGACCAGGATGATGCTGTCTTCACTAGCTCTCATGTATCAGCACAGCTTCCTTCCTGGATAGGTTTCCCCTTGTATGCTTATGAGGGATCTCCTCTCCCTTGTTCTGACAGACAGTACTGAGGAAGCATGTGATCCTCCTCTATGCAGAGTCTGCCATGGTTTCTCCTCTCTGTACACCGATACACAGCCTTTGTGATCACTCACCCCCTGCATTTTGTTTCCTCCTTATATAGCCTGTGTGAGCAGCTCTCCTTGGCTGCTTTCTCATCACTATGATCTGCCATGTACAACATCCCTCCCTCTGTTGCTAGCACTGAGACAGATGAGGGAGTTGATACAGTCAGGGGCAGTATGCTGTCAGAAGAAGCAGGACAAGCAGTAGTGTACAGGAGCAAATGGAAGGACATGTTTAATGACTATTTAGAAAGCTGTGTAAAGGGGTTTCCAGGTGTTTAATATTGATGGGCTATCCTCAGGATGTGATTAGTATGTGGTCCTCCTCCCGGCACCCCTGACAATCAGCTGAGCATGAGCGCTGCAGCTTCTTCCTTGTTCAGTGCTGTAACGTTCCTCGGTCAAATTGCCTAGGGACTAAGCTGCGATACCAAGCACAGCCACTAGCCAATGGACGGTACGATGTTTGGTAAGCTGCGAGGAGGCAACTAGCCTGAGAATAGGTCATCAGTATAAACACTTGGAAAACTCCTTTAATTTTGATTTTGGGAAGCAAGTGTCCATAGCCTTTAAATGCTTATGTTCAGAGAAAAAGCGTGAGGGGAAAAAATCTTTTTTATTAGCATTTTAAGTTTTTAAAAGGCAAAAATACACAGTAGTTTTTCGAAAGAGACAGAACTGGGACTTAAGGTATGAATTATTAAAATAGCTTTTTGTTACTGTACCTGTAGTTTGTCCTCGTGGTTTGTATGTGTATTTGACAAGTGCCTAAATTCCTGTGTCAGGCGGAAGCAATGTTTCACATGTTCTGGAGATACAAAATCTTCTGCTACTTTTATACAACTGTGTAAGTTGTGGACCTTCAGACAAAAGGAAACAAATATCACTATTTGTGTATGACAAACTCACTCAACACAACCATGCCACCTTGGCCCGAGATTTCAGGTTTGCTGCAGAATTGTGGCACGGTGTTATTTAAAAAGTAATGGAGCTTCTATTTCTCAGTTACATGAGATTAAAAAACAAAAAATACTGATGTCATGGAAGTGAAAATGTAAAGCCACTCAGACAATCAGGCCAGGAGGCACTGGTAAATAACTATTTGCATGCACTGGCATCGGACTATCACTTGAACTGCATGCCACACAGAATGGCAAGGTGGAATTCATGTTGCTCCAAGCTGCATGTGTGCTTTTGGTCCATTACAGGAGAACCAAAGCCCTTTGTGTTGTACCTGATGTGGTGCTCCAGCAGGAATAAAAACTGCATCTCCCAGGAATTGTACAATTGCCCAGCCTTGCACTCCGTATTCATCATAGAGACGCTTACGTAACGCTTGATCCAAGTACCAACTTTGATCATGTATTGGATCATGATCTGGTGGATTTTCTTGTCCTTGTTCATCACCAACCTACAAAATATAAAAAAAATATAGAGTTCAGCACACTAAATTGTTGTAGAACCTGTGACTGATACATTGATAGATACCAAAAGCCATACCTTTCTAAGAAGCTCACGGATCTTCTCTGCATCTTTAGCAGCGTAAATGTGCCATAGAGCTCCAGGTTTTTCTTTTCCCTCATGAATACGTTTTTTTGTCAGCTCATCAGCATCACCTTCCTCAATAGTCTTGAGCACCTCTAAAAGTTGAATTACATTTATGTTAAAAGAAACTAAATTTCTTATACAGTCTGTATATGTGGTCTCTAAACACTGTTTGGATGATAGTTTTGTAAACTTTTTTCCTCCTTAGCAGGTTAATGACACCATCATTTCATGCTGTGAGATGTATCACTAATGTGCTGTTTGTAGCTCGCTGTCACCTAACCATGATCCAGCTGTTCTTTATTTGTATGAACTGGAGGTATTAAAAAAATAAATAAAATTTAGCTCCGAAAAACCTTTTAAAAATACTACTGTCTAGCGCTGATTTTTATACCTGTATATATGTTTTCTTCCAGTAAAAGCACTGTTTGTGCATAACAATACATGTCACACATGGAAGAGACAACAAAACATTTCTAGCCATGTCATAAATCCCAGTCAATGGCTTGGTAGGTGTTCCCCTGTAAAGATGTCAGGAAGATAGCCTACCCTAAATGACCAGCTCCACTCAGCAAGATGGCAGTACCTTTACCAAGATGTATGGATTTAAAAAAATATATATATAGGCATCTAACATCAAGATTATGAAGTTTTGGTTCTTCAGGACCAGAGAATCAAGACTTACTCCAAAAAACTATGGAAGTTGGACACCACCTTAGGTAGGAAGGCTATGTCTGGTCTAACCCTTTAACATCTAAGATGTTAGTGAAATGTGGAAAGGCAGAAAAAGCACTAGTTTCACCCACTTCGCCCAAGGTGATAGTTACCATTAACCTAACTGTAAACCTAAAGCATTAAGATCCATATTAAAAGTAGCATTCTTTCTGCTAGCCAGAAAAAAGAACCTGATCAGACAAGCCTGACAGTCCTGGATCTGAAGGAGAAGGTCTACTCTGGTAGTACAGAAGGGTCTGTTACTGACAGCTTTTTACTCATCGGAACCAAACCTTCCTGGACAAAAATGGGAGTCAAGACCCCTGGAAGAAGGCATAGTGCAGAAAGGTATAAAACCAGATTAGGGGCCAGGTTTGGGAAGTAGCATTTCTAATCTGAGAAAACTATCCTGATCGAGGCTCCATTTTCACTGGTCTAAAGAGCAAAAACCTACCTTCCTATTACTCCCTCTTTATGCACTGCCTTAAAAGGGAACCCGTCACCGGGATTTTGTGTATAAAGCTGAGGACATGGGTTGCTAGATGGCCGCTAACACATCCGCAATACCCAGTCCCCATAGCTCTGTGTGCTTTTATTGTGTAATAAAACTGATTTGATACATATGCAAATTAACCTGAGAGGAGTCCTGTCCCTGACTCATCTCACATACAGGACTCATCTCACATACAGGACTCATCTCAGGTTAATTTGCATATGTATCAAATCAGGTTTTTTTTTACAAGCCAATCCCCGAGGCAGTAGGTCGCAAGCCAATCCCAGAGGCAGTAGGTCGCAAGCCAATCCCAGAGGCAGTAGGTCGCAAGCCAATCCCAGAGGCAGTAGGTCGCAAGCCAATCCCAGAGGCAGTAGGTCGCAAGCCAATCCCCGAGGCAGTAGGTCGCAAGCCAATCCCAGAGGCAGTAGGTCGCAAGCCAATCCCAGAGGCAGTAGGTCGCAAGCCAATCCCAGAGGCAGTAGGTCGCAAGCCAATCCCAGAGGCAGTAGGTCGCAAGCCAATCCCAGAGGCAGTAGGTCGCAAGCCAATCCCAGAGGCAGTAGGTCGCAAGCCAATCCCAGAGGCAGTAGGTCGCAAGCCAATCCCAGAGGCAGTAGGTCGCAAGCCAATCCCAGAGGCAGTAGGTCGCAAGCCAATCCCAGAGGCAGTAGGTCGCAAGCCAATCCCAGAGGCAGTAGGTCGCAAGCCAATCCCCGAGGCAGTAGGTCGCAAGCCAATCCCAGAGGCAGTAGGTCGCAAGCCAATACCAGAGGCAGTAGGTCGCAAGCCAATCCCAGAGGCAGTAGGTCGCAAGCCAATACCAGAGGCAGTAGGTCGCAAGCCAATCCCAGAGGCAGTAGGTCGCAAGCCAATCCCAGAGGCAGTAGGTTGCAAGCCAATCCCAGAGGCAGTAGGTTGCAAGCCAATCCCAGAGGCAGTAGGTTGCAAGCCAATCCCAGAGGCAGTAGGTTGCAAGCCAATCCCAGAGGCAGTAGGTTGCAAGCCAATCCCAGAGGCAGTAGGTTGCAAGCCAATCCCAGAGGCAGTAGTTTGCAAGCCAATCCCAGAGGCAGTAGGTTGCAAGCCAATCCCAGAGGCAGTAGGTTGCAAGCCAATCCTAGAGGCAGTAGTTTGCAAGCCAATCCCAGAGGCAGTAGGTTGCAAGCCAATCCTCGAGGCAATAAGCGCAACCAAGACAGCTAAGAACTGATTCACTTACAGTCTAAGCTACCAAAAGCAAGAAAGGTGCAAGGGACCACTGAATGGCAGGAAGTGCCTGGCACACTCAAGGATGCAGTAAGGTAACTGCTGCCTTCGGGAGTGTAGTAAAGCAAGATGTCTCAGGATCTACTCACATCCAGGGACTGAGGAGGGTAAAGTTTGAGGTGGAAACCCAGACTTCAAGTGCGTCAGAGACTTAGGCCCTCAGATAACCTCCAAGACCTTAGATCGAAAAGTAGATACAAAGGCCCTGCAGCCCAGGAAAACCAAATACATAGGCATTCTTTCCATCTGTGTTAAGTCCAGAGAACAGGCAACACAAAGGTGGTTTTGGAGTTCCCCCCTTTTAAAGCATTTTCATAGGTGTTTCCTGTCCGAAGGAACAGGTCTCTCAGGGTGCTGTCATAAGCGTAGGAGAACAGTAACTAGAGCAGGTATTAGACAGTGGAAAAGTGGAATTATACTTGATTTATTTTTGTATGTTTTTTCAGTACATCAGTATAGTATTCTCTATTCAGCACGTTTCTTGTGGATTTGGAGCAAACAGCGTTAAAGTCACCTGACATAGCAAAATGACACAGTGGTGGTCATTTATCAAAACTGGTGTAAAGTAGAACTGGCATAGTTGCCCAAAGCAACCAATCACATTTCACGTTTCCTTTTTCATAAAATGAAAGGTGGAATCTGATTGGTTGCTATGGGCAACTAAGCCAGTCCTACTTTACACCAGTTTGATAAAGGACCCCAATGCATTTTGGACATTTACTGAAATGATTACCTTCATCGTCGTAACTCTCTCCGATTGGAATACCAACATACACCATGACATTTACTGCATCAGACACATCCAAATGCAAGTTTGTTGTGCCAACTCGTCTGTCTTCAGCAGTGATTAAACCTGTATTTAGAAAATAAAGGAAAATACAGTTAATAGGCAATTCTGAATAATTTTTTCTGATGCATATTTTCACGAACTGAGGATTGAAAAAAAATGTAAACTTAGGCAGATTTACCAATATATTTAGGGTAGCTTTCTGAAGTAAAGATGGCATTAGAGTTGTCTTATTAGTCAAAATTTATGACACAGAGCTCCAAATCCTCTGCATGGACCAAGACCAAAAATATATTATATTATGCTGGCCATTTTGTAAGATAAAACATTCTAACTGT
Source organism: Bufo bufo (assembly GCF_905171765.1). NCBI lineage: Eukaryota > Metazoa > Chordata > Amphibia > Anura > Bufonidae > Bufo > Bufo bufo. Next base: position 437,468,355 of record NC_053389.1, on the reverse strand, counting down.
TTGGCTATGTTCCCATGCAAGAGATGTTTCACAGAAATAACCCCACTGAGATTCTGCAAAAATCTGGTGCTCGTGAAAATACAAGATATATTTAACAGCGCAGAATTTTAGATAAGAAATTACAACCACTAGATAATAAGGACGAGAGCTTTGACTTACAGTATCAGATTAGATAACTCTAGCGGCATTATGTAGCGAGGAGGATGAAGAGTTTTACTTCCTAGTCTACTTCTACTCCAGCATTAGGAGACATCCAGCAGGGATTTGGTGGGACAAAAACAGTGGCGTGCAGCAACTTTTGTCCGGCTGAATCCTGGCATACATGCTGGGGAGTGGCCAGATATCGGTCAGTTCCCATTACAGTCAATGGGGTCCTGCGGGCAGGCGGCACTACCCGGATCCAGAGAAATCCAGCAGGCTATTCTCTGACGGATGTCTCCAATGCTGTTCTGAAACTAGACTTAAGGGGGGGGGTTTACAACGCATGATGTTACAGCCGATTGTCAGAAAGGAAGCGTTCACTCCCAACAGTCGGCTGCTCGTTAAGTGAAGGAAAAGGCTGCATTTACATGTAACGTTCTCCTTCACAGTATGAGGACGAGGGATCGCAATAGCAGAATCATTATTGCTGGGCAGCAGATCATTGTTTACACTGCACAATCTGCTGCCCAGAAACTATGATCGGTGGTGCCTGCACAAACGACAGGATCACCGCATGAACAATGGTTTCACTTGTTCATCGGGTGATCGGCAGCACATTTAGGTGGGCAGAATGTCGGTAACAAGCGTTCGCAGAACCGATGATAATTTCCTGATAATCTGCGGGAAAATCGAGCAGTCTAAATCCACCTTAAGTTGTGCTTGTGATCCTCCTTCCTGCTCTTGCTTGTAGCTCCGTCTCCCCTGCACAGTCTGTCGGGGGAGGGGAGATAATGTTGTTTGTCATATAAAGAGGGTCTGTTATATCTTTTCTACTAAACAGGTATAAGATGAGCAGTGACACATCTAATCACCCTCTGTGCCAAACCAGGTCTCTGGGCAAGTCAAAAGTTTACTACTATCTGGGGAGAGATTGCAGGGGTTTTTGGTGTCTTCAGTTTTGATGAATATGCGGAAATTTGTAAAGTTGACATAAGCATAAGTGGCATGTATGGACTCTGCCAAACTGGGAACCCCCGATGTTGATACAGTGTCCACATACCCTAAGGCTAATTTCACATGAGCAAGTTTTCCCATATGGATGTGTTCCATTTTGCATAATAACAGCATCTGGACTGAATCCTGAACCATTCATTTCAATGGGTCCATGTCCACATGGTCCGCTGTTTATCACTGATCATCGTTGCATTCAGGAAAAATCACAGCGTGTTCTATATTGTGCGTTTTTCACGCAGCCCTTGTCCCATAGAAATTAATGGTGCGGTGTGAAAAAATTGGATTTTTTGTACTCACCGTAAAATCCTTTTCTCGTAGTAGGCATTGGGGGACACAGCACCATGGGTATATGTCCAACTACCACTAGGAGGCAACACTAGACATAAAAAAGTGTTGGCTCCTCCCCGTTGGGCTATACCCTCTCCACAGACACTAGGCAGCTCAGTTTGTACCAAAAGCAGTAGGAGACAGAAGAAAGGCAAGGAACCAACAACTCCCGTACCGGGAAAGATCAAGAGACCAGCCCGGAGAAGCGGAAGTAAAACAACATAGGGTGGGATCTGTGTCCCCCAATGCCTACTACGAGAAAAGGATTTTACGGTGAGTACAAAAAATCCAATTTTCTCGTGCATGGCATTGGGGGACACAGCACCATGGGACGTCCCAAAGCAGGACAGCCATGCCACCGGTTGGGCATACAGGTGCGGGAGAACCACGTGACCCAAACAGGGGGAAAGCACAGAATAGGCAAGAAGCCTCATAATAAGGTAGAAACCCCAATGAAGCAACAGCGAAGATTGCCCGCACTCCAGGACAAATGCCTGGGTGAAGGACCCAAATGCAAGAAGGCGGCAAAAAGGAAACACCGAGCTCCACCAAAGGCTGGAGAGAGAAAGTAGGACAGCACCACGTAGTGGAGCTACCCAACATTCTAATTGACTCAGGCAAAAGCACAAACACCCTGAAGTCAAACCCTGACAGGCCAGGGGAACAAGGGAACATGGACTCATTGAAGGCCATACGAGTGAGGGAAGCCATAGCAAGGCTCACATGAGAAGGGAGCAGGCCTCCCCTCAGCGCAAAACAGGTGATGAAGATAAGCGCCCTATTGAAAGGAAAAAAAAACAAAGACGATAACGGAAACCGACAACCCTTGTAAAGGGAAGGGGTTGTAAGTAAATGCCAGGAAAAGAGAAAAGATGAGGCCGGCATCACAAAATCAGGAGACGAGGAACGAGCCCCTGAAAACCAAATATCGCTGAGAAGCGCAAGACCGGAGAAACTCTGGCCAAAAGAAGTATCAGGGAAAAAAGGGGACCAGATGCAGGCCCTGGAAATCTCAGCAGGGACACCCTGGAGTGAGAGAAGCCATAGCAAGGCTCACAATGAAGTGAGCAGGACTCCCCCACCGCAAGGCAGGTGATGAAGTTAAGCGCCCTATTGAAAGGTTGAAACCCCAAAGGCGCCAAGGGAAACCGCCAACCCTTGGAAAGGGAGGGGGTTGCAAGTAAAGGCCAGGAAAAAAGATAAGATAAGACCTGCATCCCACAACCAGGAGACGAGGAACGAGCCTCTGAAAACAAAATATCGCTGAAAAGCGCAAGACCGGAGAAACTCCGGCCAAATGGAGTATCAGGGAGATGCAGGCCCAGGAAATCTCAGCAGGGACACACTGGACTGAGAGGCATGGGAGGAGAAGGAGAGTACTCCCAACAATCTAAGGAGGAAGATTCTACAAACAACGATTATCATACAGAATCTGCGTGGTCCATGAACGGGGACAGGGACTCCAGAAAGGAGTACCCGGTATGGGCTCACAAGGAACCAGGAACTGAACCACCAGAGGCCAACGAAAGGTAGAATAACCAAGAAAAAATTAAGAGAACCGCTACATGGGAAGGGATTGGTCATGGACAACTAACCATTCTAAGAATAGTGGCTAGCAATCTATATACATTGTCCCGGAGAGGACAAGTACAGCGGCTTGGGTTGTACCACAAAAACGACAAACACCCATACGCATAAGGAATGGCGAAGTCGTTATAAAGAAACTGGGAGTGACTACACGAAATGTAGAAACCAGCTGCGACCGACACACAGAAGACTCCCAGGGGGAGAAAGTACCAGACAGGCGCAGACAATAGCAAGGTCCAAGGAAACTGCCCTCTGTCAAATAGTACAACTAAGCAGAGAATATAAGGGAACACCCGGACCCAGAAGGAACTACGGGACCCTGTCCGATGCCAGAGCAATCAGCAGAAAATTCACCTACCAGGCAGGTGTGTGGCGCTCAGTGTTTCCGTCCCTGACCATTAGGAAAGACGTCCAACGAGGAAAAAACGGTGACCCCAGAAGGATTCCGTGTGGCGGAGGACATCCAGTGATGGCCGAAAACCGCTGCAGCGGCCGGAGCTCACCAAGCTCGTACCCCAACAAGGTAGAAGATCCAGTGGAGATGACTGTACTCCACAAGGAGTGGTCCGCCCTGTAACAGAAAACAACGCGGGTACTCCTTATGATATGGGGTAACGCGGAGTGCCGCGGACAGAAGTACCTTATAGGGATGGCAAGAGCAACCCTAGCACGAAAGCCAACAACCACCTGGCCATGGTGTAGGGAGCGTGGTTGTATGTGGACCACCCACCAGATCAGAACAGATCAGCCATATACTGGGTACACCAGAAGTAGCATAGACCGACAAGGTGGCGGTGGGGGTTGGGCTGGCCCACCCCTGCCAGATATGGTTACCGTGCACATGCTGAACCAGGATGGCCTGTTGTAGACAGTGCCTTGAGAAAACACAAGAAGACCATAGAGCACGACAGTAGATGTCTGGAGTATAGAATAAAGTCCAGGGAAGGAAGCACCCCGTAATACAGAAACTGTATGGGCCACAGATTGCACCCTAGGGCCCAGCACGTGGGCTAAAAATACACGCCTAAAACCGAGCTAAAGTGGCAGCATGTTGCACACTAAGGAGAGTGGAAACAAAGCCACAGCATCCGGAAATGCAACCGCATTTGGAGGGTACAGGTCTACAACCTGGTAAAGTAGCAATACGGCTGTGTAGTGCAGAGATACAACCAGACAGGTGCAATGGGTACAGCATCTGGAGATGGTAGAAGTACTAGATTTAAGATTAGAGAAATGTGGCCGCATGGTGCCCCCTAGGACCAGAGAAGTCCAGCGGCTACCGCGTTAGCAATGCTACCTATATTCCGCTCGGGAGGGGGAAAATAGGGCCACACGGTACCACAAAGAACGACAGGTGCACACCACAATTAAGTAAGTGCAATGGCAACTGAAGGAGGCCCTCTATTTCACCAGAGGGAAACAGGGCCGCAAAGTACTCCATAGAGCCAGACAGGTGTAACGGTTGCAGAAATCTACCTAAGAAGAGAGTAAGATGGCTGTTTGGTGCACACTATGAAGAGGTAGGTGCAATGGCCACGGCAATTGGAGGAGGCCTCAATATCTCGTCCGGTAAGGGAGAGAAAATGCCACATGGTAAACCATAAAGCCAGACAGGAGTAACGGCTACAGCATCCGGAGATGGTGCAGGTACTCTACCTATGAAGGGATCAAGGTGGCAACTTGGTGCCCACTAGACACAGAGAGGGGCAATTCTGTGGCAATTGAAAGTGGCCTCTACATCTCGCCCGTAGGGAGAAATGTTGCCGCATGGAACACAATAGAGCCCGCCAGGGGTATTGGCTACAGCATCAGGAGATGGTGTAGGAACTCTACCTATGAAGGGAGCAAGGTGGCTGGAAACAGACAGGGGCAATTGCAACGGCAATTGAAGGCGGCCTGTATATCTCACCCGGCAGGGGGAAATAGTGCCACGTGGAACACCATAGAGCCAACCAGGGGTAATGGCTACAGCATCTGGAGCAAGTGTAGGAACTAATCGCCACGGCAACAAAAACAGGCCTGTATTCACTGATACAGGCTACTACAAAAGAACCTTTAGAGGCCGAGGAGGGTTACCAACCCTACAGAGGCGTTTGCCTGAATTATCAGCTTGCCTGGAACATAGCCCCTGGTGAGGGGAACCAGGAAGGTCTGTCGTGTACAGCCTACGAGGGCGCACGTACCAGAAACACCACGTAGGTGTCCCAGTTGCTAAGCACGGAGACGGCTGGCTTACCAGTGCGGTAATTACCTGTGCAGGTAGGAGAGCGCCATCCGAAAGTCCACTAGAGGGACACCGAAACCTGGGTAGGGTAGTTTCCTCCGTGCACGTTTGTCTTGACCTCACAGAGGGCTTCTGTATGGTGGAAGACCGCCTGATGCTCTGTTCCGAGAGAATCGGTGCAGAGGTGTCCCCAGAGGCAACTGACCGAGAAGGCTTCGTCACCAGCCTCAGGCCTGTCCTGGGGAGACCCAAGGATGCCGAGGAGGGGTGGAAGCTAGTTAAGACCACCAGAGGTTGGTCCGTGGGCTACTCCTTGCGTGACCCTGTATCGACGTGAGCCTAGGGGGGAGAGGAGACCGCAATTCGTGGGTAGCGCTCCAGCGACTCCGCCGGGGATTGGGCGAGTCAGGCCAGGTTCCCATGGTTCGACAAGGAGGGAGCCCATTCAGGGGGGACCTACACAAAAGGGTGGAAAAGGGGACGACGACGACAAGGCGACCACATGGAAACCTCCGTAAGACAACGGACGCACGTGAAATACGTGGCGATCCGATGAGGAGGCTGGGAGAGGAAGCCCTCATAGAGCAGCAGGGCTGACCTAACTGTCCCCGGAGCCACTGTTCCAAGAGGTGCAGCAGCAGCAATAGATCAGGTGGCAGGGCTGCAGGAGAATGCAGCAATTGAGAGGAAGGAGAGGGGGGGGGGGGGGAGCGTGCAGAGCAAATTAGCCAGAGGCTGCCTACCCGACCCCAGGAGCTGTGTCAGCGCGCCCCATGCAGGAGAAGATGGACCCGGTGAAGAGAAAGAAGCCGGCAGCCGGAGGAAGAACCGCCCCTCTGACAGAGCAGGGCAGCTGGAGCTGGATTGGGTAAGGAGCAGAGGCCCCTCCCACGGAGGGAGGGAGAATGAGAGAGCCCGGGAAGCCAGGAGTGGGCGGAGAGAAGGCTCCGCCCCACGTGACGCTGGATTGGGCAAGGAGCAGAGGCCCCTCCCAGGCTCCTCCCACGGAGGGAGGGAGAATGAGAGAGCCCGGGAAACCAGGAGTGGGCGGAGAGAAGGCTCCGCCCCACGTGACCTGCGGCCTAGTCGGCCGAAAAGCCGGGGCCTAGATTAGGGAAGTGCAGCCGGAACGGACGCTTGCGATCGCGGGGGCGTCCTGAAGCCGGGAGGAACACAGGGCCGAGGGAATTGAGGAAGCCCTCAGGAAAAACACCCGAAAATGACCCCCATTAATGCTGCGGCTTCTGTGAAAGTGCCGGACCCAGAAGAGACATGGGCCTCTCTGCAGGTATTTTGGCCCCCAAATAACCCCCCCTTCATGGGATAGGGGAGATAAAGTGGGTGGACCACCCAGCAAAGTGCCCCAGACCCTAAGAGGCCATGGGGGGGAGTTGGGGAAGGAGGGAGGTAGAAGGGGACTACAGGGCCCCCACAATGGATCCGGATCTCTACTTACCTTCCGATGTCTTCAGGCGCAGCAATGACCACCCCCTCGGCGGACTCAACACGGGAGCCGTGGGTCTACCGGAATTCCACTGCGGAAGCAGTTACAAGTGGGGACTGGGTGGCTGCCAGGTACCTGAGTACGCGCCCGCAGGGGGGCAACTAAAGTGGAACACGATGGAGCCACCCCTGCCGCAGGCCGAAACCTGCAGAGAAAGAAAAAAATGATTGAAGAAAAAATAAAATAAAAAAGTAGCAGGATGACCTGCACAAAAAAGCAGGTCAGGTCTGCCTCCTATGGACACTAGAACAAGACTGAGCTGCCTAGTGTCTGTGGAGAGGGTATAGCCCAACGGGGAGGAGCCAACACTTTTTTATGTCTAGTGTCGCCTCCTAGTGGTAGTTGGACATATACCCATGGTGCTGTGTCCCCCAATGCCATGCACGAGAAATAGAAGGCATTCGGCTGCAATGTTTTTTTCACTGATGGCTGCTAAGAGGTGTTAAGTGTTAGAGTAGCGGAACACGATGTTGATTATGCATGTTTTTTCCACGCGGATTCTGATGTGGAAAAACCTGCAGCGTAATAAAATACCAGCAAAGTGTATGAGATTAGACAAATCTGCAGTATGTCAATTGTTATTGCGTTTTTTGTGTGCCGATTTCACCTTATTTCAATGGAAGGGTAATGTTTGCGCAAAATCAGCATGAAATCTGCAACAAAAACATTCTAAAGTCTTCTCTAATGAATGAATAATAGGCATGTCTAACTTTTCTTTAAGAGACAAGGCATTGTAAAACACCACTTCTGACTTTTGCATGGCAACATACCATAAGCATTGTACATTTTCGGCCCTAGATCTGGTCGCACAAAGTAACTGGGCAATCTTGATGCCAAATTAAGCCTGCCATCTCGCTTTGTATATTCTGGCAGAGGAAGATTCTCCATCAAGTCATCAAATCTACAACAAATTGAAAACAGAAAATGATTTTTAGAAAATCTGGTATATAATAGAAAATTATCCAGGAGTTCTGACCTGTAAATCTTGCTTTCAACAGCTCCCTATCATTTGAGAAAATTACACAGGGGACAATGGAAAAATTAAGATAATTACAAAAAGGAGACTTTTGTATTACTTACCAGTAAAGTCTCTTTCTCGCTCTTCCTTGGGGGACACAGGAAACCATGGGTATAGCTCTGCTCCCTAGGAGGCGTGACACTAAGTGAAAGCTGTAAGCCCCTCCTCCATCAGCTATACCCTTCAGCCTGGAGAGAGAGACTGCCAGTTGCGTGTCCAAGTAGTGAAAGATAACCACCAACCGGAAAAAAGAACTGTCAAGCCCCAACGGGGCAACCAAGCCGGAACCACAACTGTAAACCCAAATGAAGGGCGGGTGCTGTGTCCCCCAAGGAAGAGCGAGAAAGAGACTTTACTGGTAAGTAATACAAAAGTCTCCTTTTCTCGCCCATATTCCTTGGGGGACACAGGAAACCATGGGACGTTCCAGAGCAGTCCCAGAAGGGAGGGACCAGAACAAACTAGACCAACACCAGAGGCATCAATCAACTGCCGCCTGCAACACCAGACGGCCTAAAGCAGCGTCAGCCGACGCATGAGTATGCACCCTGTAGAACTTGGTGAAGGTGTGCAAGGAGGACCAAGTGGCCGCCTTGCAAATCTGCTCCGTAGAAGCCCGATTCCTCTGAGCCCAGGAAGCCCCGACCGCTCTAGTGGAGTGAGCGGTAACACCAAGGGGCGGAACCTTGCCCTTGGCGAGATAAGCCTCAGTAACAGCCATCTTGACAAAACGGTGAAAGGCGGAGACCACCTTAGGAAGGAAGGAAGGGACCGGACGAAGAACCACCTTGTCCTGGTGGAACACTAGGAAAGGTTCCAGACAGGAGAGTGCAGCCAATTCGGACACCCTCCGAAGAGAGGTGACGGCTACAAGGAAAATAACCTTGCAGGACAGAAGTCGCAAGGAAACCGTCCGCAGAGGCTCGAAAGGAGAAGCCTGGAGCGCTGAGAGAACCAGGTTCAGGTCCCAGGGCGGTACCGGAGGGCGGTACGGGGGAACCGCGTGAGCCACGCCCTGAAGGAAGGTCTTGACAGGACCAAGGGGGGCCAGTGGGCGCTGAAACAAAATGGACAGCGCAGACACCTGACCCTTCAAAGAACTAAGACCCAGACCTTGGGCAAGTCCGCTCTGCAGGAAGGACAAAACGGTGGGGAGAGAAAAGCGGAGCGGAGGAATCCCCAGATCGGCACAGAACCCCAAATAGGTCCTCCAGGTCCTATAATAGATCCTAGAAGAGGACGGCTTACGGGCGCGGATCATGGTGCGGACGACGTCCGCAGAAAAAACCCTACGTGTCAGGACGGTGGTCTCAACAACCACGCCGTCAAACGTAGGGACCTTAAACGCGGGTGGAAGATCGGTCCCTGAGAGAGAAGATCTTCCCTGGCGGGCAGCGGCCAGGGCGCGTCTGCCAGGAGCAGCATGAGGTCGGCATACCAAGACCGGCGGGGCCAGTCCGGAGCGACCAGAATCACCGAGACGCCTTCCGCCGCGATCTTCCGAAGGACCTTGGGCAGGAGTGGGATGGGAGGGAATATGTATGGACGCGCGAAGCCTCGCCAAGGAAGAACGAGGGCGTCGGCTCCGCAAGCTCCCGGATCCCTGGCCCTGGACAGATAGGCGGGGACCTTGTGATTGAACTGGGAGGCCATGAGGTCCACGTCCGGTATGCCCCAACGAAGGCAAATGGCCTCGAACACCTCCGGGTGAAGAGACCACTCGCCGGGGTCGACGGTGGTGCGACTGAGGAAGTCCGCCGCCCAATTGTCCACCCCTGGAATAAAAATTGCAGATAGAGCCGGGACGTGGGCTTCCGCCCAACGGAGAATGCTGGTGACCTCCCGCATCGCTGCGAGTGCCCCCCTGGTGGTTTATGTACGCCACGGCCGTGGCGTTGTCCGATTGCACACGAACTGGATGACCCTTCAGCAGATGAGTCCAGTGTCGCAGAGACAGAAGAGCCGCTCTCAGCTCCAGGACATTGATCGAGAGTTTGGACTCCGATGGAGACCAAATGCCCTGGACGGATCGGGGAGGAAACACGCCTCCCCAGCCCAAGAGACTGGCATCGGTTGTAACCACCAACCAGTTGAGCGGCAGAAAGGACCTGCCCAGAAGAGGGGACTGTAACCACCAGCGGAGAGATGACCGCACCGGAGGCGATAGATGGAAGGGATGATCCAGAGACTCCGGTGATTTGTCCCAGGAGGAGAGGATCGCCCGTTGGAGAGGGCGGGAGTGAAACTGCGCAAATGGGATCGCCTCGAAGCAGGCAACCATCTGCCCCAAGACCCGCATGCAGAAGCGGAAGGACGGTCGACGGTGGAGAAGGAGACCCCGAATCGCCCGACGGAGGGTCAGTCGTTTTTCCGAGGGAAGACGTACCTCCGCCGCTCCCGTGTCTAAAAGCATTCCCAGGAAGACCAGTTGTCTGGAGGGGGGAAGGGAGGACTTGGGGAAGTTGATGACCCAACCGAACCTCGCCAGGGTCTCTAGAGTGAGATCCACGCTGGCAACCGCTTGAGAAAGGGACGGAGCTTTGATGAGGATATCGTCCAAGTACGGTAGCAGAAAAACACCCCTGGAGCGGAGTAAGGCCAAAACCGGGGCCAGGACCTTGGTGAACACCCGGGGGGCTGTTGCCAGCCCAAAGGGAAGGGCGACAAATTGGAAGTGAAGGTTCCCCACGGCGAATCGGAGGAAGCGATGGTGACACCGGGCTACCGGAACATGGAGGTAGGCATCCTGTATATCGATGGAAGACATGAAATCTCCCCGCTCCAGGGAAGCCACCGCGGAACGGAGGGACTCCATCCGAAACCGTCGAAGGAGGAGAAAACGGTTGAGCCTTTTGAGGTCCAAAATGGGCCGCACCGAACCTCCCTTCTTGGGAACTACAAAGAGGTTCGAATAGAACCCTTGGAACCTTTCCTCTAGAGGAACGGGGGTAATCACCCCCCTGTCCAGTAAGGCTTGAACAGCCGCGGAGAACGCAGCCGCGCTTTTCGTGTCCCGCGGCGGGCGGGAGCGAAAGAACCGATCTGGAGGGAAGGACGCGAATTCGATTTTGTATCCGGAAGACACAATTTCGAGAGCCCAGGCGTCGGAGACGTGAGCCATCCAGACGTCCCTGAAAAGGAGGAGCCGGCCCCCCACCCGGGTGGGTGGGGGCGCACCTTCAGGCAGAGGACTGCTTTGCTGCGGGTGTGCGGGCAGCCTGCGGCCTGCGCCAGGAGGGCTGCGCCCGAAAAAACGGCTTCCTACGCTTATCCTGGGGAGGGGCCGAAGCGGCAGCTGCGGGGGGAGCCCCAGAGGTCCTGCGGGAGGACCGAAAACGAGACGCACCAGGGCGTCCGCGGGGGGCGCCCCTGGCTTGGGGTTGAGGAAGATGGGTGCTTTTACCACCCGTGGCCTCCGAAATAAGCTCGTCTAGGCGGACCCCGAAAAGGCGGGAACCCGCAAAAGGTAGCCCCACCAAGGAACGTTTGGAGGCAGCGTCCGCTTTCCAAACCTTCAGCCAGAGTTCCCTCCTGACGGAAACTGCCAGGGCGGAGGAGCGTGCTATAAGGGCTCCCGCATCAAGGGAGGCCTCACAAACAAAATTCCCGGCCCGAATAATAAGCTGGGCCAAGGAACGTAGGTCCTGGATGGGGACGTCCGAGTCCAACTCCTGTTCCAGCTGCACACCCCAAGCAGAGATTGCTTTACCTGCCCAGGCAGAGGCAAAAACCGGTCTGAGGGCAGAACCGGAGGCAGCAAAAATGCCCTTGGAAAGGGTCTCCATGCGACGGTCCTCCGCTGACTGAAGAGAGGACCCGTCGGGAACAGGGATGGCCGTGTTCTTTGACAGACGGGCCACAGGGGGGTCCACCTTGGGTGGGGACGACCAGGTGGCCACGACATCGGCTGGAAAAGGATAGCAAATATCCAGCTTCTTGGGGTTGACAAAACGGGCGTCCGGGCGAGCCCAAGCCTTAGACACCACGGAGGAGAAATCAGAGTGGATTGGAAAGACTTTTGAGGCCTGCCTGGGTCTGATAAAGGAGACGCTAGCTGCGTCAGAGCTAGGGGGGTCATCTTGCACCTTAAAGGTGTCACGAATATCAGAGATGAGTTGACCCATCGCTGAGGCTAGCTTGGACGGCAGGGCCGAGTCCATTTCCAAATCCGAAGCCGCCAATTCACCTTCAGAGGGCGAATCCTTTGGAGAGGAGAGGCCCGTCTGAGTGCGCACGCGTGGCGGGGAGAGGGAGGCATCCGAGGAGGAGGCTCGCTCTACTCTAAAACGCTTCTGAGTGTGCCTAGCTCGGGAAGGGTCACTAAGAGAGGGTGAACCCGCCGCAGCGGCGGAAGCGGTGGACCCGGAGGGCGCGACAGTAAGAGTGGCGTCCTGCGGGGTAGGCGGCCTGTCTATTAGGCGGCCCACGACATGGGTGAGGCTTTCCACGGCCTGGGACAGGATCTAGCCCAGTCAGGCGGGTCAGAGGAAACAGGGAGCGACACAGCGGGCGACTGAGGCTGCGGTGGAGCTCGGCATGCAGGACAGTGCGGATCAGACTGCCCCCGGGGAAAGGGTTCCCTACAAGCGGTACAGGCATGGTACCAAGGCTTGGCGGCTGCAGAAGGGTCTGACATGGTGGAAAAAAAGTTGCACTTAAAGTGGGAGACCCCAGGGAAAAAACGGAACGGGGATTACACCCAAGCAGCAGTACTGGTGGCACGGAGGGGGTTAACAGTCCTACCAGACCCGCGGACAGTGCAAGCGGCAGCAGCAAGGGCAGCAGACTGAAGGAGGCTGTGGAGGAGTGGCAGCAGGCACGGAGATGAAGAGCTTCAGGATCGGACGGCAGAGAGGATTCCACGCAGCACTAGAGAGATGTGGAGCCCGACGAAACAGGAAGTAGCGGAGCGCATGTAGGAAGCTCCGCCCCCCCCGCCGCGCTGAAGGAGAAGGCAGAGCCGCGCGCGCGGCAAAATGATTTAACCCCCGAGGAAGATGAAGTGCCGGCCAAGATAAAATGGCGCCGTTCGCGCCAAGTAAGCGGCCCCCGCCGCGCCTGGATGTGGCAGACGGCCTCCTGCCCACAGCCGTCCCCCTGATGCCCTGCCGCTAGAGAAGACCGAAGTCCCCCCCAAATGATGCCCGGTAAAGTTGCCGGTCCAGTTATGCCCATGTGGGGGGGGGGGGGGTTGGTCGATGATGGAAAAACGCTTGCCTTCAAGTGTAGACGTAGCAGCGGTGGGAGGGAGGGAAGGGGAGGCTGGAGCAGCCACTCTCACCATCCGCTGTCTTCACCCTCAATCCATCCAGCAGGGTCGCCCCTTCAGCTACTGGCACCGCAGTGGCAGGAAGCCGGGGGAGGGACTTGGCGTGCGGGCGACTCTTGAGCTGGCGGGACGCAGGGGAGCGAGGCTGCCCTGGTCCACCTTGTCTTCTGTGGGGGAGGCGGCAGTGCGGCATTACCGGCACTGGCGCAACTCAACCCCGGGAGAAACAGAGGGGTCTAGTGCGCCTCTGTTGTCCCTGCAAGTAGAAAAAAACCGAATTAAAAACAACAAATAACGCAAAAAATAAAAAAAATTTAGGAAAGCAACCCTGCCTAAGCAGGGGGAGTCTTGCCTCCTTGGACACTAAGCAAAAACTGGCAGTCTCTCTCTCCAGGCTGAAGGGTATAGCTGATAGAGGAGGGGCTTACAGCTTTCACTTAGTGTCACGCCTCCTAGGGAGCAGAGCTATACCCATGGTTTCCTGTGTCCCCCAAGGAATATGGGCGAGAAAATATATTTTTTGTTGCCGCCAGTAAAAACACATGCATTCTGCATTGTCATTGTGAAAACACACGACCGATTTCAAAATTCCTGCAGAGTTAGGCTACTTTCACACTTGCGTTCAGAGCGGATCCGTCTGGTGTCTGCACAAAAGAATCTAAGTGTGAAAGTTAGTCAGACTGATCCGTCCAGACTTTGCATTGAAAGTCAATGGGGGACGGATCCGTTTGAAAATTGCACCATATTGTGTCAACTTCAAACGGATCCGTCCCCATTGACTTACATTGTAAGTCTGGACGGATCCGTTTGGCTCCGCACGGCCAGGCGGACACCCGAACGCTGCAAGCTGCGTTCAGGGGTCCGCCTGCTGAGCGGAACGGAGGCCAAGCGAAGCCAGACTGAGGCATTCTGAGCGGATCCGAATCCACTCAGAATGCATTGGGGCTAGACGGATGCGTTTAGGGCCGCTTGTGAGAGCCTTCAAACGGAACTCACAAGCGGAACCCCGAACGCTAGTGTGAAAGTAGCCTTACAGCTAACACGAGAAGTGCCATTTTTAAATGCTCCAAAAACACACACAAAAAATGACAGAAACTGCAAGTCACTGAAAACCTCAGAAAAGAAAATAAATACCATTTGTGAATCCACCCTAAAGGGGTTATGGGGATAGATACTGTTTTACTTTAGCGTTTTGAGAAGAATGACTTGTATCTGTTTACATGCTAACGTCTTGTAAGAGTGCCAGCCAATCACAGGGCGCTGCAGCAACATGTCAATAGTGAAGTGGCACTTTGGGCAAAACTGAAACCTGCTTTAACGCCGCTACAGGGAACAGGCCTACCTGGGTCTGGATGAGCTATGTGGACAGTACAATAATGATATAGTGTTTTGAGACAGAGGACAGTGGATGTCTGCAGGACATGTTGGAAACCATTTGGCCCTTTTATTTCATCACGTCTTTCATAAGAATGGCACTTTACCGTGTTGGCATCATGTCCCTGAAATCCTCCCCCGGAGGCCAGTCTTTTAGTTTAAGAACCATAGGACAGCCATCCTCTGCTCTTAGTCTTTCTGCAAAAAACAAAAAAAGTTTATATGGATGTAACTGCAATAATGTGGATACTGTGTACATTCATCAAAGAAGCATCCACTTGTAAAAACAACTAAAGCTTTGTAGACATTTGGCCTTCTTGCTGTTGGCTTTAGATATTTAAAGAGGTTGTCCAGCTTTTACTAAGTGATTGCTTATCCTGAAGAAAGGACATCAATAGTTGATCAGTGGGGGTCTGACACCCCGCTGATGAGCTGTTCAGGTGTGGCTCCATCACCGGAAGTTGGCGTTGGAACTACACAGCAGTCAACCTTTTAGTGGAGGGAGCTTGCTTCTACAGCGCTGATCCCACTGCAGTCAATGGAAGCAGCAATGCAGTGACTACCTCTGTCCACTGCACAAATGACGGTGCTGTATAGTTCTGGCCCTGGAGGTACACCCGAACAGCTAATTAGAGGGGGTCGCACCCCTGCTGATCAAATATAAATGGCCTATCCTGAGGATAGGCAATCGCTTAGTAAAGGCTGGACAACCCCTTTAATGCACAAATACATACATATAATACAATGTATTATGGAAGAGTTCTAACATAAAGTAAAGCAATGAAAGAGTGGTATAATTTTTGGGAAAGCTGAGGATCAGGACAGTAACCATCAGATTGAAAAACACATTATGAAAAAGATTGCACTTACTATCAATAACTTCAAAGCCATCCCAAAAATCCCGAACTTTTACATCTGAAATGATAGCACAGTTCCGGCAATTCACCAAATCCACATCTTGATCTCCAAATTCAAAGCTGAATGCTTCAGGTTTCCATAACTCCCCTTTTAGCTTTTTCTGGACCCCAGAAACAAGCACAGGCTGGAAAGAGCAAGAAGGTATTACACATTTAGTACTGATGTAGAGTAACTAGATTGTACATCACAATAAATATAATCTTACCTGGCCTTGCTTCCAACATTCCCGAAATATTTTCCAGTTATTTTTGTTGCTCGGGTCGTGTAGGCAGAGAAGCCTCCCATCACAAAGCCAGGAATGTGAGGTGTGTGGGTCGAGGACGTGTAACCCCATCACCATCTCCTTGCCTTCCTTTAGACTCTCAGTCGAGCTACTTGCTCTCTTGGCAGCATCGGATGTCTTTTTGTTTTCTACAACAGAGGCAATAATGTGGTCCAAAAAGTTTGGTAAGCTGGATTTTCCCTTTCCCTGAAAAATACAAAATCACTTTGAAGTTTGGTTGAAAAGACAAAATACAATAAAAAGGATCTAACCACAAACACCTGAAAATCAATAACCTTCATAGGACACCGACATCACTGGACAACCAGCATAAGAAGAGGCGTTACATGTGGCCGCCCTGCATCTGCACCTCTGATTGTTCAGAGAAACTAAAAGGACACCTACAAAAAAATCTCAAATCCTAACAATTATTCATTTTATCCAATCCAACCTCACAACTATAAGGTTTTTGGATGTGTCCCAAGAGCTCTGCTACCCTCTCCTTCTTATAAGGCTGTTTAGGTAGCATGCAGAAAATCCTGCAGACTGGCAAACATTGTACACCCGTGGCCAAAGGTTTTGAGACTGATACAAATGTTGGTTCTCACAAAGCTTGCTGCTTCCGTGCTTTTCAATCTTATTGTCAGATGTTCTATGGTATACTGAAGTACAGTTCTAAGCATTTCATAAGTGTTTAACTTTTATTCACAAATCCATCAAGTTGATAGAAAGACTCAGCATTTCCAGTGTTGACCCTTCTTTTTCAACATTTCTGCAATTTATCCTGGCATGCTGGATATCATCTTCTGGGAAATCCATTATTGCGTAATTAGTACTTGGACTTTATCCCAATTTCTGTTTTGTTTTGCTTTATTGTCCACCCTTTTTTTGAGGACTGACCACAAGTTCTCAATGGCATTGAGATCTGGGTAGTTTCCTGGCCATGGACCCAACATTTCAATGTTTTGTTCACCTAAATATTACTTTTGCCTTGTGACATGGTACTCCCATCATGCCGGAAAAAAGCATTACTCATCACCAACTTTCTTATGAATTATTGTGAGAAGTTGCCGTTTTCATTATTCATGGCAGGGTTTTTAGACCCCACACACGAATGGTCTTAGGCTGCTGATGGCATGACACAAAACTTTTTTTCTCCAATCAACAAATTTTTCCAGATGTTCTACACAGCCTGATGGGGGCTTCATCAGAGAAAAGATGACATTACCCCAATTCCTGAAAAAAAATCTCACCTGTCCTTGATGTTTTTCTACGGGAGAAGTGGCTTCTTTGCTGCCTCTCTCGACACCAGGCCATCCACCAAAAACCTTTGCCTCACTATGCTTGCCGATGCACTCACACCCTTCTGCTGCCATTCTTGAGAAAGCTCTGCAATGGTGGTGTCTAGCATTGAGCGAAGCGCACTTTGAATCATACATCTGAAGTAGCTTCGTTCAAAACCTTGTTTGAATGCTGTACAGAGACCTGTCTCCGTACATCATTTAAATGTATAGGCTTTGCAAAGGTGAAATTTATTATGTCCAAAGTCACGCGAGACTTTGTTGAGGGGTTCGATTATACAACTGGAAAACAATTTTAAAACTGCAATCCGAAGTCGGCTTCGGTACCAACGTGAGATTTCGGACCTAACGAATTTCATCTCCATGAAGCCCATACGTTTGAATCCGTACAGCATTCAAACAAAGTTTTAAAAGCAGTGACTAGGGATCTATGATCCGAAGAGCGCTTCGCTCAACCCTAGTGGTGACCTGATCTTGTAGCTGAATGCTCTTTAGGAGACAGTCATGGCACTTCCTGGATTTTTTTCAAAGCAACTAATCTTGATGATCCTATAAATGGTTGATTTAGGTGTAATCTTACAAGGAGCAACGTCCTTGCCTTTGAAGCCCTTCTGATGCAAAGTACTGATGACTGCATGTGTTTCCTTGGATGTGACCATGGTTAACAGAATACAATGATTTCAAGCACCACTACCCCTTTTAAAGCAACAGTCTGCTCTTCTAATTCAATCAGCATGACATAGTGATATCAGCTGCCTTGTCCTAATTAACACTTTCTAACAAAAAGATCACAAAAATTATGTTAGCAGGTCACTTTGTGGCAGGGCTGAAATGCAGTGGAAAAGGGGGTTTTGTAATTCATTTAATTTTCATGACAAGGAATGACTGCAATTAATTGCAATTCATCTGATCACTCTTCATACTATAGAGTTAATGCAATGTGCAGCCATAAAAACTGAAGCAGCAGACTTTGTGAAAACCAAAACCACAGGGAGAACGGGACTCTTTTTCCCCCGATCTGATGGAGCGGCAGGTTGTGCCCCCGCACTTTTGCTCCATTCATTCTGTATGGGAGTGCTGGATATCTCCAACGCTCCCATAGAGAATAAATGGATCGGCAGTTCACATGCACGACTTGGGGATAACTTAAAAACTCAGCACAATCCCTTTAAAAGACATGTTCTATACAAACTGGTTTTATAATACCTACTGTAGAATTAAAAACGGGAGGAAATGGAACTCCTGCTTCCAGTGATCCTTGAGAAAGTTTCCCAGGACCAGAATGCAGCAAATCTCTTAAACTGGAACCTTCAGTCTTTGTGTTGGAAGCAGCTGGGCCTAATAAAAGGCTGTTGAAGAGTTTTGGGGATGAGGAGGTCTTCCCACTTGAATTAGGGGACTCCGAACCTAAGGAAGGATTGGATTCTTTTTGTTGTATCGGCTTCTGGGTACTAGGATCTAAGAGAAAACATTTCACTATTAATTTATTTTTCCAATACCTAACTGACCATCCAATAACGTATAAGCTTGCTGACTGTATTCATTCACCTCCTATGTGCACTCTTTAATATATCATTTGCAGGGGAATGCAGCTGTGCATTCATAAGTACTGGGCTTGTTGGCACAGCTCATACGTGAAACAGAACCAGCCCTGGTGGACTGATCCAGGAAAAGGACGGCAAGCATACTCTTATGAAAAGGAGAAATAGAAACGCTGTACGTGAACCGCGGAGGTTTGGATTATGTTTGAGGAATGCTTTATGGACATGCACAATGCAAGGCAATAGAAATAAGAGCGGGTGCCTCCACATACAGAAGGTATACAGCTTTTTAAATTTCACTGAATTTGATAATACGTTCTCTTTGCATTGCATGGACAGTGAATGCACTGCTGGGACAACTCCTTTAATGTTTACTCAGCTTTTAATTGTGAAGAGATGGGAGTTTAGTAATATTCAAAATCAAGCAATAAGACATTTCACTTTAAGATAACTTGAAACATAATATTAAAGCGAAATGTCCATATGGCTTAGCTAATGTGAAAAGGGTTTTCGGAGAAGCTTATACTGATGACCTATCCCTAATCAGCTGTTAGAGAAGGCAGTGGCACTCGCAGTAGGGCTGTGGCCTTCTCCCTGATCACCAAACACGGCGCCAGCCATTTGATAGTGGCTGTGCTTAGTATTAAGCACAGCCACTATCAAAGTATTATGCTTAGCTATGCAACCAATGAAGGTGACATCATATGGCGTAGGCTAAGCTGCGAGTAGGCAGCGGAAAAAATGCAGGTGCTGATGCCTTCCCAACAGCGGGAGTGCCAGGTATCAGACCCCAACCAAAATGTCTTAGAAAACTCCTTTTACTAAGCATCTGTAACTTGAATACTGAAAATACTATTACTCCCCAATGACTTTGGGGTTGTCACAGTATTACTAAAGCTTGGACACATGGTCAGAATGATACCAATAGGCTAACCATCATGTAATACAGTTAGATTTCACCATTTTTATGCCCAGTATGGCACAACAAAACTTGTGAAATGTGGGGACCTGAGATGTATCTTTTCTAAGAGCATAAAGGACATGGTACATATTGGGGATTAGGGGGATAGTCTCCACCCATCAACTCAGACATATGTAAATTAGAAAGGTAGCCTTAAACCTGCTAAAATATGAAGGAGACAAGTCATATATGGATCATAAATAGAATTATAACTCATGTATACACAGAGTCATCTGAAGGTATAGGTACGCTTTAAATAACAGTAGTAGTAAAAGTGCACATGTGAAATACCTTTTGTTTCTTCCTTTGCTTTTTGTGCTGCAAGGTCTGCCAGCCAGTGCAAGGCAGATGAGGGGGTAGATTCTGGGCACTGCTGCTTGTTTTTATTGTCGGTGTTCTGTTGTTCAGCCATGGTGTCCTCCGCCATGCTGTCAGCAGTTTCTGGTTTCAAATCGTCTTCTGTTTTAAGAGCATTTTCATTTGTTTGTTCTGTGGATGATGACGTTGCTGCATCGCTGACAGGAGTATTTATAGGAAGCTTGAAAAAGTAAAAATCACAACCTAATTGCAATTTCATCCATGCACAGGAAAGCATTCATTTTATAAGAGAGACATTATTTGCCTTGGTGGCAACTTGAAGACAAATCTCATATAAGCAGTGCATTCTGCCCAGATAATACAAATTTAATCGGGGAAACCTACTAAAGGTTTTATGCCACTATTGTGGTGCAAAAAAAGTCTGATTAAGGTGCACGCCATAAGTTGTAGCTTTTTAAGGCTACTTTCACACTAGTGTTTTAGTTTTCCGGTATTGAGTTCAGTCAAAGGGGCTCAATACCAGAAAAAAACGCTTCAGTTTTGTCCCCATTCATTGACAATGGGGACAAAACTGAACTGAGTGCTCCAAAAAGCATTGCGTTCCGTTTAGTTGCGTTCCCAGACCGGAGAGCAAACCGCAACATGCTGCAATTTGCTTTCCGTCCTTGGATGCAGAGTAAGACGGATCCGGCACGACCCCCAATGCAAGTCAATAGGGACGGATCAGTTTTCTCGGACACAATCTGTTACAATAGAAAACGGATCCATCCCCCCATTGACTTTCAATGGTGTTCATGACGGATCCGTCTTGGCTATGTTAAAGATAATACAACCGGATCCGTTCATAACAGATGCAGACGGTTGTATTATCAGTAACGGAAGCATTTTTGCTGAACTCTGCCGGATCCAGTAAAAACGCTGGGGTGAAAGTAGCCCAAGCTTCTCTGCACTTTTTAGAAGTGTCAAAAAAGGGGTGGGGGATTAGAAGAAGAGGCGGGCTTTGTGCTGCCCGCTGGATTTGCTTTATCTTTCGCCTGAAAGTGGTGTAAACTTATAGCTGAAGTCTAAGTCAGCCTGTAGCTGGAGTGGACTTCAGTCCCTGGTGCACGGCAGTGCAGAGATGTGGCACTGGTGTATGGGTTACGCCAGTTTTGATAAAGGCCCCTCATTGTTTTGTATAGAGAACAATACATCATTTTCTTTTTTCTTAGGTTTCTCATGCATTAAGGGGATCAATGTATGTTTGAAGACATACACAATATAATATCCGGCTGATAGTGCGGAATGAAAGGTTTACCTGGGTCATGCCGTTTGTGACTGCTGGTCTCAATACTGTTTTGTTGTTCCTGGTAATACAAGGACAATTAGCCTTGATACCCCATTTTCCTCTTGCTGCGTGGACCATATCCCCAATGTTGTAAAGGGCTGCAAACAAAAATATATTTTAAGCAGTCAAAGAAAAATCTAAAATGAACAGCTTCAATAAAATATTCAAGGATAATTTCTCTGGTAATGGACAGAGAAATTAGAAAAGAGGGCAAACAGCAGATAGATTTCACGGAATAACTCGGTAGCTATAATCATTTTTAATGACATGCAATTACAAAAGTATTCAGATCCAGATGCTGGTTTGAAAACAGTAGAATACTATTTGTGGGACAACTCCTTAAAGTAACAATACCTGTGCCAGGGATTATCTGAGTCGGCATGAGGTTTTCAGGTTCATGGGGCTGACCTTTAGCACACTTTAACCAAGCAAAAACCTCTTCATCACCTGTCTCGTCTTCTGGGGTACCTAGAAAAAATATATATATAAAACACGTGTACATTTTTACAAGAAATTACCAGGTACCAGGATTGCTGGTAACCTGTTCTTGCTATCTTTATATAAGCTCAATCTGGCTAAAGTTCTCTGCAACAGGAAATGCACCTTCCATATGAAGTCCTTATTGCAGAATGTAAACTCTTGGTGACAGGGCATTCTTGCATGACAGTGGCTAGTCTAAAAACATACGGCATTCTGCCCACAGCAACCACTCAATTCAGTTCTATGCTTTCTTCAAACAGTAATATGTATTATATAATTCCAGAAGTCTACATTTTTGGGTTGTTCTCTACTGCAATCCAGTGGTCTCAAAGTGTACTAAGAAACTCAATCTGGTCAAACTGACTCCTAAAGGTTCCAGTAATTTCTTTGGGATAATCACATTTATATAAAACTGGAGAACATGAAAATGTCAGAACGTTAAAGAGAAAACCCATTTTCTTAAAGAGCTTGCCCCATTAAAGGGGTTATCCGGGTTCAGAGCTGAACCTGGACATACCCATATTTTCACCTATCGCATTTTCAGGAGATCCGGTGACGTACCGGGCTCTCCTTGGGGCTGCCAGGCGGAGCCTTCCGCCCAGCAATGAGCCTTGTGAGGTCACCGGCACTGATGGACGTGCTTTAGCACTGCTAGGCCTTATTAGCCATCTAAGGATACATCGCTAATGGCCGAAGATCTATCAGATGTCACGGTCCATGGACAAACAACAGCCTGTAAAACGGCTAGGTTAGCACTAAAACCCGCCAATCAGAGCTGGTGACGTCACCGAACACACTGCTGGGCGGAAGCCTCCGCCCAGCAGTGTATTATCTCTTATATATATAAAAATGAGTTTCTGTCTGTCCCGACGTCTGTCTGTCCGTCTGTTTTTTATGCGCGCCCAAACAACTGGACCGATCTTCACCAAATTTGACACACAGGTAAATCAGGTGTCAAGGAAGGGTTTAGACAGCTCTTTAGGACGTACCGTTCCTGAGAGATTCCCAAAAAATGACCTGCATTAGCCAATAGAAGCCTGCAAGTCTTTCTCTTCATATCCCAACTGCCATACACAGGGTCACATGTCCCCTATCAGCCAATAGAAGCTCCCAGGCCCTTAGTCTCAACATGCACACAGTTTTACTCCAGGTTTCCATAACAACCCAGCCATTTTTCTTCACCGCTGTAGGTCAGCTTTAGGCTAGGGCTACACGACGACATGTGTCGCGTGACAATAAGTCTCAAGACACATAGGGCACAACTACATTGCGACATTGATGTCGCATGACAATTTTTATAATGATAGTTTATGGTGTTACACTGCGATATGTGACATGCTGCGACTGACGCGACAGCCACAGAAAAATCCACTGGTCGTGTCGCAGTATGTCGCACTGCGACACCATAGCCTATCATTATAAAAATTGTGGACAGGATACTATGGAGGTCACTGTTAAGGGAGCGGAATACTGTGGAGGTCACTGTTAAGGGAGCAGGAATACTGTGGAGGTCACTGTTAAGGGAGCAGGAATACTGTGGAGGTCACTGTTAAGGGAGCAGGAATACTGTGGAGGTCACTGTTAAGGGAGCAGGAATACTGTGGAGGTCACTGTTAAGGGAGCAGGAATACTGTGGAGGTCACTGTTAAGGGAGCAGGAATACTGTGGAGGTCACTGTTAAGGGAGCAGGAATACTGTGGAGGTCACTGTTAAGGGAGCAGGAATACTGTGGAGGTCACTGTTAAGGGAGCAGGAATACTGTGGAGGTCACTGTTAAGGGAGCGGGATACTGTGGAGGTCACTGTTAAGGGAGCGGGATACTGTGGAGGTCACTGTTAAGGGAGCGGGATACTGTGGAGGTCACTGTTAAGGGAGCGGGATACTGTGGAGGTCACTGTTAAGGGAGCGGGATACTGTGGAGGTCACTGTTAAGGGAGCGGGATACTGTGGAGGTCACTGTTAAGGGAGCGGGATACTGTGGAGGTCACTGGTAAAGGAGGGACGGGTGCTGTGGAGGTCTCTGGTAAAGGAGGGACGGGTGCTGTGAAGGTCTCTGTTCAGGTGGTAGGGAACAGTAGAGGTCACAGATAAGGGGATGTCCCCTATGTTAATGGGCGGGGGGCTGTATAGGTCACTGTTAAGGGGGCAGACCCCTGAGGAGGTCATTGTCAAGGGAGTGCTGTGAAACTCACTGTTAAAGGGGCGAACTGCTGTAAAGATCAAAGTTAAGGGTATAGGCTGCTGTGGAGATCCCATTTTAAGGAGGCCGGGCACTGTGGCAGGGTCAGTGTTAAGGGGTGGGGGGCTGTGGAGTTAACTGTTAAGGGGATGGGGTAGAGGTCACTGTTATGGGGGATACTGTAGATATCTTAACGACACACACAAACATTAAATGAAATAGATGAAATATACCCGTGCAAAGCCAGGTCCTTCTGCTAGTTGTAAATAAAAGAGCCCTTGCCCTGCACGATCCTGCGCAGGTTAAAGGGTTTCTATCACTTCATATCACATATTTAGGTGTCAGACACTAGCGATCCGCTAGTGTCTGCTCTAACAAACCATCCTAATATGATAGGTTTTGGGGCAGCCGTTTTGCTAAAATAACAACTTATATCTATATGCTAATGAGCCTCTAGGTGCTATGGGGGCGTTATTAGCACCTAGAGGCTCCGTCTACCTTCCTAAACTGCCGCCGCCCAGCGCCTCCCTCCAGCCCGCCCATCTCCTGCTGAATGCGATCCTCCCCGTGCGCGTCTCTGTTCTGCGCATGCGCAGTGAATGTCTGACCGCTTCCCTGCTCAGACATCTCCACTGCGCCTGCGCCAATGACGTCATAGTGCTCCGAGGAACAGGCGCAGTGGAGATGTCTGAGCAGGGAAGCGGTCAGACATTCACTGCGCATGCGCAGAACAGAGACGCGCACGGAGAGGATCGCATTCAGCAGGAGATGGGCGGGCTGGAGGGACGCGCTGGGCGGCGACAGTTTATGAAGGTAGACGGAGCCTCTAGGTGCTAATGACGCCCCCATAGCACCTAGAGGCTCATTAGCATATAGATATAAGTTGTTATTTTAGCAAAACGGCTGCCCCAAAACCTATTATATTAGGATGGTTCGGTAGAGCAGACACTAGCGGATCGCTAGTGTCTGACACCTAAATATGTGATACGAAGTGATAGAAACCCTTTAAGGGAGAGCATAGGAGCATGAACTGCTCCGATGCTCAAGTCAGGGGTGCTGCCTGGGTGAAATTATGGGTATGTCCGGGTTCAGCTCTGAACCCGGACAACCCCTTTAAACACAACCCTTTTCAAAATATAGGTGGTGATTTAACCATCTCCCTGCACCACTTTTTGTGTGACTCTTTATTCTGTCTCAGAAGGGATATGGACAGGGGATGTCCTATGAAGGCAAAATTTAGGACACTTAGTATTCCCCAAAATATTTTTTTTGTTTAACAATAGTTTTATTAACATTTACACAATGGACATACTAACAAATTGGAAAATGTACACAGATATTTACCTCTGAGTTGCCTGCTTTTTCTGAGCCGATAACAATCGAGACAGACACAAAATCCGCACTTGCGACAAACCCAGTGAATATTGAAGAGTGTAGTCTCACAAACATCACACATCTCCCTCACACCTCGGACCGCTCGCTTCCACGCAACCTTTTCTGTACAGAAAAAAAAAATGCTGATATTAAAAATGGCATTTGGCTATCCAATCACCAATGATAAATAAATTGCCATTGCTTAAAGAGGACCTTTCATCAGTTTTGACATAGGCTAATTATGGTATTACCTTGTAGCCCCCACTGATGCCATAGGGTTTTTTTGTTTTCAAAAGCCCCCCCCCCCCCCCCCGATGATTTGGCGCGCTGTATTATAATGAGCAGTATAGTCGCAATGGGGAGGAGACGCTGTATTCTGCTGTGGGCGTCTCCTTCTCCCAGGCTGTGAGCGCGATCCAATCAGAGCGGACCGCCCATAGCCAGGGAGAAGGAATCTCGCGAGAACTTGAGCTCCTTCTCCCTGGCTGTGAGCGGTCCACTCTGATTGGATCGCGCTCACAGCCTGGGAGAAGGAGACGCCCACAGCAGAATACAGCGTCTCCTTCCCATTGCGAGTTTACTGCTCATTATAATACAGCGCGCCAAATCATCTGGGAGGGGGGGGGGGGGGGGCGCGCAGAGCGAACGGGCGGACTTTTGAAAAAAATTTAAATTTAAAAACCACCCATGGCATCAGTGGGGGCCGCCCTACAAAGTAATATCATAATTAGCCTATGTCAAAACTGATGAAAGGTCCTCTTTAATGGGTTAAATCAATATGAAAACAGTCCTGTAAGGGTAGTTTCACACGTACGTCGCCGGAACTGATACCTTTCCATCCGGAAAAACAGATCCGGCATTTTTTTTTTTTCTCATTTTTTGCGGTATGAGCATGCACAAACCGAAAAAAACAGATCCGTTTTGCTGAAACACTTGGGGCCGGATCCAGCATTAATGCATTTCAATGGGAAAAAATGTCGGATCCGGCATGTGTTCTGGAATTTTGGACGGAGATAAAACCGCAGCATGCTCAAAAAGACTGAACTGAATACATCCTGAACAGATTGCTCTCCATTCAGAATGCATGGGGATAAAACTGATCAGTTATTTTCCGGTATTGAGCCCCTAGGACGGAACCCTATGCCGGAAAAGAATAACGCTAGTGTGAACGTACCCTTACATTACTGAAATAATGCAAGAAGAAAAAACTTACGTTGTGGCTCCACCATCATCATGGCTTCTTTTTCAGACATAACTAACTGACAGAACTGATCTCCCACATTAGCAAGAATATATTTAGATGTCTCCAAGTCAATGCCCTCAGCTGGGACTGCATTGGGAACCCAGAGACGCATGGCTTCAGAATCACTCTGCTGGGGGCTCAGAAAGCCTTCCACACGAAGTATTCCTTTCCTGGTGAAAACCAGCCTAAAATGCAATGACAGAAACATCAAATATTACATGTATCGTAAGAAAATGAGCTATTGTTTAAATCAAGTTCTGTGTTAAACATTAAAACTGTTACATTTTGCAATTTTTACTGTGACCAGCAAGGCTAACAATTCTTGTTCGGTTGAGATCACTTCTCAGCAGTCATATCATTATCATAACAGGCAGCATTACAATGACAGGTAATCATTGTATGGGAGTTTTGTAGACATGCTTTGGGCCCTGTGCAAAGGTCACTGTACAGAAAGGGAAGCAGTGACCATCACCTACTGTGAACGATGGATCCTGCGTTATGCCAAACCTTGCAGCATGTACCTGTGATGCGAGAGAGATGAGTCTGAAGAGGCTCGCTGCCTCGCCTCCGAATAATGATTGATAGGAAGCCTGATTGGACTCATGTCTTTTGCAGCACTGATGCACGCTGTGGGCTTCCACATGACAGTACTCTAAAAGCAACAACCGTTGAAATCAGAGGGTCTGTCACTACACTGAAGTGTAGGGGACAGGGTCGCTTTAAAAAAAAAAAAGAAAAAAAAATATATATATATATATATATATATATATATATATATATATATATATAAATAAAGTCATCGTACTCTATAATTAATAGCAAAAAAATGGCGTTAACTGCCTACACTGCTGGATCCACAAGCATACCTGCGGAAGTGGAAGAATCGACATGCCACTGTGGAATCATCCTGATCTGGTTCTTTAAATTTTCGATATCGTTCTAATCTGCACTCCCGACATTTATGTAAATGTGGAGCGACATTAATACAGGAGCCATCCTGAAGAAACGGCTCTCCAGACTGCTTCAGCCTTCTTACTTTACTCATGTCTTTCAAAACAGACTGTCCAACTGCAATAAAAGAGATTATTCATGAGATCACTCAAACTACTGGAGGAGTGCATTCAAATATTACTTGGATGTGAGATAAGTATTTATGTGAGGCTTAAAGGCCTATTCCAGTCATAAGTTACCTTCTACCCACAGGATAGGGAATAACAATTAGATTGGTAGGGGTCCTACCACTGGGACTCCCACAATCATGAGAACGGGGAGACCCCAGAAATGTGCGCAGCCACTCCATCCATTTCTATGGGAGCGCTGTACTCCTGTGGACAGGGGATAACTTGTTATAACCGGACTACCCCTTTAACATTCAGAAAAACAGACTAGAATATACCCTGCAAACAAGTACTGGCAAAGTGGACGTATGTTCACCTGGACAAAAAGTTATTTTTTACTATCATGCCTCAAGTACCAAAGGGATGGACGACTGACGACAGACAAACAACAGTATTTTGCTTAAAATAAATGTCCACCCTTGAATACCATTCTGTCTGTTTAAATTGGCCCAGAATTCAGTGCTGATGCATTTTCTAATCTATATTTATAGTGTTTTAGTAGTCAGAACTCTGTTCTTCAGATACAGAGGTCTATATACCCTGCATACAGAGTTAATGTTGTATTCTGGTACTGGGCTATCACCAGCACTGTCATAGAGATGAATGAAGTGGCACTGCACGTTTGACCTGCTACTCCATTCATTTTTGATGACCCCCAATGGATACAGGGCCCCCAATCTTGTTCAACGATCTAACAGTTTTTGCCCTATCCTGTGACAGGGTAATCGGGATTCTCGTTGTCTCTTTTAAGAGTCCTGTCAGGATTTCCTCTACTTTTTACTCAGGAATCATGCTCCAAATTGCAAACATCAGCTTCTCTCCCTCAATCACATACTACTCTCAGGGCAGCAGAAATCGGCTAACAGGTTCACTTCCATCAGTACAAAATGTTGGACCTATTAACAACATTAAGTTAAATGGTAGACATTCAGAGGCGCTACAGTTAACTAGTTGTGTAGTTCCGGCGCCTGTTTCTGGAGCCGGTGCTCCTGTGAACACCCGCCTATGTGATACTGATCACCTTTCCTAAGGATAGGCCATCAATATCAAAGTCCCAGAGAATTTATAGCAGCACTATAGGCCACTGTAAATATGAGCATCAATATGCATTATAACCACAAAAGAGAATAAAACTCAAAAAGGCTAAACTAGACAGATTAAAAATTCAGGTAAAAGAAGCATTATTATTACGATGGCAATTCATGTAGGAACTACTCACCCAAAGTAATAAAATGTCATATTCCTTTCCTTCTTACCTTTCAGTGGAGCATTAGTTCTTGGTCTTGGTTTTGGGATCTGTTTTCCTCTACCTTTTGCCAAAAGCAAATCAACAACATGCTCTCCGTTCGGTCCTAGCCTGCCAACAAGGTGCTCTGGGATCCCTTTAAAGCCAGCTCTGGAGTTCAGCTGCTCTTCTGAATCACTCAGATCACTCAAATCACTGTTCGTACTAGAATCAGAGTCTTGTTTTGAAGTTCGACTTCGTTCATCCAGTGTGAACCGGTTAACAGACTCAAAAGCGGCTTTACCATCATGAGACAGGTCTGAGGAGGAGAGGACACCTGGTTGGAGTCGACTCGACAAAGCAGTGAATGTTCTTAACAACGGATTGTCCATTTGTCCAGATCCAACTGCAGGTTTATCTTCTGTTGGACTTGAAGACAATGTTGGCATTTCAATTGGTTGACTCAAGCTATTTGCTGGGGAATCTGAGCGCCCATTTCCCAGAAATGTAGAACTTTGGAGAGTTTCAGTTATTGCTGCACTTGATGTGATGGGTAGCCTTTTAAGTGACTCTGTTGTGAAAAGGGGTTTAGTCTTCAACAAAGAGCTGGGTTCATCAACTCTGGGCTGGTCCTGCCACATAGAAGATGAAATATTTCCAGGCATTGAACTCTGGGTAGGTGGAGTGACAAAGCCAAATGGAGACATGTCCTTTTTATCTGAAAAAGCCAAGAATGGGTTTGATGGCTCCTCTCGTGAAAGCTTTGGGGGCTGCAGAAAAAGGTTTTCATGGGTCTGAGGTGGTCGAGCAGCTAACACCTTTCCAGGAAATGCTGGGGTAAGTTTAGGCATAGATTCAGAAAATGGTAGTTTTGCATTTCCTTTCGTCTCCTGTGGGGTGAGAGCCTTTGGCTTGAAAAGTGTGGAAGAAGGACCTTCCTTGCATAGCATCCCCAGGTCCTTGCTTGAAGGCTCTTCTGCAGTACTTTCTGAGATGGCAGTAAAGTAGTTACTTGGTGGAACGTTTTGTGACATACACTGGAAAAATAGATTTTTAGAAGGATCGGCCTCTTTTGAATCTTCCTGAAGACTACTAGTTCCAAAATGGAAGGCAGCAGGTTTATTTACTTGAACTGCACCATTGGATTGGTTTCTGTCCTCTCCAAAAGTTGGCTGAGGTACACACATGCCAAAACCACTTTTCACAGGCACAGTTTTTCTGAAATTCTGCAAGACATGAACCAAGATAGAACCTCAGGATAAGTAGGTTTTTAATATGCAAAATTATGATTTACTCATTTACCTAAAAGTAAGAT
This sequence comes from Bufo bufo, assembly GCF_905171765.1. NCBI lineage: Eukaryota > Metazoa > Chordata > Amphibia > Anura > Bufonidae > Bufo > Bufo bufo. The sequence continues at coordinate 437,438,335 of NC_053389.1, read as the reverse complement.
GGTATAGATAGCTTAATGTGAAATTTACCAAAAAGCCACAAAACAAGGCAAAACTGCAAAAGATGAAAAGGGTACCTAGGTTCTGTCTGTTGGGTCTATTTTAACATCTGCTGGGCCCGCATTTAACTCTGCAAGTACGTTTCTGAATGTTCTTGCAGAGATGGCAGTTGCATGCTAATGATGCAGCTGCAGGTGAGGGAGGGTTGTCAGTGTTGGGCAGGCTGCCCACATAGAAGGCAGACACGGCTTATTACTATGCCTACCTTCCGATACACTGTGTACACGGCACACTCACTGAGTGCCATGTATACAGATCAGGAAGTGGCCATGACGAAGTTAAAAAAAAAAATATTATATTTTATGCTATTGGAAAAAAGAATTGTGGAAAAGAATTATTTTTTCCTTTTTTCACATTTTTGTGGATATATAAAAACACTAAAATAAAAATCACATCAAAATAAAGTCCCGTGTATCACCAAAAAAGATGTAATAATTATTTAAACAACCAAATTTTAAAAATACAGTTTTCTACGGTGGAAGTGCTTAAAAAAAGTGGTCATAAAGGGGGCAAAAATAGTCCAGTCTTAAACTGGTTAATCCCTATTGCTATTCTTGCTGTAAACACATTTTTCCCATATTTTACTGTGACGCATTAAAGGGCATCTGTCAGCAGATTCAATAACTGTTTTTACGAAATGATTAACGCTTCAATTTCCAACAAACTAGCCAAATTTAGAGCTACGTGGCATTACTGGCTTTATTCACGATTTAACAGAGTCTCAATTAATGTATGATGTAAAGAAGACCTTACCAATCCTTGTCACTCTCCCCCTTTAATTTACTGTTTTATCTTCTTTTATTTAAAATTCCCCCTTTCTTTTCCTTGATATTACTAAATTGTAATGTTACAATTTTTTTTGTTGCCCTGTATCCCTATGTTAAGGGAATACAAGGTCCATGCAGGTTACATTAATGTTTGAAAACAAGATATACAATGTATCTTTCTGCATGTAATACTCTATTTCTTTATTGAAAACAATAAAACATATGTTTAAAAAAAGATTTGTACCTATGACACTGGCTGACCTGTTACATGTTCGCTTGAAGCTTACAAATATGAGAATGAGCCTCTAGGAGTAACGAGGCGTGGCCCTGACTCCCAGAGGATCTGCTCTCTCTGTAACTGCTGCGCCCTCTGCACTTTCAGGCTGGGTTCAGACCTGAGCGTTTTACAGCGCGTTCCTACGCGCTGTAAAACGCTCAACAGGCAAGAACCAATGTTTCCCTATGGGAATGGTTCTCACCTGAGCGTTTTACAGCGCGTACGATCGCGCTGTAAAACGCCCGATGCCCCAAGAAGTACAGGAGCTTCTTTGGGGCGTCTTGTCGCGCGTTCCCGTACATAGACTTTAGCGGGAACGCGCGACAATGGGTGTTCGCTTGTTCCGGAGCCGCGTCTGTAAACGCGCATACAGAGCGCTCCATCCCGTACGCTCAGGTCTGAACGCAGCGTCATTGACAAGACCAGGCAGTGTACACATGATCATACCTGGTCCTGTCAATCAAAGTAGAGAGGGCGCAGCAGTTGCAGAGCCTCCAGGTATAGCAGCAACACCCTCATTGCTCCCAGAGTTTCATTTGTATATATTAAAACATCATTTCTCCCAGTAATGCGGGCACATATGAACATGGGACCAACCCAGATGTCTTCAGCTGCCAAGTGCACAGGTAACAGGTCAGCCAGTGTCATAGGTACAAATCTGCTGACAGATATCCTTTAAATGGCTGAATCTACAAATTACACAATGGTTTAGTTTTCTTGCAGGTTTTGGCCCCTTTGAGACGAGTGAGTTCCACGCAACAGACTCGCAGCGCGAGTATGCGTCAGCTCCCGTCCTGACCTCCCAGCACTGAGGGGTCGCATAGCATTATATTGATTTATGATGCTATGTAACCCTTACAGTTCAGGAATGTATTGGATAACACTGCCAGCATTAGGTCAGTGTTATTCAATACATTCCAGACCTCTAAGGGTTACATGGCATCATAAATCAATGTAATGCTATGGAACTCGCTCGTCTGAAAGAGGCCTTTCCCAAATTCCCCAGAATCGTTAGAAACCTAGTTACAAAGTGTAAAATAATTACCTCTCCGGAGGTCCAGCTAGGTTTCTGGCTTTCCTCTGCTGCTACACTGGAAAGACTGGTGTCGGAGATTCTTACTGTAGTTGGTGTTACCCCACTTAACGTTATACTCTCAGTGGTGCTTACAGGATTATCAGCCGGCAACGCACTCTTATTCACTGGTCTTTCTGGCATCAATGAGCCTTGGTTATCCACTGCTGAAAACGACGGGAAAGCTAGGGGTGCTCCGTCACCAACAGGCTGGTCTTGGACCACTAATGTGCGGCCATTTTCTTTGGTGTAAGTTGCAAAGCGAATATTGCGATTAATTTGTGGAACAAAATGTAACATCTGTTTGGATCTAGAATCTACAGCGGGGTCAGCACTGCTGCCACTAGTCCAGGAACTCCGGTTAGGTTCACCTGAATCCCCACCGTTGGTATCCAACTCTTTCTTTTCTGCTTTTTGTTTCTTTCCTGAAGAATCACCTTCTGCATCTGAAGGTAGTTTTCTTCTACGGCCATCTCTTCCATCTGTATTTGCTTTTTTCTTCTTTGCTTTTGTTGTTTTTGTTATTTTTAACAACGTGTCCTGAAACATAGTTCATTATAGACATGTGAGAATGAGGGTACGCTGAGGATCACAAAGTAATAGGTCAGTTTGTACATAAAGCAACAAAAAGTGTTAGAAATGTACACATTGCACTAATCTGTGAAGTACAAGTCTTGAGTAAATTTTATTTGGTATTTCAGGCATTTTCCTACCTTCCTTGTAAGTGTCTAAATAAAAAATAAAAATAAAAAAAGAAGACGTGGCTAAATCGAGTCATGAAATAAGCAGATTTATTAAAAATGTGCTCCAAAACACTGAAGTAAAGGAGGCCCACAAACGGGTGGTGTATGAAAGAGAACCTTTAGCAAGATGCAGCAAATGTATCATATAGTGTTAGACTGTGATAAATCTGGTGCAGTTTCTACCTGTCCTAATTTTATCCTGTCTAATTCAGACAGAATTATTAAATCGCCCCCATTAAGTTTGTATGCCTTTTTAATCATTTATTTTTTTCAAACTCTCTTATTGACACAAAAGAAAGAACAGAAACAACTTACGACCAGATTGCATGTCATGGTGTACACAGATGAATCAAGTCCATTTCGTATATATAATTCAGTCATCTGCTGCATTGCTATAATGTTTCTTATCTATTAAACATTTTTGTGACTCCACTAAACCGACTGATCCGGAGATCCTTGGGCTGCCGACAGTGCCCGCCGCATTCTTGGGGCTGAGTACAGTGTATGCGGAGAGTTGCACCAGACTTTCTAAAATTTTGGGGGTTTATTATGGTGTTTATACACCAACACTAAATATGGTATAATTTGGTCGATTTGCAATTTCCACATGGATATGGTCAGTTTTTTGGGGTCATACCATCTCAGAACAATACATTTGCGTGCCACAATAGTGAATATTGTCATGTAGTGATCCCAGTTATCTTCACCTATGAGTCCAAGCAGACAAATCTCAGGAGTGCACTCTATCTGGACCGGCAGCAAATTGCATAGAAAGGCAGTCACCTCTATCCAAAACGTGGCAATTGGATTGCAATTCCATATCATATGCCAGAAGTCTGCGTCTAGCTCCCCACATCGCGGACATGCAGTAGATGAAGCCCTGCCCATTCTGTTGGCATTATATATGTTTGATGAATACTGTATAGTTGTATGATTTTGTTAACTGCTGGCGATACTTGCAGATGTGATTCCAATAAATCTGCTATGGACTCATCTGCGAGTGTGGGTATATTTCTTTTCCATTTATAAATTACCCTGAGAGGGCTATTCTTGACCTTTGGCTGCACTAAGTGGGAATAAATTGCTGACACTAGTCCTCTGGAGCCCTGGGTTTTAACAACCCCTATTAGTGGGTATTTTGAGATCGTGGTATTGGTGCTCAGGATTGTGGCTTGTATGGCTGACCCAAGTCGTAGGTATGAAAAGAAGTGGGTGCGAGGAAGATTATATTTTTGGGTCAGCGCTTCGAATGTCATCAGTACGCCTCTCTTTCCCCCCATGGTCACTCCTGTTATATTGTTGCTACTCCTTACCCTAATCGCCAAGGGTTCGACTGCCAATACGAATAAGAGTGGCGACAGGGGGCATCCTTGCCTCGTACCTCTGTGAAGTAGAAAACTGTCGGATAGCTCTCCATTTATCAGTAATCTGCCGATAGGCCTGCAGTATAGTATAGTATAGTAATCCATTTAAGAAATTGTGTGCCAAAAACAAACTTTTTCAGGCATTCAATAAGATACGGCCATTCTATTGAATCGAATGCCTTGGCAGCATCTAATGAAGCCAAGGCCCAGTCCTCGTTTAAGGAGAACCCTACCTGAGCAGCTACCTGCACCCTCCTAATATTTTCGGTGGTGGATTTCCCTGGAATGAATCCTGTCTGGTCTAGGTGGACCAATGACAGGATTACCCGATTTAGCCGAGTGGCCAGAACCCATGTCAGGATTTTGTAATCTACGTTTAGTAATGCTATGGGTCTATATGAGCCACAATCTAAGGGATCCTTATGCGGTTTAAGTAATAATATTATAGTGGCTTCCATTAAAGTGTCAGGTAGGTGTCCTCTATCCAAAGAAAATTGGAGAGTAGATAGCAATTGAGGAGCTAGAACCCATCCGGACCGGGGGATTTCCCATTATTAAGTGTGTAAAGGCGCGGAGTATCGCCTCTTGCGTGCTGTGCAGTTGTCCCGTAGAATCTCTAACTGCTAAAATTGTTGAGGATGGTGAGTCATGACGGACTAGTCGAGCCAATAGTTTGGCTGACTGGTTTCCCAATTCAAATGCGGTCTGTTTCAGGAAAAATAATTTCCTATCAGCCTTGTCTCTAAGTGTCGCTAAATATTGTCTTCCCGCTTGGAGCCAAGCGTTTCTATTGGTAATTAGTTGGGTGGTTAATATATCGCTGTTCCAGTGTAGTACACCAGGATTCCAGCTCTGCCTCTGAACGTTTAGTGTCTTTTTTTTTATATAGGATATGATGGAGTGTAGGGACCCCCGAAGAAATGCCTTTAAGGTGTCCCACACTAGTGCCAGATTATGTTCATTTTCATTCGTCATTAGAAACTCTTGTAGTTGGTAGGGGATTTTGTCCACTGATCCTAAAAGGTTCAGCCAGAAGGGATATATATGCATCCTATACATTATTGAAGGAGTGCCTCTTATCAGGGTTCCCAGTATCGGTGAGTGATCCGATATTCCCCTGGGGAGATATGTTATCGCCCTTAGATAGAACATCATCACCTCACTGCCCAACATATATCTCTATTCAGGTTAGGGAGTCGTGTCCATCGCTGTGGCAGGAGTATACCTTATCGGTGGGGTACTTAGTTCTCCAGAGGTCTAGCCATCTAAATTCAGTCAGGAACCTACCAAGGGAGGGTCTCTGGTGACTGTCGAATGAGGGGTCCAACATCATATTTAGGTCACCCATGCAGATTACTCAAGCTTGCAGATATGAGGCCACAAATATAGCAGCCAAGTAGAGGACCTGCATAGATCCTGGGGGGGGGGTGCGCGATTATATATCACTATTAAAGTATACTGTACATTATCAATTAGAGAGTGAACAAAGACATATCTGCCTTCTGAATCAATGACCGAGTTTTTCACCTCCCTGCGCAGCTGCTTGTGCACTAATAAGGACACTCCTCGTGAAGAAGAGGTGTGATATGAATGCGCGGCCCATTGTACCCAGGGTTTCTTTAATACCCAAGAGGTATTGGCGATGAGATGGGTCTCCCGATGAAGGCTGTTCTCGAAACTGTCTGCTCCCGGTGACCGCATGTGTTTCAGAGTGGCTCACGGCGCAGGTAAGGACTTACTTCTGCATCGCCGGGCTTGGGACTAAAGATGGCAGATCGCATGTGTTCGCCGGCGAACACTGCGAACTGGCCATTACTGCATACCGGTAAGCTGCAGGCATATAACAAAGCCCTATATTATTAACCAAGGTAAGAAAACCTTTAATGCCTGGTTCCATTCAATACTGAGATTATCAGTTTTTCGATACTAAGCTGAGCTTTTCCACAGCTTAGTAGCAGTTCCGATTAGAGAACATGTCGCACGCATAATGCGGCCACGCAGTGGAGAAGGAAGGAGAGTATCCTTGCCTTCCCGGGCATTAACCCCATGTTGACCATTATGTGAGGAGGTACAGTACAGACCAAAAGTTTGGACACTCCTTCTCATTCAAAGAGTTTTCTTTATTTTTATGACTATGGAGGCATCAAAACTATGAATTAACACATGTGGAATTATATACATAACAAACAAGTGTGAAACAACTGAAAATATGTCATATTCTAGGTTCTTCAAAGTAGCCACCTTTTGCTTTGATTACTGCTTTGCACACTCTTGGCATTCTCTTGATGAGCTTCAAGAGGTAGTCCCCTGAAATGGTCTTCCAACAGTCTTGAAGGAGTTCCCAGAGATGCTTAGCACTTGTTGGCCCTTTTGCCTCTGCGGTCCAGCTCACCCCAAACCATCTCGATTGGGTTCAGGTCCGGTGACTGTGGAGGCCAGGTCATCTGGCGCAGCACCCCATCACTCTCCTTCATGGTCAAATAGCCCTTACTTTCAAAGTTTTCCCAATTTTTTGGCTGACTGACTGACCTTCATTTCTTAAAGTAATGATGGCCACTCGTTTTCTTTACTTAGCTGCTTTTTTCTTGCCATAATACAAATTCTAACAGTCTATTTAGTTGTGTATCCACCTGACTTCTCCTCAACGCAACTGATGGTCCCAACCCCATTTATAAGGCAAGAAATCCCACTTATTAAACCTGACAGGGCACACCTGTGAAGTGAAAACCATTTCAGGGGACTACCTCTTGAAGCTCATCAAGAGAATGCCAAGAGTGTGCAAAGCAGTAATCAAAGCAAAAGGTGGCTACTTTGAAGAACCTAGAATATGACATATTTTCAGTTGTTTCACACTTGTTTGTTATGTATATAATTCCACATGTGTTAATTCATAGTTTTGATGCCTTCAGTGTGAATCTACAATTTTCATAGTCATGAAAATAAAGAAAACTCTTTGAATGAGAAGGTGTGTCCAAACTTTTGGTCTGTACTGTACTTGATAGGGTTACTAGTAATGTAAGGCATATGGCTTTATCAATTTGGACCTCCATGAGCCTCACATTAATAGTAGCTGACCCAGTCAATTACCTTCCCACATAATGGGCAACATGGGGTAAATGTGTGGGCATTTTTTTTCCTTTGCAAAATATCAATTTGGCATTGAGTATGTTGATACTTTACCTGGTATCAAAATCGAAGCTCAAGTTCTGGTTTCGTGACAATCCTAGTGTGTTACATAACTATATACAGTACATAGCAGTCAGTCATGGATAAACCCAGTGTGCAACTGAAGTTAAAAAAAAAGCTGAGATTTAAAAATATATTTACATATATTGCAAGTTTTACTGAATCATTTCCCACAATACAATATATCAATCTGCTCAGCTCCTCCTGCTCTATAACATGCAGCCTGCAGAATGCTCTGAATTTCATGGTGGCAGGTTTTCAAAGTGGTGTACACCAGTCTAGAAAAATTACATCTCCTACTCTTTCTAGTCATCTTTGATCCACTACAACACAGTGTAGAGTTGACCAATGCTCACCCACCCCACCATTACTGTATTATTTTTAAACCGGATTACAATATTTGGCAGTGTAGGCAGAACAACGTATCATTCCACCGCGTTTGTATCCAAATAGAACATCTTACCTCAGGCTCTAAAACAGAGTCATTCACTAGCACCACGTGTACCAATTTAGGATCAATAGTTACAGTTTCACCTGCCTGTGAACACAATGAAATAATGAGTAAGTTACAGTAACAGATTGGTGAATATGAAAATTAAATAAAATATAAATTTCTGGCGTTTCTCGCATAGATTTTTTTTTTCTTTTACATTCAAAAATGAGGATCGGATGTGGACAAAAAACACAGTCATGTGCATGGTATACCTATATACCTACCTCACTCATTGTAACATTTATTATACGAGTGATAGGGTCTTGATGGGTTACTATCCCACAAATCCATGCTTCATTCTCATCTGGTCTAAATACCTTCACTTCTTGACCTTGAATACTGCAAATACCTAGAAAAATTACCAAAAATAAATAAATCACAAAAATCTATTAAATTATAGCCTCTTCTCATCCACAGTTTTTACTCCATGCAATGTAAAATCTCGTTCCGAGTAGAAAGCAGTCCGCATGCTTTCAGACCTTATTCACACAACAGTCTCCAAAATCCAGGAAAATGGACCAGCGCAAAACGCGGATACCGGCCGTGTGCATTACATATTTTGTGGAATGGAACAGCTGGCCCCTAATAGAACAGTCCTATCCCTGTCCGTAATGCGGACAATAAAAGGACATGTTCTATTTGTTTGCGGAGCGGCTATACGGAACGCAGGAAAAAAAAATAATAACTTGCGTGTGCGTGAACCCTTATTCTTATTAATCAGACTACAGTAGGGTTGAGCGGTAAACCGGTGTTAGCGATATACAGCGGTATTAGGAAACAGCGATATGGCGGTTTCCTAATAACCACAGTATTTTAAACTTGTCCACACAGCGCAACGTCTCCTCGCGGCTGCCCCACACAGCGCAACGTCTCCTCGCGGCTGCCCCACACAGCGCAACGTCTCCTCGCGGCTGCCCCACACAGCGCAACGTCTCCTCGCGGTTGCCCCACACAGCGCAACGTCTCCTCGCGGCTGCCCCGTACAGTATAAAGTCTCCTTCTGGCTGCCCCCACACAGTATAAAGTCTCCTTCTGGCTGCCCCCATACAGTATAATTTCTCCTTCTGGCTGCCCCCACACAGTATAATGTCTCCTTGTGGCCCCCATACAGTATAAAGTCTCCTTCTGGCTGCCCCACACAGTATAATGTCTCCTTCTGGCTGCCCCACACAGTATAATGTCTCCTTGTGGCCCCCATACAGTATAAAGTCTCCTTCTGGCTGCCCCACACAGTATAATGTCTCCTTCTGGCTGCCCCCATACAGTATAATGTCTCCTTCTGGCTGCCCCACACAGTATAATGTCTCCTTGTGGCCCCCATACAGTATAAAGTCTCCTTCTGGCTGCCCCACACAGTATAATATCTCCTTCTGGCTGCCCCACACAGTATAATGTCTCCTTCTGGCTGCCCCACACAGTATAATGTCTCCTTCTGGCTGCCCCCATACAGTATAATGTCTCCTTGTGGCCCCCATACAGTATAATGTCTCCTGGCTGCCCCATACAGTATAATGTCTCCTTGTGGCCCCCATACAGTATAATTTCTCCTTCTGGCTGCCCCCACACGGTATAATGTCTCCTTGTTTTGTTTTTTCTTTTAAACAGGTATTTATCGCGATATATATCGTTATCGCGATAAATTTCTTAATATCGTTATTGTCTGAATATTTTTGATATCGCCCATCCCTAGACTACAGTGATCCCTCAGTATACAATACAGTCAGTTCTGAACACAGGTCTATTGTATACATCATGTCAGGACAATACAATAAACCTGCGATCAGATAGAAACTGAGTCGATCATAAAACAATATGATTCAGTCAGCTTGGGTCAGAGGAGCCGTGGTTGGTCCAGGAGATGTGGCCGACACACAGATCGCTGTTATGTAAATCTGGCCTAACCCTATACCAAATATTGGTTGGCTTACTTTGAGACGAAAATGTATGCAAGAATTGTGTCATTTATGAAGCGATATGTTGCATATTAGGTAACCCCCCTTTCCCACTAAGCCCTGGCTCCTTTCAGGCAAGCCAGATTTTTTTTTAGAAATTTTAGAAACCCTACTTGTGTCAAATTGCGCCACTTTTTAGCCAGATTCTAGACACAGACACATTAGTAAATCTGGGCATTGTGTTTCAAATCTTCCCCATTTGCTAATCCTTCAGTACAGTGGGTACAACTGTATCAGGATACGTCATCCGTATCTAATTGGTGGGGTCCAACACCCGGGACTCCCGCTGATCAGCTGTTTGAGAAGGCACTCCTACTCACAGTAGCGCTGCAGAGGATAGGTCATCAGTTAAAAAGTCCTGGAAAACCCTTTGAAAGTTGTTGCGTCATCTGGGACTTCAATGGCATATCACTAGGGTGCTTTCAAAGTCGGATAGGTGCCTGTCCCACCTCCAAGACCCCTGCCTATCTTCTAAAGGGAACCCTTGCAAGTGAAGGAGAGTGCACCATGCACTTGCTCAGCTGTTTTCGGCAGTCCCATAGAAGTGAATGGAGTGGTGGCTGTGCTTGCACAGTGGACTCTCTGTTCATTTCTATGAGACTGACAAAAATAGCAAAGCGAGTGCGCAGTGCGCTCTCCTTCACTTTCGAGGGACAGGCGCAGGAGATAGATGAGCCAGTATGCGGCTATTTTTCAACGGTCCCATAGAAACGAATGGAGGGCAGTCGCGCATGCACAGCTGCTCTGGGATCACATCGGGGGCCCCGTTCTGGAGGTAGATCTTAGAGACGTGCCACCAATGTCTCAGATAAGACAACCCCTTTAAGCATGAAAGAATAATTTGTACATTGTTTTTTGAAGACTACAAGAGAAATAGGAATATAGTTCATGCATATCACACCTAACTTTCAGGAGGACAATAAGCAGCCTGATTTATACGTACCTCTTAAAATGATTTCCTGGGTTTTCCTGGAGTTAATAATGCCAGTAACTGCATCCCGCAATAACGGCTGTTCTTTTAAAACCAATTTGTGGCTGTCAACTCCCATCTGCTGGAATAGGAAACAGAAATTTCATTCAATGTACTTGTGACTGAAGGGTAAACCAAAAAAAAAAAAATTGCCATAATGAGAACACAGATGGGCTACCTGATAGAGGCGGAGAGTGCTGGCATCTGGAAGGAAATGCAGGATTTCTTCCAACAGAAACTCTATAGGGACCAGGGTTCCCAGGCCCAACTTATCCACCAGAGTTGTGAATGTCTGCAAACAAAACATAGGATGCAAAAAGGGTGAAGATTTTATCTCACATGCCTCTTATTGACATGCTTAATCTAATGCTCTGCCCCCAGTCATCAGCCAAGGATGGCCTACTAAAAGTGCTACCAAAACTCCCAGCCCTTGGAAATGCATCAATCAGAAACAGGGAAACAAGGCTGGTGTCAGTGCTGTAGGCCCAGACAAGACCACTCTACTGTCAAACCCCACCAAGGACCATACTGATCTTTACCACAATTGTTTGTGGTATGTTGACTGGCCTCTTCTTTGAGAAGACCGCCGTTTTAGGCTACATGCACACGACTGTGGTGTGTTTTGCGGCCCTGCAAATCGCAGATCCGCAAAACACGGAAGGCGTCCGTGCGTGTTCCGCAATTTGCAGAATGGCACGGACAGCCATTAATATAACTGCCTATTTTTGTCTGCAAAGCATGTTGCAGATTTCAAAATCCGGACAGCAGATCAATTTCCGCGCCTAAACAAAAAAAAAAGAAAAGAAAAGAGATTCGTCTAATATCATACATTTTGCTGTACGTATTATGCTGCGGTTTTTCCTGTAATCCGCACCGCATGCCGGCACCCTTAGGGATCGGTCACATTCTCAAGTTTCTGGATGCAGTTTTGGAAGCCAAGAGTGAATCATAAAAGTAAATAAAGTATGAAGGACACATGCCACTTCTCTTTTCTGAAGTCACTCCTGGTTTTGGTTTCCAAAGCTGCATCAGGAAACCTGACCACGTGGCTGTACCTTTGGGTTTCCATGAGGCGAGGAATCAGGGTACCTCCCCCAGCTTTTTGCCCCGGTGGATCACATAGGAAGCCACAGAGAAAAAAATTATGTATCTCAACACTATGCCTGGACTGACAGAAAGGCAGAGAAACAACCCAGAATAATTAGATGGAGCAAGCAGGGAGCTCACCAATGCTGGCCAGTGTGTGGGACAAATACGGCTGCCCTGGACAATAATAGGCTCTTTCCTTGGTGACCAAACCAGTGGCCCTTCCAGCAGGATCACCAACACATCTTCTCCATGGACTTGCACCCATGAATGTGGCCTAGAGCTTTTTTCATCAAATTCTACATACACCTGGAAGAAGAAGAAGAAGAAATATGGTTTTGATGGTGCAGACAATGTGGACATTTCTTAATATGGCAGTACACAAAATGATATTCACAGCAGGCCGAATGCCCGGAGTCAATACACCAATTAATTGTCAGGCTGCGTTCACACAGCGTTTTACGGTCTGCCTCACGCACTCCAAATAGATTCAAAAGAGACACTTAAGCATGTTAAAATGCAGGTAAAAAAAATGACAGCCACTTTATATGTGTTTAATGGCTCTTACACGTTTTATGGCTTCTTTTACTTTTTATTTTGTACAGGCATTCTTCCTGGCATTCTTTCAGTTCTATAAAGAAGCCGATGGAGTAACAAAATGCCACAACCAGCACATGCTGCATTCAAAAAACAAAAAGCTACAAAAGTGGCAAAACAGCAGCACGCGCTGAGACAGAGTTACTATTACTGTAAGATTTAGAGTCAGACTACACAGTCTGGCTAATTCGGTGCATCCCTACCTAGACGGTCTAGTAGTCCATGTGTACACCCACCTATTCGTTGACACGGCGAGGTATATTAGGCAAAGCCACTTTCCAGTATGCCATGCTTACAGTAAGCGGAGAAGAAAAATATCTAAACCTTTTAAAGGGGTGTTACCATGACAACAACGTATCCCCCATTGACAGAAGAGAGGAAAAGTGTCTGATGGACAGGGATCTGACTGCCGAGGTCCCCACCAATCATGAGAGCAGAGACACATCTCTCCTTGTTTGAATGGAGCAGCGGACACGCATGCGCAGGACTGCTCCATTGAAACCCCACCAAGGACCATACTGATCTTGATCACAATTGTTTGTGGTATGTTGACTGGCCTCTTCTTTGAGAAGACCGCCGTTTTACACTGCAATTTTGGCCTCAAGTACTATAAGGCTATTGAAGCACTCATCACCCACGGCCTAGGTGGGCTGCACACAGTGGAAATTTGTGTGCACCAAAACTGCACAAAAACAACACATAAATCTGCACAATTTATTGCAGTTTTTATGCGTTTGGATTTGATGCGGTTTTGCTGCAGATCTAACTCAAATGAATGGAGTGGTGGCACGCTTGCATTCTGCTGATCCATTCAAACAGGGGAACATGGCCCCCCCATACTCATGACCGTTGCGGCCCCATCGGCTGGACTCCCATTGATCAGAAGCCTATCCCCTACCTTGTGGATACGGGATAAGTTGTTATAATGGGACAACCCTCTTTAATAAGGCTCCATTCACACATCCGTGTGTGTTTTGCAGATCCACAAAACACGGAGACCGGCAATGTGCGTTCCGCATTTTGAGGACCGCACATCGCCGGCACTTAATAGAAAATGCCTAATCTTGTCCGCGGTTGCGGACAAGAATAGTACATGTTCTATTTTTTGGGGGGGAACGGAAATGCGGACCCAGAAGTGCGGCCCCATAGAAATGAATGGGTCCGCAATGCCGTTCCGCAAAATGCAGAACAGAATTGCGGATGTGTGAATGGAGCCTAAATGCAGTGTAATCCGCTCACTCTGCCCCTATGTATGGAGACCTTCAATATTTCCCCGAATATTTAATTGCATGCATCAATAGAAGAAACTTTGTAATACGGTATAAAGAAAAATGCCTTTTTCAGCAGTTTTACTTCCCCCATCCTAAACTAACATTCTACAAGATAGACCGTCACCTCTCTTCTCCGAAGACTATGATGGGCAGCAGGTAATCTAATCCTTTAAAGTACAAGAAAAACATTAAAAACACATCAAGACGGCGCGTAAAAAAGCCCTTTTCCCAGCATATGCTTTATATCATTTATGTCAGGCCTTATAGGTTTGTGTATTTGCAGCCAGAGAAAAAGGCACTGTGGGAAATAGTAAGATGATCATTTGTGTGTAGTTCTGATGTAGGTTCTGCACTATACGCCACTATTCACCCTCAAAGGGGTTCTCTGGGATTTATCCTCAGAAAAGGTCATCAATATCAGATGGGAAGGTGTCCGACTGTAGGAAGAGGCCGCGGTGCTCCATGGGCACTTTTGCCATGTGATGTCACGTTCATCAGTCACATGCAGCTCACCCCATTCCTTCAGTCAATGGGGCTGCACTGCAATACCAAGCACAGCCGCTATACGATAAACGTTGCTGTTCTTGGTGAGCTGAGAGGAGGCTGCAGCGGAGTAGCTGATTTGCAGGGGCGCCAGGAGTGGGAACCCTGCTGATATCATATTATTATTCCTGAGAATAGCTCATCAATATTTAACCCCTGGAGAACCCCTTTGAAAGGTAATGTCTCTAGTGGAGAACACATCCTTGATATGGTAGCTGATGCTACAATTCATTTACCCGTATATCCCGTATGACTTTGACGTGAAAACCTCTGTGTGAAATCAGAAGCATAGTTAGGTACAATACAGCCTAAATTCCAGCTCTGTACTTAGGCTACTTTCACACTCACGTTTTGGGCGGATACGTCATGGACGGAACCGTTCAGATAATACCCCCCGTCTGCATCTGTTCAGAACGGATCCGTTTGTATTATCTTTAATATAGCCAAGACGGATCTGTTTTGAACACCATTGAAAGTCAATGGAGGACGGATCAGTATTCTATTGTGCCATAGAAAAAGGATCCGTCCACACATTGACGTACATTGTGTGCCAGAACCGATCCGTTTGGCTCAGTTTCGTTTGACGGACAGAAAAATGCTGAAAGCAGCGTTTTGGTGTCCGCCTCCAGAGCCGAATGAAGACGGAACGGAGACAAACTGATGCATTCTGAGCGGATCCTTTTCCATTCAGAAGGCATTAGGATGCAAACTGATCAGTTTTGGACCGCTTGTAAGAGGCCAGAACGAAGTGCACAAACGCCAAAACGCCAGTGTGAAAGTAGACCTAGCGTTAATATGTCTTGCAGTGGAGCAGTAGTGGGCATGTCAGTCCATGAATTCATAAGACCTCATGCAACACAGCAGCTCATGTACTTTCCAGGGACGTTTCGATCCTCCAAGGCCTTCATTTCCAGAGCCGCAACGGGCCCAACTGTGAGGTTTGTATGAAAAAGTAGTGCCCTTTCCCCCAGCTGAGATTAAGGTCTGGGAGGACGATGATGTCCCTGGCCACCATAACAAAATGTGTATATATATGTTGCATGAGATCCTAAAAATTCTATAGCTATAATATAATATAATAAAAAAAATTCACTTTTGCATCAACCTAGGGAGTGCTGAATTTTCTATTACACAACATATTATGTCAGTAACGTGGACGGATTATACATCTGTACAGACATGTGAATCTAGCCAAAGTTGCAGTCTGCAATCTTCATTTACTATCACTTTTCTCATGTCGATGTGTTCCTCTCCAGTAGGGCTGCACGATAAATCGAAAAAATAATCGAATCGCGATAATCGGCAAATGCGATATGGCGATTTGGCCGACCCGAAAATGCCGCGATTATATATGAAGGGGCCCCGCGCACATAACTGGCTTTGTGTGTAAAGTAGTTTACTAGTGTGTGAAACAATCTCTCTTCTATTGATAACATGGCCAGCCTCTGTACTCACTGTCACGATGAATGCACTGCAGCGAACGGGCCGGCCGGCGCGTGACTGACGTCACTTAGTAACGCTCCTGCTTCCTGAGGTGGGAGGAGCGTTACTAAGTGTCACGCGCCGGACAGCCAGCTCGCTGCAGTGCGTTCATAGTGACAGTGAGTACAGAGGCTGGCCATGTTATCAATAGGAGAGAGATTGTTTTACACACTAGTAAAATACTTTACACACAAAGCCAGTTATGTGCACAGTTTAGGACACATGAGGGGACACATAGGGCCATGAGGGGAACCAGCATAAAATGCTATATGTCTTATGCTGCCCCCCCTCATGGCCCTATGTGTCATAGCACACATCCCCTATAACAGCGCCCCCCACAGATCCACCCCGTAACAGCGCCCCCCACAGATCCACCCCGTAACAGCGCCCCCCACAGATCCACCCCGTAACAGCGCCCCCCACAGATCCACCCCGTAACAGCGCCCCCCACAGATCCACCCCGTAACAGCGTCCCCCACAGATCCACCCCGTAACAGCGTCCCCCACAGATCCACCCCGTAACAGCGTCCCCCACAGATCCACCCCGTAACAGCGTCCCCCACAGATCCACCCCGTAAAAGCGTCCCCCACAGATCCACCCCGTAACAGCGTCCCCCACAGATCCACCCCGTAACAGCGTCCCCCACAGATCCACCCCGTAACAGCGTCCCCCACAGATCCACCCCGTAACAGCGTCCCCCACAGATCCACCCCGTAACAGCGTCCCCCACAGATCCACCCCGTAACAGCGTCCCCCACAGATCCACCCCGTAACAGCGTCCCCCACAGATCCACCCCGTAACAGCGTCCCCCACAGATCCACCCCGTAACAGCGTCCCCCACAGATCCACCCCGTAACAGCGTCCCCCACAGATCCACCCCGTAACAGCGTCCCCCACAGATCCACCCCGTAACAGCGTCCCCCACAGATCCACCCCGTAACAGCGTCCCCCACAGATCCACCCCGTAACAGCGTCCCCCACAGATCCACCCCGTAACAGCGTCCCCCACAGATCCACCCCGTAACAGCGTCCCCCACAGATCCACCCCGTAACAGCGTCCCCCACAGATCCACCCCGTAACAGCGTCCCCCACAGATCCACCCCGTAACAGCGTCCCCCACAGATCCACCCCGTAACAGCGTCCCCCACAGATCCACCCCGTAACAGCGCCCCCCACAGATCCACCCCGTAACAGCGTCCCCCACAGATCCACCCCGTAACAGCGTCCCCCACAGATCCACCCCGTAACAGCGTCCCCCACAGATCCACCCCGTAACAGCGTCCCCCACAGATCCACCCCGTAACAGCGTCCCCCACAGATCCACCCCGTAACAGCGTCCCCCACAGATCCACCCCGTAACAGCGTCCCCCACAGATCCACCCCGTAACAGCGTCCCCCACAGATCCACCCCGTAACAGCGTCCCCCACAGATCCACCCCGTAACAGCGTCCTCCACAGATCCACCCCGTAACAGCGTCCTCCACAGATCCACCCCGTAACAGCGTCCTCCACAGATCCACCCCATAACAGCGTCCTCCACAGATCCACCCCATAACAGCGTCCTCCACAGATCCACCCCATAACAGCGTCCTCCACAGATCCACCCCATAACAGCGTCCTCCACAGATCCACCCCATAACAGCGTCCTCCACAGATCCACCCCCTAACAGCGTCCTCCACAGATCCACCCCATAACAGCGTCCTCCACAGATCCACCCCGTAACAGCGTCCTCCACAGATCCACCCCATAACAGCGTCCTCCACAGATCCACCCCATAACAGCGTCCTCCACAGATCCACCCCATAACAGCGTCCTCCACAGATCCACCCCATAACAGCGTCCTCCACAGATCCACCCCATAACAGCGTCCTCCACAGATCCACCCCATAAGAGTGCATCATCCACAGATCCCCTATAACTATGTCATACCCAGCCGCGTCAGCGGCTCATATGGGAAAATCCAAGCAAATAGACTTCTAGCACAATTCCCTTAAAATATTGCATCGCATATCGTTATCGCAATTTTTAGGGCCCTAATCGCAATCGCACAAAATTCCCATATCGTGCAGCCCTACTCTAAAGCAATACATGCTGGAAGTGAGGCCTGTATAGCCCAGATGCTGCTGCCTTCACTAGCTCTTGTGTATCCATCCAGCTTCATACCTGCTCTGCTTTTCTCTTCTACAGCCCATGAGAGATCTCTTCTCCCAGGTGTGTGACCCTCCCGCCTTGCAGGTTCTGTCCGCTCACTGTACACACATACACAGCCAGTTTCATTCACCCACTCCTCCTGCAGACCCTACCTGTATGTTCCTATCTAGAGATGAGCGAATTTCAGATTTTGAAATTCGTTCACGCTTCGTTTACTGGTAAAAGGTGAATTGCATTATGGATTCCGTAACCACGGACCATAACGCAATTCTATGACGGAATGCCTTTAGAGGCAT
Source organism: Bufo bufo (assembly GCF_905171765.1). Lineage (NCBI taxonomy): Eukaryota > Metazoa > Chordata > Amphibia > Anura > Bufonidae > Bufo > Bufo bufo. Next base: position 437,420,023 of record NC_053389.1, on the reverse strand, counting down.
TCCGTCATAATAAAAGTCTACGGGCTGCAAAACAGATCTGTCCCGTTTCCTTTATGCAGAAAAGGACTCCCCTGCATAACGGAAATGGGACGGATCCGTTCTGGAGCCCATAGACTCCTCAGAATAGGAATAGCAGATGTAAATGTTAAGTTTTACTGAATCTTTTACCATAAAACTATATATCAATCTGCTCAGCTCCTCCTGCTTTATAACATGTTGCCTATAGATTTTAATAGGTTCTGCTCAGCTCCTCCTGTTCCATAACATGTTGACTGCAGATTGTAATAAATTCTGCTCAGCTCCTCCTGCTCTATAACATGCTGCCTGCAGTTTGTAATTATGGATGAGCAAATCAACGCTAGAGCTCCGTACAGTATTAAAACAAAGTTTTATGCGAATCGACTTCAGATGTTTCATCCTGCTCTATAACATGCTGCCTGCAGATTGGAATACGTTCTGCTCAGCTCCTCCTGCTCTATAACATACCTGCAGATTGTAATACGTTCTGCTCAGCTCCTCCTGCTCTATACCATGCTGCCTGCAGACTGTAATACACTCTGCTCAGCTCCTCCTGCTCTATACCATGCTGCCTGCAGATTGTAATACGTTCTGCTCAGCTTCTCCTGCTCTATAACATACCTGCAGATTGTAATATGTTCTGCTCAGCTCCTCCTGCTCTATAACATGCTGCCTGCAGACTAACATGTTCTGCTCAGCTCCTTCTGCTCTATAACATGCTGCCTGCAGACTGTAATAGGTTCTGCTCAGCTCCTCCTGCTCTATAACATGCTGCCTGCAGATTGTAATACGTTCTGCTCAGCTCCTCCTGCTCTATAACATGCTGCCTGCAGATTGTAATATGTTCTGCTCAGCTTCTCCTGCTCTAGCGTGCTGCCTGCAGATTGTAATACGTTCTGCTCAGCTCCTCCTGCTCTATAACATGCTGCCTGCAGACTGTAATAGGTTCTGCTCAGCTCCTCCTGCTCTTTAACATGCTGCCTGTAGATTGTAATATGTTCTGGTGAGCTCCTCCTGCTCTATAACATGCTGCTCGCAGATTGTAATACGTTCTGCTCAGCTCCTCCTGCTCTATAACAAGCTGCCTGCAGATTGTAATACGTTCTGCTCAGCTCCTCCTGCTCTATAACATGCTGCCTGCAGATTGGAATACGTTCTGCTCAGCTCCTCCTGCTCTATAACATACCTGCAGATTGTAATACGTTCTGCTCAGCTCCTCCTGCTCTATACCATGCTGCCTGCAGACTGTAATACACTCTGCTCAGCTCCTCCTGCTCTATACCATGCTGCCTGCAGATTGTAATACGTTCTGCTCAGCTTCTCCTGCTCTATAACATACCTGCAGATTGTAATATGTTCTGCTCAGCTCCTCCTGCTCTATAACATGCTGCCTGCAGACTAACATGTTCTGCTCAGCTCCTTCTGCTCTATAACATGCTGCCTGCAGACTGTAATAGGTTCTGCTCAGCTCCTCCTGCTCTATAACATGCTGCCTGCAGATTGTAATACGTTCTGCTCAGCTCCTCCTGTTCTATAACATGCTGCCTGCAGATTGTAATATGTTCTGCTCAGCTTCTCCTGCTCTAGCGTGCTGCCTGCAGATTGTAATACGTTCTGCTCAGCTCCTCCTGCTCTATAACATGCTGCCTGCAGACTGTAATAGGTTCTGCTCAGCTCCTCCTGCTCTTTAACATGCTGCCTGTAGATTGTAATATGTTCTGGTGAGCTCCTCCTGCTCTATAACATGCTGCTCGCAGATTGTAATACGTTCTGCTCAGCTCCTCCTGCTCTATAACAAGCTGCCTGCAGATTGTAATACGTTCTGCTCAGCTCCTCCTGCTCTATAACATGCTGCCTGCAGATTGTAATATGTTCTGCTCAACTCCTCCTGCTCTATAACATGCTGCCTGCAGATTGGAATACGTTCTGCTCAGCTCCTCCTGCTCTATAACATACCTGCAGATTGTAATACGTTCTGCTCAGCTCCTCCTGCTCTATACCATGCTGCCTGCAGACTGTAATACACTCTGCTCAGCTCCTCCTGCTCTATACCATGCTGCCTGCAGATTGTAATACGTTCTGCTCAGCTTCTCCTGCTCTATAACATACCTGCAGATTGTAATATGTTCTGCTCAGCTCCTCCTGCTCTATAACATGCTGCCTGCAGACTAACATGTTCTGCTCAGCTCCTTCTGCTCTATAACATGCTGCCTGCAGACTGTAATAGGTTCTGCTCAGCTCCTCCTGCTCTATAACATGCTGCCTGCAGATTGTAATACGTTCTGCTCAGCTCCTCCTGTTCTATAACATGCTGCCTGCAGATTGTAATATGTTCTGCTCAGCTTCTCCTGCTCTAGCGTGCTGCCTGCAGATTGTAATACGTTCTGCTCAGCTCCTCCTGCTCTATAACATGCTGCCTGCAGACTGTAATAGGTTCTGCTCAGCTCCTCCTGCTCTTTAACATGCTGCCTGTAGATTGTAATATGTTCTGGTGAGCTCCTCCTGCTCTATAACATGCTGCTCGCAGATTGTAATACGTTCTGCTCAGCTCCTCCTGCTCTATAACAAGCTGCCTGCAGATTGTAATACGTTCTGCTCAGCTCCTCCTGCTCTATAACATGCTGCCTGCAGATTGTAATATGTTCTGCTCAACTCCTCCTGCTCTATAACATGCTGCCTGCAGATTGTAATATGTTCTGCTCAGCTCCTCCTGCTCTAGAACATGCTGCCTGCAGACTAACATGTTCTGCTCAGCTCCTCCTGCTCTATAACATGCTGCCTGCAGATTGGAATACGTTCTGCTCAGCTCCTCCTGCTCTATAACATGCTGCCTGCAGACTAACATGTTCTGCTCAGCTCCTCCTGCTCTATAACATGCTGCCTGCAGACTAACATGCTGCCTGCAGACTGTAATAGATTCTGCTCAGCTCCTCCTGCTCTATAACATGCTGCCTGCAGACTAACATGTTCTGCTCAGCTCCTCCTGCTCTATAACATGCTGCCTGCAGATTGTAATACGTTCTGCTCAGCTCCTCCTGCTCTATAACATGCTGCCTGCAGACTGTAATAGGTTCTGCTCAGCTCCTCCTGCTCTATAACATGCTGCCTGCAGACTAACATGTTCTGCTCAGCTCCTCCTGCTCTATAACATGCTGCCTGCAGACTAACATGTTCTGCTCAGCTCCTCCTGCTCTATAACATGCTGCCTGCAGATTGTAATACGTTCTGCTCAGCTCCTCCTGCTCTATAACATGCTGCCTGCAGACTAACATGTTCTGCTCAGCTCCTCCTGCTCTATAACATGCTGCCTGCAGACTGTAATAGGTTCTGCTCAGCTCCTCCTGCTCTATAACATGCTGCCTGCAGACTGTAATAGGTTCTGCTCAGCTCCTCCTGCTCTATAGCCTGCAGATTGTAAAACGTTCTGCTCAGCTCCTCCTGCTCTATAGCCTGCAGATTGTAATACGTTCTGCTCAGCTCCTCCTGCTCTAAAGCCTGCAGATTGTAATACGTTCTGCTCAGCTCCTCCTGCTCTATAACATGCTGCCTGCAGACTAACATGTTCTGCTCAGCTCCTCCTGCTCTATAACATGCTGCCTGCAGACTAACATGTTCTGCTCAGCTCCTCCTGCTCTATAACATGCTGCCTGCAGATTGTAATACGTTCTGCTCAGCTCCTCCTGCTCTATAACATGCTGCCTGCAGACTAACATGTTCTGCTCAGCTCCTCCTGCTCTATAACATGCTGCCTGCAGACTGTAATAGGTTCTGCTCAGCTCCTCCTGCTCTAACATGCTGCCTGCAGACTAACATGTTCTGCTCAGCTCCTCCTGCTCTATAACATGCTGCCTGCAGATTGTAATACGTTCTGCTCAGCTCCTCCTGCTCTATAACATGCTGCCTGCAGACTAACATGCTGCCTGCAGACTGTAATAGGTTCTGCTCAGCTCCTCCTGCTCTATAACATGCTGCCTGCAGACTGTAATAGGTTCTGCTCAGCTCCTCCTGCTCTATAACATGCTGCCTGCAGACTAACATGTTCTGCTCAGCTCCTCCTGCTCTATAACATGCTGCCTGCAGATTGTAATACGTTCTGCTCAGCTCCTCCTGCTCTATAACATGCTGCCTGCAGACTGTAAAATGTTCTGCTCAGCTCCTCCTGCTCTATAGCCTGCAGATTGTAAAACGTTCTGCTCAGCTCCTCCTGCTCTATAGCCTGCAGATTGTAATACGTTCTGCTCAGCTCCTCCTGCTCTATAGCCTGCAGATTGTAATACGTTCTGCTCAGCTCCTCCTGCTCTATAGCCTGCAGATTGTAATACGTTCTGCTCAGCTCCTCCTGCTCTATAGCCTGCAGATTGTAATACGTTCTGCTCAGCTCCTCCTGCCTCATAACATGCTGCCTGCAGACTGTAAAACGTTCTGCTCAGCTCCTCCTGCTCTATAGCCTGCAGATTGTAAAATGTTCTGCTCAGCTCCTCCTGCTCTATAGCCTGCAGATTGTAATACGTTCTGCTCAGCTCCTCCTGCTCTATAACATGCTGCTCGCAGACTGAACTACATTTTTGACAGATTTTCTTTTAATTTTGCATTTAGAAAGCAAATAAATAATAAGAGTCAGTTTAAATTTACCCCCAAAACACAGGGACAGGTATCAGGAGTAGGGATGAGCAAACTTGTGTTTTCAAGTTCAGGTTATCTAAGAATTCCATTATGGATTCCGCTACCAGGCACCGTAACGTATTGTCTGTGGTTGCAGAATCCTTAGATAACCCGAACCTTAAACACAAGTTCACTCATCCCTAGTCAGGAGGAATAACAGAGGAACAGCACAAAGAAGAGACTGACAGGTGAGATGAGTTTGTCCTTCTGCTTTTACTTGGAGACAGAGGATCCCTGTAAGCACCTGGCCTCACACAGGGGCCATGACTAGCCTAACTGCTAGACTTTCTGCCCTGGTCAGTCACGTGGCTAGCTAGCCGATTAACCCTTGCTTGTCACGTCCTCTAGGAGAGAAAGTTTAGGCTGTATAAGTGGCAGGGGAGCAATGAGCGTGGCACTATGAAATGTTTACATTGGGGATGGGGGAGGGGCTGCAGTCACGGGGCCGGGGATGGCAGCACCGGGGGTGGGCCGGACTAGGCCCGGACAAGACACCGTGCCCCGAGTGATTCCGGACTACGGAAGAAAGCGTTCTCACAACCAGCTAGGAGTGGCCACTTACCGCCAGCTCCTCGGGCGCCGCTCCTTTGAGCCCTCGCACAGTTCCGCCCTCCCAGGCCCTCTTCCCCAACGGGATAGACGGATCTGGGACTCCCTCCCGTCTGGAAGAGTTCTCGTCAAACAGCAGCCTCAGCCGCTTCCCCACTGGAGACACCGGGGCCGCCATGTCCAGCAGTGCTCTCCGGCCGGTTACCGCGCGATCCCCGGACGTGGAAGGAGCGAGGCCTTTGCAGCACCCGCGGAGACAACGCGTTACACAACAACGCCGCCGTGCGGCTGGGAGTGCATTGCGAGGAGTCAACGGCGCCCCGTGTGGTGAGGAGGGGAACAACCACCAAAACAATGCATTAAACCGCCCTAGGTTGTATGTAGTCCGGGCTCTAGCGCCCCCTTCCGACAGGGATCTCCAGCAACAGAACAACCCACCCCTTCAGCTGTGTAGACAAGTCAGAGCTACAATGCGCAGCGCCCCTAGTGGTATGGAGGGCATGGCGCTTACTTATCCTAGAGAACAACAGGGATTCGATTGATACAGCAGGAGAGGAGATGGCTAGAAATGAGGAGGAAGGTTGCGGGCTGGGGACTGAACCGCATGAGGCTGGCAAATAGCCGCCCCGTCACGTGGTCTGGACACCCGGAGAAGATGGGCACGCCCCTAACGTACGGATCACAAACGTCTCATCCAGATCGTATGGGCGTGGCCTTCAGAATAATGGGGAGGACACCGAGGAGGTTGTCACCTAGAGAAGGGGCGGGGCCGACTTCTGTTGGGAATTAAAAGGCTATACAGTTTAATTGCTCAGCTACTTGTGTGTGTGTGTATATATATAAATATTGTTTATCACTCAGACTCAGACTTATCACTCTAAGTGGCCCTGGAAAAAATACTAAAAGTGGCCCTGTTTTGTAGTTGAGTCCAATGTGATGGAGGGCAGGGCCAGTAATACCATATTGTGGCAGATTATACCACCACAACAGAGCCAAATAGCACAGTCCATCATAATATACTTAGAAAAGTATGATGGCTCACTGTCGGTAACTCTGGAATAGGTGCTACAAAGCCTAATGACTCACCCAGTCAAAAAAGGCTATAGAATAAAGTATTGGTAAAGGCTGAGCACTCACCACCTGGGCCATAGATGACAAAAGGAGAGTAGTGGGTGAACACCTGAGTCATTTATTATTTAAAAATATAGATATATGGCATAAATTAATATATAAAAAATACATATAATGCATAGAAAACCAATAAAATAAATAAGGTGCAATATGGAATTGCGTATATAGCTGAGGTAGTTACATATAGCAGCAGTATAAAGTGACAGCATAGAGTGGATGTTATTCAGGTGATGTCTCCCCACTGAGGAAGGGGCCACGAATAGACCCCGAAACGCATCTGGTTGATGGACATATATTTTTGCATCTATCCTGGATTTGCCCAGCTCTAACTCCCACTCGGCAGATATATAGCGCGATGATTTGAACATCCGGAATTATCTGGAGACATCACCTGAATAACTCCTACAGTTGGAGACTGTACAGACAAGCGACCGCCAAACTGCTCAAGTCGTTCCAGCTGACAACCTGTAATAAGGTACCGCTGTATCCGACACTGCAGCCACGTGGGACGCCACTGTGTGCAAGTCGTACGGCACTTCAATTACCTCTAACTTTGCAATAAGGTTACATATGCACATCCGCTCTATGCTGTCACTTTATACTGCTGCTATATGTAACTACCTCAGCTATATACGCGATTCCATATTGCACCTTATTTTATTGGTTTTCTATGCATTATATGTATTTTTTAAATATTAATTTATGCCATATATCTATATTTTTTTTAATAATAAATGACTCAGGTGTTCACCTACTACTCTCCTTTTGTCATCTATGGCCCAGGTGGTGAGTGCTCAGCCTTAACCAATACTTCATCACAAAATACTGCCAGCAGCACAAATATGTCCCAAAAAACTTCCACTGCCGGACGTGAGGAGGGCTCAGGCGGCCCTGTGGGCATTAGCCCACCGGGAAATTTCCCTGTAAGGTCTATGGCCAGTCCACCCCTGCAAGGCCCCTCCACACAAACTCCTTGGAGCTCTGAGCCAATCCAAGGCAGGCCACTTTAGATCCAAATTGGCCATACACTGACTCCACCTCCCTCTGATGGGATCCAAGAGGGAAAAAAGGACACTAAATATGGCTAGTTTCACACTAGCGGCAGGCTGTTCCGGCGGGTGAACAGCCTGTTGGATCCGTCCTGCCACTAGTGCACGTGTGCCCCTGGACTGCCGATCCGTCCCCATTGACTATATTGGGGCGGGGGCGGAGTTCCGACGACAGTGCACAGCGAGAGGCAGCTGGACTAACACTACAACATGCAGTACTTTTAGTCCGGCTGCCTCTAGCTGTGCCGCCTCTGGAACTATGGTCAATGGGGACGGAGCGGCAGTCAGGGGGCACACGTGAACTAGCGGCAGGACGGATCCAACAGGCTGTTCACCTGCCGCTAGTGTGAAAGTACCCTTATTCTTATTAAAGGCTGACAATCGGCGCAAGGAGTCTTCTTATGAACACCTGTTCATCGTGAAGGCATTGCTGGTGGAGACAACTAAATCATCTTGTTTGGGCAGCATATCATCCTCTAGAAATAGTCATCTGCTGCCCAGAATGAATTTATATGATGACAAGTGATCACAGTTGCGACCAGATGCGATTGCTGTATGTAACTGCGGCTCTCCCTCTGATGAGCAGGCAATTATCAGGAATGAATGGTTCGTTCCCCAGATTATTGCCTGTAAATAAGGGCCCATCATTAGGCCACTATTAGCTCATTTGCTGGTTGTTCACCACTTTTACAAGACCCCTGAGGTTCACTAATGAAGAGCTAATCGTGACGAGTCCTCTGTAATTCATGAGGGGAACAATAGCCATCTCATTACTTCTCTTCTTCGTAATGGCCACCAAATGTATACAATATACATCAGCGGATATCTCTGAGAAGAGGAAAGGCGTGCTACCCATATGTATACAGGACTGAAACTATGGAATAGTTGGAAGATCGCTTGTTACTTTTCTTCCCTGATGGAGTCAAACATGCAGTGTGATCACAAGGGTGGGGTTACGTTGCTTTTGCAAAAATATGGAGGTATGGTCCTCAAAACCCAGTGGCTTTGGGTTCTTGGGTGTTTTATATAGGGAGTGATGAGGCATCTACAAAGAATGTTCACTGACATTACATATACACTACGGTTGTAGATATATACAGTACTTTTCTGCTTCCCTCTTGCATAGTAGTTAAGGTTGGATTTGTTAAAAAGACATAAGTCCAACCTGTATTCCTGCTATATTGATCCACGGAACAAATCCATGAATCAATGTCCATCTTCCAGTCAATGGAACCAGGGATTCCCAGCCAGTCTCCCAAGCTGGTACTTGCCAGGCCTAAAGCTGCGCAACATCTGCGATCTGTTGAGTGCAGGTACATACAGCTTAGCATGGCCGTTGACCATTGACGGGATCCACTGCCATTTTTGGCCAAAAGCCTCATAAGGATGTAAAAAATGGTTATGGGAACGTGTCCTTCAAAATCCATTTCTTTTCCCACTGAAGAACAGACAAGGATGACATCGGTTGTAGGACTTTATTAAAATATTATAGAGAAATGATTAGGAGACAGAAAACTATCCTAAGAAATCGTTTTCTATGGACTACAAGTGAAAAATTAAAGTATTTGCAGTCAAATTAAAAAAAATGAAGAGGGGGAAAAAAACAATGAAAGTACAGAACACTTGTATACAGACAGCGGTTCAATGTTTCACAGTTTGAGCTATCCAGCTGAAAAAGGCATATTGTTCATTGTCTACAAAAATATATTTCTGACACTCCGAGTAATTTATAAAAAGCTGGTCAGCTGTGCATAACCTGTAACAAACCAACACAAGATTGACCACACAACACTGCACCTTTAGGACACAGGGTCACATCTCAGCTCAGTCCATGCAGGGTTAATACAAGATCACCCATTGCAGATGTGGGGCCACGGTACAGGGAAAGAAACGCTCTAATATCTTCTCCATGCAGATTGGGACATCACCAGTACGGGAAAATAAACCAGACAGGACGCCAATCATTAGGAGTCCTTACCCCAGGGGTAAAATTAAGAGTCTTCAATAATAACCCATGTACGCTACTATGGGACGTATAGGGAAAGAATGCAAATAACGGAATCCCACGGGAACAGAAATCTAATTCAAGCACTGCATGGCCTGTATTTCGTTTTTACAGATTGTCCCCCAAGGGTCCTCCATGTATCTACACGTACTCCACTGTATTATTCTGAACCCCTTAGTGATCCACCGAATGGTTCATGAGATTAAGAAAAGAAACCTGCTATGTGCGTGTCATGCCGAGGCGCAGAAAAGTCTTGCGTTGAGACGATTTATGAAGCTGGTTTTTGAGACAGTATAAAAAAAGGCTCCTTTTAAAGGAGAGCGGATAAAATATGTCAATTCATAGGTAGGAGATTATTTTCTGTGTGCTGGGTTGCTGTTCAACATAAAATACACAAAAAAAAAATAAAAAATCTTAAGACTTTGGTGAGTTGCTTCCTAGACATCCCAGTCAGAAATGTCCGCACTTCCAAACTGCGCTAAACAGTGATATTGTGCTCCGCCCTGTTACCAATCTTAAATTCCGTTCCTGGAAATTCTAAATCATTATTAGTCCTCCTCTTCCCTATTTGGGAATCAGACAACTACTACGGTCTTAGCTGATAATGTTCCAGAACACAATTACAACTCTTCCTGTAAACGTTCCTGTAAAGTCAAATGATGCACCCTTAAAAATACCTCATATGGCCCCTTGGTATCAGCAGCCACTCCCTGCCCTGTGGGACAATAATTATTCCAGTAAGGCCTCATGCACACGACTGTGCTGTTTTTTGCGGTCCGCAAACCGCGGATCCGCAAAAAAACGGAAGCCGCCCGTGCGCCTTCCGCAATTTGCAGAACGGAAGGCCCACTGTAGAAATGCCTATTCTTGTCCGCAAAACTGACAAGAATAGGACATGCTATATTTTTTTTGCGGGGCCACGGAACGGTGCAACGGATGCGGACAGCACACGGAGTGCTGTCCGCATCTTTTGCGGCCCCATTGAAGTGAATGGGTCCGCACCCGAGCTGCCAAAAGATGCGGACCACAAAAAAAAAACGGTTGTGTGCATGAGGCCTTAAAAGGCATTTTCCGGATTTTGATACTGATGGTGTATCCTCGGGATAGGTCATCAATAATTAAAATCGGTGGGGTTCTGGCTCCCAGCATCCCCGCAGATAAGAGGGTAGGAGAGGCTGTGGCGTTTCAGTAAGCGATGCAACCTCATTCTAGGCCAGTGACGTCACGTTCATTGGTCACGTGGCCTAGGCGCAACTCAGTCCCATTCAAGCACAGCAACTATGAAATTGGATGACACTGCTTGGTAAGCTGTGAAGAGCCCTGCAGCGTCTTCAAATAGCTGATCAGAAGGGGTGCCAGGAGTCAGACCCCCATGATCATATACTGACAGCCTAATCCTGAGGATAGGCCATCAGAATCAAAAACCCGGACAACCCCTTTAATCAGATACACAGCTTCCCTTCTAGCACCATACACCTGGAGAATCAAGATTTCACGGTCCGTAATTTGTCATCACCTAAACGGACAAGCAAAGGTTATACTCTTCCCCTGACATCAAGATCTCCAGTGCAAAATGCTTACATTATTTAGATCTTGAAGAGCTAATGTAATGGATAAAACTGAAGATAATATAAAACATCTACAAACACAAGACTAAAACAGTACTAAAGGCTGAAAGTATGTGCGCACAAAATATGGAAACTCAGGTAGATGGGAAAGGGAAAGAAACGTTCTGCTATAGTCTTCATAGGCTGCGACTTGTATTATATTTACTACTAAAAGCAAAAATATAGAATTGTCTGAAAAGTATTCCCGATGGAAATGAAAAACTATTGGCTTAGGCATGGACAATTCTGTCTCTTGTTTTGCATGTAGACAATTTAAGGAGTACAAGTCATTGCAATTTCCCATTATTTAAAGTCAGTTATTTAGGCATCATGCACAGTGTCATGTCCAGACTTTATGGTGCCAACTTCTGAAGCCCCTAGAAGCAATGTTCAGTCTCATAACTCCTAATATGGTGTCCAATTGGAACAGCTAAAACCTCTGCATAGCTCCATATGAAAGCTGAGGCATAAGAAGGTAGACTGGGGCCCCTTAGAAGTCTATGGGTGCCCCCTATTACAGCTCTGTATAGATTGGAGACAGCACAGGACTGTAATACAGCCATGTACCCTTAAGATACCCATACACACTAGTCTAAAGCTGATCAAAAAACTTTCTACCAAAACAATAAATTTCTAAAGTCATACCAGATCCACACGACCCCCACGAGACAGGGATCCCATTCTCTCTACTGAATGGAGCGGCAGTCACATGACCACTCCATCGCTAGGGGAGTAATGGAGTTGGCAAAGCACTGTACGCCGCCATGTCTGACAGTCCCATAGAAAATGAATACAGCGGTAGTGTTCATGCACAACCTGCCACTCCAGGGGACTAAACCCCCCCTTCTAATGATCGTTAGGGTCCATGCAGTCAGATGCTCATCACAGGGGATAACTAACATTCATTTTAACTGACCGATTACTGAATTTTCATCAGCTAGTCAGATGAAAGAGCTTTTGATTAGTGTGGAGCAAACTTGTGTTTTAAGTTCGGCATCTAAAGTTCGGGTTATCGGAGAATCGCATTATGGATTCAGCTACCACGGACCAAGTTATGGTCCGTGGTAGCAGAATCCATAACGCGATTCTTCGATAACCCGAACTTTAGATGCCGAACTTAAAACACAAGTTCGCTCAACACTACTTTTGATCAAATAAAGACTATCCATGTGTATGGCCACCTTTATGGAGATTTATCATCCCCCTTGCGCCTGAAACATGCTGTTGAAAAGTCGCAAACTATGTGTTTGCGACACTAAGAATTTTTCGCATGTTTTCGATTTTAAGGCACCCTCACCACTTTCAATAAAAGGGGAGTGGCAAGGGGGGGAAAGAGACACAGACAAAATGATCTTAATTTACGGCAGTTTTCTGGCACAGCTCAGAGCGGTCGTAGAGTTCAGTTTAGGTGCACAGACTGCAGGAGGATGCACCTAATTTATGACAAGGCATGTGCTTAGTCATAAATTATGTACGTCGTCCGGCAGTGCAGGGGATGTGGCGCAGAAAGCGCCAGTCCTAATAAGTATCCGCCTAAGTGCCCATGTTATTTGAGGCATAGAAGAATAGTCAGTTAAGCCACTTGTGCATCAGCCTTACAAGGTAGTAACTTGCGAGTATTCTACAATTCAAAAGCTGCTGGGAAAGAAGATAAAAGTCCATATCCTCTGGGTTCATTGGACTAAAGTCTAGCGTCCCAGAGGCCAAACCGAATGACAAGCATGGAGGGAATAAGCCCCAACAGACTGAGGACTTTCTAACTTAACAGATGATTTTCAATTAAATACATTATAAACAAACTTAGCACCAACCACTCAGATAAAGGTTTCTCAATAGCAAATATATGTAAAACTTGGGGGCCAGAGATAAGTAGGATTTATGGTAAGCCCGTCTTCAGCTAGCAAGAGAGACAGGATTCAACAGGGCGCTTCTTCCTTCTAGTTTTAGTAATTGGCGGGGGTCTCAGAACCCAGAACTCTGCCAGTCAAACATTTTGTCATGTCACCATCTAACTAAAAAGATAAGCTTTGGGACTGTTTGTGCCAGCATACAACCTCAATCTGCTTCTTCTTCAACACGCCAGACTATTAAAATATCCTTCTATAATATACACAATTTCAACCTGATTCATGCACTTTAATCCTGAGACTTGTTATACTAAATGACATTCACTAGACGCTATTCACAATCATCCCGAGCCAGTAAAAATATCCTTTAGGGGAAGGGGCTAAAACCATACACTATATAATATGATCCCAGCAGCTACGCCCAGAATAAAACATGCACCCATATCCGGGAATCCTGCTCCTTAATAAGCTACTGAAGCGCAATATGCCATGAACAGCTACCACTTCTGGATGAAATGAGGCGACAGAATCGACATTCTTTCAATCTATACTTCAATGTAGACACAATGGTGTCAAACAAATGAATTAATGCCCAAGGCCTCATTCATCACCATGCTGGACACAAGACCTCTTTTCATCCATATACTAAGAACCTGAGAGACACATGCAAGTGATCATTATTTTAACTTTTCAATACTTCTGCTTTTGTGTCCAAAGTCAACAACAATGATCCAACTCTAAAAATTAATTTGATGGTGCGCTCTCACAGCAATGTAGAAGCTCAAGTAGCATCTTCAGAAGAGAACGCGTTTCTTATCTTCCAGTAGTGAGGGGATTGAGACACACTTCAGATTACAAGATACCCACCACCCTAAAAATTTGGTGATGCCTCAGCTCCCTGAGACAACTGGGTATGTCTCATTCTAGAGGAAGCAGAAAAGATCAGCCTGTCCCGGCACACAGAAGCACAACCCACCCATACAGTATTTCACGTAAAACTAAATCAGTTAAAAAATAGATCTGTTGAAAGGCAATATCGAAAGGTTTCCAGACATTGATAAGAACATTCTCCTTTCCGGTGTGAGGAGAGATGATACACCTCAGGGCTTGCAGCCTGATTCCATCAACTGGGTAAAGCTGCTGAAGAGACCTGGAATCCCGCTCTTCTCCCCAAAAACGTTCTGAGGGGGAAGGCAGAGCAAAAGTATGGGACTGGTGGTATAAAAAAAAAAAGGGAAAAAAACAAGACAAGGCAAAATAAACATAAAAAGAAGAACACAAACAAAGCACAGTATTGCTACTGGTCAGTGGGAATTTCTCTGTCTTGCTCTGGCTTGCTTGTTTGTCCTGGTGACGGAGTGTGGGAAACAGAGGGAAGTAAAGGGTGTGAAGTTGCCACAATGCTTTCCACCGAAGCTGGGTGTCCCGGAGCAGCTACTCCCACAACTCCTGGTGGGAACCTGTAACAAAACAACCAAGCAGATATTAAATTGTGGTTCACTTACTTGTAAGCAACATATATAGATTTGGTTCCTTCTGAAAGGGTAAGGTTGTTATTAAAAAGGTCCATATGCCTTGTAAGGTCATAGGTGGAGAGTATCTCCGTTCAGGACCCCTCCTATATCACCTACTATAAAAAATAAAAAATAAATAGTTGCCATGTACTACTACATCTCTCCTACAGCATACACTGGCATAATCATAGTAAGATTAAAACCTAGTCGAACCCCCGGCAGCCACATTTTGAAAGGGGTTGCCTCTAACCGGGCTGTGGAGTCGATAAGCCAAAGTTCTGACTAACATTTTAACACGCTCCAAATCTGGCTCCAACTCCCTTATAAATAGCCAATGAGTTAACAACATTTACCGTAGTAAAATGGTAAAAATCGGTCTGATGTAAGTAATCAGGTTACTTAGAATATAAACCATATTTTATTGGAACCCAATTTCTAAAATTTTCTAAATTCCTGTAAGTAATGCAGGATGCATTTAATAACTGGAAAACGCTGTTATACACTTAATCTTAAGAAATCTATGAACATGTCCTCAGAAAAAAGTTAGAAAGGATCTATACGTATGTCCTAGAAATGCAGAGAATCATGTGAAAGGAAAAATTGGAATAAAAGCAACATGTTAAAAGTGTAGTTTCTAGATTCAGTGCTTTTCATAAAAGGGTTGTTCCACAGGCTGCCTCCACTATAGAAAGATTCATACTTACCTTATACAGTGCCTTGAAAAAGAATTCATACCCCTTGAACTTTTCCACATTTTTCACGTTACATCCACAAACTGAAATGTATTTTATTGAGATTGTATCAGATAGACCAACACAGAGTAGCAAGTATGTGTGAAGTGAAAAGAAATGATACATGATTTTCAAAATTGTATTAAATAAAAATCTGTAAAATGTGGCATGCATTTGTATTTGGAATATTTTCTTTTATAAACTAACCCTGCTTTAAACTTCTCCATAAATTTATCCCTAACCCGTTTGTTGTGTTCCTTGGTTTTCATGATGCTCTTTGATCACGAATGTTCTCTAACAAACCCCTTCACAGAAAAGCTGTAGTTATACTGAGAATAAACTACACACAGGTGGACTATTTACTAACTAGGTGATTTCTGAAGGCAATTGGTCACAATGGATTTTATTTAGGGGTATTAGAGCATGCCACTTTTCAGATTTTTATTTACTAAACATTTTGAAAACTATATATAATTTTCTTTACTTTTCACAAATACTTGCTACTTTGGTTGTTGGTCGATCACAAAAAAATCCAATAAAATACATTTAAGTTTGTGGGTGTAACGTGAAAAAAAAAAAAAAAAAAAAAAGAAGTAGAAAAATTCAAGGGGTATGAATACTTTTTCATTTCTATTTTCTGGTGTGTGGCTTGTTTACTTCCTCTCCGGTATGGGCATAATTATCTGCTCCTGTGCAGCCAATGACTGGATTCAGCGAGGACGTGTCCATAAGAGACACACCAACCAGTTATTGACTGCATCAGAGCAGATGATCATGATCATGTAGGGTACAAATTAAACAAGCGATGGACCAGAAGATGGACACACATTGGCCATCACACAGAACCAAAGCTGTGGGGAGTAGGTAAGTATGATTCTTACTATAGAGAAGGCAGTCTGCAGGCTCCTCTGAAAAGTTACTTATTCCCAGACAACCCAATTAATACTGTCTTTCCTGTTCTGTCTAGTGGTTCTGAGATGACTGCAGGCATGCCCAGTGGTGAACTTCCTTCTCTTGTCTTCACTACTGAGCATGTGCAGCACAATTTCAGGTATTGCAACTAAGGGCCTTGGAGCAGCATAAAGATACCTAGTATAAGGGACAGGAGAGAACATAGGGGAGGTGAGAACTGATTTGCTATCACCACTAGAACACCCTGCTTATCACTAGTATAAGACACAGGAGAGGTGAGAACTGATTTTCTATCACCACTAGAACACCCTGCTTATCAATAGTATAAGGGCTCATACACGTATATGAAACCATTCTTTTTTTATGGGTCCGCAAAAAAAAACTGAAGTTGCTTTGTGTGCATTGTTTCCGTATGTCCGTTCCGCAAAAAAATAGAACATGTCCTATTATTGTCCGCATTACAGACAAGGATAGTACTGTTCTATCAGGGGCCAGATGTTCTGTTACACAAAATACGGAATGCACATGGACATCATCTGTATTTTTTGCGGACCGCAAAATACATACGATTGTGGTCATGAGGCCTAAGACACGGGAGAGGTGAGAACTGATTCTCTATCACCACTAGAACAGCCTGCTTATCGATAATACACTGCTCAAAAAAATAAAGGGAACACAAAGATAACACATCCTAGATCTGAATTAATTAAATATTCTTCTGAAATACTTTATTCTTTACATAGTTGAATGTGCTGACAACAAAATCACACCAAAAAAAATAATGGAAATAAAAAAATTTAACCCATGGAGGTCTGGATTTGGAGTCACCCTCAAAATTAAAGTGGAAAAACACACTACAGGCTGATCCAACTTTGATGTAATGTCCTTAAAACAAGTCAAAATGAGGCTCAGTAGTGTGTGTGGCCTCCACGTGCCTGTATGGCCTCCCTACAACACCTGTGCATGCTCCTGATGAGGTGGCGGACGGTCTCCTGAGGGATCTCCTCCCAGACCTGGACTAAAGCATCTGCCAACTCTTGGACAGTCTGTGGTGCAACGTGACGTTGGTGGATAGAGCGAGACATGATGTCCCAGATGTGCTCAATTGGATTCAGGTCTGGGGAACGGGCGGGCCAGTCCATAGCATCAATGCCTTTGTCTTGCAGGAACTGCTGACACACTCCAGCCACATGAGGTCTAGCATTGTCTTGCATTAGGAGGAACCCAGGGCCAACCGCACCAGCATATGGTCTCACAAGGGGTCTGAGGATCTCATCTCGGTACCTAATGGCAGTCAGGCTACCTCTGGCGAGCACATGGAGGGCTGTGCGGCCCTCCAAAGAAATGCCACCCCACACCATTACTGACCTAATGCCAAACCGGTCATGCTGGAGGATGTTGCAGGCAGCAGAACGTTCTCCACGGCGTCTCCAGACTCTGTCACGTCTGTCACATGTGCTCAGTGTGAACCTGCTTTCATCTGTGAAGAGCACAGGGCGCCAGTGGCGAATTTGCCAATCTTGGTGTTTTCTGGCAAATGCCAAACGTCCTGCACGGTGTTGGGCTGTAAGCACAACCCCCACCTGTGGACGTCGGGCCCTCATATCACCCTCATGGAGTCTGTTTCTGACCGTTTGAGCAGACACATGCACATTTGTGGCCTGCTGGAGGTCATTTTCCAGGGCTCTGGCAGTGCTCCTCCTGTTCCTCCTTGCACAAAGGCGGAGGTAGCGGTCCTGCTGCTGGGTTGTTGCCCTCCTACGGCCTCCTCCACGTCTCCTGATGTACTGGCCTGTCTCCTGGTAGCGCCTCCATGCTCTGGACACTACGCTGACAGACACAGCAAACCTTCTTGCCACAGCTTGCATTGATGTGCCATCCTGGATAAGCTGCACTACCTGAGCCACTTGTGTGGGTTGTAGACTCCGTCTCATGCTACCACTAGAGTGAAAGCACCGGCAGCATTCAAAAGTGACCAAAACATCAGCCAGGAAGCATAGGAACTGAGAAGTGGTCAGGAACCACTCCTTTATTGGGGGTGTCTTGCTAATTGCCTATAATTTCCACCTGTTGTCTATCCCATTTGCACAACAGCATGTGAAATTGATTGTCACTCAGTGTTGCTTCCTAAGTGGACAGTTTGATTTCACAGAAGTGTGATTGACTTGGAGTTACATTGTGTTGTTTAAGTGTTCCCTTTATTTTTTTGAGCAGTGTATAAGACACAGGAGAGGTGAGAACAGATTCTATCACCACTAGAACAGCCTGCTTATCGATAGTATAAGACACAGGAGAGGTGAGAACAGATTCTATCACCACTAGAACAGCCTGCTTATCGATAGTATAAGCCACAGGAGAGGTGAGAACTGATTCTTTATCACCACTAGAACAGCCTGCTTATCGATAGTATAAGACACAGGAAAGGTGAGAACTGATTCTCTACCACCACTAGAACACCCTACTTATTGATAGTATAAAACACAGGAGAGGTGAGAACTAATTCTCTATCACCACTAGAACAGCCTGCTTATCGATAGTATAAGCCACAGGAGAGGTGAGAACTGATTCTTTATCACCACTAGAACAGCCTGCTTATCGATAGTATAAGACACAGGAAAGGTGAGAACTAATTCTTTATCACCACTAGAACAGCCTGCTTATCGATAGTATAAGACACAGGAAAGGTGAGAACGGATTCTCTACCACCACTAGAACACCCTGCTTATCACTGTTTTTGATAAATAAGGGCCTTAGATTGACAGAACATAATATATTCATGATTAACATTTCTAACCTTTTCTAAATTTATATGAAAGTTAAGAAATTACAGAATATTAATAGATAACATTCTTTTTGAGCTGAGTGGGTACATTTCTACCGACTCCATAGGCATGGTCTCTTATGAGACAAGCCCTTCAAGCCTTTAGGCCAGTCTACATAGGCAATATTTTCATAAACCATTTGAAGACACTCAAAAATGATGTAGGGCTCATACAAATTATATAACTACAACCAAATGCACAAATAACGTAGTTTGTCCTTCAAAAGCTTCAGGCTTAAAAATATTTCACTTGCAAAATCATAATGGCAATGCTCTTGTGAAGGAATGACTGAGATGTACAGTCAAATTTCTAATACTGCATGACATGAAATAAACCTACCTATATCCTGCTGCTCCATTGAGCTCTGGATGAACAGACTCCATTGCTGGCCACTGTGCGGCTGCCAGTAAATACTCTTTATTTACACAATTTTTCAATGCATCTGGAATTGGACCTGTAAAGATACCAAGGTACTCAGTCCACGAAATAGAATTTCGCCTTCATATGGTTGTGTGGGTACAAAAACAATGACAACACTGAAAACATTAGCAGAGAAGACTGTATTCACATACCTGTAATGGCTCTGCGGATTTCTTTAGCTGCCTCCTCTCTTGATTCAATTGAAGCATGTTCACTGTACCAGGCAGTGTGAGGGGTGCAGATCAAGTTAGGGGCATCTTTTAAAGGTCCCTGAGAAAAACTGTAGGCAACAACAGAATTGCTTGTTAGATTTATGCTTACCGCCAATATACAACCCTTCCAAGATGAAGGCAATACCTGAAAGGTTCAGACTCATGGACATCTAAAGCAGCACCTCGGATTCGTCCATCTTTTAAAGCCTGGGCAAGCGCTTTCTCATCAACGAGTCCCCCACGGGCGGTGTTTACCAAAAAGCAGCCCTGCCGCATCTACAATTTTGAATAAAAGTCATTATTTATTACTGCATGATTCTAGATTATAATTCATGTGAAGAGTTACCATCAACAGCTTAGATAATACTTTATTAACCTATGCTGTACCTTCCTGCATGCTCAGGAGGTTGCCTTAGTAGTTCACAGAGTTAATGGAAACACATTCTTGAGCTCGGTTCACACCACATTATTTGGCATGTACACCCGGCATACATCTAGGTGCCATGTGTCGGCAAACGGAATGGAAAGCGGAGCTGTCTAGGCTTTCAAATACAAGAGCATATTGCAAAAAACATAGTGTTTTTAACAAAATGGCTGACAACTGCATGCTGAAAGTACACTTCAAACAGAACCCTAATCAGAAACTAGGCTTCATAAAGAGTAGGGATGAGTGAACTTGTGTTTTCAAGTTCGGCGTACAAGGTTCGGGTTCTCTACGAATTACGTTATTGATCCTCTACTACGGACAATAATCTTTGGTCCGTGGTAGCGGGATCCATAACGGAATTCTTAGATAACCCGAACCTTGTACGCCGAACTTGAAACCACAGGTTCGCTCAACACTAATAAAGAGTCATACGTTCCAACTAAATTTGTAAGAGTACAGAACACACAGGCCATGCAAGAGACTAGACAGCTGGCATATATAGGCGAACAATACATCACTGAAAGACACAAGTTAAATGACTTAATTTGTATCACGTTGAAGAGCACCTTTCATTAGAATTTCAATATGGACCAGTCAAATACAAACTGCCCTTATTCATGACTATTGTTCTGAATGGTGTCCTAGTAAGCAATCAGAAATCCGGTTTATATCTACAAGTTGGGTGGAAAACTGGAAATAAAAGGTGTTTTTATTCATGAGGGCCTGTGATGCCTATGAAGACCTAACTCGAGGGTGCACAACCTTTTCCAAAGGCCATGTTGTCAGACTGAACAAATCCCTGGGGTTATCCGGTAATTACTACTGATGACCTATCGTCTGGGTAGGTAATCAATATCACAACGGCAGGGGTCCGACGCCTGGAACCCCCGCTGATCAGCTGTTAGAAGACGCCGGCACTCCGTGAGCACTGCAGCCTTTTCTTAGGCCATGTGATGTCACCGCACATCGGTCACATGGCCTAGTTGCAGCTCGGCCCCATTCAATTCAATGTGATATTGATTACCTACCCAGACGATAGGTCATCAGTATTGAATGGGGACGAGCTGTGATACCAAGCACATACAACGAACAACGCTGTGCTTAGAAAGTTGCAGGGAGCCACGTGCGCTCACCAGAGCTCAGGCGAGTGCCGCGGCTCCCTGTAACAGCTGATTGGCAGGTGTGCGGGACTCTGACCCCCACCCATCCAGTAATGATGACCTATCCTGAGGATAGGTCATCATTATATTTACCAGGATAACCCCCTTTAAAACTATATTACCATCTGAGACATCTGTGCCATATCGAACATATATGCCATAAATGTTTATAGGTGTAGGTTCCACCTCCAGGACTCCCACCTGTTGGGAAAACAGTTGCCCCCTTCGCCTCAGTTCACACTCCAGAAAGTGTCTCTCTCCATTTTATGTTAGTTTCTAGAACAGCTGAGTGTTTTATTATTCCCATAAACTATAATGAAGATACCTGCACTCAAGTCTGGCCACCTCACCTACTCAATGGAGCACCAATATATGTGGTTCCCCGAGAGGCACCCTACTCCAGCCCCTAAGCACATCTCCTCTTCCCTTTGACATGGAAAGTACATGTAAGCAGCCATCAAGGTAGTCAGTGACCAGATGGTTGGAGGCTATAGGTTGTGCACCCCTGAATTAGAGAAATTATATAAAGAAGATGGGGAGATTTATCAAAACTGGCTTAGGCGCCCATCGCAACCAATCAGAATTTACCTTTCATTTTTCAGAGCTCCTTTGGAAAATGAATGGTAAAATAAGGTTGGTTTCTATGGGCAAGTCAGTTTCCTTTGCACTAGTTTTGATAAATCGCCCCCATTTATTCTTTAAAGGATGCGGAAAATGTCTAATGTCTATAGAAAAAAACGTTTTTTGTAACAAACTGGGCGGCAGTTCTCCTATGTGGTCTTATGTATTCTGTGATCTGCTCTAGTGTGCGCAGCTGTTACACACCTGCTTTATGGTAAAATCATTGATGAGGTGATGATTGTGCTCATTCAGACTGCAGTGCAAAGTTATGCAGTCACTGTGCATTAGCAGATCTTGAAGCGTCGCCATCCGCTGTAAGCCCAGGGAACGCTCAACTCCATCAGGAAGATAGGGGTCATAAAATATGACCGCGAAACCAAAGGCCTTGGCACGTAAAGCAACTGCTTGCCCAACCCTGCCTGCAAATGAAGAAAAAATATAATACCGCCTGATATAAAGCAATCTAAAGTAATGTTGCCATCAGGAAACTGCTAATCAGGTTGATAGGCTATCAACCATTTCTTGTGCTCCAAGTCCATGTTTCTATTAGACTGAGCTTTACCAAGTCCAATGATGCCCAACGTCTCCCCACGGATTCTGGCAGCCCCTCCCGCAACCTCTCTGATCTGTTCCACACTGGCAGCACGATTCCCTTCTCTCATAGCCTGGTGCAGCCATGTGACACGCCGATAGAGGTTCAAGATGTGGCAGAGCGTAGAATCGGCGGTCTCTTCCACGGACGATGAGGGAACATTACAAACAGCAATCCCTTAATTAAGAGGAAAAAAATAAATAAATAAACAAACATTTTCAATTAAGGCTACTTTCACACTAGCGTTCGGGTGTCCGCTCATGCGCTCCGTTTGAAGGGGCTCACGAGCGGCCCCGAACGCATCCGTCTGGCCCCAATGCATTCTCAGTGGAGGCGGATCCACTGAGAATGCATCCGCCTGCCAGCGCTCAGCCTCCGCTCCGCTCAGTGAGCGGACACCTGAACGCTGCTTGCAGCGTTCGGGTGTCCGCCTGGCCGTGCGGAGGCGAGCGGATCCGTCCACACTTACATTGTAAGTCAATGGGGACGGATCCGCTTGAAGATGACACTATATGGCTCAATCTTCAAGCGGATCCGTTCCCCATTGACTTTCAATGTAAAGTCTGAACGGATCCGCTCAGGCTACTTTCAGACTTAGAAAATTTTCTAAGTAATAATGCAGACGGATCCGTTCTGAACGGATGCAAACGTCTGCATTATCGGAGCGGATCCGTCTGATGAAACATCAGACGGACCCGCTCCGAACGCTAGTGTGAAAGTAGCCTTAGACTGTCTTAAAGAAATCAAACTCATGCTAATTTATCTGTAAAACTTACCCATTTCAGCTGCAGACTTGATATCAATATTGTCATAACCACTTCCAATTCGTATGATGATACGAAGAGCCTTAAATTTTTCCAGGTCCTCTCTAGAAAGGGAGATTGTGTGATACATAAGGGCTCCCACTGCTTCACTTAACACCTGTTGTAAAAGAATGCAGAGTGCTGATCGCTCAGGCTACAGAAAACAGAGCTTTACAGGCATGTTCTTATCCGCAACACACAGGTCTATGCCCAGATTTATTATGTGTCTGAGCCACAAATTTGGCTAATAAAATAGCTCAAATTGGCACATCTAGGGTTTCTACAGATTTTTCTGACATGCCTTGGGGGGGCCTAAGTAGAGCCATTCTGCACCAAAATTGCACAATTCTGGCATAAAAATCTGTCTTAGGGTCCATTCACACGTCCGTTGTTTCTTTCCTGATCTGTTCCGTTTTTTGCTGAACAGATCTGGACCAGATCTGGACCCATTCATTTTCAATGGGTCCTGAAAAAAATCAGACATTGAGCTGTCCGTTTTTTTCCAGGACCCATTGAAAATGAATGGGTCCAGATCTGTTCAGCAAAAAACGGAACAGATCAGGAAAGAAACAACGGACGTGTGAATGGACCCTAAGAGTAAGGCCGAATGCACACGGCCATGGAACACGGACGTGAGCGGTCCATGGTATACCGGACTGACATCCTGCTGACAGCAGGAGCGCACGGCGTCATTGGTTGCTATGACGCTGTGCGCTTTCATGCCGCCGCTGCACTACAGTAATACACTTGTATGATCTATCTATACGAGTGCATTACTGTAGTGCAGCGGCGACAGGAAGCGCACAGCGTCATAGCAACCAATGACGCCGTGCGCTCCTGCTCTCAGCAGGATGTCAGGCCGGGATACCACAGACCGCTCACGGTCGAGTTCCATGGTTGGAATAGTTGGTATAGAGTCAGTGAAAAATGTCTATCCCTGCACCACATTTATCATACCTACTGCTTAAATCACATTTTTATGTTTCACATATTTTTAAAGAATATTTGGTCATAGTATTTTTAATTTTCCATGTCTATAATAAAAAATAAATCCTGCAGTTTTCGCACTGGCCACTAAGCCTAATAATAGGCGCCACTTCTTAGGCCTATTGCACACGACCGTATGGCTTTTTCAGTCTTTTGCGGTCCGTTTTTCACGGATCCGTTGTTCCGTTTTTTGTTTCCGTTGTGTTTCCGTTTCTGTTCCGTTTTTCCGTATGGCATATACAGTAATTACATAGATAAAATTGGGCTGGGCATAACATTTTCAATAGATGGTTCAGCAAAAAACGGAACGGAAACGGAAGACATACGGATGCATTTCCGTATGTGTTCCGTTTTTTTTACGGACCCATTGACTTGAATGGAGCCACGGACCGTGATTTGCGGGCAATAATAGGACATGTTCTATGTTAAAACGGAACGGAAAAACGGAAATACAGAAACGGAATGCATACGGTGTACATTCCGTTTTTTTTACGGAACCATTGAAATGAATGGTTCCGTATACGGACCGTATACGGACCACAAAAAACGGCCAGTAAACGGGAAAAAAAAACGGCCGTGTGCAGGAGGCCTTAGTCTGTACAGATTACTTTTCAGCAGTCCTCTCCTTATCATTACAGGCAGGATTATAATGACAGGGATGGAAGGCTGGATAATACAGGGTTTACCATTCACAATAGGCGACATCAGTTTATTGACACCCTCCTGACCTCTGCACAGGTCACAGAGCGAGCCCAGAAAACTCTCCTATAGAAGTCAATGGGGCCTGGAGTCAGACCCACACCGGTCTGATATTGATGACGTTTCCTGAGGATAGGTTATCAACATCTTAGCACTGTACAACCCCTACCCGACCGTAAGTAAATTTACATTGGCGGTCGGCCATTTAAAAATAAAAAATAAAGTTATGGGGGGGTCACAATATGGCTATACAAAGAAAAAAATAATTTCTGTCTAAAAATCCAAAAACAACTAAACATATGTGGCATCGTTGTTATCGCATAGGAAACGCTGTAAAAACAAAACCCATAAAACTGTGCCATTAGAAAGTACAACGTGTCCTGTAAAAAAAACAAGCGCTCGTATAACTATGTGAATAGAAGAAAAAAAATAAAATAAAAAAAAGTTATAGCTTTGGGAAGGCTGGGAGTAAAAAAATCTAAATCAAAATGGAAAACTGCCAGATCTTGAAGGGGTTACAAACAGCTCCGACAAAATGGCGGTCCCCATAATCATGCTCAGGCAACAGAACAAAAATAAAAATCTACATTAATAAAATAAAAACACATTAAAAAAGGAGATGTGTCACCAGTATCTGGTTTTAACTGGCAGAAATAAATCCCTTTATGTATAATTACAGTTTCCTACCCCTACCATTCTGACCACGTCATGTGACCAACATTTACAACATCACAGCCATTCGCCATACATTGGGTATATGCAAAAGTTTATGATTTCTTTTTTAATTTTGCACCCTATACTTTCAGTTTTAGAGACCAGAAAAGTAGAAAAAAGGAAATTAAACTATGTTCTCAATGGATATTTTTCCATTAAATTTTTTAACTTTTAGTTCTGGAACCAAAAAAAGATGCAAAAAATACCAAATAATCTGAATCAAGGGCCAAGCCTCTCAACGTAACAGTACAATGCTTGACATTACAGTGTGTGGACTATATAACAAGGTGGACACACTGGGCAAGGATCCCACAAATACTGTATCACCATAGATGAAATGCCATCAGTTCTTCTTCCGTGACATAACTGTCCCCTGCAGAAAAATATGGCGACCATTGTACGTAGTCTTTACAAATGTGTACTTGCCTTCCACAATAGAGGCTTCCATTTTACGAATATGTAAAGTATGCAGCATAAAACAAAGGCAGAAAGCAGACAACAAACACTTACTTTCTCATGGATCTCTTGTGTAGACTGAGCATCACAGAATGCTACTGTAGCAACATCCTTTAATATAGGCATCTCAACTGTGCAGTCCCTTCCATCAAGAAGAGCCACCAAGGGACGGACAGGCATAGGACCATTTAGAATAGGCGGCCGGATACCTGACCAAAAAGCAAAGCAATTAATATTTTCTTATATGTTAAGTATTTTTCCATCCACTAAAACGTCTTTAAGGCCAGCTTCACACCTGCCGCAGCAGTTCCAGCAGAGAACAGCACTGCCGGATGCCACCAGCCCAATTAACTATAGTGGGGTCTGGCGGTGATGCAGCAAAAATGCCAAGAATTGGCCAGTCAGTCATATCTGGCCGATTCCCAGCATTCTCTGCCGGATCACCCTGCCGCAGAAGGGAAAGTAGCCCAAGATGCAAAACATGGCACAATCTGATAATTTAGGTTTTAATCAAACCATTAAGTACTTTATAGAACAAATAAACCTTTTACATATAATGTTCATAAATGTGAGTACCTTAGTGAATATCTGCATTACTTTGTATAACACAATGCACTGCATTACCCAAATTAAGTGCACGGTCGTGTCTCGGTTGTGCTGCGGTCAAGTACCGCGCAAGTCACAGGGGGCTCTGATTAAACTACAGACCGACTAAAGTATGAATTGGTTCAATTAGAACACACTGTGGCTTGTGCGGCTGCCCGATGCTGGACCGCCGTGTGTAGAGTTGGGGCCTGACAAAAGCACGACAGCGCCTTCAATGTTTAGAACAGTGGCTCATTTGAACATGCACACGTGCGTGGTTCTACAAGTCGAACCCCTACCGAACACTGATGGACTATTTTTTGGTCACAAAGGGGTTGTCCCATCATGCCGTTTCCACAGCAAGATGGGATTAAGAGCCAGCCCTAGGTGGCCACCGTCAAGTGGGCGGTATTCTGCTGTTTCCTTAACTCCCATCATACTAAATGGGAGTTATAGTACAGCAGCAGAGGTATGCTGTTTGATAGCTCCAATTCACTGCAATGGAAGGGAAAGCAAAGCAATGAACCATCCTGCTGTTTTCGGAAGCCCGGCCACCTAGGGCCGGTACTTAGTCCTATCTTGCTGTGGAAAAGAAGAGATGGGACAACCCCTTTAAATGTGAATGTACCCAAAGTCAATAAAAATGTTTTTGCTAGGACCACATAGTTCCTCATGCCGAACATTTAATCCCATTGTAAATATCTACAGGATAGTAAAACACATCTGCATCTGAACCCCACATGTTAGAATACTCCAGCAGGCACACGTCTGTCACAATGAGCCCCATCTGTACAAAAGCAAACTGAAAACGGCTTCTGTACATGGGGCTCAATGTACAGTAAAGGAAGGAGACAACTGCAGTTACTAAATGTCAAGGCCAGATTTCATTAAGGCACCTGCTCGCTTCTATGGTCAAGACTGTGGGCCAGATTTATCATTAGCTCAAGTCAAAACAACGGAGTGAAAAAGTCGCAAAAAATTGTGACTTTTTTCTGCTCTGCGCTATGCTCGCCAGTTTTCGGAAAGTGGGTGTGTTTTCTTATGTAAATTAATCTCTACACAGATTTACTATTGCGACAATTTAAAAAGTTGCAAAAAATTGCGCAATTTCACTCCAGTGAGGACCATGCTTATCTTATGCGACTTTTTAATAGAACATGCGACTTTTTCGTAAAGACGTGCGACTTTTGTAAAGCCGCTTACTGAAGGATAAACTGCTACCGTCAAACCACATTTAGCACAGTATTAAAGGATCATTAATAAATCTGACTTCGCCAAAAGTGACTTTGGACATATGTAAAAGTGGAGTAAGATGCAAGTGTAAGGCCCCTTTCACACGAGCGAGTTTTCCGCGCGGGTGCAATGCGTGACGTGAACGCATAGCACCCGCACTGAATCCTGACCCATTCATTTCAATAGGTCTGTGTACATGAGCGTTGTTTTTCACGCATCACTTCTGCGTTGCGTTAAAATTGCAGCATGTTCTATATTCAGCGTATTTCACGCAGCCCTGGCCCCATAGAAGTGAATGGGGCTGCGTGAAAAACGCGTTTTTCACTGATGGTTGCTAAGAGATGTTGTTTGTAAACCTTCCGTTTTTTATCACGCGCGTGAAAAACACATCAAAATGCATTGCACCCGCGCGGAAAAAACTGAACGCAATCGCAGACAAAACTGACTGAACCTGCTTGCAAAATAGTGCGAGTTTCACTGAAGGCGTCCGGACCTGATCCGTCACGCTCGTGTGAAAGGGGCCTAAGTGTAATGATAAATCTGGCCCAGTGTGCCTCCTCTTGGACATCTCCGTACCAAGCAGCAGAGAAGGAAGGAGAGCACACTCAGGTTTATAATATTACACGGGACGATTCTCTAACAAGCATTTATATCGTTGATTATCTGGTGGTGTAAAAGTGCCGCCAATTACTCGATGAACGCGCAAAATGCTTGTTAATCGGGTAATAGACCATTCATGCAATCACAAAAATCTTAGTTTATCCTAAAAGATCGTGCTGTGTAAACAGCCTCTGCTGCGGGCAAACAACTAGAACTAGTCAGTATGGGGATGTGCCATGGCATTACTGATCACTCTTCCCCATACTGTGGAGGAGATCGTTGCATGGAAATGAAGCAGTCTCCTCCACTGACGAGCAGGCGCTTGCCAGGAAGGAACGCTTCCTTCCTGACAATCACCTGCAAAATTGGCCCGTGTAAAGGGGCCTTAAGGCTCCATTTAGACGACCGTAGTGCATTGTGGATCCGCAATACACCCGCCCGGCACCCCCATAGAAATGCCTATTCTTGTTCGCAATTGCGGACAAGAATATGACATGCTCTATTTTCTTGCGGAGCTGCGTACCGAAAGATCGGGGCCACGCTCCGGAAATGTGGATGCGGAGAGCACATAGTGTGCTGTCCGCATCCATTCCGTCCCCATAGAGAATGAATGGGTCCGCCCAATTGCGGAACGGATGCGGACCACACTTGCGGACGTCTGAATGGAGCCTTAGACATTGGCCCGCTGTAACCACAGCTTCCTACAAACTCAGTATATATCTTCTAACCCTCACAGATTCGATCCAGGCGTTGTCTCTTGACTTTGTGCTTGTCCATGGTTCTGGCCTTAGAAACCTCCTGGGGGAGACAAACGGATAATTAGTATTACCATTAGTACAGAACAAAAGAACACGAATACAGCCCTTACAAGTGTTCAGGATTCACTTACAGGCTTCTTATCTAGGTTCACCGGCAGAGGGTAGTCCCAAGACAACGCCCTACCCTTGGGATTGATCTGCTAACACCTAGCGTAATTGAAGGGTATACTCAGCAAAACAACTATCGGGACCAGAGGCTCCTCTCAATGCGTTCCTCTGGGGACCCTTAGCATCTAGGCTTTGTCTCCTTGGTTGCAGGATAATTAGATGGAATCTCCTTGACAGATTCCCTTTTTCATTGCCGCACATACAAATGGCCAGAAAAGAGCCCTTAGCCCAATTCAATCTCTCAGTATGTAAAAAGAAGACCAACTATTTAGATAAAACAGATAACAGCAGCGTCATATGGAAAGGGGGTAGTGCATGAAGATGAGAGCACTAGGAATATAAAGCAGATACACCTTGGACAGTTGGTGCTCAGTATCAACACAACACCCACATTGGTCCTCCTCCGAAACAGGTTGGCCCCCTTCGTTCAGAAGACAGGTATGTTATGCAGCACCTGTACTGCTGATGGCGCTGTGGAAGGCAGGTTCTGGAATCAGATTTCTCCATTATTACCTGGATAGCTCCTGCTTAAAGGGTACCTGTGATGCATCTTCGGCTTGCATCAGCTCTGCAGCGTGCGGAGTACAGATCCATAGAAAGTAATGAAGGATTAGGCACCCTTTAACACTTTGGTGTGGTGGCCATATGCATCCTTGACTTGCCTCAGTATACAGCAGCTTATCCCCCTTTTACAGCGCTTCACGTTTAAAACTGTTGAAAGGACAGGTCTGGGTAGCAAAAAAATGGTATCCAAACTTATACTGTGATGTACCAAACGTGTCACAACAGTGTCCTTCCGGCATGCGTCTGACAGGAACAATCTGGATACTTGCTGTATTTTAAGAAATCTCATCCACGCTCTGCGTAAAAAAAATCCGCAGCTTAAACAGACTTGCAATTTGAAATCTGCAGAGTGTCAATTTATGCTGCGGATTTCACTCTTTGCAATAGAGAGGATGAAATCCACGGCCATCTCTGCGACAAAGAACACATTTAATACATGTTAGGGTGCATTCACACGGCCATCAGGTTTTTTTTGCGGCCCCATTGTAACAATGCCTATTCTAGTCCGCAAAACGGACAAGAATCGGACATGTTCTATATTTTTGAGGGGCTGCGGAATAAACATACGGATGTGGACAGCACACAGTGCGCTCACCACATTTTTTGCGGCCCCATCGAAATGAATGGATCTGCAAAAAGTACGGTTGAGTGAGGCCTCTTGCACACGACCGTATGTATTTTGTGGTCCGCGAAAAATACAGAGGACATCCGTGTGCATTCCGTATTTAACGGAACAGCTGGCCCTTCATAGAACAGTCCTATCCTTGTCCGTAATGCTCTCATTTTTAACGGAACGGAAAAACAGAAACGGAATGCACACTGAGTTCCTTCCGTTTTTTTTGCAGACCCATTGAAATGAATGATTCCGTATACAGTCCGCAAAAAACGGAATAGACACGGAATGAAAATACGTTACGTGTGCAAGAGGCCTGAATGTGGGACACCAGCATTACACTAAATCTTTTCCCATACAACTATTTATATCAATCTGCTCAGCTCCTTCTGCTCTATAACATGCTGCACAGAGATAGGATATGCTGAAGAGGCTGAAAACATCCAGCGCATGCACAGCGCACCTCACCGTGCATGCGCTGGACGATTCCAGACTTTTTTCTGGTAATATATAACCCCGACTGCAAAAAAAAAAAGTTGGGCCACTGTAAAATGTAAATAAAATGGCATGATTTGCACATCTCACAGACCCATACTTTATTCACAGTAGATCATAGAGCACATGTCAGATGTTAAAAGTGAGATTTTACTGATTAATGAAAGCAATTAACTCATTTAGAACTTGATGACAGCAACGCATCTCTAGAGTTGGGACAGGGCCATGTCTACCGTTGTGTAGCATCCCCTCTTATAACAGTCTGCAATTGTCTGGGAAGTGAGGAGACCAATTACTGGAGTTGTTGGAGAGGAATGTCTGATGGAGGAGTCGAGCTGCTCCCCAGGCCTGGTTTTTCTTTCACGGATTTTAGAACAATGCACTGATAACCAGCTGGATGGTCTGTCTCCTCTTTGGGGTCCATTCACACGTCCGTGGTATGTTGCGGATCCGGGCCGCACTAAATAGAGAAGTCCTATTCTTGTCGGCAGCTGCGGACAAGAATAGGACATGCTCTATTTTCTTGCGGAACTGCGGACCGGGAGAGCGCTCCGGAAATACAAATGCAAAGAGCACATAGTGTGCTCTCTGCATCCCTTCCGTCCCCATTGAGAATGAATGGATCCGCACCCACTCCGCAAGCGGACCACACTTGCGGACGTGTGAATGGAGCCTTAGTCTGCAAGACATGGTATCCATGGTTTCTAAAAATTTCGATTCATCTGACCACAGAACAGTTTGTCCATTTTAAATGAACCTTGGCCCAGAGAAGACAGCAGCGTTCCTGGATCGTGTTGACGTGGTTTCTTCTTTTCATGATGCAGCTTTAACTTACATTTGTGGATTGAACGGCAAACTGCGTTCAGACAAAGATTTCTGGAAGTGATGCAGTGATTTCCTGTACAGAATTCATGCCCATTTTTAATGCAATGCTGCCTGAGGGCCATTGATCACGAGCGTCCAAAAGTGACAGTCGGCCTTGTCCTTTGTGCACATTAGTTTCTCGATATTCTCGGAATATTTGGATATTATGTACTGTAGATGGTGGGAAATTCAACGTCTTCACAATTTTAACTTTGAGGGACATTTTTCTGAAATTATTCCACAATTTTTAGATGCAGGTTTTCGCAGATTAGTGAACCTTTTCTTCTGAGAGATTTTGCCTCTCTAATAGTGTTGAGCGAACTTGTGTTTTAAGTTCGGCGTCTAAAGTTCGGGTTCGCTCAACACTACTCTCTAACATACTCATTTTATATCCAGTCATGTGACTATGTTTATTAGTATCACTTACTTTCCAGCTTTTGTTGCCCCTGTCCCTACTTTGAGATGTGTTGCTGCCATCAAGATCTAATGAGTTTTTTTATTTTTTCGTGAAATGTCTCCCTTTGAACATCTGATACGTGTTCTGTGTGAACAAAATATGGGTCTGTGAGATTGTGAAGCATTACATTCTGCTTTTATTTACATTTTACAGCGTCCCAATTTTTTGGAATTGGGGTTCAGCTTCTTTTAACATGGCAGCATCTGACAATAGCATGAATCCCAGCAGTATGATGAAACACTGGTGGTTTAGGGTATAAACATCTAGTGACAGGACCCCTTTAAGTATGTAAATGTTTTGGAGGTTCTCAGTATAGGAGATATCTGTAGAAATAGAAGTCAAAGGGGTACACACTGTCCTAATCTAAACTTGTATTCCCAAAAGGAACATTATTTATCCAGTACTACATAGCAAATGTACATAAAATCAACTTCATATTTGGTTCCTCTGGAGGTGATCACACATTCTCAGGCTTTTCTGACTGTCAGAGGAACCCCTCAGGGTATGTTCAAAGCTGAGGTTCAAATCCGGCATGCTCTTCTGGTAGCCTGTGGCGGCAGAAATGGCGGCTGGACAAAAAAGCTGCATTCCGGAAAGCAGCCCATTATAGTCAAAGGGGATCTGGCGGTGAACTGTAGAATCCGGCAATGTCGGACATGAGGCATGCCCAAAAGTATTTGGCCACATACTGGGGCCATTTATTAAGTTTTGCACCATTCACACGTCCGCAAATGGGTCCGCATCCGTTGTGCAATTTTGTGAATGGGTGCGGACCCATTCATTTTCTATGGGGACGGAATGGATGCGGACAGCAGACAGTGTGCTGTCAGCATCCGCATTTGCGGAGCACGATCTTCAGCTCCGCAAAAGATAGAACACGTCCTATTCTTGTCCGCAGCTTGCGGACAAGAATAGGCATTTCTATAAGGGTGCCGGACGGGTGTGTTGCGGGTCCGCAACACACCACGGACGTGTGAATGGAGCCTTACTGATATCTCGACTTTAGGAGCCAGATAGACCATTCTAGGAGCAAGTTTGATCCCCCTTTTCAATATCCCAGTTAAGAACTTCCATAGAAATCAATGGTAAAGAACCCAAAGGGTTTGGAGCCAGCAGCAAGTGTCTGGGGATGTGCCCAGTTCTGATACACATATGGATACCATGTGTAATAATGTAATGGAGACCAAATCTGCTCTATAGGGAAGAGCCTATGCGTGAACTTCAGTGTCCAGGAGGGATCTGCCGGCATACACCGATCCACCATCCAGAAGACATGGAGGACCCCTCCGGGCAGTACTAGGGACCTGGACGTGGATCACCGGACACGATGGATGTATGAGCCTAGCGCTGTCCTGCACACCGAGGGCTACAATGAAAAGCCAAGCTCCGATGTTAGAACCCGCAGAGTGAACGCTCTGCCCACTGGATCGGCGCATGAGATCAGCCACCCCCAACCCGCTGCCCCCACCGTTCACCCGGTAAACACCCGTTTCCCTTTCTCACCTTCTCCTCCCCACCGGACCCGTCGCGCTCTCGGCAGCGGATCACACAGGAAACAGGAAACGACCGCTAGCCGTATCAGCGAGAACCACTCAGGCGAGAGCGGCACCAGGCCTTGCTGTGTAAGCGCGCCCCCTGCCGATCGTCCTGTGCAGCTGATTTGTGAATGTACTTCATTGTGCAGCAGCGCCACCACGTGGAAAGCTCTAGTAATATAAGGTCATGAATGATTCTGCCACGAATTTGAATTTTGTAACAAAACAGCGGTTGTGTTAGTGTTGCTGTAGCCTGCAGGTCATCAAAGCAGAACGAGCATTGTCTCTTATGTCCCTTGAAAACTCCTACATTCTCAGTTCTAATTATATTTCGGTTTATTTAGTGAGGAGTGCAGAAGTCTTTCACACTTGCGTTATTCTTTTCCGGCATTGAGTTCCGTCCTAGGGGCTCAATACAGGAAAAGAACTGATCAGTTTTTTCCTAATGCATTCTGAATGGAGAGCAATTCAGGATGCATCAGGATGGCATCAGTTCAGTCTTTTTGCCATTTCAGGACAGAGAAAATACCACGGTTTTATCTCTGTACAAAAAGACTGAACACTTGCTGGAAGTGCATTGATTAAGTGTTTTTGCATGGCAAGACCACTTACTGTTATCTCACATATATATTTATATTATTATAGCCAAATTTACCACCTTAACTCCTCCCACAGTTTTTACACTACATAGACAGTAATATACCGAAATGTGCGGATTGTTCCCGATTGGTGTGCTATTACTTTGTGGAACGTTTCGCCGAATGGTTCACGAAATATCAGCGTATTTGTGGCGAAATTGGTCCCATAGGAATCAATGGCGGAATGTTCAAAACTAGAGTGGGAGCTGACAAAAGCTAGAGTGTGAGCTGAAAAATCAGGACATGATTTCTAAACTGCCACCACTCTATCATTTTCAAGCCCACCTACACAAATCTTATATCAAAACGTTCAGCTATCCCTGCAGCCACTAAAAATGTCCTGGCATGGCTAAGCCAAAGTCCTGATAGTTTTCACAATATGACCATTTGTTTGCAACTCACGCCGCCCATTGATATTCATTGAAACTCCACTCTAGCCACCTCAAATTTGAAGGGCAATTTCTAAACAGCGACTGTGCCTTCATTTTTAATATTTCAGAGACATACTTTGCATCAAATTGTAGGTCTGGGTCTTGTGATTCTCACAATATAAAGCTCTTCACTGTAGGATTTATATTTTTTTAAACTAAAACCGTTTGAACATGGCAACCACCAGTGAAGTGAGCAAGTTGGAGCAGTTTGTTTTTTAACCGCTCTTCTCTGCCCTTGCTGTAGAGTGAGTTGCTATAGGAACCCAGGTGTGTGAGTAGCCAGCAGAGTGACAAAAACTAGAGTGTGAGCTGAAAAATCAAAACATGATTTCCAAGCTGCCACCACTACCTCATTTTCAAGCCCACCTACTCAAATCGGCTGCTAATGTTTTTATAAATGTATGTTTTAATGTAACTGTGAAGCACTTTGGGCAACAACATTGCAATTAAATGTGCTATATAAATAAATAAAAGTTGAAATGCATTTCTCACTCTATCAAGCTTGCCATGTGCACTTTTTTAAATTTGATCAATCAATTGGTTAGTGTAATGTTTACTATCTTTACTCACTCCAAACACTCCACACAGTTACTCTGCCCACTCCATAAAGTTACTCTGCCCAGTCCAGTCTTTCCACAGTTACTCCAGCCACTCCAACCACACAACAGTTACTCAAGCCACTCCACCCAGTTACTCCGCCCACTCCAGTTGTAGACTACTGGTGGAGGCAAGAACACTTCACACAATTTCCCCAGAAATTGTAGCTTTTCTAGTTTACATTGAAGTGTATTAGTGCTGGATCCTGCATTAAGTTATCCACCTTTCGCAGACCGAAAAAAATGCTAAACATACTTTGTGTGTATGTAAGGTGGTGGAGTGCTCCCATCTGGATTAGGTTCTAACGTTTATATGCTCCATTGCTATGCTGCCAACCAGGGCCGGATTAAGAGCATCATGGGCCTGGTGCTGAGGATTTTGCTGGGCCTTTTTATGGAACTGCACTCAGTGTCTTAATTACATATATATTTTATCGATACCATTAAAGTATTTTGTTCCTGCAACTACCCCTTCATTTGGCGTCTATCTTGGCAACATGGAGGGGGACCACGGGAGGGGGACCCTGAGGGTGGGGGCACCCTCAGGGCACTATAGTGTCAGGAAAACCGCTTTGTTTTCCTGACACTATAGTGATCATTTAACATGACTATGAAGATTACTGTTTCTAGCTGCTGTGGACTGTGGACAACAGCAGCTAGAAACAGTAATTTTCATAGAGCTGTGTTATGATTTATGGACACAGCACTCAGCATGCTTAGCCAGTCAGATAGAAGGCTGGCTAAGCACTCTGAGAGCTGTGTCTAAATAACATAACACATTAAAGGGATTCTGTCACCAGGTTTGACCCCTGTCAGCTAAAAAT
Organism: Bufo bufo; assembly: GCF_905171765.1. NCBI lineage: Eukaryota > Metazoa > Chordata > Amphibia > Anura > Bufonidae > Bufo > Bufo bufo. Next base: position 437,383,724 of record NC_053389.1, on the reverse strand, counting down.
ATGCTGATGTTCAGGGCGTCTTCACGATTCCTAATGTGGGCTTATAAATGTCATCTGTGGGCTTATTTAGCTAAAAAACAGCTTTTACTAACCTGTCAGTCAAACAAATAAGGTGCCCAACGGGATGTTAATGGGTGCAAGATGCCGGCCGCACCCACCGCCGTTCGTGCCCAGCGCCGCCTTTCCGGACTTCTGCGCCGCCTCCTAATCCTCTGTGCTCTCCCTCCCTCCCCCCTCCTCCTGCTGTAAGATCTCGCGCATACGGGGGTTGAGCGAAGTGCCGGCGCATGCGCACTTCGCTGTAAGCAGCCAAATGGAGAAGTCTGCACGGGCGCATCAGGCAGAGCCCTGTGCGCAAGCGCGAGAGCTTACAGCAGAAGGAGGGGGGAGGGAGGTAGAGCGAGAGGCGGCACAGAGGATTAGGAGGCGGTGCAGAAGTCCGGAAAGGCGGCGCTGGGCACGAACGGCGGCGGGTGCGGCCGGCATCTTGCACCCATTAACATCCCCTTGGGCACCTTATTTGTTTGACTGACAGGTTAGTAATAGCTGTTTTTTAGCTAAATAAGCCCACAGATGACATTTATAAGCCCACATTAGGAATCGTGAAGACGCCCTGAACATCAGCATATGTTTAGCTGACAGGGGTGAAACCTGGTGACAGAATCCCTTTAAAGAAATTACTGTTTCTAGCTGCTGTGGACTAGCAGCTAGAAACAGTAATTTCTTTAATGTGTTATGTTATAGAGACTGAGCTCTCAGCATGCTTAGCCAGTCAGTAATTTTCATAGTGCTGTTATGATTTATGGACACAGCTCTCAGCATGCTTAGCCAGCCTTCTATCTGGCTGTGCTTCTTGAGAGTCACAGTCCACAGGCTCAGAAACAGCCAGATAGAAGGCTGGCTAAGCATGCTGAGAGCTGTGTCCATAAATCATAACAGCACTATGATTGCCCTCCCTTCCAACTGGATGAGTTTATCTGATACCTGCCCTGCTCCAGAAGCTCCTGCTGTCTCACGGGCTGGTGTGGCTGAGCGCTGTGGGCCGTGTGCTGGTCGAAACTGCTGAGCAGGTTGTACACAGCGCAGCGTGCAGGAGGGATAACCGCGGGCGCACTGAGGTCATATCCAGCAGGCCGGCATTACAGGAACCGCACCAGCTGCTCTGACGTCCTCCCGCCGGATATCCTGTGACGTATATCCGGCGGCAGGACGTCAGAGGAGCTGGTGCTGTTCCTGTAATCCCGCGGCCCGCCGAATATGACCTCAGTAGTGATAGGAAGTTCAGATCTTTCAGATGAATCGGTTCATGAATCAGATCTTCGGTTCACTTGCTGAGTCGCTGACTGCTGAGCTGACTCGCAAGTGAACCGAAGACTCTAGGTGCCGGTGCGCATGCGCAGATGCTATCCATCCGATTCACTTGCTGCTGCTGACTCAGTCGGCTCTTCAGCTCTCTAATGAGTGAGTCCGGATCAGGAAGAGTGATTGATTATAGTGATAGTGAAGGGAAGCTGAGGCTGACTCCGGAAAGGAGGACTCAGGAGCTGTCACTGTGGTGTGCATTGTTGTCTGTTGTGCATTGTTACCCACAGTGACAACAGTCTGACACTGACAGTAGTACAACGAACCAAGTGAAGTGAGATGTGAATGCACGCACAGGGAAAACTATGTGCTGAACTGATAACAGTATTACAGTAACACAGTCACTGGCTGATAATAAAATAGTCCCCACAGTCCCCACTTAACGGAATCCATAAAGGAGATGTGAACCCACCCTTAGTTATATAGCTACTGAATGAGATGCCTTTAACATATATATCTCCTGAGAAGCCAATTTGATCCTAAAGGGTTAATTCAACCTGTAATCTAAACTCTGTGTCATCTGTCACTTCTCTTATCTCTCTGCTCCTGTCAAAGGCGTACATAGAAATCACTGGGCCCCATAGCAAGAATCTAAATTGGGCCCCCATTCCCCTTTTATAGCCCCTCCCACTACCCATTCCAGGCCTCTCTCTTTGTTCCATGAACTATGTTCGCTGCTGTTTTATAATTTATGCCATCAGGGCCAGATTGGGATTACAAAACAGGCCTGGCACACAAACGAGGTATAATAGATACAGTGTGTACAGATGTATAGTGTATACAGCAGTGTTCTGATATGTGAGGAACGTGGTATAATATATGCAGTGTGTACAGGTATATAGTATATACAGCAGTGTACTGATATATGAGGTATAAATTACAGCTCGTACCTCACATATCAATCCAATACTGTATATACAATATACCTGTACACACCATCTATTATACCTCGTACCTAACATATCAGTACACTGCTGTATATACAATATATCTATACACACTGCATATATTATACCTTGTACCTCACATATCAGTACACTGCAATATATATTATATATCTGTACATATTGCATCTATAATACTGTTTAATATATGCAGTGTGTGTGTGTGTGTGTGTGTGTATATATATATATATATATATAGATGTGAGGCATACAAGGTATAATACTGTAGATGCAGTGTTTATAGAAATATGTGGTCAGTTATACATTATAGTCACTGTGTGTGTGAAGTACATGAGGTAGTGGTCACTGTAACTGTCTGAAGTATTATACATGAGTGAGCAATGAGTAAAAACAGGGCATGGAGGGGGGGTAAATGATGAAAAGTGGAGGACCTCCTCTTACCAGTCTGTATGGATCAATGCAGAGCTGATTGTGAACTTCTAATACTTGCTGTTAGGGGTTGAAGGACCTGTGATGATGTCATCACAGGTCCTGGCAGATGTACCTTTCAAACCTAGGAACTACACCATTTTTGGTGCAGTTCCTTTGCTAGATTCTGCAGGACCTGTGATGTTGAAGATGATGTCATCACAGGTCCTGGCAGATGCACTGTTCTAACCTGGGAACTACACTTTACACTGTGCAATTCCCTTACAGGACCTGTGAAGACTCCCTGTACTACTCAGATGACTCAGAGCTGCTAGTGCTTGCCTTGCCTCAGCTCTGATTGGTTGGTGGGCGGGGAGGGGAGGGGCTGGCAGAAGCAGCTTCCACTCTAGGGTCATATTACGCTCCTCCCGAGTCCCTCCCTCAGGCTCCTCCCTGCTGCCAGCTTGAGGTGAGCGTCTCTGCATTGTCTGTGTGCTATGTGACGCTGTGTACAACAGAGGACTTTTAACCCTCCCGACGGCCTTTTGGCTGGCAGATGGGCCTATTTTATGGTAGGGGCCTGGAGCTGCAGCTCCATCAGCCCCTACGTTAATCCGGCCCTGCTGCCAACCCAGTGGCCAAACTGCATTATTGTCTTCTTCTATGCTGTAGGTCCTAGAGTCACATGGTCCATTTCGTAGGTCCTCATGACACTGCTGTAAAATACTGATATATTAATTGCATTTGTTATTGCAGGTGGTGGCTCTCTCAGCATTTGTTGCTGGCCTCTGGTGATAATCTTGAAGGAAAAGAAAATCCAGCACTTCGTATCTTTGCTTGACGGTGTTTATTACACAAACCAAAGTGTAAGCGGTAACGGAACTCTCAAAGTGCAAGCCCCAATGCGGTCTACATGTTTCGAACCAGATGGTTCTTAATCATGACCTCCACAATAAATTTCCAACACAGTATATATATAGACGTGAACTTAACAAATCCCTCCCCTATTAAACTAGCAGGGCGGTGCTGGTCATCCCAGGTGTTATAATTAAAAGTGTTCACAGAAATTTAAGTGCACAGAAACACATTTAAAGTTAAAATCCAGAATAAGCCGTTATAAACAGACATTTCATAGTATAAAGTCCAGCAGGTAGAGAGGAAAAATAAAGACAAAGACAGGTCAGGGACATGAAAAAGTAAATAAATAAATAACTCAATATAAATATATTGAGAGATCCCAAAATAGAGGAAAACCGCTCCGTCTGAACACTCCTCTATATCTGCTGGCTACAATACATCACAGTTCAATTAGGCTATATATTAATATTCTTCAAAGTTGCAACATGGTATGATTTAATGCTATTAGTAAATGTACATGAGTTCTTTTCTCTGATTTAGTCCTGCAGGGCGTCATAGAAGCTTCTCAGTATATCTCCTGTATCCTTGATATATCCCGGTGTTCTCTTGACAAGAGGTTGTAGAATTGTATCTAGCCATTGGCCCAATTTCTCTGTCAGAGAACCAATTCCCGAGACTATAGGGCGGAGCGGTGGTGGGAAAAGACCTTTGTGAACCTTGGGTAAGGCATGTATAATAGGGGTAACTGGACACTGTACATTTAAATATTGAAAATCACTATGGGAAAAAATTCCCAAATTTCTACCTTCTTGCAGAATGTCCATTAACTCCCTACGATAACACTCCAAGGGATTGGAGTCCAACTTACAATATGTAGTTGTGTCCCCCAAAATTTGCAACATTTGTTGATGGTACACTGTTTTGTCTAAAACCACCACCGCGCCGCCCTTGTCTGCCATTTTAATGACAATGTCTTCTCTGTCTTTTAATTCTCCCATGGCGATTTTTTGCAATTTGGTGAGGTTACCATTTCTATTGGCATGGCTTTTATTGTCTACCATGTCAGCATTAATTTGCATTAATTCTCTCTCTATTATTTCTTGGAATGTGTCCATTCCATTACTCCGTGATTTAAGAGGATAGAAAGTCGGGTTTTTCACCTGAAAATTCACCGTATTTTGTTCACATATATCATCTGAGACTCCCTGCAAACTATGCAATTGCAATAAAGTAATCTGTTCCCGAAATGAGAAACCTGCATAATAATTTTGCTGATGTTCAACAATCGCATCTGTCACTGAGTCTGAACTGTTCCCAACCTCACTGAAATGTTTTTTTACCGTAAGTAATCTGATGAATTTATTAATATCCAGTAGGGTTGAGAACAGATCAAAGTCAGTGGCAGGGACAAAATTCAAACCCAAACTCAACAATTCCAATTGTGGTCTAGTTAAAACAGCCGCTGATAAATTTATCACTTCATGTGTTTGAGTCACTGTTTTCTTTGAAACCGGGTAGCCATATTGTGTGCTTTTCTTGTTATGTTTTCTTCCTCCTCTTCTGACTCGTTTTTTGACTGGTTTTTAGACTTCATTTTTGATTTTTTGTAATATGAGGACTGAGCTCCTGTAGTATTACTTTTTGTGTCCATTTTTTCAGTTGATTGAATTTCCATGCTGGTCTCAAAGCCCTCGTAATCTGATGAGTCAAAACTGACAGTTGCGGTTTTTGTGCGCTTTTTTGATTGTAGTTGTTTTTTCTTCGTATTTTTCAGTATGGATTTTGGAGTTTGATAGGGATTCTCTCTGCGTCCCCATTCGTACACTTGATCCTTGTCATAATCGTATAAATCCCTTTGAAACTTTTTATGTTTTAACTCAATGATATGTTCCTCAGCTTCTTTGATGTTGTTATTAGCTTTTAGTAATAGTTCATCATATTTGTGGGTGGATTCATATTGAGACATGGATTGCTTACATTTTTCTATTTCTGGTTGTATCAAAACCATTTTTTCTGCCTCATATTCAACTATCAACCTCATAAGTTTGAACGAGCAATCATTGAGTATATTATTCCATGTTTGTACAAAAGCATTCGAGTATACAATGGAACAGATTACTTTATTGCAATTGCATAGTTTGCAGGGAGTCTCAGATGATATATGTGAACAAAATACGGTGAATTTTCAGGTGAAAAACCTGACTTTCTATCCTCTTAAATCACGGAGTAATGGAATGGACACATTCCAAGAAATAATAGAGAGAGAATTAATGCTGACATGGTAGACAATAAAAGCCATGCCAATAGAAATGGTAACCTCACCAAATTGCAAAAAATCGCCATGGGAGAATTAAAAGACAGAGAAGACATTGTCATTAAAATGGCAGACAAGGGCGGCGCGGTGGTGGTTTTAGACAAAACAGTGTACCATCAACAAATGTTGCAAATTTTGGGGGACACAACTACATATTGTAAGTTGGACTCCAATCCCTTGGAGTGTTATCGTAGGGAGTTAATGGACATTCTGCAAGAAGGTAGAAATTTGGGAATTTTTTCCCATAGTGATTTTCAATATTTAAATGTACAGTGTCCAGTTACCCCTATTATACATGCCTTACCCAAGGTTCACAAAGGTCTTTTCCCACCACCGCTCCGCCCTATAGTCTCGGGAATTGGTTCTCTGACAGAGAAATTGGGCCAATGGCTAGATACAATTCTACAACCTCTTGTCAAGAGAACACCGGGATATATCAAGGATACAGGAGATATACTGAGAAGCTTCTATGACGCCCTGCAGGACTAAATCAGAGAAAAGAACTCATGTACATTTACTAATAGCATTAAATCATACCATGTTGCAACTTTGAAGAATATTAATATATAGCCTAATTGAACTGTGATGTATTGTAGCCAGCAGATATAGAGGAGTGTTCAGACGGAGCGGTTTTCCTCTATTTTGGGATCTCTCAATATATTTATATTGAGTTATTTATTTATTTACTTTTTCATGTCCCTGACCTGTCTTTGTCTTTATTTTTCCTCTCTACCTGCTGGACTTTATACTATGAAATGTCTGTTTATAACGGCTTATTCTGGATTTTAACTTTAAATGTGTTTCTGTGCACTTAAATTTCTGTGAACACTTTTAATTATAACACCTGGGATGACCAGCACCGCCCTGCTAGTTTAATAGGGGAGGGATTTGTTAACCACCTCCGGACCGCCTAACGCAGGATCGCGTTCCGGAGGTGGCAGCGCTGCGCACAGTCACGCATATACGCGTCATCTCGCGATGGCCGAGATTTCCTGTGAACGCGCGCACACAGGAACGGAAGGTAACAGAGTTGATCTCCAGCCTGCCAGCGGCGATCGTTCGCTGGCAGGCTGGAGATGTGTTTTTTTTAACCCCTAACAGGTATATTAGACGCTGTTTTGATAACAGCATCTAATATACCTGCTACCTGGTCCTCTGGTGGTCCCCTTTGTTTGGATCGACCACCAGAGGACACAGGTAGCTCAGTAAAGTAGCACCAAGCACCACTACACTACACCCCCCCCCCCCCCCCCGGTCACTTATTAACCCCTTATTAGCCCCTGATCACCCCTGATCACCCCATATAGACTCCCTGATCACCCCCCTGTCATTGATTACCCCCCTGTCATTGATCACCCCCCTGTAAAGCTCCATTCAGATGTCCGCATGATTTTTACGGATCCACTGATAGATGGATCGGATCCGCAAAACGCATCCGGACGTCTGAATGAAGCCTTACAGGGGCATGATCAATGACTGTGGTGATCACCCCATATAGACTCCCTGATCACCCCCTGTCATTGATTACCCCCCTGTCATTGATTACCCCCCTGTAAAGCTCCATTCAGACGTCCGCATGATTTTTACGGATCCACTGATAGATGGATCGGATCCGCAAAACGCATCCGGACGTCTGAATGAAGCCTTACAGGGGCATGATCAATGACTGTGGTGATCACCCCATATAGACTCCCTGATCACCCCCCTGTAAAGCTCCATTCAGATGTCCGCATGATTTTTACGGATGCACTGATAGATAGATCCGATCCGCAAAACGCATCCGGACGTCTGAATGAAGCCTTACAGGGGCATGATCAATGACTGTGGTGATCACCCCATATAGACTCCCTGATCACCCCCCTGTAAAGCTCCATTCAGATGTCCGCATGATTTTTACGGATGCACTGATAGATGGATCCGATCCGCAAAACGCATCCGGACGTCTGAATGAAGCCTTACAGGGGCATGATCAATGACTGTGGTGATCACCCCCCTGTCATTGATTACCCCCCTGTAAAGCTCCATTCAGATGTCCGCATGATTTTTACGGATGCACTGATAGATGGATCGGATCCGCAAAACGCATCCGGACGTCTGAATGAAGCCTTACAGGGGCATGATCAATGACTGTGGTGATCACCCCATATAGACTCCCTGATCACCCCCCTGTAAAGCGCCATTCAGATGTCCGCATGATTTTTACGGATGCACTGATAGATGGATCCGATCCGCAAAACGCATCCGGACGTCTGAATGAAGCCTTACAGGGGCATGATCAATGACTGTGGTGATCACCCCCCTGTCATTGATCAACCCCCTGTAAAGCTCCATTCAGATGTCCGCATGATTTTTACGGATGCACTGATAGATGGATCGGATCCGCAAAACGCATCCGGACGTCTGAATGAAGCCTTACAGGGGCGTGATCAATGACTGTGGTGATCACCCCATATAGACTCCCTGATCACCCCCCTGTCATTGATTACCCCCCTGTAAAGCTCCATTCAGATGTCCGCATGATTTTTACGGATGCACTGATAGATGGATCGGATCCGCAAAACGCATACGGACGTCTGAATGAAGCCTTACAGGGGCGTGATCAATGACTGTAGTGATCACCCCATATAGACTCCCTGATCACCCCCCTGTCATTGATTACCCCCCTGTCATTGATTACCCCCCTGTAAAGCTCCATTCAGACGTCCGCATGATTTTTACGGATCCACTGATAGATGGATCGGATCCGCAAAACGCATACGGACGTCTGAATGAAGCCTTACACGGGCGTGATCAATGACTGTGGTTATCACCCCATATAGACTCCCTGATCACCCCCCTGTCATTGATCACCCCTCTGTAAGGCTCCATTCAGACATTTTTTTGGCCCAAGTTAGCGGAATTTTTTTATTTTTTTCTTACAAAGTCTCATATTCCACTAACTTGTGTCAAAAAATAAAATCTCACATGAACTCACCATACCCCTCACGGAAACCAAATGCGTAAAATTTTTTAGACATTTATATTCCAGACTTCTTCTCACGCTTTAGGGCCCCTAGAATGCCAGGGCAGTATAAATACCCCACATGTGACCCCATTTCGGAAAGAAGACACCCCCAGGTATTCCGTGAGGGGCATATTGAGTCCATGAAAGATTGAAATTTTTGTCCCAAGTTAGCGGAACGGGAGACTTTGTGAGAAAAAAATTAAAAATATCAATTTCCGCTAACTTGTGCCAAAAAAAAAAAATTTCTATGAACTCGCCATGCCCCTCATTGAATACCTTGGGGTGTCTTCTTTCCAAAATGGGGTCACATGTGGGGTATTTATACTGCCCTGGCATTCTAGGGGCCCCAAAGCGTGAGAAGAAGTCTGGTATCCAAATGTCTAAAAATGCCCTCCTAAAAGGAATTTGGGCCCCTTTGCGCATCTAGGCTGCAAAAAAGTGTCACACATCTGGTATCGCCGTACTCAGGAGAAGGTGGGGAATGTGTTTTGGGGTGTCATTTTACATATACCCATGCTGGGTGAGAGAAATATCTTGGTCAAATGCCAACTTTGTATAAAAAAATGGGAAAAGTTGTCTTTTGCCAAGATATTTCTCTCACCCAGCAAGGGTATATGTAAAATGACACCCCAAAACACATTCCCCAACTTCTCCTGAATACGGCGATACCACATGTGTGACACTTTTTTGCAGCCTAGGTGGGCAAAGGGGCCCATATTCCAAAGAGCACCTTTAGGATTTCACAGGTCATTTACCTACTTACCACACATTAGGGCCCCTGGAAAATGCCAGGGTAGTATAACTACCCCACAAGTGACCCCATTTTGGAAAGAAGACACCCCAAGGTATTCCGTGAGGGGCATGGCAAGTTCCTAGAATTTTTTATTTTTTGTCACAAGTTAGTGGAAAATGCAGATTTTTTTTTTTTTTTTTTTTCATACAAAGTCTCATATTCCACTAACTTGTGACAAAAAATAAAAACTTCCATGAACTCACTATGCCCATCAGCGAATACCTTGGGGTCTCTTCTTTCCAAAATGGGGTCACTTGTAGGGTAGTTATACTGCCCTGGCATTCTAGGGGCCCAAATGTGTGGTAAGGAGTTTGAAATCAAATTCTGTAAAAAATGACCTGTGAAATCCGAAAGGTGCTCTTTGGAATATGGGCCCCTTTGCCCACCTAGGCTGCAAAAAAGTGTCACACATCTGGTATCCCCGTACTCAGGAGAAGGTGGGGAATGTGTTTTGGGGTGTCATTTTACATATACCCCTGCTGGGTGAGAGAAATATCTTGGCAAAAGACAACTTTTCCCATTTTTTTATACAAAGTTGGCATTTGACCAAGATATTTCTCTCACCCAGCATGGGTATATGTAAAATGACACCCCAAAACACATTCTCCAACTTCTCCTGAGTACGGAGATACCAGATGTGTGACACTTTTTTGCAGCCTAGGTGGGCAAAGGGGCCCATATTCCAAAGAGCACCTTTCGGATTTCACTGGCCATTTTTTACAGAATTTGATTTCAAACTCCTTACCACACATTTGGGCCCCTAGAATGCCAGGGCAGTATAACTACCCCACAAGTGACCCCATTTTGGAAAGAAGACATCCCAAGGTACTCGCTGATGGGCATAGTGAGTTCATGGAAGTTTTTATTTTTTGTCACAAGTTAGTGGAAAATTATGATTTTTTTTTTTTTTTTTTTTCTTACAAAGTCTCATATTCCACTAACTTGTGACAAAAAATAAAAACTTCCATGAACTCACTATGCCCATCAGCGAATACCTTGGGGTGTCTTCTTTCCAAAATGGGGTCACTTGTGGGGTAGTTATACTGCCCTGGCATTCTAGGGGCCCAAATGTGTGGTAAGGAGTTTGAAATCAAATTCTGTAAAAAATGACCTGTGAAATCCGAAAGGTGCTCTTTGGAATATGGGCCCCTTTGCCCACCTAGGCTGCAAAAAAGTGTCACACATCTGGTATCCCCGTACTCAGGAGAAGGTGGGGAATGTGTTTTGGGGTGTCATTTTACATATACCCCTGCTGGGTGAGAGAAATATCTTGGCAAAAGACAACTTTTCCCATTTTTTTATACAAAGTTGGCATTTGACCAAGATATTTCTCTCACCCAGCATGGGTATATGTAAAATGACACCCCAAAACACATTCCTCAACTTCTCCTGAGTACGTAGATACCAGATGTGTGACACTTTTTTGCAGCCTAGGTGGGCAAAGGGGCCCACATTCCAAAGAGCACCTTTCGGATTTCACTGGTCATTTTTTACAGAATTTGATTTCAAACTCCTTACCACACATTTGGGCCCCTAGAATGCCAGGGCAGTATAACTACCCCACAAGTGACCCCATTTTGGAAATAAGAGACCCCAAGGTATTTCGTGATGGGCATAGTGAGTTCATAGAAGTTTTTATTTTTTGTCACAAGTTAGTGGAATATGAGACTTTGTAAGAAGAAAAAAAAATAAAAAAAAATCATAATTTTCCGCTAACTTGTGACAAAAAATAAAAAGTTCTATGAACTCACTATGCCCATCAGCGAATACCTTAGGGTGTTTACTTTCCGAAATGGGGTCATTTGTGGGGTGTTTGTACTGTCTGGCCATTGTAGAACCTCAGGAAACATGACAGGTGCTCAGAAAGTCAGAGCTGCTTCAAAAAGCGGAAATTCACATTTTTGTACCATAGTTTGTAAACGCTATAACTTTTACCCAAACCATTTTTTTTTTACCTAAACATTTTTTTTTTATCAAAGACATGTAGAACTATAAATTTAGAGCAAAATTTCTATATGGATCTCGTTTTTTTTGCAAAATTTTACAACTGAAAGTGAAAAATGTCATTTTTTTGCAAAAAAATCGTTAAATTTCGATTAATAACAAAAAAAGTAAAAATGTCAGCAGCAATGAAATACCACCAAATGAAAGCTCTATTAGTGAGAAGAAAAGGAGGTAAAATTCATTTGGGTGGTAAGTTGCATGACCGAGCAATAAACGGTGAAAGTAGTGTAGGTCAGAAGTGTAAAAAGTGGCCTGGTCTTTCAGGGTGTTTAAGCACTGGGGGCTGAGGTGGTTAAGTTCACGTCTATATATATACTGTGTTGGAAATTTATTGTGGAGGTCATGATTAAGAACCATCTGGTTCGAAACATGTAGACCGCATTGGGGCTTGCACTTTGAGGGTTCCGTTACCGCTTACACTTTGGTTTGTGTAATAAACACCGTCAAGCAAAGATACGAAGTGCTGGATTTTCTTTTCCTTCAAGTTTGTCAGCTGGGGTCTCATCCCTTCCGTGCACCTTCCAAACTGCAGATGCAGGTGAGCTGGACTTTTACCATTATATGTTCCTCTGGTGATAATGTCTCAGACTCCATGTTGTGGGAGGCTGGGCCTTCTAGGTCTTTTCTTGTGGTAGCCCTGGAAGAATATACAGGGCATGGAGGCATAGCCATGCCCTAGTGTCCGTGGGGCAGGACTTCTTGACCAGGTAAGTAGGACTGGTTGTGGCATAATGTGCATGCTAATTCAGTCAAAGCAAAAAAGGGGGGAATTATAAACTTGAAGGAGAGAACCATCACTTCCACCTATGAGTTGTGATCTTTTACTGGACTGATTGCAACTTTTAGAGGGGTGTTCCAGTTACTACAAGTTATCCTCTATCCACTGGCTATGATTATTACTAACTGATCAGCGGGGGTCCCACTGATTAGCCCCCATGGCAGGATAAGCATACTCCCCGCCTTTCCATTCATTATTTATGGGACTGCTGCTCCACTAGGAAAAGGGAATGGGACACCCAGGGATCAGTGGGGGTCCCAGCGGTTGGACCCTCACTCATCACTTGGATAACTTTAGTAAAAAGTACTGTGTCTCTCCTCCTTGACTATATGTATCCTGTTTATGTGTCAGACTGTTGCCAATTTGGGCTGTGATTTGTTGGGTGGGTGCTGTTACATATTAATAAAAAAAAAAAATGCAAAAACACCATGAGAGAAATACAGTCCTGATCAAAAGTTTAAGACCACTTGAAAAATGGCAAAAAAAATCATATTTTACATTGTTGGATCTTAACAAGATTCCAAGTAGAGCTTCAACATGCAACAAGAAGAAATGGGAGTGAGACAAAACTTTTTTTGAGCATTCAATTTAATGAAAATAACTATTAAACTGAAACAGGCTGTTTTTCAGCTGATCGAAAGTTTAGGACCACATGCCTTTAAAAGGCCAAATCTGTGCAAAGATGTGGATTCATTGTCATTTTCTGTCAGGTAGTCACACGTTGTGATGGCAAAGGCAAAAAAAACTCTCCCTTTTTGAACGTGGTCGGGTTGTTGAACTGCATAAGCAGGGTCTCTCACAGCGCGCCATCGCTGCTGAGGTGGGACGCAGTAAGACAGTCATTTGGAATTTCTTAAATGATCCTGAGGGTTATGGAACAAAAAAGTCAAGTGGAAGACCCAAAAAAATTTCATCAGCACTGAGCCGGAGGATCCAATTGGCTGTCCGTCAAGACACTGGACGATCCTCGACCCAAATTAAGGCCCTTACTGGTGCTGACTGCAGCCCCATAACCATCAGACGGCATCTGAGACTGAAGGGCTTCAAAAACAAAAAAACGTCTTCAAAGACCTCGTCTCCTTGAACGCCACAGAACTGCTCATTTGGACTCTGCAAGAGAGCACCAAACATGGGACATTCAAAGGTGGAAGAAAGTTTTATTCTCTGATGAGAAAAAAATTAACCTTGATGGTCCTGATGGTTTCCAACGTTACTGGCATGACAAGCAGATCCCACCTGAGATGTTTTCTACGCGCCACAGTGGAGGGGGCGCCATAATGGTCTGGGGTGCTTTTTCCTTCAGTGGAACAATGGAGCTTCAGGAAGTGCAGGGGCATCAAACGGCCGCTGGCTATGTCCAGATGTTGCAGAGAGCATTCCTCATGACTGAGGGCCCTCGTCTGTGTGGTAACGACTGGGTTTTCAAACAGGACAACGCTACAGTACACAATGCCCGCAGGACAAGGGACTTTTTCCAGGAGAATAACATCACTCTTTTTGCCCATCCTGCATGTTCCCCTGATCTAAATCCAATTGAGAACCTTTGGGGATGGATGGCAAGGGAAGTTTACAAAAATGGACAACAGTTCCAGACAGTAGATGGCCTTCGTGCGGCCGTCTTCACCACTTGGAGAAATGTTCCCACTCAACTCATGGAAACGCTTGCATCAAGCATGCCGAAACGAATTTTGGAAGTGATAAACAATAACGGCGGAGCTACTCATTACTGAGTTTATGTTTGGAAGTTGGATTTCTGTTTTGGGGGGGGTTTAGTTTTTTTTTGGAGGTGTGGTCCTAAACTTTTGATCAGCTGAAAAACAGCCTGTTTCAGTTTATTCGTTGTTTTCATTAAATTGAATGCTCAAAAAATGTTTTGTCTCACTCCCATTTCTTCTTGTTGCATGTTGAAGCTCTACTTGGAACCTTGTTAAGATACAGCCATGCTAAATATGATTTTTTGCCATTTTTCAAGTGGTCTTAAACTTTTGATCAGGACTGTATTTCATGAGAGGGATTTCAAAGTCAGTTTTCAGAAGTCTGTATTGCTGTAACTTGTGCCACAATTTATGAAATGTTGTACAACCTTTCATCAATTTGATAAGTTTGAAAATTCTGTTTTAAAGGGAACCTGTCACCGGGATTTGATGTAAAGAGCTGAGGACATGGGTTGCTAGATAGCCGCTAGCACATCCGCAATACCCAGTCCCCATAGCTCTGTGTGCTTTTATTGTGTAAAAAAAACTATTTGATCCATATGCAAATTAACCTGAGATGAGTCCTGTCCCTGACTCATCTCACATACAGGACTCATCTCAGGTTAATTTACATATATATCAAATCGGTTTTTTTTACACAATAAAAGCACACAGAGCTATGAGGACTGGGTATTGCGGATGTGCTAGCGGCCATCTAGCAACCCATGTCCTCAGCTCTATACACAAAATCCCAGTGACAGGTTCCCTTTAAATCAGATCAACAAGCTAAGGCCTCTTTCACACGACAGTATGGCTTTTTCAGTGTTTTGCGATCCGTTTTAAACGGATCCGTTGTTCCGTTTTTTGTTTCCGTTGTGTTTCCGTTTCCGTTCCGTTTTTCCGTTCCGTTTTTCCGTATGGCATATACAGTATACAGTAATTTCATAGAAAAAATTGGGCTGGGCATAACATTTTCAATAGATGGTTCCGCAAAAAACGGAACGGATACGGAAGACATACGGATGCATTTCCGTATGCATTCTGTTTTTTTGCGGACCCATAGACTTTAATGGAGCCACAGAACGTGATTTGCGGCCAAATATAGGACATGTTCTATCTTTCAACGGAACGGAAAAACGGAAATACGTAAACGGAATGCATACGGAGTACATTCAGTTTTTTTTGCGGAACCATTGAAATTAATGGTTCCGTATACGGACCGTATACGGACCGCAAAAAACGGCCTGCAAAACGGAAAAAAAAAAACGGTTGTGTGAAAGAGGCCTAAGGTTACTTTCACATGTTAAACTTTTCCAGCACTGAGTTCCGTCCTAGGGGCTCAATACCGGAAGAAAACAGATCAGTTTTATCCTAATGCATTCTGAATCGAGAGCAATCCGTTCAGTATGCATCAGGATCTCTTCAGTTCAGTCACTAAACGGTTTTTGGATGGAGAAAATACCGCAGCATGCTGCGGTATTTTCTCCGTCCAAAATTCCGGAACACTTGCTGGAATGCCGGATCTGGCATTATATTCCATTTAAATGCATTAATGCAGGACCCGGCTCCAAGTGTTCCAGAAAAACGGATCCGGTTTTGCGCTCAGCGCATGCGCAGACCTTTAAAAATGTGAAAAAGATAAATACCGGATCAGTTTTTCCGGATGACAACCAGAGAGACAAATCCTGTATTGCAATGCATTAGCGACCGGCATAAATCACCTAATTTAAAAAAAATGCATCATTCTAAGCAATTAGGAAATTTGTTAATCCTTTAAAGGGGTTTTCCGAGATATTTTTATAGATGACCTATCCTCAGGATAGGTCATCAATATCATATTGGCGGGGGTCCGACAGCCGACACCCCACCAATCAACTCTATGAAGAGAAGGCTGCTTGCTGTGCCAGGCAACCTTCCCTTCATTGTTTACCTGCTCGCCATCGACATCTCTGAGGTGAGCAGGTGTAACTATAAGAAGCCATCCTATACACTTGAATGGGAAAGAGCCGTCCCATTGAAATAAATGGGACGGCTTCTTGTAATTACACCTGCTCATCGCTGCGATTTAGACGGCGAACAGGTAAACAATGAAGGGAAGGCAGAGCCGGCATGGCGCACGGCCTTCTCTTCACCCAGCTGATTGGCAGGGGTGCCGGGTGTTGGACCCCCACCGATCTGATATTCATGACCTATCCTGAAAATAGGTCATCAATAAAAAAAAAATCTCGGAAAACTCTTTTAAGTGCGTTACAGCAATTAACACAAAACTGAGGTGAAATTTAAAAGTTTCAGTTTTTGGCCAGATTTTCAATTTTAATCATTTTTTGGAAAGACAGCAGGCATTAGAACCAGAGACTTACATTTATTACCCCGATTCTGCAGCTTTGAAAAATAATCCTATATGCGGTCCTATTATGCTACTTCACTACAAAACAGGCCTCAGAAATGAAATAGCTCCTTGTGGCTATTGGGGCTTCCATTTAAAGCATGTTTTCACCATTTCAGGCTTACAGAGGCTCCAAGGAGCTAAACATAGGAAACACTCCCAGAAGACCGAGTTTTGGAAACCAATCCCCTCAAACAAGTCATCTTGGGGTGTAGTGAACATTTTGACCCCACAGGTGTTTCATACAATTTATCAGAACTGGGCCAGGAAAATTCAAAAAAGGCATTTTTCCCAATAATATGTAGTTTCATCTCAAAAGTTTTTACTCTCTCAAGGGTTAATGAGAGCAAAAGCACCTAACAAATTGCTACACAATTTCTCCCAAGTATGGAAATACACTATATGTTAGCATAAATTGGGCAGCACGGTGGCTCAGTGGTTAGCACTAGTGCCTTGCAGTGCTGGGGTCCTGGGTTTGAATCCGACCAAGGACAACATCTGCATGGAGTTTGCATGGGTTCCTCCCACACTCCAAAGACATACTGATAGGGAAGTTAAGATTGTGAGCTCCACTGGAGACAGCAAGTGATACTGTCTGTAAAGCGCTGCGGAATATAGAAGCGCTATATAAGTGCATTAAATAAACTGCTGTTTTGGCACACGGCAGGGCTTAGAAGGAAAGGCTTTGGACCATGGATGTGGCTGACATGATTTTCTCATAGCCATGCCTATGTGTTTTTTTTTTACAGAAATGTGTGAGGACTTTTTTGTGGGACAAGCTGTAGTTTTTCTATTGGTAATTGCTTTCTGTTATTTATTTTGTAATAGGGTTCACTGTGTGGTATACAATTATGGTGATACCAAATGTATAGCTCTTTAAAGTTTTACTGCCTTTGCATTATAATATCACTTAAAAAAAAAAAACTAACAATCACTTATTTTTTGTGTCACTATATTCTAATATCCATAAAATTTTCATTGTCCCATTGAGGTAGTTGTGTGAGGGTTTGTTTTTCGTTGGAAGAGACATAAATTAGAATATCAATGAAAAGTTAATTTATTTCAGTAATTTAAATAAAAAAGTGAAACTCTTATATAGATTCATTACACAGAGCGTGACCTATTTCAATTTTTTATTTCTTTTAATGTTGATGATTATGGCTTATAGCAAATGGAAACCCAAAAGCCTGTATTTCAGAAAATTAGAATATTGTGAAAATATTAAATATTGTAGACTCATGGTTTCACACTCTAATCAGCTAATCAACAGAAAATACCTGCAAAGGCTTCCCAAGCCTTTAAATGGTCCATCGGTCTGGTTCAGTAGGCTACACAATCATGGGGAAGACTGCAGACTTGACAGTTGTCCAGAAGACAGTTATAGACACAAGGAGGGTAAGCCACAAATGGTCATTGCTGAAGAAGCCATTTGTTCACAGTGTGCTGTATCCAAGCATAATAATGGAAAGTTAATGAAAACGTGTGGTAGAAAAGGTGCACAGGCAAGAGGGATAACCGTGGGCTTAAAGGGATTGTCAAGAAAAGGCAATTCAAGAATTTGGAAGAGATTCACAAGGAGTGGACTGTGGCTGGAGTCAGTGCTTCAAAAGCCACCACACACAGACGGATCCAGGACATGAGCTACAGCTGTCACATTCTTTGTGTCAAGCCCCTCATGACCCAGAGACAATGCCAGAGGTGTGTTACCTGGGCTAAAGAGAAAAATGACTGGACGGTTGCTCAATAGTCCTGTCAAAGTCCTGTTTTCAGATGAAATTTAGCATTTTTCATTTGGAAATCAGGGTCTCAGAGTCTGGAGGAAGAGTGGAGAGGCACACCATCCAAGTTGATTGAGGTCCATTGTGAAGTTTTCAGAGTCAGTGATGGTTTGGGGAACAGGCAGAATAGGTGTCAGGAAGCAGATCAAGGGTCAAATCCAAAGGTAAGCTAAATAACAATAATAATACACAGCCTAAGGGACCAAAATCACAGGCAACCTGTAGCCAGCAGGTTGCCTGTATTTATAGTGGGGAGTGAGGATCATGTGACGTGGCCAGCGTCACATGACCGACAGACAGGCAAGTCGAGCACCGAGTGATCAGCTCGGCGCTCAAGGCAGACCTAGGAGCAGGGAGCCTCCCAGCTAGCAAAGCCGCCCTGGGAACGAGGCCGAACACAGATCCTCGCTCCCGAAGCTAAGCAGCAGGTCTGCGGCTGATGGGAGACCGAGTGCGCCTTCGGCGCCCCGTTACACAAACCTTATGGAGATGCTGAATTCATTTTCCAGCAGGACTTGGCACCTCCCCGCACTGCGAAACTAACCACAGTATCACTGTGCTTGATTGGCCAGCAAACTCGCCTGACCAAAACCCTATAGAAAATATATGGGGTATTGTCAAGAGATAGATGAGAGACTCCAGATCCAACAATGCAGATGAGCTGAAGGCCATTATCAAAGCAACCTGGCTTCCATAACACCTCTGCAGTGCTACAGGCTGATTGCCCCCATGTCACACCGCATTGATGCAGCAATTCATGCAAAAGGAGCCCTGACCAGGTAGTGAGTGCATATACTGTCAATATTTTTTAGTAGACCAATATTTCTGTATTAAAATAATATTTTAATTAGTCTTATATAATATTCTAATTTTCTGAGATACTGACATTTGGGTTTTCATTAGCTATATGCCATAATCATCAACATTAAAATAAATAAATACTTGAAATAGATCACTCTGTGTGTAATGAATCTATAGAATGTATGAGTTTTATGTATTAAATTACTGAACTTAAAGGGTTTCTATCACTTCGTTTCACATAATTAGCTGTCAGACACTAGCGATCCGCTAGTGTCTGCTCTGCCAAACCATCCTAATATAATTGCTTTTGGGGCAGCCGTTTTGCAAAAAAAAAGAACTTTTATAAATATGCTAATGAGCCTCTAGGTGCTATGGGGGCGTCATTAGCACCTAGAGGCTCGGTCTACCTTCACAAACTGCCGCCGCCCAGCACGTCCCTCCAGCCCGCCCATCTCCTCCGGAATGCGATCCTCCCTGTGAGCGTATGTATTCGGCGCATGCGCAGTGAATGTCTGACGCTTCCCTGCTCAGACATCTCCACTGCGCCTGCGCGATGACGTCATAGTGCTCCGAGGAACAGGAGCAGTGGAGATGTCTGAGCAGGGAAGCGGTCAGACATTCACTGCGCATGCGCCGAATACAGGCGCTCACAGGGAGGATCGCATTCCGGAGGAGATGGGCGGGCTGGAGGGACGCGCTGTGCGGCGGCATTTTATGAAGGTAGACCGAGCCTCTAGGTGCTAATGACGCCCCCATAGCACCTAGAGGCTCATTAGCATATTAATAAAAGTTCTTTTTTTAGCAAAACGGCTGCCTCAAAATCAATTATATTAGGATGGTTTGTTAGAGCAGACACTAGCGGATCGCTAGTGTCTGACAGCTAAATATGTGAAACGAAGTGATAGAAACCCTTTAATTCACTTTTTGATGATATTCTAATTTATTGAGATGCACCTGTAGTTTTTGTTAATACCATTTTGGGATACATATAACTTTTTGAAATTTTTTTATTCCAATGTTTGGGATGTGAGCAGAGGAGACAAAAAAATAGTAATTCCAAAATATTTTTTTAAATTTTTCTTTTTACTGCTACCATGTGCATTAAGTATTGTAATGTATTTTACTTGTTAGTACTACACTGACAGCTCGCCCATAGACCCTGGCATGGCCTATAGGCTTCTGTACACAGCAACCCCAGGGGCCATTTTCAGGCCTCCGTTTGCCAAGGCCACCATCAGCGCCCTGCAATCATGTGGGGATCCCAGGCGGGTACATAAGGATGCCCCTCCCTCTGTAAACCATTTTAATTCCACGTTTGCTATTGGCTGTGGCATTTAACGGGTTAAGACGGCCAGGAACTGAGCTACTTCTAATCTCGGCTTTTGCAGCAGGAGTCCAGCTGTGTATTATATTGTACAGGCTTACCTCCCAAGTCCATGCAATGGATAGGGGTTAAAGGGGAGTTTAACAGAAGTGCTGTATTAGTGGGCTCAGAGAAATTTTCTGTAATGTATAGGGGAACCTTCACTGTAACAGTGTAAACTAAAGGGTTAGACAGCAAAACAACGATCCAAAACACAGAAGCAAATCTACATCTGAATGACATCTGAGGAACTTTTGTTAGTCCTGACTTGAACCCAAAAGGACCTAAGATAAATAGTTCAAAGCAACAAGATATTAAAGTCCTTATTCACACATCAGTGTTTGGTTAGTGTTTTACAGCAATGATCATTATCCAAAACCAGGTGCAGGACCAAAGCACAGAACCGGTGAAAGGATTTACATGATACCTTATCTTGATCCACTACTGGTCTATCTAAATTACTGACGTGTGCTGCCATGTTCTTCACAAACAGCACAAGTATCCATTGTGAATAATGTGTTTATTCAAATATCATGTGGAAAAACAAAAGAAGCATGCACTACTTTGATCTGTGATGCAGACTAAGGCCTCATGCACATGACCGTAGTTCATTTTAATGGGGCCGCAAAAGATGCGGACAGCACTCCGTGTGCTGTCCGCATCCGTTGCTCTGTTCGATGGCCACGCAAAAAAAATATAACATGTCCTATTCTTGTCCGTTTTACGGACAAGAATAGGCATTTCTGCAATGGGCCGCCCGTTCCGTAAATTGCGGAAGGCACACAGGCGGCTTCCGTTTTTTGCGGACCGCAAAAAACGGCACGGTCGTGTGCATATAGCCTAAAAGTGCCTATTGAAGTCTGTCGGTACTTGAAAACCACTGACAGAGCTCAGATGGTATCCCTATTCTGACAGTAGTTTTCACTGACCGTTAGTAGGGGGTGCTCTGGAAATTCCTTTTTAGCCTCGCAGGGCACGTGGAATATGGATGACACTTGAAATGTTTCACACAGCAGACACCCGGGGCTAATGTCTGTGGTCGGCGATAACCAATCGCTGACATTTGACATCTCAGATGCTATAGTCACATGTGACCATGGCATCCAAGCGCTGAAAACCTGGGACCACCGCACTCCTGTGGCTGGAACGGCTCCCCTTGGCAGTGATCAGGGAGCCATTCTTTCCCTGCAGCAGCCCTAGTCCTCCTGAAGGATCCGAGACTGCCACAGTTATGCTCCTATGGAGACCCTGCCTGTGGCCGAGGCGCCTTAGGAATGTAGAGAATTTCTCATAGATTTCAATGACAATGCATTGGAGTCTATGAGAGATGCAATCTAAGGATAACATGTTCAAGTTCCCTAGGGGAACTTTAAAAGAAAAAAATTATAAATTCAAATCACCCTTCTTTCCCCAAAATTCAAATAAATAAACAATAAAAAAAATAAACATCATTGGCATCACTGGGTCCCCAGTGTGAATAGCGTAACTTAAATAAAAATGGCCTCACAAAAAATGAGCCCTCGCACAGCTCAGTAGATGTAAAAATAAAAAAGTTACGCGGGTCAGAATATGGCGATGAAAAAATTATATTTTTTTCCCCAATACACAAGAAAAAACTATACAAATGTGGTAATCATACTGACCCAAAGAATGAAGGGCATAGGTCAGTTTTACCACATAGGTAACTGCATTTTATTTTTTTCTAATTCCACCCTATTTGGAATTTTTTTTTTCAGCTTCCTGCTACATTGTATGCAACAGTGAATGGTGTCATTAGAAATTACAACTTGTCCTGCAAAAAAACAAGCCGGCTATGTAAACAGAAAAATAAAACGAACAAAAGCTCTGGTTCTGAGAAGGCCTGCAGTAAACAGAAACGCAAAAACAGCAAATCGCCATGTCCCTAAGGGGTTAGGGAAATCAAATGCAGGGCCGGTACAAGGCAGGGGCCGAAGGAGCGGGTGCCCTGGGCGCTACTATTTGCGGACAGGAGGGGGGCGCAGGCAGGGCCGCTGATAGGCCAGTACAGCTGGCCCAGTTGTACCGGGCCCGGCTGGCAGGGGGGCCCGGGCTGCCGACTCCCGAGCCATTTTAATTTTTTTGCTGCGCGCTTCTAAAGGTTAAAGGGGCGGGGACTGAGTCAGTGACGTCACGGGGGAAGCCTCTCTGGGCGGCGCTGTAATCGGCTGGTGCGCTGGAGGCCGGGGAGATCCTCCTGCTGCAGTGTTGTTGTGCCGAACGAGCGCTCAGGCTGGTGCTCCGGGGGTAGCGCAAGTTGGAAACGGCAGATCAAAGGGGGTGGATCAGGCTGATGTGCTGATATCGTAGTGGCGATCTCCAGTAACAGCAGGCAGTGTGGGGGCGGCGCTCACTCACTGACGTCACACGCTTCTCCTCCCACTAGGCGGCGCAGGCGCGTGACGTCAGTGAGTGAGCGCTGCCGCCCGCACTTGTTACTGGAGGGTGGAGGGAGGAGGCAGGAGCTGAATGTAAGGTCGGTATGTGTCATCCACAGATCCCCCTCTATAACAGTGCCATCCACAGATCCCCCCATAACAGTGCCATCCACAGATCCCCTCCATAACAGTGCCAGATCCACAGATCCTCTCCATAACAGTGCCATCCACAGATCCCCTCCATAACAGTGCCATCCACAGATCCCCTCCATAACAGTGCCATCCACAGATCCCCTCCATAACAGTGCCATCCACAGATCCCCTCCATAACAGTGCCATCCACAGATCCCCTCCATAAAAGTGCCATTCACAGATCCCCTCCATAACAGTGCCATTCACAGATCCCCTCCATAACAGCGCCATTCACAGACGACCCCCCAGCGCCATAAATATCACTTGTAGACAAATCTGCATGTTGTTTCAAGGCGGCGTCTGGAGAGGGGCCAAGGGCGGGGCCAGGGGTGTGGCTGAAGGAGGGATCAGGGGGTGGAGCTGAAGGGGGCCCCGTCATGTATGCTGTACGGGGCCCCATGATTTCTATCAGCGGCCCTAGGCGCAGGTGAAGTGCCAGCAGTGTACAGCTTCACTGTACCACATAAGCCAAGCGCCACTTGCTGTACTTGCTGTGCTTGCTGTGCTGAGTGCGCTCCTGCACCCGCCTACACCGTCCACACCAGCCATGTCAGCGCTGCTCCTTCTCTCCCCCTATGAATTTTGTGCCGACTGCGCTCCTGGCTCGGGCTCCCTTTCCTCCTCTGCGTTTCCTCGCCCCCCCCCCCCCCCCCCCCCATGGAGGATTCATTTGGTTGATACCACCGGCGTGCGCCGTGTGACGTCACGCGGCTCACGCCGGAGGCGAGGTGTGAGGTGAGAGAGGGAGGACTCGCGCAGCCTACAGGGAGCTGTGTCGGCGCGTGAAGAACAAGCCACGAGGAGCCTGCCTTCACTAGCTGCTACTCACACACAGACTGTAAAAAGTAAGAAAATAATGTAATACAAATAACAAACTAATTTTTTTCTTAAAAACGGGGGGGGGGGGGGGGGGGGGGGGGGCGCAGTTTGCCATCTTCGCCCTGGGCACCAAATGGCCTTGTCCCAGCCCTGATCAAATGTGTGTTCACTTTCTGTTATGGAGATGTAAAACATTTATTTTTTGTTCTAAGAGATATTTTTTTGTTTAATACTATTAGTTCATATGCCATACCATTAGCTGCATAGATACACTATATGGAGAAAAGTACCGTATTTGGACACCAATACATTATACCTACAGGAGCTTTCATGACATCCCATTCTAAATTCATAGGTATTAATTGGTTCCCCCCTTTGAAGCTAGAACATTCTTCTGGGAAGGCTTTCTACAAGATTTTGGATTGTGTCTGTGGGAATATTTGTCCTTTCATTCAGAAGAATATTTTTAACATACCAAAGGTGTTCGATGATGAGGATGGCGTTGAAGTCAGGGCAGTGTGCAGACTAGTCGAGTTCTTCCACACCAGCGTGCTTTGGGCACTGGGGCAGGCTCATACTGGAACAGAAAAAGGCCTTACCCAAACTGTACTCACAGAGGTGGAAGCATACAATTGTCCAAGATGTCTTGCTATGTGGAAGCATTTAGATTACTGGAAATAAGGATCCTAGGCCAACCCCTGAAAATCCGGCAGGTAATGTTCTCCTGGTATTCACCAAACCCAGACTCATCCATCAGAATGACAGACAGAGAATCATGTTCTACTGGAGTCTAGTGGTGGTATACTTTACACCACTGCATCTGACACTTGGCGTTGTGCTTGGTGATGTAAGGCTTGCATCCAGATGCTCGGCCATGGAAGTCCATGTCTTGAAGCTGCAGACACACAGGTTGGAGCTGAGGTTTGGAACTCTGCAATTGTCAGCAGACCATTGATGACTTTGAGGTGCGCTATGAGATGTTATTCCTAAATTCTTCCACTTTGTAATAATACCACTCACAGTTGATTGTGGCATATTTAGGAAGGAACACATTTCACAAACTGACATGTTTTTGTGTTTTTTTTGCCTTCCTTTAGATCAACTTGCAGGATGACAGGCCGAACTGGATGGACAAATGTCTTTTTTCGGCCTTATGTACTATGTTACTATGTAATGGTGGCATCTTGTTAAGCCTCATTCACACGTCCGTGCTCAAATCCGTGAGTAGGTGGTCAGTGATGCATCCGTGAACCTGTCCGTGAAGGACCCGTGTTGGGTCCGTGTGTCCGTTTTTTGCTGTCCATGTTGCATCCGTGTTTCACCGACACTGAACAGCTGAAAAATACTTTTCAAAGCATCTCTTCTTAATGATCCGTGACCCATAGACTATAATAGACTATTACGGACAAAATAGAGCATGTATCCGTGCTAAAAACACTGACCCATGGACCGTGCTAAAACACTGATGTCTGAATACACACATTAAAATGAATGGGGACGTGTGCTGTTCGTGGAGAACACGTACAGCACACGTCCGTGAAACACTGACGTGTGAATGAGGCTTTACAGTACCATGCTTGAATTTATTGAGCTCTTTAACCACTTACCGTCACACTAACGCCAAAAGGCGTCATCTCTGCGGCGCTCCCAGGTCACACTAACGCCGATTGGCGTCATCTCGCGTGAGCCGAGATTTCCTGTGAACGCGCGCACACAGGCGCGCGCGCTCACAGGAACGGAAGGTAAGAGAGTTGATCTCCAGCCTGCCAGCGGCGATCGTTCGCTGGCAGGCTGGAGATGTGATTTTTTTAACCCCTAACAGGTATATTAGACGCTGTTATGATTACAGCGTCTAATATACCTGCTACCTGGTCCTCTGGTGGTCCCCTTTGTTTGGATCGACCACCAGAGGACACAGGTAGCTCAGTAAAGTAGCACCAAGCACCACTACACTACACTACACCCCCCCCCCCCGTCACTTATTAACCCCTTATTAGCCCCTGATCACCCCATATAGACTCCCTGATCACCCCCCTGTCATTGATTACCCCCCTGTCATTGATCACACCCCTGTAAAGCTCCATTCAGACGTCCGCATGATTTTTACGGATCCACTGATAGATGGATCGGAACCGCAAAACGCACACGGACGTCTGAATGGAGCCTTACAGGGGCGTGATCAATGACTGTGGTGATCACCCCATATAGACTCCCTGATCACCCCCCTGTCATTGATTACCCCCCTGTCATTGATCACACCCCTGTAAAGCTCCATTCAGATGTCCGCATGATTTTTACGGATCCACTGATAGATGGATCGGATCCGCAAAACGCACACGGACGTCTGAATGGAGCCTTACAGGGGCGTGATCAATGACTGTGGTGATCACCCCATATAGACTCCCTCATCACCCCCCTGTCATTGATCACACCCCTGTAAAGCTCCATTCAGACGTCCGCATGATTTTTACGGATCCACTGATAGATGGATCGGATCCGCAAAATGCACACGGACGTCTGAATGGAGCCTTACAGGGGCGTGATCAATGACTGTGGTGATCACCCCATATAGACTCCCTGATCACCCCCCTGTCATTGATTACCCCCCTGTCATTGATCACCCCCCTGTAAAGCTCCATTCAGACGTCCGCATGATTTTTACAGATCCACTGATAGATGGATCGGATCCGCAAAACGCATACGGACGTCTGAATGGAGCCTTACAGGGGCGTGATCAATGACTGTGGTGATCACCCCATATAGACTCCCTCATCACCCCCCTGTCATTGATCACACCCCTGTAAAGCTACATTCAGACGTCCGCATGATTTTTACGGATCCACTGATAGATGGATCGGATCCGCAAAACACATACGGACATCTGAATGGAGCCTTATAGGGGGGTGATCAATGACAGGGGGGTGATCACCCCATATAGACTCCCTGATCACCCCCCTGTCATTGATCACCCCCCCTGTCATTGATCACCCCCCCTGTCATTGATCACCCCCCCTGTCATTGATCACCCCCCCTGTCATTGATCACCCCTCTGTAAGGCTCCATTCAGACATTTTTTTGGCCCAAGTTAGCGGAAATTATAATTTTTTTCTTACAAAGTCTCATATTCCACTAACTTGTGTCAAAAAATTTAATCTCACATGAACTCACCATACCCCTCACGGAATCCAAATGCGTAAAATATTTTAGACATTTATATTCCAGACTTCTTCTCACGCTTTAGGGCCCCTAGAATGCCAGGGCAGTATAAATACCCCACATGTGACCCCATTTCGGAAAGAAGACACCCCCAGGTATTCCGTGAGGGGCATATTGAGTCCATGAAAGATTGAAATTTTTGTCCCAAGTTAGCGGAACGGGAGACTTTGTGAGAAAAAAATAAAAAATATCAATTTCCGCTAACTTGTGCCAAAGAAAAAAAAATTCTATGAACTCGCCATGCCCCTCATTGAATACCTTGAGGTGTCTTCTTTCCAAAATGGGGTCACATGTGGGGTATTTATACTGCCCTGGCATTCTAGGGGCCCCAAAGCGTGAGAAGAAGTCTGGTATCCAAATGTCTAAAAATGCCCTCCTAAAAGGAATTTGGGCACCTTTGCGCATCTAGGCTGCAAAAAAAGTGTCACACATCTGGTATCGCCGTACTCAGGAGAAGTTGTGGAATATGTGTTGTATAAAAAAATGGGAAAAGTTGTCTTTTGCCAAGATATTTCTCTCACCCAGCATGGGTATATGTAAAATGACACCCCAAAACACATTCCCCAACTTCTCCTGAATACGGCGATACCACATGTGTGACACTTTTTTGCAGCCTAGGTGGGCAAAGGGGCCCATATTCCAAAGAGCACCTTTCGGATTTCACAGGTCATTTACCTACTTACCACACATTAGGGCCCCTGGAAAATGCCAGGGCAGTATAACTACCCCACAAGTGACCCCATTTTGGAAAGGAGACACCCCAAGGTATTCCATGAGGGGCATGGCGAGTTCCTAGAATTTTATATTTTTTGTCACAAGTTAGTGGAAAATGATGATTTTTTTTCTTACAAAGTCTCATATTCCACTAACTTGTGACAAAAAATAAAAACTTCCATGAACTCACTATGCCCATCAGCGAATACCTTGAGGTGTCTTCTTTCCAAAATGGGGTCACTTGTGGGGTAGTTATACTGCCCTGGCATTCTAGGGGCCCAAATGTGTGGTAAGGAGTTTGAAATCAAATTCTGTAAAAAATGACCAGTGAAATCCGAAAGGTGCTATTTGGAATATGGGCCCCTTTGCCCACCTAGGCTGCAAAAAAGTGTCACACATGTGGTATCTCCGTATTCAGGAGAAGTTGGGGAATGTGTTTTGGGGTGTCATTTTACATATACCCATGCTGGGTGAGAGAAATATCTTGGCAAAAGACAACTTTTCCCATTTTTTATACAAAGTTGGCATTTGACCAAGATATTTCTCTCACCCAGCATGGGTATATGTAAAATGACACCCCAAAACACATTCTCCAACTTCTCCTGAGTACGGAGATACCAGATGTGTGACACTTTTTTGCAGCCTAGGTGGGCAAAGGGGCCCATATTCCAAAGAGCACCTTTCGGATTTCACTGGCCATTTTTTACAGAATTTGATTTCAAACTCCTTACCACACATTTGGGCCCCTAGAATGCCAGGGCAGTATAACTACCCCACAAGTGACCCCATTTTGGAAAGAAGACATCCCAAGGTACTCGCTGATGGGCATAGTGAGTTCATGGAAGTTTTTATTTTTTGTCACAAGTTAGTGGAAAATGATGATTTTTTTTTTTTTTTTTTTTCATACAAAGTCTCATATTCCACTAACTTGTGACAAAAAATAAAAACTTCCATGAACTCACTATGCCCATCAGCGAATACCTTGGGGTGTCTTCTTTCCAAAATGGGGTCACTTGTGGGGTAGTTATACTGCCCTGGCATTCTAGGGGCCCAAATGTGTGGTAAGGAGTTTGAAATCAAATTCTGTAAAAAATTACCAGTGAAATCCAAAAGGTGCTCTTTGGAATATGGGCCCCTTTGCCCACCTAGGCTGCAAAAAATGTGTCACACATGTGGTATCTCCGTATTCAGGAGAAGTTGGGGAATGTGTTTTGAGGTGTCATTTTACATATTCCCATGCTGGGTGAGAGAAATATCTTGGCAAAAGACAACTTTTACCATTTTTTTATACAAAGTTGTCTTTTGCCAAGATATTTCTCTCACCCAGCATGGGTATATGTAAAATGACACCCCAAAACACATTCCCCAACTTCTCCTGAATACGGAGATACCACATATGTGACACTTTTTTGCAGCCTAGGTGGGCAAAGGGGCCCATATTCCAAAGAGCACCTTTCGGATTTCACTGGTCATTTTTTACAGAATTTGATTTCAAACTCCTTACCACACATTTGGTCCCCTAGAATGCCAGGGCAGTATAACTACCCCACAAGTGACCCCATTTTGGAAAGAAGACATCCCAAGGTATTCGCTGATGGGCATAGTGAGTTCATGGAAGCTTTTATTTTTTGTCACAAGTTAGTGGAATATGAGACTTTGTAAGAAAAAAAAATAAAAAATCATCATTTTCCGCTAACTTGTGACAAAAAGTAAAAAGCTCTATGAACTCACTATGCCCATCAGCGAATACCTTAGGGTGTCTACTTTCCGAAATGGGGTCATTTGTGGGGTGTTTGTACTGTCTGGGCATTGTAGAACCTCAGGAAACATGACAGGTGCTCAGAAAGTCAGAGCTGCTTCAAAAAGCGGAAATTCACATTTTTGTACCATAGTTTGTAAACGCTATAACTTTTACCCAAACCATTTTTTTTTTTATCAAAGACATGTAGAACAATAAATTTAGAGCAAAATTTATATATGGATGTCGTTTTTTTTTGCAAAATTTTACAACTGAAAGTGAAAAATGTCATTTTTTTGCAAAAAAATCGTTAAATTTCGATTAATAACAAAAAAAGTAAAAATGTCAGCAGCAATGAAATACCACCAAATGAAAGCTCTATTAGTGAGAAGAAAAGGAGGTAAAATTCATTTGGGTGGTAAGTTGCATGACCGAGCAATAAACCGCTAAAGTTGTGGAGTGCCGATTTGTAAAAAAGGGCCTGGTCTTTAGGGGGGTATAAACCTGTGGTCCTTAAGTGGTTAAGGTGCCTACACGTGATGTCAAAAAATCCACCAGAAAATATGCTACATAAAAAAAACTTCCCCCATGTTATCCTATGCCTATGGGGTTGAAAATTGTCAGTCCTTGCCCTGTGTTGTGACATTCTGCAGCATAAATAATGATGTGCTGCAGCTTTTCTGAAGTAGAACGTCTCCATTTATTTCAAGGGGGATCTCCGCACCACTGTGTTTTCTGGTGAACGTTTCCACCATGTGTGAAGGCACCCTAGGGTTTTGAGCACAAGGTGCGATAATGTCATGGTTAGAGGGGGAAAAAATAAACTACGGAGGTTCGTGGCGAAAAAAAATAGCCAGGCAATAAGTATGAAAAAAATCCTGCATTATGCAATTTGAAAAATTGCCAGAAGCACAAATAAATGCATCTCAAGTGTGAAAAAATGCCACTACAAAAGACCCCTTTGTCCTGCAGCAGGAAAAAAAACACACACACCAAAAGCCCTAAATAAAAACACTAGAAAAAACCAGCCAAAGCATATGTTCACATTTTTGAAACGCCACCTACATAATTCAGCGCAGAATCGTTTTTGTTTTGTTTTTTACAAGGTTTTTGTTTTTAACCAATGAGTATTTACTTCAATAGAAAACTGGATTTTCAACTCGGGGGGTTTTGGCACAAATTCGAACCAAAAAGTAGAAAAAAAGCAAAAAAAACACTGACATGAACGGAGCTACTTTTGGATGCTTTCTGTGCATTTCAAAAGACTATTTGGGAGCTGCTTTTGAGGCAGAAAAGTGTCAAAATCAGGGTTACAATCAGTGTGAACTTGCCCTAAGTGACAGCAGTCTGATAACGGCAGGACTACCCCTGAGTTAAGGAACTAATAGCACGCAATGGTCTCTACACCATGCCTCTAGTCAGTGTTAACGTTCCTTTCAGCACAGGGATGTTTCCTTTGATTTTATAAGGCCGTGATTTGTTGAACTTTGAATATTTTGCTATGAATAACTGGTAATAATTGAAGATGATTATCTTTATCTAGTAAGAACAAAATGTGATGACCCAGGGGCCCCAGCTGCAATGTAATGTGGATGACATTTGTCACTGACAGCTGCTCTGGGTTTTTCTTTAGCATTTCATCAATCAATCACTATTTGTCCAGACACAGCGAGTTCAATTAGAGATACTCGCAGCGTATGGCAGCTCCCGTTCTGACCTCCTCTCCTCTGACAAGATTGCAGGGCATTATAATGATTTTTAGGCTGTGTGTCTCTGCCAGACCTGGAATCTACTGAATTACACTGTAACCTTTATGGATGGCTTGATCTCAGCTCCAATCCCATGGCCCACAACGTGGAGCTTTATCTACAGGTTCAGACATGGAAGAGAACTTCCTGGGAGACATATACACTGCTCAAAAAAATAAAGGGAACACTTAAACAACACAATGTAACCCCAAGTCAATCACACTTCTGTGAAATCAAACTGTCCACTTAGGAAGCAATACTGAGTGACAATCAATTTCATATGCTGTTGTGCAAATGGGATACACAACAGGTGGAAATTATAGGCAATTAGCAAGACACCCCCAATAAAGGAGTGGTTCTGCAGGTGGTAACCACAGACCACTTCTCAGTTCCTATGCTTCCTGGCTGATGTTTTGGTCACTTTTGAATGCTGGCGGTGCTTTCACTCTAGTGGTAGCATGAGACGGAGTCTACAACCCACACAAGTGGCTCAGGGTAGTGCAGCTTATCCAGGATGGCACATCAATGCGAGCTGTGGCAAGAAGGTTTGCTGTGTCTGTCAGCGTAGTGTCCAGAGCATGGAGGCGATACCAGGAGATAGGCCAGTACATCAGGAGACGTGGAGGAGGCCGTAGGAGGGCAACAACCCAGCAGCGGGACCGCTACCTCCGCCTTTGTGCAAGGAGGAACAGGAGGAGCACTGCCAGAGCCCTGCAAAATGACCTCCAGCAGGCCACAAATGTGCATGTGTCTGCTCAAACGGTCAGAAACGGACTCCATGAGGGTGATATGAGGGCCCGACGTCCACAGGTGGGGGTTGGGCTTACAGCCCAACACCGTGCAGGACGTTTGGCATTTGCCAGAGAACACCAAGATTGGCAAATTCGCCACTGGCGCCCTGTGCTCTTCACAGATGAAAGCACGTTCACACTGAGCACATGTGACAGATGTGACAGAGTCTGGAGACGCCGTGGAGAACGTTCTGCTGCCTGCAACATCTTCCAGCATGACCAGTTTGGCATTGGGTCAGTAATGGTGTGGGGTGGCATTTCTTTGGAGGGCCGCACAGCCCTCCATGTGCTCGCCAGAGGTAGCCTGACTGCCATTAGGTACCGAGATGAGATCCTCAGACCCCTTGTGAGACCATATGCTGGTGCGGTTGGTCCTGGGTTCCTCCTAATGCAAGACAATGCTAGACCTCATGTGGCTGAAGTGTGTCAGCAGTTCCTGCAAGACGAAGGCATTGATGCTATTGACCGGCCCGCCCGTTCCCCAGACCTGAATCCAATTGAGCACATCTGGGACATCCTGTCTTGCTCTATCCACCAACGTCACGTTGCACCACAGACTGTCCAGGAGTTGGCAGATGCTTTAGTCCAGGTCTGGGAGGAGATCCCTCAGGAGACCATCCGCCACCTCATCAGGAGCATGCACAGGCGTTGTAGGGAGGTCATACAGGCACGTGGAGGCCACACACACTACTGAGCCTAATTTTGACTTGTTTTAAGGACATTACATCAAAGTTGGATCAGCCTGTAGTGTGTTTTTCCACTTTAATTTTGAGTGTGACTCCAAATCCAGACCTCCATGGGTTGAAAAATTTGATTTCCGTTTTTTAATTTTTGTGTGATTTTGTTGTCAGCATATTCAACTATGTAAAGAACAAAGTATTTCAGAAGAATATTTAATTAATTCAGATCTAGGATGTGTTATTTTTGTGTTCCCTTTATTTTTTGAGCAGTGTATGATGGTTGTTGTCTTCCTGGTTCACTTCATTAGCTAAGCCAGTCCCCCTTCTCTGTCCCTGCATTAGCCATGAGGCATAACTGGGCTGGTTTAGATAATGAACTGAGCCAGGCAGCTAGCCTCCTTCATCACATCACCAACACAGGTAGGGGGAGGAAGCTCTGCGGCATTCGAAGACCAGTGCTCATAGAAGAAGTTCCATTTCCCGGATTGGCACTGAAATTGGGCAATCCATAAAAGATTTCAGACTTAAAGGAGTTGTCCGGGTTCAGAGCTGAACCCAGACATACCTCCATTTTCACCCCGGCAGCACCCCTGACTTGAGCATCGGAGCAGTTCATGCTCCGCTGCTCTCCTTTGCCCTGCACTACATTGCGCAGGGCAAAGGCATTTTTTGGAGATCTGGTGACGTACCGGGGCTCTCCATGGGGCTGCCAGGAAGCCCGGTGACATCACCGGCACTGATGGGCGGTATTTAGCTCTGCCCTAGCCAGTAAAACGTCACCGAACACACTGCCGGGTGGAAGCTTCCGCCTGGCTGTGTGTTATTGTAAACAGAAGAGCCCTTGCCCTGCGCAATCTACCGCAGGGCAAGGGAGCGCATCGGAGCATGAGATGCTCCGAAGACAACATCAGGGGGGCTGACTTGGTGAAAATAAGGGTTTTTTCTGGGTTCAGCTCTGTCCACTGAACCAGGACAACCCCTTTAAAGTATCTTTAAGATACCTTTTAATTTATTGGACAATCCCTTAAAATTATCTATTCCCATTCAGAGTGTAATATGCACCCCCCACCCTTTAACTGCAACATGTATTAACTCAAATGTCCTTCCACTGTATTATCCACAGATAATAGAAACATATAACGTGTTTTTCACCCTATATGATGAAAGTGGGCAAATACTAATCCACGCTTCCATTATGGTCTGAGGTCTGATTACTATTTGGGGGTCTGAGCTGAGGTCTGAGTAAAAAAACATTTCTTATTTTCCTCCTATAAAACCTAGGTGCATCTTATGGACAGGTGAGTTATTGGGCAAAAATACAGTATACTTCCCATGTTGCAACCATTCTGAAGACTTTGTTTTTGCAAGTGAAGAAAAAATTAAGAACATAAATTATGCTACGGAACACAATAGAACATGGTTTTAGAGCATCAAGCTCGTTCCAGCTTCACAGTGTCATTATATAGAGTAGTGTTAGTGGTGTCGCTACAGGGGGCAATTACCCCCCTATGTTATTCTTTGCCCCCCCCCCCCCCGCTGATTCCCTCCAAAGCAGGCCGGTAAATACTAATGAGCGCTTCCAATATGGAAGCGCTCATTAGTGTACCGAAGGACCAGGAAGTGGTGAACGCTCTGTACTTACCACTTCCTGGTCCTCGGCTGTCGGCTGTACAGGGCTGCGCACAGCATGAGGGCGCTCTGTGCAAGAGAGGTGTCCAGGAGCAAGAGAGGTAAGTGGTTTTTTATTTTATAAAAAATGTGGCTGCTGGGGGCATAATAGGGGCTAATCATGAGAGGCATAATGAGGGCTAATTAGAGGCATATGGGGGCTAATGAGACATATGGGGGCTAATGAGGCATAATGTGGGCTAATGATGCATATGGGGGCTAATGATGCATAATAGGGGCTAATGATGCATAATGGGGGCTAATGAGAGGCATCATGTGGGCTAATTAGGGACACAATGGGGGCTAATTAGACTATTAGAGGCATATGGGGCTAATGAGGCATATGGGGGCTAATGAGGCATATGGGAGCTAATGAAAGGCATAATGGGGGCTAATTAGAGACATAATGGGGGCTAATTAGGCATATAAGAGCTAATTAGGAATATGGGGGCTAATAAGAGGCATAATGGCTTATAATGGGGGCTAATGAGGCATATGGGGGCTAATAAGAGGCATAATGTGGGCTAATGATGCATAATGGCTTATAATAGGGGCTAATGAGGCATAAGGGCTGATATGGGGGCTAATGAGAGGCATGGGGGCTGATATGGGAGTGATGAGAGGCATAATGAGGGCTAATGAGAGGCATAATAAGTGTCACCCACAGATGCCCCCATAACAGTGTGTCTTCCACAGATTCACCATAACAGTACGCCTGCGCACTGACGAGAGACAGAAAGAAGGGGAAAGAATCTGCGGAAGCAAGCAGAGGACGGCACAGCAGACGACTGAATAGCTTCTTTTGTAAGTTAATTGTTTTATTATAAATGTATCCCTGCATACCGCAATTCTCTCGTATTTTGTAATCTTATTTATATATACTTATTTTGTTTTTGCCCCCCCATTTTTGACTGTGGTATCTTTGTGCCCCCCTTTCCCCCTATATATTGTTCCTAGAGTCGCCACTGAGTAGTGTAGAAGAGGAGTGCTTTCTTTATTACATCTCTGTGCATGAGCCAAATATAGAGCAGGAGGGTAAGACTAGATTCCTGTCCTATGAGACAAGAGGGGACTTTCCTGGCCTAACAGGACTGAATTTCATCCAGTTATTGACCCTAAACATACAGGTAATGAACAGGGCTTTAAAGGGGTCGTTCAGTCTTTTTAAAAAGTCCCCAGCAGGGTGTTGTACCTATTGAAGAAAAAAAATAAAATAAAAATAATCACACTCAAAGGCTCCATTTAGCAATCATCCGGTCCTGGGCCGGATGGGATCATGTTTTCCGCTGTGGCCAATGACTGGACTCAGCAGTGATGTGCAGCTTGGGGACAGTACGGAGTCACACACTCCTTGGGGACACATTACTACTGAGGCCAGTCATTGGCTGCAGTGGCACACGTGAGCCATTGCAATAGGTTGTAGGCTGTGGACTGTATGAGCACTGAATGGAGCCTGGGAGCTGGAGCAGGTAAGTAGGATTTGGTTCACTAGGCAAAACAAGCTGCTGGGGACAGTAAAAAAAAATAAAATAAAATAAAAAAAAGCACGTCTGGACAACCTCTTCAAGGTACATTCAAGGTTTGCAAAATGTTTCCATACTCAAATCAGATCCAAAAAGGGAAAATAGTGTAAAATAATTTCCTTTGGGCACCCTCATGGCAGATCTGCCAAATCCAGAGCACCATTACCAGTGTGTGACATGGCCCTAACGCATTGTTGACTCTTTCAAACCCAACCTGCTACATTCCATTAAAGGGAATCGGTCACCTCCTGCAATCCTTATTAAGTACAGTACTACACAAATTGTACTGCTGTCACTTGCTCTAGATCACCATGTGTATGTCGATACCCTCATTCCCCGACAGTGCACCCGTGAACCAGCCCTGGAATATATTGAGAGGACTTCTGCTGCAGTGCTCTCCATTATGTATACTCGCTATTGAGTATTCTCAATGCACTCCAGGACCAGTTTGTGGGCACACAGTGGGGGAACGGGTGGGAGTATCTAGATACAAATGACCGTTCTAAGGTTAGCAGCAGATTTTTTTTATTTATGTATGGCCTCATAAACACGACCATTGTTGTGGTCCGCATCCGAGCCGCATTTTTTGCGGCTCAGATGCGGACCCATTTACTTGAATGGGGCCGCAAAAGATGTGGACAGCACTCCGTGTGCTGTCCGCATCCGTTGATCCGTTCCGTGGCGCCGCCCAAAAAATATAGCATGTCCTATTCTTGTCCGTTTTACAGACAAGAATAGGCATTTCTACAATGGGCCGCCCGTTCCGTTCTGCATGAGGCCTATTACTGTGCTTTATAGGGCTAAAATGCATGATAACATGGTCTGAAATGTGAAATGGCATGACCATTCCCAAGCAGCTTTCAGCTTAGTGCCAGTCCAGCCTGTAAAAAGTACAGTAATTTAAGATACAGTATGTCCAAAAGTGACACAATTTCCAGAATGTAGCCCTGTATACAGTGCCTTGCAAAAGTATTCACCCCCCTTGACTTTTTTCGTACTTTGGTGCCTCACAACCTGGAATTAAGATGGATTATTTGAGGATTTACATCATTTAATTTAGGCTACATGCACACGACCGTATGTGGTTTGCGGTCCGCAAGGCCATCCGTTTTTTTTTTGCGGATCCATTGTAACTGCCTAAAACGGACCAGAATATGACATGTTCTATTTTTTTTGTGGGGCTATGGAACGGACATACTGAGGCGGACCGCACATTTTTTGAGGACCAATTGAAATGAATGGGTTTGCATCCTATCCGCAAAAAAACGGAACAGACACGGAAAAAAACAACGTTCGTGTGCATGTAGCCTTACAGAACATGCCCACAACTTTGAAGATGTTTTTATTGTGACGCAAACAAATAGGACAAAATAACAGAAAAAGTCAATGTGCATAACTATTCACCCCCCTAAAGTCAATACTTTGTAGAGTCACTTTTTGTAGCAATCACAGCTCAAAGTCACTTTGGATAAATCTCTATGAGCAGTTGCCACATCTTACCACTGGGATTTTTGCCCATTCCTCCTTGCAAAACTGCTCCAGCTTCTTCAAGTTGTATGGTTTGCTCTTGTGAACAGCAATCTTTAAAGAAGACCTTTCACCAGAATAAAGTATCTAAACTGACTATACAGACATGTAGAGCGGCGCCCAGGGATCCCCCTGCACTTACTATTATCCCCGGGCTCCGTTCTCCGGTTATAGCCTCCGGTATGTTCATAGTTAGGCTCCACCCAGGGGAACTTGCCGCGGTCTCCTTCTCCTATGCTGTAGCGCTGGCCAATCGCAGCGCTCAGCTCATAGCCTGGCTATGAGCTGAGCGCTGTGATTGGCCAGCTCTACAGCATAGGAGAAAGAGACGCCAGCAGGTTCCCCTGGGTGGAGCCTAACTATGAACATACCGGAGGCTATAACCGGAGAACGGAGCGGCGCCCGGGGATAACAGTAAGTGCAGGGGGATCCCTGGGCGCCGCTCTACACGTCTGTATAGTCAGTTTAGATACTTTATTCTGGTGAAAGGTCTTCTTTAAGTCTGATCACAGATTTTCTATTGGATTGAGATCTGGGCTTTGGCTAGGCCAATCCAACACATTTACATGTTTTCCCTTAAACCACAGCATGATGCTGCCGCCACCACCATCTTTCACTGTGGGGATGGTGTTCTTTGGGTGATGTGATGTGTTGGGATTGCGCCAGACATAGGGCCAGATTTATCATTACTCTGACAGCTCACTCCACTTTAACATATGGCTAAAGTCAGTTTTAGCCAAGTCAGATTTATGATCGGCCTTTTAAGACTGTAATAAATGTGGTTTGACGGTAGCAGTTTATCCGTCAGTAAGCAGCTTTACAAAAGTCGCACGTTTTACGAAAAAATCGCATGTTCTATTAAAAAGTCTCATAAGATAAGCATGGTCCTCACTGGAGTGAAATTGCGCATTTTTTGGTGACTTTTTAAATAGTCCCAATAGTAAATCTGTCTAGAGATTCATTTACATAATAAAACACGCCCATTTTCAGAAAACTGGCGAGCTTAGTGCAGAGCAGAAAAAAGTTGCAAATTTGTGCGCAGTTTTAGCGTTTGCGCATTTTTTTGCAACTTTTTCACTCCATTATTCTGACTTGAGCTAATGATAAATCTGGCCCATAGTGTTTTCATTTTGGGAGTCTCCCACATGCCTTTTCGCAAACTCACTATGTGCCTTTTTGTGTTTTGCTGAAAGTAATGGCTTTCTTCTGGCCACTCTGCCATAAAGCCCAACTCTATGGCGCGTACGGCTTATTGTCGTCCTATGTACAGATACTCCAGTCTCTGCTGTGGAACTCTGCAGCTCCTCCAGGGTTACCTTAGGTCTCTGTGCTGCCTCTCTGATTAATGACCTCCTTGCCCGTCCGTGAGTTTTGGTGGGCGGCCGTCACTTGGCAGGTTTGCGTTTGTGCCATGTTCTTTCCATTTGGTTATGATAGATTTGATGGTGCTCCTGGGGATCATCAAAGATTTCGATATTTTTCTTTTTATAACCTAACCCTGACTTTTACTTCTCAACAACATTGTCCCTTACTTGTTTGGAGAGTTCCTTGGTCTTCATGGCAGTGTTTGGTTAGTGATGCCTCTTGCTTAGGTGTTGCAGCCTCTGGGGCCTTTCAAAAAAAAAAAAAAAAAGTGTGTATATGTAATGACCGATCAAGATCATGTGACACTTAGATTGCATACTGGTGGACATCATGTCACTAATTATGTGACTTCTGAAGGTAATTGGTTGCACCAGAGCATTTTATGGGCTTCCTAACAAAGGGGGTGAATACATACGCACATGCCAATTTTCTGTTTTCAATTTCTAAACAATTGTTTTATTTATATATTTTTCTAATTTCACTTCATCAACTTAGACTATTGTGTTCTGATCCATCACATAAAATTCAGATTAACAAAAACATTGAACTTAAGGCTGTAATGTAACAAAACACAAAAAAAAGAGTGAATACTTTTGCAAGGCACTGTACCTCCACAATGGACAAAGCCATCAAAATGGGGTTTTACTTTTAATTTAAGAGGTCTGAGGCCATGTTCAGAAAGCAAAATCCATAGCTTAACCACCTCCCGTCCGCACATTGACTATAAACGTCCGGGAGGTGGTTCTCTATTTCTGAATGGACGTTCCAGAACGTCCGTTCAGAAACTGCAGCTGCACACTAATCGTGCAGCTGCTGATCGGGTTGCCCACTGTCAGTGACAGCAGGGCAACCCAGAGAGAAGGCAGGGACAGTGCCCAGGTGTCCCTGCCTTCTAGATCGCTGCATACACAGACATATTTGGTATTGCCGCGTCCGTGACGGTCGGCTCTATAAATATATCACATAATCGACCCAATCCAATAAACACCATAAATTTTTTTTAATAAATAACTGTCAAAAAAAGCCATTTTTGTCAACTTACATCACAAAAAATGCAACACCAAGTGATCAAAAAGGCGTATGTCCCACAAAATGGTACCAATAAAACAGTCACCTCATCCTGCAAAAAATGAGCCCCTACATAAGAAAATCTCTCAAAAAATAAAAAAAACTATAGCTCTCAGAACATGGACACATTAAAACATAATTTTTTTGTTTCAAAAATGATATTATTGTGTAAAACTTAAATAAGAAAAAGTATACATATTAGGTATCGCCACGTCAGTAACAATCTGCTCTATAAAAATGTCACTTGATCGAACCCCTCAGGTGAACGCTGTAGAAATTAATAAATAAAAACTGTGCTAAAACAACCAATTTTTTGGTCACATTGCCCCATAAAGTGTTATAATGAATAATCAAAAAAAAAATCATATGTACCCAAAAATAGTACCAATAAAACTGGCACCTTATCCCCTAGTTTCCAAAATGGGATCACTTCTTGGGAGTTTCTACTGTAAGGGTGCATCAGGGGGGTTTCAAATGGGACATGGCATCTAAAAACCATGTGGAGTTCCTTTTCTTCTGCGCCCGGCCGTGTGCCCATACAGCAGTTTATGACCATATGTGGGGTGTTTCTGTAAACCGCAGAATCTGGGTAAAAAATATTGAGTTTTGTTTGGCTGTTAACCATCGATGTGTTAAAGAAAAAAATTGGATTAAAATGGAAAATCTGCCAAAAAAGTGAAATGTAAAAATTTGATCTCCATTTTCCTTTAATTCTTGTGGAACGCCTAAAGGGTTAACAAAGTTTGTAAAATCGGTTTTAAGTAACTTGAGGGGTGTAGTTTCTACAATGGGGTCATTTATGGGGGTATCCACTATGTAGGTCCCACAAAGTGACTTCAGACCTGAACTGGTCCTTAAAAAGTGGGTTTTGGCAATTTTCTTAAAAATTTGAAGAATTGCTTCTAAACTTCTAAGCCTTCTAACGTCCTAAAAAAATAAAATGACATTTCCAAAATGATGCCAACATAAAGTAGATATATGGGGAATGTTAGGTAATAAATATTTTATGAGGTATCACTTTCTGTTTTAAAAGCAGAGAAATTGAAATTTAGAAAATTGCACATTTTTCAAAATTTAGGATTTTTTCATAAATAAAGGTGAAATATATTGACTCAAATTTATGAAGCAATGTGTCACGAGAAAACAATCTCTGAATGACTTGGATAAGTAAAGGCGTTCCAAAGTTATTACCACATAAAGTGAGATATGTCGGATTTGCAAAATTAGGCCTGGTCAGGAAGGGGGCAAATGGCCCAGATGGGAAGTGGTTAAAAATCAGTAGCTGAAAGCAGGTCAGTTTTGGTTGTGGTTTTGTAATTTGGAGGCTGTTTTAAAGGGAGCCTTTCACCAAATATGACCATTACAGACCACTCAGATCAGGTTCTCCATTACTTTCCCCAGATTACTATGGTACCTTTCATATTGCAGTCCATTGCCGATTTGCTCCAAAAAAACACTTTTATCCCATATGGTAATTAGGTTTTGAAGGTGCCCAGGGGCGGCATTCATGCTTTGGGGCCCAGGCCCCTCGGCGCTTTGCTTACCAAATTCCTCCTTTTACCCCTCTGGCCCGCCCTTGTTTAATCTGATTACCTCCTCCTCTCTGTCTGAAATCCCGCGTCCTCGCCACTCCACACATTCCTGGCGCGTGCGCACTGCATTGCCCATTGTGAGAAGAGGAACAGGGCCTTTCAATGCGCATGCACCAGCCTGCGCAACCCAATCCAGCCGGCGGGGGCACGGGATTTCAGACGGAGAGGAGGAGGTATTCAGAATAAACAAGGGCGGGCCAGAGGGGTGAAAAAGGAGGGGTTTGGTAAGCAAAGCGCAGAGGGGCGTGGGCACTAGCCGCATGAACGCCACCCCTGGGCACCTTCAAAACCTAATTACCATATGGTATAAAAGTGTTTTTTGGAGCAAATTCGCGATGGACTACAATATGAAAAGGTACCATAGTAATCTGGAGAAAGTAATGGAGAACCTGATCTGAGTGGTCTGTAATGGTCATATTTGGTGAAAGAATCCCTTTAAAAGGAGTTTTTGAGTGAGCTTTTCTACTTATGGAATCCACAATCAAATCTACTTTAAGGAAGTAACATGTTGCTTTTCAAGCTTTTTCGATTCAGTTACAGAAAAAAATAAAAAAACTCTACCATGTGTATGAGTATGCACACGGTCAAACTGTTTTACATCAAAGCGAATGGGAAACTGTTAATGGAGTTTAGAATGTGAATTCAGCAGCAGAAACACTGGCAGATTTTATTTGTGTGAACATAGCCTAACCAAAAAATATCGCAGTAAGTAGGGATGAGCGAATCGACTTCGGATGAAACATCCGAAGTCGATTTGCATAAAACTTTGTTCTAATACTGTACGGAGCAGAAGCTCCGTACAGTATTAGAGTGTATTGGCTCCGATGAGCCGAAGATATTGCTTTGCGAAGTCTCGCAAGACTTCACGTAATAACTTCATAAATTAAATTAATTAATTTGTACTGTAAAAAAACATTTTGCCAACTCGGGTTCAGTTCCAAGGTACCACTTGGAACCGAACCAGAGTTCAGGAAATGTTTTTTTACAGTACAAATTAATTTATGAAGTTATTGCGCGAAGCAATAACTTCGGCTCATCGGAGTCAATACATTCTAATGCTGTACGGAGCTCCTGCTTTGTACAGCATTAGAACAAAGTTTTATGCGAATCGACTTCAGATGTTTCATCCAAAGTCAATTCGCTCATCCCTAGCAGTAACCATTCAGGAATTACAGCCATATTTTACATAGTGCCCCACATTTTCACAGGCTCAAAAGTAGTTAACACTTGAGTGATCAGGCCCCTTTACACTGCTCAATTGTGCAGACAACTGTCAGAAAGCGTTCCTTTCCACCAATCACCTGCTTGTCACTATTTTATATTATATTATATATATATATATATATTTTTTTTTTATATATCTTTTTATTTGTGATGTTTTATCTTTACAATTCATACCTAGCTCTCCTTTTTTTATTTATTGACTTCTTATAGCATTAACTGCTTTGAACCAATGTAATTATGTACCCTTTTATTCAATTACTTCATGACTCATGACGGTCATGTTATCACTTTTATTATTACCATTACTCGTGACGGTCTTGTTACCACTACTTTTTATTCAGTACTATATCCCTTTTTTGTTTTACCGGACATTTCTGTCACCTGAGGCACACTAGTGTGCTTCTAATTTGTGTTTTTGCATATGTTGTTTTAGACTTGAAAAAGGGGTCCACAGAACCCCGAAACGCGTTGTCACTGTAACAATAAAAACCTATTGGTTTATATAAAAATACTCTGGTTGCGTTATTGCGCATTCGGTCCACCCCTCCACTGAACCCCCGGTCTAGTGGAAATATACACTATTGGGAAGAGCAATCATTAATGCCATTGCTTGTCCCCATACAGAATCATTGTTTACCAGCAGCAGAGTGCCGTTTAGATGCCACTATCTACTGCAGGCAAACAAAGATTTAGATGTCCACATTAACAATCCTATATCCGAATCCGATCGTTTGCTCCTTCATTGGGTAATTGGTGGCACTTTTTACACAAGCAGATTATCCTCTCTGCCCTCTTATATGTGCACTCTGGAACCCACAGTCAGTGTGTAACAAACTCCCCTACATTCACGACTTCTTACTTACTAATTCACTTATCCAGCTGGCGCTCACCAAAACTTGGATTCAGTAACCTGACACTACTTCTCCTGCTGCTCTTTCTTACAGTGGCTTACATTTTTCGCATACCCCAGACCTGACAACAGACATGGTGGTGGAGTAGAAATACTTCTTTCCCCACTATGCACTTTTCAGGTCATTCCCTAATTAGCATCACTCTCTGACTCTTCCATCTCCTCTCACTGAGTGGCGGTTATTTACCGTCTCCCTGGTTCACCCACCTAGTTCCTGATCACTTTGCTGCCACACTTCCTGTCTGCAGAATTACCATCTCATTCAGGGCGACTTTAACATCCCCATAGACAGCCCTATCTCCCAGTGTGCCTCCCATCTCTAACCTCCTGTCTTGGCCTTTCACAACTTTCTAACTCTGAGACACAAAGACAGTAACATACTTGACCTAGTCTTTTTTCCGGCACTGCTCTGTTTCGGACTTTACCAACTCTCCTCTCTCACTCTTCCAAAGTGAGACAAAAGTAACCCTGGCTTACACCTCAAAGTTGCTTTCTCCAGCAATGCTCCAGAAGAGCCTAACGACTATGGAAAACAAAAAAAACTTGCACCCCACAGGATTATAAATTTATGCAGACAACTTAGAACTCTGCCCTTCATCTCGCCAAACAGACCTATTTCATGACCCTGATCTCCTCACTATCCAATAATCCAAAAACCTCCCTACAGTCCCTTCTCAGTCCAAAAGTGCAGGCGCTTATTACAGACCTCTGCACAAAAGATCTGGCCACCTACTTCATTGAAAAAATTGAAAATATCTGGTAAGAAATCAGCACTCAGCCTCTAAGTGTCATTGACCCCCCCTGCCTCTCCTCTGGTTCACTCTCCACATTCGACCCAGATGCAGAAGTCTCAAAGCTCCTCTCTTCTCGACCCCACCACATGCACTACTGACCGTATTCCCTCACACCTCCTCAATTCTCTCTCCACAGCGGTCACTACTCCCCTAACTGAAATCATTAACTTTTAATCGAATCATCTCTAAACTCCTGGAGCATCTGGTCTATCACTTCATCCGCTATCTTTCCTTAATCCATTACAATTTGGTTTTCGAACCCTACATTCTACAGAAACTGCCCTTACCAAAGTGAGAAACGACCACCTGACAGCTAAGTGCAAAGGTGACTACTCTTTACTAGTTCTCCTTGATTTAAACATGCTCCAATCTATCAGCCTTAAAAGGGTTGTCCTTCAGCAAATGGCATTTATCATGTAGACAAAATTAATAAAAGGCACTTACTAATGTAGTGTGATTGTCCATATTGCCTCCTTTGCAGGCTTGATTCATTCTTCCATCACATTA
This sequence comes from Bufo bufo, assembly GCF_905171765.1. Taxonomy (NCBI): domain Eukaryota; kingdom Metazoa; phylum Chordata; class Amphibia; order Anura; family Bufonidae; genus Bufo; species Bufo bufo. The sequence goes on along the minus strand of NC_053389.1, from coordinate 437,338,804 downwards.
TACAGATATCCATGGTTATACTTATAACCACCCTGTAATCCAGCAGCAGTGGTCATGCTACGGGAAAAAGACGGCCTATGAATACACCAGCAGTCCTGGCCACCAGGAAGCTCAGCTCTTTTTCCTATAATGTGCAAGCACGGCCACGCTGCTGGATTGCAGGGTGGTTGTAACCATGGAAAGGAACAGTGTATAATGTGATGAAAAAATTAATCAAGCCAGCAAAGGAGGAAATATGGATAATCACAAAACATTAGTAAGTGCCTTGTATTAACTTTGTCTCACTTCAGCAAATGGCATTTATCATGTAGACAATCCCTTTAAGGACGCTGTTCTCTTGGTTTTCCAACTACCTCTTTGACTGCCCTTTCAGTGTATCACTTATTGTCTCTATTTCACCTCCTCTCCCTGTTGGGGTTCCTCAGAATTTAGTCCTAGGTCCTCTCCTTTTTTCGCTCTACACAGCCCCGAATGGACCAGCTATCATCAGATTTGGTTTTCAGTACCAACTCTATGCCGATGACACCCAGCTATACTTCATCCCGTGACATCACCCCTGCTGTGTTACAGAACACCAGTGAACACCTAGTGTCTCTAAAATAATGTCCTCTCTCTATCTGAAACTGAATCTTCTAAAAACTGAACTACTTGAGTTTTCTTCATCTACTAACCTATCTAAACCTGATCTCTCCATCTCGGTGTGTGGCACTACCATCACGCCTAGACAGCATGCACGTCGTCTTGGCGTTATGTTCGACACTGATCTTTCCTTCACACCCTGTATTCCATCGCTTGCCCACTCATGCCGCCTGCACCTCAAAAACATCTCTAGAATCTGCCTCATTCTTACTGTGGAAACCACTAAAACGCTCATTGTTGCCCTGATCCATTCCCATCTCGATCATTGTTGCCCATTATTAATTGGTCTCTTCCTCACCAGACTTTCCACTCTATCCTTAATGCAGCAGCCAGGCTAATCTAGGTGCCTAACTGCTACTCTCCTGTTTCTGGCCTGTACCAGTCATTGCACTGGTTGCCCATACAGGGCAAGATTCAATTCAAACTGCTTATTCTCACCCACAAAGCTCTCTACAGGGCTGTACCCCCGACATATCCTCCCTCATTTCTGTCTATCATCCCACCCATGCTCTTCATTCAGCTAATGACTTACGACTAACATCCACCATAATCTGATCCTCTCAGTCCCGTCTTCAAGACTTCTCCCGAGCGGCACCAGTTCTGTGGAACGCCCTATCCCACGCAATTAAGTTAATTCACAACATCCACAGTTTTAGGTGCTCCCTGAAAACATCTTTTTAGGGTGACCCATCACAACCCCTGATCTAACTTTTCTCCATTCAAACTCCCCCACCCAATCATCATTCTTCTGAACCTGATCCGACACCCACACCAATCAGCTGTTTGAACAGGAAACTTCCTCTTCATTACACTACGCGTCGTCTCCATTGCAGCAGTGGTGTAGTGTTGTTACAAGTACTTGCTCCATTTAAGTGAATGGAGCAAGTTCTGGTAATTACACTCGCTTCTTAGACGACGGGCAATGTAATGAAGAGGAATCAACGCAATCAAAACAGAGCAGAAAAAGCCTACAAAGTAGCAGCAAATGAAAGCGACAGCAAAGGCCTGACAAAGCATCTCTAGGGAGGAAACGTAACATTTGTTGATGTCCGTGTGTTCCAAACCATCACTGATTGCAAAGTGCAATGTTTGCACCAAAGTATTAAATATTTTTAGAATTCTGTTAATCTGTCCAATTACTTTTGAGCCTATTTAAAAATGGGTGTAGTTCTTAAACTGTTAATGTAACATTTGTTAGACCTTTTGAATCAAAGCTGAAAGTCTACAATACAATCAAATGTTGATGGTTCGGTTTCAAATCCATGGCAGTGGTGCACAGAGGTTAAATTATGAAAATTGTGCCACTGTCCAAATACTTCTTGACTCGACTGTAAAGTGTTAGCAGGGGATACACAATACTAGCTTTTGATACATGAGGTGAGGCAATGTGGTCTTCGTATTCTGTCTCAGGTAAGGCTAGTTTTGCATTTGCGGTTGAGGTTGTGGTAGGAGCCTCAGTCACAGATTAGAAGAAAATACTGGATAAAACGCTGCTGCATGTATTTTGCCTGACAAAATGCTGGAATCCATAATGGTAACTCGACATACCCATTATAGTCAATGAAATGCACAGGGTACCATATATGTATGTGACATGTCAGAACTGGCACTTCAGCTTCTCTGTTCCTATACTGAAAATGGAATTTCATAGCAGATGCAAATCTACTAGGGATCGACCGATATTGATTTTTTAGGGCCGATACCGATAATTTGTCAACTTTCAGGCCGATAGCCGATAATTTATACCGATATTCTGGGTATTTTTATTTTTGAGAAAAAAAAAATTTTCCTACACAAATCTGCTGAAAATTAATGTTTATTGTTAACGTGTATTATTTTTTTTTTTTTTGTAAATCTTTTTCATTTATACTTAATATTTTGTTTTTAATAAAACTTTTAGCCCCCTTAGGGACTAAAACCCTTGTCCCATTCACCCTGATAGATCTCTATCAGGGTGAATAGGATCTCACACTGTCCCAGCTGCCCTGTGCTTTGTGCACACAGCAGCAGGGAGCTTAGCATGGCAGCCAGGGCTTCAATAGTGTCCTGGCTGCCATGGTAACCGATCGGAGCCCCAGAATTACACTGCTGGGGCTCCGATCGGAGGAGCAGGGGAGAGGGGATCCTGTGGCTACTGCCACCAATGAGTAATACTGGGTGGGGGGGGGGCGCACTGCGCCACCAATGTTTTTACTATTGGGATGGGGGTGGGGGGCGCACTGCGCCACCAATGATTAATACTAGGGGGCTTGAGGGGGGGGCGCACTGCGCCACCAATGAAGATACCTCTCTTTCATATACAGGAGGCGGGAGCTGGCTGCAGAGTCACATAGCCGGCTCCCGACCTCTATGAGCGGTAGCTGTGATCCGCGGCACCTAAGGGGTTAACTACCGCGGACCGCAGCTGCCGCTGATAGAGGTCGGGAGCCGGCTATGTGATTCTGCAGCCAGCTCCCGCCTCCTGTATATGAATTAATGAAAGACTCATCTTCATTGGTGGCGCAGCGGCCACAGCCCCTCCCCTCCTCTTGTCTCCTCTCCTGCCATTGGCGGCAGCAGCAGCACAGGGGGAGGAGACACTGCTTCCTTCTCCCCTGTGCTGCGGAGGGAACACAGAACGCGCTGTCAGCAGCGCGTTCTGTGTTCCCAATACGTTATCGGAATATCGGCAAAATAGATGCCGATACCGATAACGTTCAAAATCCTCAATATCGGCCAAACCGATAAATCGGTCGATCCCTAAAATCTACGGTAGTCTAAATCTGATGTTCAGCTCAAAAAGAAACTGGTGTGGAACTGGAGGCAGAGGTGGGGCAAGGCCATGTTCACACAATCCGTTTTTGTAAGAACAGAACGACAAAGGGCTTTTGTCATCTCGGACTTTCATGGCATATCCTAATTATATGTGGTCAAAGTCAGATAGATAGGGCCATCTCCAGAAAGGACCCCCAAAAGTGAAGGAAAACAGCATGCTTTCCATTTATTTCTATGGGAGTTCCGAAACCAGCCAAGCGAATGCATTTAGCCATAGAGATGAATAGTGAGAGGACCAAGGAAGCACTGCCACCACTCCGTTCACTTCTAAGGAGCTTCCAGAGATAGCTTCCAGAATTGAGGGTGGCTGCACATGTGTGGCTACTCTATTCAATTTAGGGGTCCCATGCTGGAGATAGGTGTGGGTCTCACCTTTGAAATGTGCCACAAATGATGAGACAACCCCTTTTAAGAATATATATATATATTTTAGAACTGAATACAGACCCACTCACATGATTGATCACCTAAGAATCTGAAAAAAAAAATGGCAACTAAAGTGAAGAATTTATTTCAGTGAACAGTGGGGGCAGTAACTGCCCAAATTTTACAATGAACATTTTCATTAAAGCAAATACTCTCCAGTTTCTCAATTCATCTTTGTTTTATTCCTTATTATATCTAGGCCAATAATTTGGAGGGAAACACATTAGGGACATTTATAGAGAGCTCTCAATATACACATAAAATGAATCTGTAACACACTCTGAAAAAAATAAGTTACCGACTTGCTGCTATGCATGAACAGCTGAAAAGTCATCGATCAGTTCAAATGGTCGACCAGTGCAGGTTGGACAGTTTTATCGATCACCACCTTAAATTTTAGTAATAAAATACAATTTTTATAATGCAATATTAACGGCTTCTTTCTGTCCGATTTATAGGGTCAAAATACCATGGTATATTTCCCAATATTAACTTCTTGTCACATTATATCATTAGCAGAGACCTGTACCTTTCCCAGACACGTGTAGCTTGTCTGCCACTGATTTAATATATTTTGACCTTCCCATAAAAAAAAAAAGTTACATATAAATAAAGCTGACATCTGAAATATAAAAATAGGAAGTTACATTTACAATACTATCATGGTAACACCAACGCTACATAATGTATAATAATTTCGAAGCTTATACCTGGTTTAACACTAGGCATTTTGAATAGACATAGAAATAAGATGATGGTTGACGGCAAAAGTTATAAATGAGGGGGGTGGGGGTGGGGTTCCTGATAAAAACGATTGTAAAAGGGTTCTCCGGGACTAACAAAGGCAGTTTACAGTGTGTAAACAGGTTGTATGTACGAAATTCCTCAGGCATGTTCCATGTAACAAATACAGGAGCTAGAGATTGGTTCTCGGGGAATGGAGCACACACTCATGAACTTCATCTGATGGTCCCAGAGAACAATTGTAAAGCAAATGTGTCACCAAACTCAGCATCACCAAGTTTCTAGTTTTTGGTCAAGGAGGTGGAACGGCTTAAGGGAGCACCTTCTTCTGAATGATTCAGCAGCACCTTGAGCCCGGGTCAGGCTTTTGATTCAGAGAAGGAGGCGTCCTCAGAGTCCATTACACAGGCGATGCTAGCATACAGCTTATCAATTCATTGCAAACTCATAGTTCATCGGGACTTGTAGAACAACCTCCATATAGCCTCCACCATGCTCAAGTAATAAATAACTTTAAATGGGAATGTGCCATCAGAAAATGACCAATTGTTTAAATCACATTTTTAAGTTAAACATTTTTCATAATTTTGGTGAGGTTTTTTAAATTTTCCACATCACCATCTAGATTTAAAAATAAAAATATGATATACATAATCCTGCCTCCTTATTTTCAAACTGCCCACTAGGTCTAATAATAGGTCATGACCTGTTCTGTACAGGTAACTTTCAGTAGCTATTATCACCACAGGCAGAATTATAACGACAAATAACACCTCTATATAGATAAGACAGGAGCCACCATTCACAATATGCAATATCACAGCTTATCTACTCCCTCCTGACCTCTGCACAGGTCACAGCATGCCTAGAAAACTCTCCCATATCAGTCAATGGGGTCCCCTCCTGTCCATAGTGTCTATAGCCCATGTAGGTGCTCCTTAACATATTTTAGGCCTAGTGGCCAGTGTGAAACTTCTGGATTTTATACATTTTTTTTTTTTTAACATGGATAGATCGTGACATGCAAAAGTAAAGATAAGATAAAAAGGTGATTTAAACAATAGGACATTTTCTGATGAAACTCTCTTTAAAAAGGGAACCTGTCATCAACTTTATGCTGACCGTACTGAGGGCAGTATAAAATAGTGACAGACGCACTGATTTCAGCGGTGTGTCACTGATGAGCTAAAAGTAAGAGGTTGCCGAGAACCAGCATCATAATCATTGCAGACTGGGCCTGGAAAAGAGTCAGATCCACCTGAGAAGAGTCCTGGTTATTATAATCTCCTGTTCTCCATGTCCACCTGCTGATGATTGGCAGTTCTCTCCTAGACAGAAAGAGAGAAAACTAGGTAGAAGACTGTCAGTCATCAGCAGGCGGGCAGGAGAGCAGTAATTCATGAATAACCAGGACTCTTCTCAAGTGGCCGGGACTCTTTTCCAGGCCTAGTCTGCAATAATTGTGATGTTGGTTCTCGGCAACCACTTACTTTTAACTTAAATGACAGACCACTGAAATCAACTCACCTGTCTCTACTTTATTCTGCCGTTAGTATGGGTAGCATAAAGTTGATGACGGGTTCCCTTTAAGATTACTGCTTCAGGACAGAAGATAATGACTTAGTGATGAGTAAGATATCCTCCAAATAAAACTTTCTGAAATAGTAACTTGTCAACAGCAATAATGGACACATATTGGCAGATTTATCAATACAAGTACGAAGGGAATGAGGAGGTGTTGCCTACAGTAACCAATTTAGAGCCATCAATATCTAGTGTTGGCTAGAGGAAGCAGTATACACACTGCTATAGACAACACTACAGCTTATATGCACTGGTTTTATAGCTGCCCCCATGTAGACTCCTTTTTTGGATAATCTGTCATTTCAACCTTTAAAAAAATAGACCTATCAATCTGATCTTAATGGACATTAAAGAACATTATTTCTAGAATGTGGAAAAATTAAGAATAAGAAGGGATTGACATATGCAATATACTTGAAGGGGTTTCCAGAAAGTTGCTTTTTGGCACAAACCAAAGTAATACAATCAGGTCTCCACTGGATATGACCTATGTAGTTATATCCATACTACAGTCTGAGCGGCACTACCATCCCAGCTCTCTTCACTATACAGGCATGGCGGTATCCATGTCTGTTTAATGGGGTTGATTTGCATAAAACTATATTTCTAAACTATCCAGAACATAGCATGATCGCTGAGCTCTGACTGCTGGGGTTCCCAACAATCACCACCCCTCATTCACTTCAGTGGGAATGACACAGATAGCCAAGCCATAGACCGTGACTGAAGCAGTGGTCGCACATGTGCACTACCTCTCCGTTCACACAGGGGACTCCGAGACCTCCAGTTTTGTGATCAGTGTGCATCCCAACAGTTAGAACCCCAGCACATACATGTATTCCTAATCTTGTAATCAGGACAGAATTGTATACCTTATGTATGGCAAGTGCCCAAAAGCAGCATTACTGACAAACCCCTTACTACCCAATAATCCCAGATTACCATTTGTTAAAAGACTCCAACAAAAAAAGCATGGAGTCTGTACAAATCACAGTACGATGCAGCATTTCATCACCTCACCAAGTGGTTTTGATTCAAAAACGTAGGAATCCCCAAAAATATCAAAGAACGGGAAAAAAGAAAATGAATGGTCATGATATGTATACAGAATGGATAGTCATCTGGTCTCTGCAGGAGGAGCAGAGGTCAGTTCAGGACACAGTTTCTTGGAGTAATAGCATGTATAATCAGACCGTCAGCTCATTCCAGTGGATTTATGAACAGAAAAACAGTCCAGCCCAGCCCTTTACTTCACCCAACCCTAGAAGATAACGTATCTGAGGTCCCAGACACAATTATCTTTTCCACCCAGGTACTAGTATGGCCAAAGGAGGCAGACTTAGTTGAAATAAAAAAAATTAAAATAAAAGTCAATATGAAAATTCACATAATTCAAGTAATGGCTACAGTTCATATTCTGTGGCTGGCAAGGACTTTAGTGAGAGCATATTGGCACATGGAAATGCAACTGTAGATGCCCAATGCAAGTCTTAATGCATTCTGCTGTAATGGTTATTCTTATTGTCATTTTGCCAAATGACATTGCACTTTAAAAAGAAAACTCCAGTATGACACAACTTTACATTAATGACCAGGCTTGAATAGTGAGGTGTGGACATACTAGAATATTGTGTCAGCCTAAAGTTGCATCATTTAAGATCTCTATTTTTTACAATAGGAGAAACTTGATGGTCAAGTGAGTGGACACTAGCGAGCTGATCTTTATACAAGGGTAGGGAAGACAGAAGGGTCTAAGGGTCCTTTTACATGGGACAATTTCAGGCCTGAACGAGCACCGCTTTGATGAAATAACAGCACTCATTTAAAGGGTCTTTACACCGGCCAATGGAAACAGTGGGAAACAAAAGAACATCACTGCAGTCGGTCGATCCCCATACAGTTTGCATTCTGTTGGCAGCGCATTGCTGTTTACACAGACAATAAAATTCATGCTCGGCTAAAAGATGCGATCAGCCAACAAACAAGCGTTTGCTTGGTTAGCCAGATTATAACTACCATATTTACATGGGCCGAGGACTCGGAATGAGTGTTCTTATGAATGCTCATTCAGAAAATTCCCAGCCCATGTAAAAGGGCCTTAACATTGGGAAAATATGTCATGAAGATAAAAGTCCCAGGCTGCTACAGTGTAGAAACTGTGCTGCAACAGCAACTAGGGTGAACATACATCTATGGACGCTAGGTGTTTGGTAACTTTTGCAGTTAGTTTTCCTTTAAAGAACTCCCGCAAAATATATATATATTTTCTGACCTACTAGAAAGGTACATGATGTAATCTGTAGTGAATGTAATCTTCTCATCAGTGACTATATTTGTGAAGTTATAACCTCCCTTCTGATCCTCAGATGTGTCATGTGACCAGCAATCAGACTTTCCAAATAACACAGCATCTTATATGTGGACAGGAAGTCAGTTGGGAGCCTCAATGTCGGTCTCATAGGAATGAATAGAGAAGTAACTGACTTCCTGTCCTGTGTCAGTTGGAGATCAGAGAGTTGGTCACATGACACAGCTGAGAAGCAGAAGGGAGGTTATACAGTAACTCACAAATACAGACACCGGTGAGAAGATTACATTCACTACAGTTTACATCATGTACTTTTCTAGCAGGTCAGAGAATAACATGTTTTTCCTGGGAATTCTTTAAAGGAAATCTTAAAAGTGTTGTCCACTCCTTTTATATTGATGGCCTGTCCTCAGGATAGGCTATCAATATACAATTGGCAGAGGTCTGTAACCCTGCAGCTCCTACAGACGGTCAGCTGCTCTGCTGTAGCTCCAGGCCAGAAGTAGGCACTGGAACTACACACTATCATTGAAATGAATAGGAGCAGCGCTGCAGTAACCAGATCTGTCCACTACAGAATGGACGGAGCTACTGCAGAACAGCTGATCAGCATGGTGTCTGACCTCCACTGACCAGAATACACCATGAATACAAATGTACCAGAAACCTATCTATTAGCAAGTACCTCCTCTGCTTATTACCTATTCCAAAATCATGTGGTAACATTCTTGGCCTGGAGCCATAGAAAGCTCCTTAAATGTTATTCACATTCACTCACATCAGACAAGGATTCATAACTGATCCTGAATGGTTTCCCAAACTGGGATTTCTATCTCCACAGGCAAAGCTTTAATAGAAATACAAAAAGGTCTAAGAGTAATCTTGTTCCATTTGCATCCAAGTTAGGTGGGGATCACATATGCATTTTGAGGCAGTTTTTCTGTCAAATCCAGGAGTGTATTCAAAATGAATGGAAAATATAATGTAAAGACTTAAAGTGGTTGTCCCACGCACTAATATTGTACATTTTTCAAGCAAGTACCTATTATTTTTTTGCAAATGCATGTAATAAATAATTTTGTATATCCACAGAGTTATTCAATAAAATCGATCTATATAGCGCCACCTGCTGTTTGCCTTTTATTTCTCGACCACGTCAGTAATATCTCTGAGTTGGTTGCTCATGCTCAGTTCCATCCTACAATTGCCACCAGACAAATCTACTGTTAGAAGCCGTGATGGTTACTGCGAGATCTGCAGTAAAAAGGACACACCCTCTAAGCTGTGATAGGGAGAGAGCTGCAACAGAAAGCACACACCCCCTAAGCTGTGATAGGGAGAGAGCTGCAACAGAAAGGACACACCCCCTAAGCTGTGATAGGGAGAGAGCTGCAACAGAAAGGACACACCCTCTAAGCTGTGATAGGGAGAGAGCTGCAACAGAAAGGACACACCCCCTAAGCTGTGATAGGGAGAGAGCTGCAACAGAAAGGACATTCCTCTGAACTGCCAGCCTGAAGAGAATCTAAGCAGGGGAATTGGAGCAACGAATGGGGGAGATCTCTAGATCCGTGTTAGGTATAAGGCTGGTTTATTATCATCTATTATATGATGTCTGGTTTTCATTTTTATGTGGGATCCATGGGTCTTGCACTTCCAGCTTTGGCTTATAAAAAAAAAAAAAAAAAAAATGCATCAAAAGCTGAACCTGATCAAACTGTGTGCGTTTCTATCCCAAGGCCTTATTCACACATTCGTGTCCATGATGACACCCGTGACAAGATAATCAGTGGTTCATCCGTGAAAGATATGCACTTGGTCTGCGTGTCATCCGTATTACACAGTCACTGCTCAGCTGAAAATTAGAGCATCTTCTACCAATGGGGGTTTTTCACAGACCCATACACTTCAATGGGTGGGTTTGGTCTGCAACACAGACCAAAATAGAACATGTCTATGGAGAAGATGGAAATCACATGTACATGAGGCCTAAAAGGAGAAATTAGGCAGTTTTTCTCCCCAAACGAAGACATATGCTACTCCAATTTGAATATATTATATAATATAGTCAACAAGGATCAAGAGCATGAAATACTGATGACAGGCCACCAAGCTTGGTCATTCAGGTTTGTTTCTAGAAGCCAACTACTTTTAGTTTACTCAAGTGCAGAATGTCTTACTACCACTATTGCTTTCAAGTTCCCAAATGCATTCAGTGCAGAATATCAGCCAAACACGTGGAAGCCATTCAATATTCCACCTTCTCCAATTTTCATGAAATAATGTCCAGATACCGGGAGAGAAAGAAAAAGATAAACGGAGAGCACATGGTCTACAACTATGGTTGTACAAAAGCAGCCAAATGAGAAGATTGTCGCCAGCACATAACTGACCATCCCTCTGCTCAAAGTGCAGTTAAGGGGGCAGCATTTTTTTGGGAGAAACACAACTGTAGTTTCTGGAGTGAAAGCCAGAATTGGATCCAGCAGGAAGAAGTCCTTTTAGCATTCTTTAGGCCCCTTTCACACGGGCAAGAATTGTGACGTGAACGCATTGTACCCGCACTGAATCCTGACCCATTCATTTTAATGGGGCGGTGTACATGAGCGATTTTTTAACGCATCACTTGTGTGTTGCGTGAAAATAGCATTGCATCTCCAAGGAAGTGCGGATGCAGTGCGATTTTCAAGCATGGTTGCTAGGAGATGATAGCGATGAGCAAACCCGGACTCCATTAAAGTAAATTCACTGTATTATTTTCCATTATAACATGGTTATAAAGGGAAAATAATAGCATTCTTAATACAGAATGCTTACTAAAATGTGGATTGAGGGGTAAAAAAAAAAAATAATAATAAAAAAAAAAAAAATTATATATATATATATATATATATATATATATATATATATATATATATATATATATATTATTTTATATATATTTTACTCACCTTATCCACTTGATCGCGCAGCCGGCATCGTCTTCTTTCTTCTTCTTTAAGGAGCTGCAAAAGGACCTTGGATGACATAATCGTAATGGTGACGTCAGCGCAGGTCGCGCTGATTGAAGATAGAAGGATCTTACGAAAAAGGTCCTTTTGCAGGTCCTGAAAGAAGACGATGCCGGCTGTGCAATCAAGTGGATAATGTGAGAATGTGAGTTAATTTTTTTTATCCCCTCAATCGACATTTTAGTAAACATTCTGTATTAAGAATGCTATTGTTTTCTCTAATAACCATGTTATAAGGGAAAATAATAAAATCTACAGAACACCTAACCCAAACCCGAACTTCTGTGAAGAAGTCCGGGTTCGGGTCTGGGTACCACATTCAGTTTATCACGTGCGTGCAAAACGCATTGCACCCGCGCGATAAAAACTGAACAACGCAATTGCAGTCAAGACTGAGTAAAATTGCATACGCACTCGCGCGGGTTTCCCGCAATGCACGCGTGACGCATCCGGAGCAAATCAGTGATGCCCGTGTGAAAGAGGCCTAAGTGATATATGGTGCTGTATCTAATTTCCACACCCTTTAAAAAAAATAAAAATTATATATATATATATATATATATATATATATATATATATATATATATATATATAGATAGATGGGGACTTTTTATTTTGCCCAATTTTACTGCTCTTACTTTCACTTTTTTCTGCTAGGGTACCAGAAGCTATAGTCTTTTAATCACTCATAAATGTTTTAAAACATTTAAAGGGAACCTGTCACCTGCAAAACGCATATTAAACCGACCACAGTACCTTACAGTATCACCCAGTGTGTTGCTAATTGTGTTTTTCTTTCCTCTTTGTTTTTCTTCATACTTGTTAAAAACGCTGTTTTAATGTCGGTTGGCGCTGTCTCAGAGTCAGGCTTGAAGTCAAGGGGGCATCGTGCTCTTCTAGCGGATGTGCGGTACGCTGCCTGTTACAGCGCGATCCTCACTCACCCGCCTGCATTTTGCTGACTGCGGATGCGCTGGTGAGTTCGATCGCGCGCACACCCAGCCGTCACGCTGTAACAGGCAGCGTACTGCGCATGCGCTAGAAGAGCGCGATTCTGGCATCACAGCAGCATGTCCATCTAATTGTAGAGAGGAGGGGTAAGGGGCGGGCTTAGCTTTACTTGAAGCAAGGAGGCCGCTGCCCTTTTGACTTCAAGCCTGACTCGGAGACAGCGCCAACCGACATTAAAACAGCGTTTTTAACAAGTATGAAGAAAAACAAGGAGGAAAGAAAAACACAATTAGCAACACACTGGGTGATACTGTAAGGTACTGTGGTCGGTTTAATCTGCGTTTTGCAGGTGACAGGTTCCCTTTAAAGGGTGAATTTAGCAAGCCCTGTACTCCAGAATTAGGACTTCAAATAGTCCTAAAATACTTTGAGCAATTTTGCACACAAATTTGAGACTTTTTGCAGTTTTACACTACTCACTCCAGTTTTGAAAACTGAGTGGGAAAGTAGACGTGGTTGGCTATGTTGCAATTTAGTTTCACACCAAACTTATCAGCTGAAACTTTTTATCTTCCTGCAGTAAAGGAGTGGTGTAACATCTGTAAGAAGTGTTACAGGAAATGTGTCATCAGAAAATGAACAATTTTATGTTAAATATGTTCTAAAAAATTTTTGGTGATGTTATTTTTCATTTTCCATGTCACTACCTATATTTCATTAAAAAAATTCTGCAGTTTTCGCACTGACCATTAAGCCTAATAGGCATCACTTCTTGGTCTGTACAGATCATTTTTCAGCAGTCCTCTCATTATAGGCAGGATTAGGCTGGATTCACATCTGCGTCCTTAATTCCAGCAGACTGATGGAATTCACTGTATACGGCGTACATGTCATCCCTTGGCCGGCAACATATGCCGGATCTCCGCCGCAAACCTATTACAGTGATTGGGTTTCCGGCTGTGCCGATATGGTAAACTCTGGCAGTCTGTTCCTCTGCCGGAACAGACTGCCGGAGACAAGACTGCAGATGTGAACCCAGCCTTAGAATGACAGATATCACATATTTAGAACATGGGATCTACCATTCACAATCGGTGAAGTCACATCTTATCAGCTCCTTTCTGATCTCTGTAATTTTAAATACACTATTTTGGGGGCACCTAGGCCGGCACTGTGATGCTTAGCAGGATATGACCATTAGCTGTGAATGGGTTTTATGTGGAAAATGCTCTCTAAAAAAAAAAGGGGAAGAAATCACAGACCTCACCTCACATAAAACCAAAGTGACTTGCGCGGCAGTTTATGTTAGAAATGTGTCCGCGGGTCGTGGAGCCTCCATTAACATGCAGCTTGTTTGTAAAAGCATATATAAAGTTTAATGCAAAAAATCAGCGCGCTAGTAGTAATGCAGGAGGAAGAGGCCAGTGATCGCACAGCGCCCGTGCCCAGATGAGCCGCCTGCACCAGCCGTTATCCGACACCGTTATACGCAGCAGAAAATGGACCCTGAGCACCGCAAACCCACCGGGACCTCCCTGTACATAGCCAACCTGCACCCGGAGGTCTCAGAACTAGGAGGATGCGGCCTCTGCGGGAACTGACATGTAAGGGTCCATTCACACGCCCGTAGTGCATTGTGGATCCGCAATACACCTGGCCGGCACCCCCATAGAACTGCCTATTCTTGTCCGCAATTGCGGACAAGAATAGGACATGTTCTATTTTTTGCGGCGCCGCGCCACGGAAATGCGGATGCGGACAGCACACTGTGTGCTGTCCGCATCTTTTCTGTCCCCATAGAGAAAGAACGGGTCCGCACCCGTTCCACAAAATTGCGAAACCGATGCGGACCCGTTTGCAGATGTGTGAATGGAGCCTAAGCAGGCGGCAGGATGTGGACATTTTAGGAGCAGTCGGCACACATGCGACCACTCCTATGAAGTTATTAAACACTGCGGCTATTAGGAAACGGTGATATCGCCTTTTCTTAATACCGCGGTATACTGTGGACACCGTTATATCACTCAACCCTAGGTCACAGCATGCCTAGAAAACTCTCCAATAGAGGTTAATGGAGTCCCATCCTGTCCATTGTGTCTATGGCCCATGGTTGCTGCTATGCAGGAAGAGAGCAGCCCCCCATTATCATGTTCAGGAAATCTGCGATCAGCAAAAAAATAAAAATATATGCGTTACTATCTGGTTTTAATTGGCAGAAAAAAAATATAAATTATAGTTGACACATTCCCTTTAAAGATGCACCAAATTTATCAAACATAGTGTGACATATGATGAATGCAGAATCCTGCAAAACTGAATTTAAAATGCCCGTGCTGCGGAACGCAATTTGCGGTCCGCAATGCACGGGCACCGACCATGGGGCAGCCGCATGCGGATTGCGACCCATTCACTTGCATCTGAAGGTCCGCACCACAAAAAAGTAGTGCATGCACTACTTTTTTGTGATGCGGAGGCACGTACAGTAAACCCACGGAAGCACTCTGCAGTGCTTCCAATCTGCGCCTCTATTCCGCATCTCCCGGATTGCAGACCCCTTCAAGTGACTAGGTCAGCGATCTGTGATGCAGGATGCACGCGGCCGGTGCCTGTGTATCGCGAAACCACTGTATGCGGACCACAGTACGGGCATGGAGCCTTTATGTTCGTGGGCATGAGCCCTTAGGGTTGGTTCACGTAGAGTTTTTTGGAGGAGGTTTTAATGCAGATTTTCCAGCCAGAAGTGGATTCTGCAGGAAGAAGTATAAGTTCTTCATTTATACGGTATTTCCAATTCCTTTCGACTCCACTTCTGGCTTTGGCTGAAAAATCTGCCTCAATTCCTCCTCCAAAGAGTGTAAACCTACCCTTAGTATTCCTAAGCATTATTGCCCATCTGTATTCCAAAATATGGCCTAAAAGCCTTTCAACACATGGCAGATATGGGGCCTTTGCTAGGGGCCTGGCTAAAAAGTAACTCATCAGCACCCCACGTTCATGAAGGGCTGACAAACCCCCTACATGTTGTCAGTTATTAATGACCACAACATCTAAGGGGGTAAACTGCCATTAACAGTTCTGGCACAAGCCAGATTGTGTATATCCACCACGCTTCTGCTACTTGTGGGCACAACCTCAGTGCCTACAAGATCATTGTAAGGTATGTAGCTAACACTCTTAAAGGAAAAGGGTCACTGATATTTTTTACCAGTTAAAACCAGATGGTAACACACATCCTTTTTTTATCTCTTTATTTTCTGGTTACAGAATTTTTATTCTATTTCCTGGACATGATTATGGGGGTGGCCATCTTGCCCCCATAACGGACAGGAGGGGACCTCATTGACTTCTACGGGAAAGTTTTCTAGGCCTGCTCAGTGACCTGTGCTGAGGTCAGGAGGGGGTAGATAAGCTTTGATGATTACCCCTAATAATAAGCAGATAACTGCAGTAAAGTGATCTGTACAGACCATGAAATGGTGACTATTATTACATTTAGCGGCCAGTGCAAAAACTGCAGGATTTTTATGGTTTTTTTTGTCTAATTATAGATACTGACATGGAAAATTTAAAATAACAAAAACCATCTTTAAAAATGTATTTAACATAAAAACATGATTTAACCATTAGGTCCTTTTCCCTGTTACGATTTATACATCACATAGCATTAAACCCCTTCTGGCAGCAACTAGAAAGGCAAATGCATACACTTAGGATAGTGTTGATATCCTGCCTTAGTTAGTCCCACAACAGTAACACAGAACCAACATTGCTCTATTAATAATGAGATGACTGCTGACTATCCCAGTCTGCGCAGAAAAGCATAGAAGTAAGCGGAAGGGAACAGAAATGGTCACATTGTCATGCTCCAGCAGACAGTGTGAAAGGAATACTTATTTTTATAGTCACATAAAAATGTAAAGAACGCCAAAACTGTCTACATAATGCCATTTTCTGATGGTGCATTCCCTTTCACAGCACCTACTCCATCTGCTGTATAGACTAATATCCAAAAGCAGCAAGACCTTCAAGGCTCCAATGCATCTAAACTAAGAAATGAAGTAACTTTGTTTCAGAACAGAAGTCCAGTAATGCAGTTAATAGCAGTTTAAAGCAATTTACAGTTTTCCTGGCTTATAAAAAATTCCCATCTCTTTGCATCCTAATGTCCCCCTTGGTGCTGCTGGGGTCAGACTCTGGACGGAATCACTGTCCTTCCTTCTACTTTCTGCTCTGCAGTGAACAGAAGATCACTATGCGGGGAGAGTGACTCATCATGGCCTTCCAGTCTCACTCAGTTCGGTACAAGGGCGTGCACATTACTGTACACTTTGAACACCAGGTGGCGCCATACATCAGTCAATGTGTTAACTTCACTGGTAAACTGCAAACATTTTTTATGATCTACACAATATTTAATGGCGGGACAAACCCTTAAACAATACCCTTCTGTTTTACGTATACAACTTCTATGCAGACCTGTTTGTAGCCATGGTTACACACTAAAAACAAACCCCAGGTGTGGAGGGTAGGAGAGTGTAAGATGGGCCAAGGGTTTAGTCATAGAACCAGATAGGTCTGCATAGGAGTAGATCCAATGAAAAAAATATTTAATCAAGACTAGGGGTGAGCGAATAGAGCTTCAGATCCAAGATCCGAAGTCGATTAGTTGCAAAACTTTATTTTAATGCTGTACAGCTGTATGGACCTGTCTCCATACAGCATTAAAATGTATTTGCTGCACGGAGGCAAACATTTATTAAAGGGTTTCTGTCACCCCAATTTTCGCTATTAAACAGGCTGACATATAGATGTAAAAATGTCACCTGAATTTTACTCTGCATTTCTTTTATTTAAGTATGCCCCCATTTTCGTGTAATTTTAACTTTTATTATATGCAAATGAAACTCTAGGAGCAGGGGGGGGGGGCGTTGCACCTGCTCCTAGAGGCTCCGTTCGCCCACCTCATTTCCATGCCCTTCTGTCTTGATTGACATGGCCAGGCCACCCGCACTGCGCCGAATACTGAACGGGACGGCGCAGGTGCGAGATTTACACGGCAGACGGGGCCAGCAGGAGAACCAACGCTGGCCTGGCCCTGTCAATCAAGACAGAAGGGCGTGCAAATGAGGTGGGCGAACAGAGCCTCTAGGAGCAGGTTCAACGCCCCCCATGCTCCTAGAGGCTCATTTGCATAGAATAAAATTTCAAATTACACAAAAACGGGGGCATACTTAAATAAAAAAAATGCAGAGTTAAAGAGGACCTTTCACTAGAATAAAACATCTAAAACTATACAGACATGGAGAGCGGCGCCCAGGGATCTCCCTGCACTTACTGTTATACCTGGGCGCCGCTCCGTTCTCCCCCGGTATAAGCTCCGGTATCTTCATAGTTAGGCTCCACCCAGGGGAACCTGCCGGTGTCTCATTCTCCCATGCTGTAGCGCTGGCCAATAACAGCGCTCAGCTCATAGCCTGAGAGAAAAAAAAAGCCTCTCAGGCTATGAGCTGAGCGCTGCGATTGGCCAGCGCTACAGCATGGGAGAAGGAGACGCTGCCAGGCTGCACCCAGTTGAACCGAACATATGAAGATACCGGAGCCTATACCGGGAGAACGGAGCGGCGCTCGGGTATAACAGTAAGTGCAGGGAGATCCCTGGGCGCCGCTCTACATGTCTGTATAGTTAGTTTAGATGTTTTATTCTAGTGAAAGGTCCTCTTTAAATTCAGGTGACAATTTCACATCTATAATGTCAGCCTGTTTAATAGCGAAAATTGGGGTGACAGAAACCCTTTAAGTCAGAAGTTGCGTGAGACTTTGGTGAATATCATCAGGCTCAGATTCTACGACTTTAAAAACATTTTAAAACAGGAATCCAAAGTTGGCTTCACTACCGGCTGGTTTCCAGTTTCCGAAGCAGACTTCAGATTCCTGTTTTAAAATGGTTTTGGTCGTAGAATTGAATCCCAAATGTTATTCGCCAAAGTCTCACGCAACTTTAGACTTTTAGATGAATTTGGCCTCCGCAAGGGACATACATTTTAATGCAATACGGAGACAGGTTTCTGTCCAGCATTAAAACAAAGTTTTGCAACTAATCGACTTCCGATCTTGGATCCGAAGCTTGATTTGCTCACCCCTAATCAAGACTATTTTTTAAGATACATTGGAGCAATAAATAAAATGCACATAACCTTTAAAACTTGTTGACACTAGGGAACCAACGCAAATGCCCTATTCATTTTGATGTCAGCTGCTGTATTGGCCCTTCTTCAGCAGAAATTAAAAGTACTGAAGGGAACAGGCAAAGTTCCTAAATTAATCATAGACCAGAAGCATACCAACTAGTACAAGAGTTAGGCGGTACAATACATGAAATATTAAAGGGGTTGTGCAGTGGTTGAATATGGATAGGTCATCAATATCAGATCAGCAGGGGTTTGACTTCCACCACTTCCTCCAATCAGCTGGTTGAAGAAGTAGTGGCGCTTGTGCGAGCGCTACTTCTTCTTCAAAATTAACTGTGCGCTGCTTCTCTTGTAAAGGCAGCACAATGTAATTACAACTGCTCGTCCCATTTGCTTGAACAGGCGAGATGATGTGCAGGTAACTTTGAATGGGAAATAGCGCTCACACAAGCACCGCTACCTCTTCAAACAGCTGATCGTCGGGGATGCCGGACCCTTAGGGTGCATTCACACGTCCGCAACCGTTTTGCGGTCTGCAAGTTGCAGATCCGCAGAACATAGACACCGACCATATGCGTTCCGGATTTTGCAGACTGCACTATAATAGAAATGCCTTTTCTTGTCCGTGGCTGCGGACAAGAATAGGACAGGTTCTATATTTTTGCGGGGCCGCGGAACGGAAGTGCGGATGCTGACAGTGTGCTGTCCGCATCTTTTGCGGTCCCATTGAAAATGAATGGGTCCGCAATTGCGGACGTGTGAATGGACCCCAAGTCCTTTTGTTTAGAAATAAGTGGGGACATAATGTGTAGATTGACAGCACAATACTCTTTTAAAAGATATTTTTGCCAAATATGTTAAAATGCTGTATACGTTTTACAAATTATCCTTAATATGCATGAAATATATGCAAAACTGCTGTTACCTTGGATCATCAGTTAAATGCCTCTTTTAGAAGATGGAAACAAATAACTAGGGGCATACAATTTACTACTGTTCAATTCATCCTTAAACAGATCAGATCAAATTTTTGGGGAACATTTTTATCCAGGGGCATACGGGTAGTTTGTGGCAAATGCCTGTACAGTGTCCCTAATATTTAGTATACTGCTTCCAGGTATGGCCTGTAATCTTCTGGGGCAGGAGCCACCAAACACTGAACTATACACTGTCCCTGAGCTGCGTCATCCTTCTCAGGTGGAACAAGGTGAAGTCGCGAAAAGCAAATTATTCTCTTGCTTCCCTACATTAACCAATTTCACACAACCTTGACAAAGGGCCTAAGGGAAGAGGATTGGTTATGTTCGCACCTCTAAATGGCAGCCAGATGCAACAAGTGAGTGAGTGAAATTGTTAACCATTTCATCTTGCAGCTTGCTGATCTTTCCCTACTCTACAGTAGGCAACATCCATTGCATGGTTCCCCTACTGATTTCTACAAGATGTAATGCAGCAGGGCAAAAAAAATGCTGAAACAAGCTTGTATTTTTACATGCATTGCTAGAAGTAGTTCTAGGAACATTTCCTATAGCCGTTTTAATGGGTTTTGCCAGTTTTTTGTGCCACATTACAGGTACCAGACTGTTATGGAGTGTATACAGTAATTTTCCCTGTAAGAAGGAGTGGGCGATATGGACAAGTCACATCTTCAAGGGGGTGGCACTGCCCTACAAAGCTTTAGCTTTATGTTCTTAGTTTTTATATGGATGCAACATAGTTTGACCACAGCTCATTTTAGAACTGTACATGAACCTACAAGAAATAGTGGTTTTCGATTTGGACTCAGATAGGCTATTTTCAGTCCATAAGGTACAACAATGCATGCTGTACACCAAATGCTTGCATGACTTCCATAGAACATTCAAAATAATATAGAATAACCAGACTACTCTCTCTGAATGGATCTGCAGCGTCTTGGGGACTGCAGCAGCACTGGAGAATGATACAACCACCCACATCTCATTGCACGCTCCAAAAAGACACATTCCTGAAGAGTGAAACGCATGTAGATGGGAGATACAGGAGGATTTGGGATGTGCAGGATAAAGGGTTTAACGCCTGTCTGAGGTATCGGGGTGGTCACATTATGCAAGACTTGGATGGCAGTGCAGACAACAAATAGGTTCAGGATGACCTGGAAGCTCCCTTTTAACTGGCCAGCAATTGAAAAGAACAAATTCAATACCGCTTCTAGAGTATTTGCCACAGGCAAATATTCATACGAAAGGAAAAATAAAATAAAAATATACAAACACACCTACAACAATTGAAACAACTTTTTGTTCTGTTGCCTTCCTCGGGATGCACTGGAGAACTAAAAAGGTGTTCATTATAACACACAGGATTGGGTTCCCCTGCTGTGACGCTCTGGGCTCATGTCTTGGGGCATTCTGTTGAAAACAAGGCATCAGCCTTTGTGCACAACCAGATTTGCCACCTTGTTAGTTTTAATTAATTAAATACCCCCCCCCCCCCCCAACAGTCACCTTAGACAAGAATTAATCACATGCCTCTATTTGCATGTGATCCCCTTGGGGCAGTGCAGAACACATCCTTCCAAAAGCCATCAATATAAAAATAAAGCAATCCCACAGCACCCTTTATGTAAAGTTTTGTAACACGGTAATGAGAGATCCCAACGCCAGCAGAATCACTGGGAAATCAGAGGTTGGGAGTACAGATGATCCTGCCTCAGGCTACTCCTTTAGCAATAGATTGGAACTTTTGGCTGACTCCCTTATACCCTACTCCCCCAAACAATTCCTATCTGTCATGAAGGTTAGAAGGTTTGTTGAATGCTCTTGGTGCAAGTCTCTTGGTGGTGGCCTGCAGCAGGCACCCAGACACTCTCATTCATACATCCACCTTACGAACAGAACTCCGTTTGTAGTATGATGTTTCCTGAGAGTGTTAATTTTCTTCAATTAGATTTAAATCCAGGTCCGCAAAATCGTGCTGGAAGAGCATTGCCTGGGAGCAGGACGAGTGATCCCTCCTACCCATATCTTCTTCACTAAGTGCCAATGTGCAAGTTGTGACAGGACTTCCAGAAGTGCAAGGAGACTCCCGATGACAAGCCATAAAAGGAGAAGAGCTGCCTTCGTCAGAGTTGTCCAAAAAACACATAGCACCAGCATTCTGCAAATGAAACAAGCCGTTAGTAAATGAAAAACTTGACCAACATTAACCAAAGAAAAGTAAACAATAAAAAAAAATATAAAACATCACCTGGTTCATCTTGTAGAAGTCCAGAGAAGGACGATGCCACCGTGTATCTTCCTCGTGCCTTCGCTTGAGTCCACATTTCCTCGTGTCAAGGTCACAAGGCTGTGATTGGCTGCGGGGCATACACTGCTGTCGCCTGACCAGCTCTGGTGTGGAAGGTGGGGAGCTGCTGGCTGAAGGGAGGAACCGTCCTGCATCCTTGAAGAGTACAGGAGAGAGGGAAAACCGGCGCTGCAAAGGAAAGCAGCTTGGCCCTTCTGTGTTCTCCCAGAATATAGTGGTTGGGGAAAGGGTGTAGGGACATGGTGACTCCCGGCACAAAGCCAGGCTAAAGAAGGGAGGGCTGTTGGCTTGGATGCAGCGAAAAGAGGCACTGGGGTCATTTTGGAACCTGAGACTGGAGACCCCTTGAGATGGACTTTGAGTCTGCACTCCCAGTACTGCTCCAACCCCACCACTGTTACATCTCCTCTTAACAGGAGTCCAAACTTTAGAACCACTAGGCCTCCAAATAGGCCTCCAGCGTGATAGGTCCTCTGGCACTGATAAGGAGCGGCAGTGTCTTTTTGTTGGTGGGGCTGGAGGTGCCGCAGAGTTCCCTTCCTCAGGTGCTTGTGAAGGGTCCCTGCTGTTTGGCGAGTTCTCTCTACTTAAAACAGGAAAATGAAGACTCAGGCTGGAGAGGTGATGGCAACCGGGTCGGATTCCGTCTTCAAGTTCAATCCGCGGACAATGACTAACAATGCCCCAGGAGCGTTCTTCTGTAAAGAAGAAATGTAGTGTTAGGTTAGATAACACAATAAGAGACTAAGTAAAAAAAAAAAAAAAGTTAACTCATCGATATGAGATAAAGTTCGAACACACAAAATAGTCTTAAGTATAGAACAAGGTTACAGCTTAAAAAGGGGTTATCCAACTTTAAACACACCCCATCCAAGTGGAGGAACCCACAGTGGGGTTCATACTTGCCTGGTCGCCACCACTGCGTTCCAGCTTCACAGGTCCTGGGTCTCTGGGAATCAACACCCTCTTGATGGGGCAGCACATGACTGCTGCAGACAATAACTTGCCATCCATGTGTAATTGGATGCAGCGGTCATCTGCTGCCCTGTCAACAGAAAATTAATTCCAAGACACCTGGGATCTGCAGGGTGGCCATGGAACAATCGAGCCAGGAACCCAGCAGCGTGGACCAGCTAAGTATGAACCCCACAACAGGTCCGGCCACTCTGAAGGGGTTTGATAAAGTTGGATGACCCCGTTTAAAGAATAACCAAGTTTTTTTTTTTTAAATAGAAGAAGCTTATACAAAAAGGCACAGGTATAAATTCCTTAGACGATAGATAAACTTCTGATTTCTCGCTAAGAGTGGTTAAAGGGTTGTTTTGGCATTTTACACTGATGGCCACTGCGCAGGATAGGTCAGAAATATCCGATTGGTTGAGGTCCGATTCCCAGCACCCCTGCCAATCAGTTGTTTCAAGTGAATGGCCCTGAGCTGCAATACCAAATACAGCCACTATGTAATGTACAGCACTGTGCTTGGTAAGCTGTGAGGAGGTTGCAGTGCTCACTGGAGCACCACGGTCTCGTCATACAGTTGTTTGAGGGGGTAATCAGGAGTCAGTGCCAAGTTTACATGGGGGCAATGGTCCGTTTTTCTCACAATCACTATGTAAAAGATCCTAAGTTTTTAGCATTTCATCATATTTTGTGATCATGGATGTTGTATATTTATCTATGCAGAGATGTGGTCAATTCTGAAATGTTACCCTATTTTATCTGTCTATCTAACCCAGGGGATAGGCCATCAATATGAAAATCCAGGAAAACCCCTTTAACATAACAAGTAATGTGTTAAAATCTAGTCCCCCTGTAAACATTATGGGGAACGCTATGCATTCTCATTTAAACAGATGTGACCATGACCGGAGCGAGAAAAACGGAAAAATATTTTTTACAAAAAAAATAAATAAATAAACACACACACAAACAACTAAAATTAGAATTTGTCATGGACATACACTACTCACAAAAAGTTAAGAATATTTGGTTTGTGGGTGAAATTTCAGCATGAACCGAAAATGCACTCTAACCTTTACAGGTGAACGTAATGTGACCTTCTCTAGACGTTTGAATGCACGCTTTAAGCCACATCCCACACTGATTACTACTTCATTGTGAACGATGTCCTGGTGGAACCAGATGATGAATGCCACACAAGTCCAGGCACATTTAAAGGGAGTCTTTTACCTAAAATGACCATTATAGAACACTAACCCCATGATCTGCATTATAGTCCCCATATTTGAAGGCTACTTACCGTATAGCTGTCCGTCGCTTATTTTCGCAAAAAAAAAACCCACTTAGATTCAATATGTAAATTAAGTTCTGAAGGTGCCAAGGGGCAGCGTGCAAGCGGCCGGTGCCCAGGCCCCTCGTCGCTTTTCATATGAAACCCCTCCCCTTTCACCCCTCTGGCCCGCCCTAGGTTCTTCAGAAATCCAGAGCCGTTCACAGGATTCGCCGCGCCTGCGCACTTCATTCCCCATTATGGGCAGAGGCACAAGAGCGTTTAATGCGCATGTGCCGGCCCGTACATCTAGCTGGCCTTGTGCCTCTGCCCATAATGGGGAATGAAGTGCGCAGGCGCGGCGAATCTTGTGAATGGCGCTGGATTTCTGAAGAACCTAGGGCGGGCCAGAAGGGTGAAAGGGGAGGGGTTTCATATGAAAAGCGACAAGGGGCCTGGGCACCTTCAGAACCTAATTTACATATTGAATCTAAGTGCTTTTTAGCGAAAATAAGCGACAGCTATACGATAAGTAGCATTCAAATAGGGGGACTATAATGCAGATCATGGGGTTAGTGTTCTATAATGGTCATTTTAGGTGAAATACGCCATTAAAGGGATTCTGTCATGACATTTTAGCCCTATAACCTAAACATATGGCCAGGTCCGTACAAATAACATGAATCCGAAACTGTACTTATTAAATCTGCGCCGGATCTAGCAGAGGGCCGGCCGCATCTGGTGGAGGCGGCGCTGAGGAAGGCGGCGATTATGACTGGGAAGGAGGCGCTGGGCACCAGACGGCCAGGCACCCTGTATTAACTGACGTCCCCTTGGGCACCTTAGGTAGGCGATTGACCGGTTATAAAAACCTGTTTTATGTGCTAATAGAGCATCAGGCAGATTTAATAAGTACAGTTTAGGATTCATGTTATTTGTACGGACCTGGCCATATGTTTAGGTTATAGGGCTAAAATGTCATGACAGAATTCCCTTAAAGGGAGGTGACAGGCACCCAGGTGTCACGTCAGACCATTTGAAACCGTTTACATCAGCGAGGTCAGCGTGCTAGATGACCTGCAACGGTACCTGACCACAGATGTAATTGTCTTGCATGGGCCAGGGAGCATCTATGCTGGACGATGGACTAGTGGGGCTCAGTGCTGTTCACTGATGAACGTTGATTTACGCTGAGCAGAAATGATGTCCGCCAACGATGTTAGAGACATCAAGGAGAGCACTATGCATCAGCCACTGTTGTCACTAGGCGAGTCTTTGGTGGTGGTATTACAGCGTGCAGGCGTGTCTAGTCAATACAGAACTGTCCTACACTTTGTGAATGGTACAGTAACAAGCCCATACTACTTGAATAACATCATTAATCCAGTCATTGCACCTCTGCATGAACAACACAGGCCTAATTTCATCTTCATGGACAACAATGCGCCAGCTCATCAACGTCGCTTCATTAGGGAATGGGTGCTGGAGGCTAGGGTACCTCATATGGAGTCACCGTGTAGAGGCTAGTAACTCTGTACCCCAGAACCTCAATGACCTGAGGGCCGCCCTTCAAGAAGAGTGGGATGTCATGCCTTAGCAGACAATAAGTCGACTTCTAAAACAGCATGAGAGGTCGTGGTCAAGCTGTAATTGATGCTCAAGGCTACATGACAAGTTATTGAGACATTGACATTTTTGTGGCAGTATACCCACCACTGTTGGCTTTTGTTTCAATAAATGCTTGAGATGAGGAAATCAGCATTGCATGCTTCTACTTAAATGCCCTTCTCTCATGATATAATCACTGTAGCATGAACTTTTTACGCAACTTTTTCCATAAATTTCACCCAAAAGCCAAACATCCCTAACTTTTTGTGAGTAGCGCAAGTATTCAGACCCTTGACAATTGGCTCTGGGGCCTCCATTTCTCTTGATCATCTTTGAGATGGTTCTACACATTGATTGGAGTCAACCTGTTGTAAATTCAGTTGATTGGACACGATTTGAGAACTTTTATAGACCCCTGTCTATAAAAAAGTTCTCACAGCTGACCATGCATATCAGAGTAAAAACCAAGCCACAAGGAGGAAAAGCCTGGAGAAATTGAGGGACATTTATCAATAATGTTGTGTTTTGCACCACAAAAATACTAACATTACAAATCAAAAAGTAGCAATATGTTTCATCTAATTTTTAAAAAAGGTGCACACTACTTTTAAAATGTGTCTCTGCTAAATATAAACTTTTAACCGGTCTCTTTTTCCCAATATTGAGACTTTTTAACGCTAAAAATCAAAACGTTTTAGAGCTATTTGCGACATTTTATCAGCCGCAGCAGAGCGTGCGACTTTTAGAGGCTGATTTGCATCATTTTAATGACAAAACTACCATGACGCATACACATGTTGTGATGACATCAGAATATCACATCTGCTTGCGCTGAACTGATGACTGGAAGGTAATATTGATGTGGAGAGCTGTCAGGTCTCTTGTTCTACATCTATTTCAAATGTATCTGTGTTTCGGGAAGGCAGATACAGTTGATTAGTGATAAATGGATTTAAAAAAACATTTAATCGACACTACGTTTTATATTTTAATGTAGTTTTTTTCTGTTCAGACATGGGACTTTTTTTGACTAAATAACTATAATCACTACCACATAAGCAGGATTAATCTACCACTACAATCTGCATCTTTGAAGCCAAACACAAGTTCATAATTGAGGAATAATATACACTAATTTGGTAGCGCCGCCCAATGCGACATTTAAAACACTTTTCTGGCGTGTCCTTTCTGGTGAAAAATAAGGAAAAAACATATGATATACTGGGCGCACATCAAAAGGCCATTATTTTTAGAGGATTGTACACTATAATTCTGGCGCAACATGATTAGTAAATGTCCCCCATTATCTTGTTGAGCCATAGATCGGGAGAATGGTACAAAAAATTTCTGCTGCACTAAAAGTTCCCAAGAACACACTGGCCTCCATAATTCTTAAATGGAAGAGGTTTGGACAACAAGGACTCTAGAGCTGGCAATCTCACCAAACTAAGTAATCAAGAGAGATTACTCGCTGAGCACCACAGATCCTGTGTGCAGATGGGAGAAACTTCCAGAAGGTCAGCCATCACTGCATCACTCCAGACACATAAATGCCTGCCTAGAGTTTGCAAAAAAAAGGACCTAAAGGACTCAGACCATGAGAAACAAGATTCTCCATGTCTAAAGGAAACCAGACACTACCTGCCCAATAATATTATAGGTTATAGTTAATAGAGATGGGCTGTTGATCCAGGGAGTTATTCTGATTGCCTGATTGGAGTCGGGAAGGAATTTTTTATTCCC
Organism: Bufo bufo; assembly: GCF_905171765.1. Classification (NCBI taxonomy): domain Eukaryota; kingdom Metazoa; phylum Chordata; class Amphibia; order Anura; family Bufonidae; genus Bufo; species Bufo bufo. Next base: position 437,311,270 of record NC_053389.1, on the reverse strand, counting down.
CTAAAAGGAGGACAATTGGCTTCTACCTCACAGTTTTTTTTTTTGTCTTACTCTTGATCAACTGACCATCTGCATATCTTGTGGCTGTTCACACATATCTTTCATGTATTCTCCCATTAGATGGGAGTCCTGGAAGTGTAACCAGACATTTATGGTATATACTGTACGTTCGATATACAGTATTTCAGTCGGAAATACCTCCAAGTTTTATTTCTGGTCCTTGGGATTGGATCTGTCTGAAATGTGGCCCCCAACCAGAAAAGGTTGTGCACATCTGAAGGCCTCATGCACACAGCAGTGTCCATATTTCGGCCCACAAAATAGGGATAACTTCTGGGTGCACTCCACATTTTTCCACAGCCACAAAAATATGGATGTGTGTATGGCCCCATAGAAATTAGTGGGTCAGTGTGCTATCCACAAAAAAAAGAGGATATCTGACTTATGAATAGTATGGTCATGTGCGGGAGGTCTACAGTTCATGACTTATCAAAACCAAATGTGATCTACTAACCAGCCAGGATAATGGGAAGTTATTAGAGACCCTTTAAAACTATAATATGGTGCATAAGATGGTAGACTATTGGGATGAAGAAGAGAACTGAAACTGTATTAACTTTAGGGGGATTTTACATTTAGCAAATATAGTTCATATTTAAAAGGCTAAGATCACCTTTTGCACCCATGAAACGGTCTTAACTAAAATGAACCTACCAATCATACACAGACCTATGTGTCTCCGGCGTTCAAGTCTACCAACAAAAATCCCTTTGCGGTCTAATCCTAAAGACTACATCTAAATCCAAATCCACAAAGACCAGAGACATAACCTGAAGCTCATGGGCCCCAGAGCAAAGGGCGCTAGAGCTGTTCCACCGACTTCCAGTTTCCATTGATATACAAAGCAGAAATCATATGAATACTTTTCATGAGTTTTAATGTCCATTGAAATGACCGTCCTTTTTCACATTGGGTCAGTTGCAAACTTGATTTTTTACAGTGGTCGTCCAGGGAGATTTCTTTAAATTGTTTTTTATAAAAAATAACAAAAAGGGACAGAATGCGTTAAAAAATGTTTAAAAATCAAGCTTTAACTTTCACCAGTCCATTGCTGTTCTGATGCCCACCAGATCCCCACTGGTCTCCACTTCCTGGTCCCTTTGTAACACACAGAAAATGGTCACTTTTGGGCATTTTTCTGCTAGATCAGTCCAAGAAGTGGAGACCAGTGTGGACCACGCCTCAACGGGCTACCATTTAGGTAAGACTTTTGTTTATTTTTTAACCCATCCTGCCCCATTTCTAAAAAGTTTATTTAGCTGAACAACCCCTTTAAGTATGGCTTCCATTTGAACTGAACAATTCCTGCAATGTGCGTTACAGTAAACCCACATAGCAGCAGAAAACACTACATTTAAGGATTCTCTACTTTTGTTATTTTCTGCAAGCCAACTTCTCAGCCACCTATATTTGTCTACCACCTTCTGGTACTTCCTCCAGAGTATACTAGTCTGTGTAGCCTGGAGAGGAAATGGAGAGGTTATTGAGAGTTTTGCACAGCCGAGCTGTCACGTTGCAATTTTGCAAATATCGCTGCAAAAAAATAAATATGAATAAACTAAGAGATAGTACGTTTCTGATTCTAACCCCTGAAAACTAGATTATTATACTAGTCGGCTTTAGAATACAGACTGCCATAAACTGTAATCAGCAGGACAGGCCAAGAATGGGCTTTATCGTCTGGTAATTTCACTACCTTATTCAATTATTGCAGTATTTGCGCGAATGGCTGCTCTGAACCAAGTAAGAAAATGTGGCTACACTTAAATCAGGAAATTCAGTATCTGATCTTTTGATATGTCTCACATACATATTAGAAGTTTACTTTGAGTATTTTCAAGAATATTTTAAAGGAGGTATTCCCATCTCAGACAATGGGGGCATAGCGCTCGGCTATTTTCAGCGGCCTCATAGAAATGAATGGAGGGCAGCTGCGCATGAGCAGTGCGCCCTCCATTCATTTCCCAGCTCCGTTCTCATTGTAGGGACATGCACCTATCAGACAATGGGGGCATATCCTAGCGATATGCCCCCATTGTCGGAGATGGGAAAACCCCTTTAAAAGCTAAGTCCCACAGAGAAGACATCTCCGAGTGGATTCTGTACGTCAGAGGTCTGAACCATACCAGTGATCTTCTGACACGTCTGTATGGTACAACGGAGTGCAGGTTTGGGTGCATTTTCTCAGGAAACCGGTCACATTGACCATACAGTCTGAGCTGCAGCCAGCATGTTTCTAGAACAGGATTGATATACACAGTTTTGTGGGAAATAAAACCTGCATTTTATACATTTAAATTCCTGCTCATTCTAGGATTTGAAGTCAAGTATTCGGTCCTATCGGTGATTGACAGCCTTCCTTCTATGACTGTGTATACAGAGATAGCTGTCAGTAACTGACTGAAGACAAGGATTCGGTCCTATCAGTGACTGACAGCCTTCCCTCTATGACTGTATATACAGAGATAGCTGTCAGTTACTGACTGAAGACAAGGATTCGGTCCTATCAGTGATTGACAGCCTTCCCTCTATGACTATGTATACAGAGATAGCTGTCAGTCACTGACTGAAGACAAGGATTCGGTCCTATCAGTGATTGACAGCCTTCCCTCTATGACTATGTATACAGAGATAGCTGTCAGTCACTGACTGAAGTCAAGGATTCGGTCCTATCAGTGACTGACATCCTTCCCTCTATGACTGTGTATACAGAGATAGCTGTCAGTCACTGACTGAAGACAAGGATTCGGTCCTATCAGTGACTGACAGCCTTCCCTCTATGACTATATATACAGAGATAGCTGTCAGCCACTGACTGAAGACAAGGATTCGGTCCTATCGGTGATTGACAGCCTTCCCTCTATGACTGTGTATACAGAGATAGCCATCAGTCACTGACTGAAGACAAGGATTCGGTCCTATCAGTGATTGACAGCCTTCCCTCTATGACTATGTATACAGAGATAGCTGTCAGTCACTGACTGAAGACAAGGATTCGGTCCTATCAGTGACTGACAGCCTGCCCTCTATGACTGTGTATACAGAGATAACTGTCATTCACTGACTGAAGACAAGGATTCGGTCCTATCAGTGATTGACAGCCTTCCCTCTATGACTATGTATACAGAGATAGCTGTCAGTCACTGACTGAAGACAAGGATTCGGTCCTATCAGTGACTGACAGCCTGCCCTCTATGACTGTGTATACAGAGATAACTGTCATTCACTGACTGAAGACAAGGATTCGGTCCTATCAGTGATTGACAGCCTTCTCTCTATGACTGTGTATACAGAGATAGCTGTCAGTCACTGACTGAAGACAAGGATTCGGTCCTATCAGTGACTGACAGCCTTCCCTCTATGACTATGTATACAGAGATAGCTGTCAGTTACTGACTGAAGACAAGGATTCGGTCCTATCAGTGACTGACATCCTTCCCTCTATGACTATGTATACAGAGATAGCTGTCAGTCACTGACTGAAGACAAGGATTCGGTCCTATCAGTGACTGACAGCCTTCCCTCTATGACTATGTATACAGAGATAGCTGTCAGTCACTGACTGATGACAAGGATTCGGTCCTATCAGTGACTGACAGCCTTCCCTCTATGACTAGGTATACAGAGATAGCTGTCAGTCACTGACTGAAGACAAGGATTCGGTCCTATCAGTGACTGACAGCCTTCCCTCTATGACTGTGTATACAGAGATAGCTGTCAGTCACTGACTGAAGACAAGTATTCGGTCCTATCAGTGACTGACAGCCTTCCCTCTATGACTGTGTATACAGAGATAGCTGTCAGTCACTGACTGAAGACAAGGATTCGGTCCTATCAGTGACTGACAGCCTTCCCTCTATGACTATGTATACAGAGATAGCTGTCAGTCACTGACTGAAGACAAGGATTCGGTCCTATCAGTGACTGACAGCCTTCCCTCTATGACTGTGTATACAGAGATAGCTGTCAGTCACTGACTGAAGACAAGGATTCGGTCCTATCAGTGACTGACAGCCTTCCCTCTATGACTGTGTATACAGAGATAGCTGTCAGTCACTGACTGAAGACAAGGATTCGGTCCTATCAGTGACTGACAGCCTTCCCTCTATGACTGTGTATACAGAGATGTCTTCAGTCAGTGACTGACAGCTAAGTATTCGGTCCTATCAGTGACTGACAGCCTTCCCTCTATGACTGTATATACAGAGATAGCTGTCAGTCACTGACTGAAGACAAGGATTCGGTCCTATCAGTGACTGACAGCCTTCCCTCTATGACTATGTATACAGAGATAGCTGTCAGTCACTGACTGAAGACAAGGATTCGGTCCTATCAGTGATTGACATCCTTCCCTCTATGACTGTGTATATAGAGATAGCTGTCAGTCACTGACTGAAGACAAGGATTCGGTCCTATCAGTGACTGACAGCCTTCCCTCTATGACTAGGTATACAGAGATAGCTGTCAGTCACTGACTGAAGACAAGGATTCGGTCCTATCAGTGACTGACAGCCTTCCCTCTAGGACTAGGTATACAGAGATAGCTGTCAGTCACTGACTGAAGACAAGGATTCGGTCCTATCAGTGACTGACATCCTTCCCTCTATGACTGTGTATATAGAGATAGCTGTCAGTCACTGACTGAAGACAAGGATTCGGTCCTATCAGTGACTGACAGCCTTCCCTCTATGACTGTGTATACAGAGATAGCTGTCAGTCACTGACTGAAGACAAGGATTCGGTCCTATCAGTGACTGACCACCTTCCCTCTATGACTGTGTATACAGAGATAGCTGTCAGTCACTGACTGAAGACAAGGATTCGGTCCTATCAGTGACTGACAGCCTTCCCTCTATGACTAGGTATACAGAGATAGCTGTCAGTCACTGACTGAAGACAAGGATTCGGTCCTATCAGTGACTGACAGCCTTCCCTCTATGACTATGTATACAGAGATAGCTGTCAGTCACTGACTGATGACAAGGATTCGGTCCTATCAGTGACTGACAGCCTTCCCTCTATGACTATGTATACAGAGATAGCTGTCAATCACTGACTGAAGACAAGGATTCGGTCCTATCAGTGACTGACAGCCTTCCCTCTATGACTAGGTATACAGAGATAGCTGTCAGTCACTGACTGAAGACAAGGATTCGGTCCTATCAGTGACTGACAGCCTTCCCTCTATGACTATCTATACAGAGATAGCTGTCAGTTACTGACTGAAGACAAGGATTTGGTCCTATCAGTGATTGACAGCCTTCCCTCTATGACTATGTATACAGAGATAGCTGTCAGTCACTGACTGAAGACAAGTATTCGGTCCTATCAGTGACTGACAGCCTTCCCTCTATGACTGTGTATACAGAGATAGCTGTCAGTCACTGACTGATGACAAGGATTCGGTCCTATCAGTGACTGACAGCCTTCCCTCTATGACTAGGTATACAGAGATAGCTGTCAGTCACTGACTGAAGACAAGGATTCGGTCCTATCAGTGACTGACAGCCTTCCCTCTATGACTGTGTATACAGAGATAGCTGTCAGTCACTGACTGAAGACAAGGATTCGGTCCTATCAGTGACTGACCACCTTCCCTCTATGACTGTGTATACAGAGATAGCTGTCAGTCACTGACTGAAGACAAGGATTCGGTCCTATCAGTGACTGACAGCCTTCCCTCTATGACTAGGTATACAGAGATAGCTGTCAGTCACTGACTGAAGACAAGGATTCGGTCCTATCAGTGACTGACAGCCTTCCCTCTATGACTAGGTATACAGAGATAGCTGTCAGTCACTGACTGAAGACAAGGATTCGGTCCTATCAGTGACTGACATCCTTCCCTCTATGACTGTGTATACAGAGATAGCTGTCAGTCACTGACTGAAGACAAGGATTCGGTCCTATCAGTGACTGACAGCCTTCCCTCTATGACTGTGTATACAGAGATAGCTGTCAGTCACTGACTGAAGACAAGGATTCGGTCCTATCAGTGACTGACCACCTTCCCTCTATGACTGTGTATACAGAGATAGCTGTCAGTCACTGACTGAAGACAAGGATTCGGTCCTATCAGTGACTGACAGCCTTCCCTCTATGACTATGTATACAGAGATAGCTGTCAATCACTGACTGAAGACAAGGATTCGGTCCTATCAGTAGCTGACAGCCTTCCCTCTATGACTGTGTATACAGAGATAGCTGTCAGTCACTGACTGAAGACAAGGATTCGGTCCTATCAGTGATAGACAGCCTTCCCTCTATGACTATGTATACAGAGATAGCTGTCAGTCACTGACTGAAGACAAGGATTCGGTCCTATCAGTGACTGACCACCTTCCCTCTATGACTGTGTATACAGAGATAGCTGTCAGTCACTGACTGAAGACAAGGATTCGGTCCTATCAGTGACTGACAGCCTTCCCTCTATGACTAGGTATACAGAGATAGCTGTCAGTCACTGACTGAAGACAAGGATTCGGTCCTATCAGTGACTGACATCCTTCCCTCTATGACTGTGTATATAGAGATAGCTGTCAGTCACTGACTGAAGACAAGGATTCGGTCCTATCAGTGACTGACAGCCTTCCCTCTATGACTGTGTATACAGAGATAGCCATCAGTCACTGACTGAAGACAAGGATTCGGTCCTATCAGTGACTGACAGCCTTCCCTCTATGACTATGTATACAGAGATAGCTGTCAATCACTGACTGAAGACAAGGATTCGGTCCTATCAGTAGCTGACAGCCTTCCCTCTATGACTGTGTATACAGAGATAGCTGTCAGTCACTGACTGAAGACAAGGATTCGGTCCTATCAGTGATAGACAGCCTTCCCTCTATGACTATGTATACAGAGATAGCTGTCAGTCACTGACTGAAGACAAGGATTCGGTCCTATCAGTGACTGACAGCCTTCCCTCTATGACTATGTATACAGAGATAGCTGTCAGTCACTGACTGATGACAAGGATTCGGTCCTATCAGTGACTGACAGCCTTCCCTCTATGACTATGTATACAGAGATAGCTGTCAATCACTGACTGAAGACAAGGATTCGGTCCTATCAGTGACTGACAGCCTTCCCTCTATGACTGTGTATACAGAGATAGCTGTCAGTAACTGACTGAAGACAAGGATTCGGTCCTATCAGTAGCTGACAGCCTTCCCTCTATGACTGTGTATACAGAGATAGCTGTCACTGACTGAAGACAAGGATTCGGTCCTATCAGTGATAGACAGCCTTCCCTCTATGACTATGTATACAGAGATAGCTGTCAGTCACTGACTGAAGACAAGGATTCGGTCCTATCAGTGACTGACAGCCTTCCCTCTATGACTGTGTATACAGAGATAGCTGTCAGTCACTGACTGAAGACAAGGATTCGGTCCTATCAGTGACTGACAGCCTTCCCTCTATGACTGTATATACAGAGATAGCGGTCAATCACTGATAGGAACCGTCTCCGTCACTTCAAAGCCCAGAATGAGCAGGAATTTAAATGAATGAAATAACAGTCATGCCAGGGAGCGTCAACCTTTGGCACTCCAGCTGCTGTAAAACTACAACTCCCAGCATGCACACTTGCTCGGCTGTTTATGTTACTCCAATAGAAGTGAAAGGAAGGTTCTGGGAGTTGTAGTTTCAGAGCATCTGGAGTGCCAGAGGTTGCTGATCCTCGAGTTATACTGAATCTTTTCCTGTAAACTATATACCAGTCTGCTCAGCCCCTCCTGCACTTTAACATGCTGCCTGCAGATTACAATGTATTGTCAGTATGACAAGTTCCTTTTAATTCTAACAATTCTTTGTAAACCCCATCTAGATATGACTAACATTTGTTCCTTACAAATGTCACATCATCTCTTTTGCAATTAACCATTTTATCATATATGAACATTCAGGAAGAACAACATAAATGGAACAAAAAACAAATTATAATAAATTATATTATTATATATCCCTCTCTCTCAAGTATTACAAAGTTTGTTCAAGTAGTGTCGCATTTCATGAGCAAATATGGTTTCCATTACAGCATCTTTAGCATATGAAAGGCTAAGGGTGCTGCCACACATTCAGGCTTTTTTATGCAGTTATTGAAGCCAAAATCAGGAGTGGATCATAAAAGCAGAGAAAGCACAGATACTATCTTAGGCCTCATTCACATCTCCATTAGGAGATCAGCAGGCTGTTCTGGCACAGAGCAGTCTGCCGGATCCTCGACTTCACCGCCAGATCCCCATTGTCTGCAATGAAGTCCAGCGGGGATCCATCTGATTTCCAGTATAAAATGCTGGGTTTCGGCTGGACAAAAAAAAAAAAAAGGCATGCAGTGGCATTTTGTCCGGCCGATGGCCAGCATTAGCACTGGTCAAGAATCCTGAACGTGTGGGCGTACCCTTAGAGAAGTGGCTAACTACCTCCCCTCATAGAGCAGTCATACATACACCGAGAGACACTGCAAAACCAACAACTACATGGTGCAGTAAAACCCATACATGCAGACTGATAAACTGGCATGGCAATTTTTACAACTAATTTGGGTTATGTTCACAGATTTATGGAATAGAAGTCATACTTGCCATGCAGTCAAGTGTGACATTGCCATTTTAAAGCCCAGTTTTCAGAGAATCACATGCACACAGCCGACCACTGTGATACTACATCAACAACCACACAAAAAAAAAAATCCATGAAAGGTGTCAAATGCAACATCCACCACGCCTGCACATCAAAGAGATTCATTTACCTGTCACAAAATGGTACGGACTGCTGCACCCCTCAGGGTCTGGATGATCAGGCAGTGGCTGGGAGAGACACAAACATAAGTGAGAGCTGCTGCAAAGCTTAACAGTCCATACAAGTCTCCCCACAGTGTATTAAAGGGGTTCTCCTGCAACAGAGCTCTATCAATGGCATGGCATGAGCATACGTTACTATAGGAGCCTCACTGGAGTGCTGGGCCCAGTTTTTGCTTGCTCCCCCTATGCAGGCCTGTGAATGAGTAGAGGTTTGACTTACACCCTCTGAGACTTTAGGAATATCAGGTGATAAAACCCTTTCAAATTCAATCCAGTTAGGAACGGAAATAAATGAACCCATGAAAGAATAACATTGTAAAGTGGGGGGCACTACATTGACTAAAACCAAATACCAGAGAACCCCTTTAAAATCACTGTTCATAAAGGACCATGAAGCCCATTTGTGGGTTTTTTCTGGAGAAAATGTACGGGTAAGGCTACATGCACACGACCGTATGTGTTTTGCACACGTCCTGAATAACATTTGTGGGGCGAGTCTATGAATTTGTTCTGAGAAATAGTATTGCCTCCACCAGATCCTCCTTCATAGATGACCTCAATCTGATCGAATTATTTTAAGGCTAGAGAACAGTCTCTCTATAGGACATTTTCATCATTTTCCCAAATTCTTATGAAAATATATTCAGCACATACTGCATTGAACTAACTGTACAAATGTATTATATATTTTTGGAGTCAGTCCATTTTATAACGACTCCACCAAAATGGACACCGACTCCGACTCCACAGCCCTGTTTGGAATCATGGAATTGCAGGCGCTGGGGGCGGCTTTTCTCACTGGTCTAAGTTGCCTCACCTGAGCTGCTGTACAATGCATGTATGTAATTATCCATGTACCAGTATGCCTGTAGTCTACTTTTTCCCTTGTAAAAATATTGTCGCAGACATTAAAATTGTTGCAAAAAAGCCCTTTACGACTATTTTTACGCCAGATGAGCATAACAAATGACCCCCACTGTGTGGTACTGTTTGATACCTTCATGCAGAAATGTTCTCCCCTAGAAGGTATGGTGCTAATGGATAATACCCCAAGTACAGCACGCATTGGAGATCTCCACCCCACCACACCCAGCATGGATATGTGAGAGGGAAAAAGAATACAACACAGATCTGGAATATGGTCTTGTGCCATACATGGGCCCTAATGGTGAATTTACACGCAGTGGATTTTACAGAAATTTATGTAACTAAAAATACATTTCTACTTTTACTTATTTCTGTCTGAATGGGGAAACACTTGTGGGGTCAGTTATAAAACTGGTGTAAAGTAGAACTGGCTTAGTTGCCCATAGCAACCAGATTCCACCTTCCATCTTCTTTGGAAAATGAAATGTGGAATCTGGTTCGTTGCTATGGGCAACTAAGCCAGTTCTACTAGTTCCAGCGGTTTGATAAATCTCCCCCTAAGTTTACAGGTACATCAGAATTGTCTTTTTTAGTCACGGACAGAATTCAGAGGGCTCTAATCTACCAACAGCACCAGGGAAAGTCTCCTTGCAACTCCTCTCCACTACTACTTGAAGTGCTCTGTCCTTGTTCATTAAGGGCATGGTTCTTCCAACAAGTATTTCCAAAGGATCTGTAGTCATTTTAAAGGATACCAATTATTTTAATCGTTTGATGTGTGGGGTCTAGGTGCCGAGATTCCCATCTATAGCCAAGCGGAGAAGCTAAGAGCTTAGGGGAGCACTGTGCCTCTTCCTTTCTGTTTGGATCCTCTAGAAAAGCAGTGTAATTGGTCTGTGGACTGACAGAAGGTCTATGGACCTTCTATGAATCTGCATACTGCTTGCTTGAAAACCTGAGCAAAGCCAAAACAGCAATGAAAGGGCACAGTGCTCAGCTAGGTGCTGCTGCCCATTCGTCTTAGCAACTGGTGGGGTCTCAACAAAAGGATCTCCACCAATCGAAACTTCTCACAGTACCATGACATGGTAACCAATCACAGTCCAGTTTTCATTTTAGAGCAGTTTAAAGGGATTGTCCAGTTTTATGATACTGATGATCTATCATCAGGATTGGTCATCAGTATCAGATCTGCAGTTGTCCAACTCCAAAGCACCTCCATCGTTCAACGGTGCTTGTCCTCTTCATTGTTTACCTGCAGATGTCTAGATCAGGGGTGCACAACCTGCAGCCCAGGGGCCACAAGCGGCCCTCGATACCATTCTGTGCGGCCCCCAACCATCTGGTAACAGATATGTATTTATTTGTCTTGTGGCTGCTTACATGTATTTTTCATGTATTCTCCCATTAGATGGGAGTTATAGAAGTGTAACTAGACATTTATGATATATACTGTATGTTCAATATGCCAAAAATATAGTATTTCAGTTGGTAGTACCTCTAAGTTTTATTTTCGGCCCTTGGAATTGGTCTAGGCTGACAACGTAGCCCCCAACCAGAAAAGGTTGTGCACCCTTGGTCTAGATTGTAGCAGCAATGCAGTGTAATTACAGCTTCCTCTCCCATTCAAGTAAACGGTGAAGTTACACTCAACCACCATTACAAAGTAGACCTGCAGGTAAAGAATGAAGAGGGCAAGCACCGTGGTCCCTTCAAACAGTTGGTCAGTGGAGGTGCTGAGAACTGTACCATCTGATACTAATAACCAATCCTGAGGATGGGACGTCAATCAGAAAGCCAGACAGACCCTTTAAGGAATGAAAGATGAGCTCTGTTTGATTGCGATGAGCAATAAAGAAATTTTGATAAATGAGTCCCAATGAGCTAATACAGCAACAACAAAATTACTGTCCCATTATGTCATTTAGCATATAAATACAGTCATTGACAAAAAAAAATAACGCATCTAGATAAAAATGTTGGATTTCTGCAAAACTTGGCATGCAGTTATGTCTCAGCCAGATATATAAATGATTACAAATGTGGTCTGATTAGACACTGGGTCTTGCCACAGGAGGGCGCAAAAGTGCTTCCCTCGCTGCTCTATAAGACTCGCAGAGGCTACTTGTGGGTAGTGATCATTGACTGTTGGACATGCCTTTACGATGCACTCAAAGACATTTTTCCCCTTTTGTGAGGGAAAGCAAATGACTGAGAAGCAGGATGGTTATCTTGATGAATTGCCCAACATGTAGAGTATTCTGATCAAGCTGTTAGGAGGTGTTGAGAGCAGTAGTTACACGCACATCAGTAGACAGGATATCTGATCCACTGATAAAGAACAAGCAGCTCCCACAGTTTTGTTGTCCACCATTGAGACACAGGCAGCAGCTTCATTACGCACTTCTGTCTCTGCCTGGACCATTTCTAGGAGCTTAGCAGAAGAAAATCTGGTGTCATAGCATCTACTATGTTTCCTGCCATTGACAACCAGCCACCGTAACTTTCGTTTGCAGTGGTATCGTGAAGAAGGACTGCTACAGATTGGAACTGTGTCGTCTTTAGTAATTAATTCAGGTTCTGTTTGGGATCTGTTTGTTCAGTTAGGTTCAAGTATGGAGGCCTCTTGGTGAGCGCTTTAATCGTGCCTTTGCTGTGGAACAGCAACTGCTGGTGTGATCATCTGGGGAGCCATCGCATTTGGAAGTCGGTCACCTCTAGTAGTGATAAAATGAACACCAAGAACCCAGCGATATGTGCAGGACATCCTGCAGCCACATGTATTGCCTCACATTGTAGGACTTCCAACTGGCAGTTTTCAGCAGGATAATGCTCCTCCACACACAGCAAGGATTTCCCACGAATGTCTCCTCCAGATTACAACACCTCCTTAGCCTGCCCAGTCGCAAGATTTACCACAAATTGAGCATGTATGGGACCAGCTGGGACACCAGCTTCGGCAACCTATGAGTGTGCAGGAGCAAAAGGCCCTGCTGTAACATCTATGGGCAAATGTGCCGCTGTATGCCTCCATGACCAACCATATCTCATCTTGTGTCCAGGCCCAAAGTGGCCCATGAGGGTACTAGAGCCTCCTTTAAATTGTACAGGTTTCCCCAATAATCTTCTTTCCCTCTAATATTGTAATCACTTACATATCTCATCATTACAGTCACACATAGAACTTTTCATTCCATTCCAACAACTCCTTGGTGCGTTATTATTTTTTTGTGTCAATGAGTGTAAGAGATTATCGTGACAATAAGATTAGGTCGGTTTTCAACACCATTTCTACTTCATGCCGAGATGTTGGTATACCGCACCAAAACAATCAAAGGATCGACAAACTCATTATGATGTCAAAACTTGGTGATTAATATTTCTAAAGCTACTTTCACACTAGCGTTCTGCTGTCCGCTCGTGAGCTCCGTTTGAAGGGGCTCACGAGCGGAGCAGAACGCTTCCGTCCAGCCCTGATGCAGTCTGAATGGATGCGGATCCGCTCAGACTGCATCAGTCTGGCGGCGTTCAGCCTCCGCTCCGCTCGCCTCCGCACGGCCAGGCGGACAGCTGAACGCTGCTTGCAGCGTTCGGGTGTCCGCCTGGCCGTGCGGATCCGTCCAGACTTACAATGTAAGTCAATGGGAACGGATCCGCTTGAAGATGACACCATATGGCTCAATCTTCAAGCGGATCCGTCCCCCATTGACTTTACATTGAAAGTCTGAACGGATCCGCTCAGGCTACTTTCGCACTTAGAAATTTTTCTAAGTTATTAATGCAGACGGATCCGTACTGAACGGAGCCTCCGTCTGCATTAATATGATCGGATCCGTTCAGAACGGATCCGATCAAGCGCAAGTGTGAAAGTAGTCTAACACTGTATGGGCTTAAACATGATCTGATCATGACTTTTTTTCTATTGGAAACAGTTTCACATTATTTAAAGGGGTTGTCCAGTTTCCTAAATTGATGACCTATGCTCCGGATATACTGCTAACCTATTAGCTGTATGAAGAGAACGCAGTGCTCGTGCAAGTGCTGCTTTCTCTGTTACTTGCTTGCTGTCGACAATACAGCGGCAACCATTGTAATTACAGCTGTCCCATTCACTTCAATGGGAAGGAGCAGTTGTAGTTACACTCCGTCCCATTGAAGTGAATGAGCTGTAATCACACCGCTTGCCACTGCAATATCTACGGCAAGCAGGTAAACAGCGAAGAGAAGGCGGCGCTCATACGAGCACTGTGGTCTCTTCAAACAGCTGAGGATAGGTCATCAATATAGGAAACCACACAAACCCTTTAAAAGGGGAATTGGTCATGCTGAACACCCTCAACATTAAAGATTCCTTTTAAAGGGGTTATACCATGAAAATGTCTGTCACCAATCTGCAGGAGAGAACAAGGAGTCCTCTGTTCATGCCAATCCACAACTCCATTAATTTTATGGGATTGAGTTAAGGCCCCTTTACACTGGGGGCGAGAATCAGACAGATTCTTCTGAGCAAGTACCAAGCGAAATGCTCATTCATCAGATAATAGAATGGTTTGTGCGGTCACCTAAATCGTTTGTGGACAGTAGATTGTGCAGTCTAAACAGTCTCTGCTGCCAGCAAACAATGATTCTGTATGGTGACGAGTGATGACAGTGATCGCTCCTCCCTGTACTGTGGAGATCGCTGCATGTAAATGCAGAGGTCTCCTTCACTGACGAGCAGGCGATTGTTGGGAAAGAATGCTTCCTTCCTGACAATTGTCTGATAAATCAATAAGTGTAAAGGGGCCTTTAGACAGCGCGCCATCATCCCACAGAAGTGAATGGGGCACTGCCATACCCCTCCATTCAGAGGACTTGTTCTCAGGAACACGGGACATCCCAGAGGTCGGACTTCCCTTTCCCCCCATATTAAAGGGGTACTCAGGGTTTTTAGGATCGATGACATATCCTCAATATAGGTCATCAATATCAGATCGGCGGGGGTCCGACACCCAGCATCCCCACAAATCCGCTGTGTGAAGGTAAGGCGCGCACAGTGCAGTGTCTCTCTTCCTGCTCGTTGCTATGTCTATGGCGAGCAGGAAGAGAGAAGGGGGACGGCACACCTTCCCTTCATTCAGCTAATCGGTGGGGGTGCTGGGTGTCGGTCCCCCACCGATCTGATATTGATGACCTATCCCGAGGATAGGTCATCAATATTAAAAGCCCGGAGAACCCATTTAATTTTTGTGGGATAACCACTTTAAGACCACAGCAGTTTTGGAAAAACTTTACTGGGTTGAGATGTTTAAATGAACTGTACTATTGAAGGGGGTCTTCCCATAAGCTGCATTTCTCACTGTGTATAATCGCTGGGGCCCCCCCATAACAAGTATAAGGTGCCCAAAGCCCCCTGTGTGAATGTAGTGATAGTGTGGATGCATGACCCCCGCCCATATCATTTGGCTAAGCAGCAGATGTTTATAGGGAAACCCCTTTAAAGTGCATATCCCCATCATTTTACACACAGAAATTATTTACAGAAAAAAGTAGTGTCAGGCACCTTGCACATCGTGTTCTGGAGATCCATTCTCCCATTCCATTCAGATCAAACGGAGGATCAAATCACAGCACCCCATTTTCTTAGGGAGCGCTTCTTCTCTCACTTGTGCCACGATCCAATCCTCCTTGATCTAAAAAGACATATGGGAGAGTGGTTCTTCGGAATGGGATATGTAAGGGCCTAACTTCATAGATAAAGTGCATCACATAACCAGTCATGGGTTGCTGCCTGTATTTTAGCCCAGAGCTGCACTGAATACTGCAGGCCTCAGAGCTGAGATCTCCCAGCATTCCTTGCTGTTGTAACATGTACACGGAGCTTTCGCAAATGATTGACATTCCTAGAAGTGTAGACTTTACACCAGGCAAGAAACTGCAATCTGATGTAAGAAATCAACCAGGCCACTCGGGAGCCTATTCCCGAGAGTAACTAGCAGAACTATGAAGGCAGTTCTGGGTGGTAAGACAGGATGAAACCACTGCAGTTATGTAATGCAATAGTTCACTTCTGCATCAGTAATATGAGCAAAGTAAAAGGTTTTTCCAAGATTTCATATACATCAGAATCTGATTGGTGGGAGTCTGACAGCCAGGACCTCCGCTGATCAGCTGTTTGAGGAGGCACCGGCACTCCTGTGAGCGCCGTGGCCTTCTCAGTCGATGCCAAGCACAGTCCTGTACATTGTATAGCAGCTGTGTTTGGTATTGCACTCAGCCCTATTCACTTCTATGGGGCCGAGCTGCTCCTCGGCCACGTGAGAGATGAACGCGTCCTCACTGGCCTAAGAAAGCCAAAGTGCTCACAGGAGCGCCAGTGCCTCCTCAAACAGCTGATCGACTCCCACCAATCAGGTACTGAAGGCTTTTCCAGAGGATAGGTCATCAGCCGTGTTGAGCAAACTTGTATTTCAAGTTCGGCGTACAAGGTTTGGGCTATCTAAGAATTCCGCTATGGATTCCGCTACCACAGACCATAACCTATTGTCTGTGGTAGCGGATTCCATAACGGAATTCTTAGATAGCCCTAACCTTGTACGCCAAACTTGAAAACAGAAGTTCGCGCAACACTAGTCATCAGTATCAAAATCTCGGAAAATCCCTTTAATCAAAATAACAGAAGAAGTGTCAGATTGCATGACAGACATTAACAATGTTGGATGGACCCCTTTGACTATATGATGTCCATATGGTTTCTGTCATGGGATCCAACACTTTATCGGACAAAATTGCCTTTATGCTGCAATATTTTGTCCGGTATTTTTAAAGGACATCTGTCAGCAGATTTGTCCCTATGACACTGGCTGACCTGTTACATGTGCGCTTGGCAGCTGAAGGCATCTGTGCTGGTCCCATGTTCATATGTACCCGTATTGCTGAGAAAAATGATGTTTTAATATATGCAAATGAGCCTGTAGGAGCAACGGGGGTGTCGCCATTACACCTAGAGGCTCAGCTCTCTCTGCAACTGCTGTGCCCTCTTGAATTTGATTGACAGGACAGGCAGTGTAAATGTCATCGTGCCTGACCCAGTCAAACAAAGTGCAGAGGGCGCAGCAGTTACAGAGAGAGCTAAGCCACTAGGTGTAACAGCAACGCCCTCGTTGCTCCTAGACGCTCATTTACATATATTATTATAATTTCTTTTTTTCCAGCAATACGGGAAGATATGAAGATGGGACCAACACAGGTGGCTTCAGCTGCCAAGTGCACATGTAGCAGGTCAGCCAGTGTCATGGGTACAAACCTGCTGATAGATGTCCTTTAATGGACAGATGTGAACAAAGCCTCAGAAACTGTCCCTTTCCAATGCATCAGCCTGTATTACAAGACTACTTTATAACACTCCTTCTAGAGTTGTCCTGCTATATTCTTATTTTCACCCAATATCAAGTATTTCACAGATGAAGTTGCCCTATCTCTTCTTGTCATGGACTGCAAACATTTTCACAAAATGCACATATATAAAGCACATCAATACAAATTATAGATATGAAAAGCAGTACAAGGCCAGTTTCACACAGTGCAGATTTGGCCAGTATTTTGCATCTGTATTTAAAAGGCTATGCACATCGTTGGGGACATGTTTACAATTGCATTTTACTCATTTTGGGCTAAAAATCTTTTTTAATTGGTCTTTATTAAAAATGTTAGTTTTTGTCCTATAGGATTATGGTTCGGCCTATCTGCAAAGTACCTTGCTTTCAGTTTCACAATGAGCCGTCCTGTTGTTGTTCCGACGGCTATTATAACAATATGGTTTAACCACTTCACATCCAGGCCATTTGCCCCCTTCCTGACTAGGCCTAATTTTGCAAATCTGACATGCGTCACTTTATGTGGTAATAGCTTTGGAACACTTTTACTTATCCAAGTCATTCAGAGATTGTTTTCTTGTGACACATTGTACTTCATGATAGTCATAAATTTGAGTCAATATATTTCACAGTTATTTATGAAAAAATATATATATTTACCAAAAAGTTAGAAAAATTAGCAATTTAAAATTTTTTAATTTCTCTGCTTTTAAAACGGAAAGGGATACCTCATAAAATATGTATTACTTAACATTCCCCATATGTCTACTTTATGTTGGCATCATTTTGTAAATGTCATTTTATTTTTTTAGGACGTTAGTAGGCTTAGAATTTTAGAAGCAATTCTTAAAATTTTTAAGAAAATTGCCAAAACCCACTTTTTAAGGGCCAGTTCAGATCTGAAGTCACTTTGTGAGGCTTACAAAATAGAAACCACCCAAAAATGACCCCATTGCAGAAACTACACCCCTCAAGGTAGTCAAAACTGATTTTATAAACTTTGTTCACCCTTCACGTGTTCAACAAGAATTAAAGCAAACTTTTTTGGCAGACTTTGCCATTTTAATCAATTTTTTTTCTTTAACATATCGAGGGTTAACAGCCAAACAAAACTCAATATTTATTACCCTGATTCTGCGTTTACAGAAACACCCCACATGTTGTCGTAAACTAATGTAAGGGCACACGGCAGGGCAGCCCCCCTCATGCACCCTTACAGTAGAAACTCCCAAAAAGTGACCCCATTTTGGAAACTAGGGGATAATGTGACAGTTTTATTGGTACATATGATTTTTAATTGCTCTATATTACGTTTTTTGTGAGGCAAGTTAACCAAAAAAAATTGCTATTTTGGCACAGTTTTTATTTATTTTTTACAACATTCATCTAATAGGTTAGATCATGCGCTATTTTTATAGAGCAGGTTGTTACAGATGCAATGATATCAAATATGTCTACTTTGTTTCAGTTTTACATAATAAAGCATTTTTGAAAAAAAAAAAATGTTTTTGGGTCTACATCTTCTGAACGCCATATTTTTTATTTTTCTGCCAATTTTTGCAGAAAGAGTTGACATTTTTATTGGTACCATTTTTGGGTACATATGATTTTTTGTTCATTATAACACTTTATGGGGCAATGTGACCAAAAAAATTGGTTGTTTTATTTATAATTTTTTTTTTACAGCGTTCATCTGAGGGGTTAGGTCATGTGACATTTTTATAGAGCAGATTGTTACGGACGTGGCGATACCTAATATGTATACCTTTTCTTATTTAAGTTCTACACAATAATAGCATTTTTGAAACCCCAATAATTATGTTTTAGTGTCTCCATAGTCTAAGAGACATTTTTATTTTATTTTTTTGACCGATTGTCTTAGAGTCTCATTTTTTGCGGGATGAGATGACAGTTTGATTGGTTCTATTTTGGGAGGCATACGCCTTTTTGATTGCTTGGTGCACTTTTTGTGATGCAAGGTGACAAAAATGGCTTTTTTTTTTTTTTTACAGTCTATCATTTATTTTTTATGGTGTTTATCGGACTGGGTGGATCACGGACACGGCAATACCAAATATGTCTATTTTTTTTTTATATTTAAAAAATATATATATATATAAAAATTCCTTACTTGGGGAATTTTTTATTTTTTATTTTACATGTGAAACCTTTTTTTTATTTTAACACTCTTTTTATTTTACACTTTGCGTCCCCCATAAGGTCATACAAGTCCTCTGGGGGTCATTTAACCTCACTTTTTTTTTTTCACTATTGATTTCTCCTGTAACTGGGGCTGACATAATAACCCCAGTTACAGGGGACATACACCCACCAGAGAGGCTGTACAGAACTATACAACGCTATACAGTCTCAGTGCAGGGCTGGTCGAGGTCTGTAGAAGACCCGACAGCTCCTGCACTCTCCCTGCCTCGGAGGTCACATGACGCTTCCTGATCTGTGTATACAGCGATCTAGAAGGCAGGGACACCTGGGAACTGGCCCTGCCTTCTCTAAGGGTTGCCCTGCTGTCACTGACAGCAGGCAAACCGATCTGCAGCTGCACGATTAGCGTGCAGCTGCCATCTCTGAATGGACGTTCAGAAACATCCGATCAGAGATAGAGATCCACCTCCCGGACGTTTATAGTCAACCGGCAGACGAGAGGTGGTTAAAGGCTATGGACATCTTTGAGGGCAATTTTTTTATGATTGCATTTTACTCATTTTGGGCTAAAAATCATATTAATTTGGATTTAAAAAAAAAAATGCTCAGATGTTTTTGATAGACAAGGGTTACAAAAAAAAAAGCAGTCTGTTTGCAGAGTATCACTTCTCAGTCCCATCAGCTGATGGCTCATGTGATTCCTTACCCTTGATATTCTTATCAGTTTGAAAAATGATGACCAATTCTCAGGATAAGTCATCAGTATCTGATCCGTGTGGGTCCGACAACCGTGACCCCTGCTAATCAGATGTTTTGAGAAGGCACCGGCACTCCTGTGAGCGCCGCAGCCTTCTCCGTGCTTACCAAGCAGAGCGCTGTACATTGTATAGTGGCTGTGCTTGATATCACGCTCAACCCCATAGAAGGGAAGGGGGCTGAGCGCGATACCAAGCACCACCACTATACAATGTACGGCGCTCTGCTTGGTGAGTATGGAGAAGGCCGCGAAGTTCACAGGAGTGTCGGTGCCTTCTCAAAACAGCTGATTGGCAGGGGTCCGACACCTGCTATATATATGGCGAGCAGGAAGACAGAAGGGAGACGGCACACACACGCAGGGTGCGCCTTCTCTTCATACAGCTGATCGGCAGGGGTTGCGTGTGTCGGAACCCCACCGATCAGATACTGATTACCTGTCCTGATGATGTCATCAGTATCAAAATCTTGGAGAACTCCTTTAACAAAGACCACTTGAAAAAATGCTTTTTAGCCCAATAAGAGAATAATTAAATCATAAAAAATTGCCCCAAAGTTGTCTGTAGCCTTCAAATGAGTGCTTATGAGTTGTCAGGAATTCAGAGATAAGGACTAGACGTGGCTGTAACCACAACCCTGTAGGACAAAAACTGTTGAAATTTTTGTTTTAATAAAGACCAATTGAAAACATGACTTTTAGCTTATAATGAAATCATTAAAAAAAATGCTCCTGAAAGCATTCATAGCTTTTACTTCAAAACCAGAAGAGCATCTTAAAAAGAGAAATTTACCTGTTTCTAGTACAGATATTGAGGCAAAATACTGAGCAAATCTGCATTTAGATGCCATAGGACAATGACTTTTCAAAGCCTATATCAGGGACCCCGCAGCTTATTTGAGGGCCACCTGTTGGTCAGACATACAGAAACAAGTGACATGAGGGCACATGACATAAATAGTGTAGTAATGAAGGAGGGCAGTGTGACATCACTTTAGGATATTCACACACAAGCCTGCGACAAACGGGCCATTGTGAAGTCAATGAACACGACTCTTTCATGGGGGTCCTACACAACCCCACCAACTGGCGTTGTCTGACTACCACCACCATAGAGCTCCCCTGACATGAACCAGATCAACACAACAGGACACACAAGGCCTTACCAGACTTATACTGAAAGATTTGCATTTCAGGTCCTCCAGACTTTGTTTTTGTAATTGTTCTGTAATCATGGAGATCATGATGCTTAGGTCAGGCTTCTCACTGGTCTTCTCAGTAACAAGTATAGGACATGATGGCAACCTCAGTGCCAGTCTTCACTGGGCCCAAGAAGCTGAGAATCAGTTAGACCCCATCATTCCATCCTGCATTAAACAGACACACAGTCATTCCTCTGGGCAGAGCAGGACAGGGCTACAACAACTACTCCCATTGTGATGGATCTGATGGCTCCACTATCATCTCGGGGCCTAGTGACCATAACAAACCATCTACCTACACTGTCAGGTGAAGGCCTGCAGAGCACTGGCTTGTAATCATGCAATATGGAGAAGGTTGGCAGGGTGGCATCTATTGGAAGAGTAAATAATGCAGACACGCTGACCTTATGCCAGGGCTCTGGGCCCTACTGCACACCACGTCTAGGATGTTCTCTCAATGGGCACACATACACAGATCGCATGCACCCCGGAGGGCCTGCAGACGCATCTCCAGATTGATGTGCTATGTCGTGACATGGGGGATGCAGGATCTGAGGGAGGATGGGGGTAGAGCAGCTCTCACCACCTCCAAACCAATGCGGTGCCGGCCTGTCTGCCCAGTGACATCTTCTGCCTGTGCATGAATAGGATGCGGTGCTGAGGGCAGCAATGACAGGCCCCCCAGTGACTGCAGCGCTTGCTCTGGAGCGTGAAGAGTTAAAGGCTTGTTTATCTCCCTCCTCATGAGATGGCCTGGCCGGCGCCTTCCCCGGGCCGCATTCTACATCGTTCGCATCGCCAAGGCCTCCCACGTCAGCCCGCCTCCCCTTCACCTTGTCTCCGCCGCCCCCACCTGCTCTGCCGTTACCTGCCCCCAATAACGACCCTCCCAACGACCCAGAGCAGCTTGTGAGCCACCAGCGGCCCTGCAGAGCCCTTAAATACCGTCTGGACCGAACCACTTTTATAGGGAGAACGACCGGGTCAGTGAACGGCACAGCAAGGTACAAAAGCTATAGAAACCTTAGTACCCTGTGCCGAGCGCGCTCCGTATATTAGCTACTTAGTCCCGGTCTGCCTTCTGAAGCGCGAAGGTGATGCTGCGGGAGGAGAGACAAGCCGTGGTCGCATCAGTGTCCCCCACAGACGAATCGGCTGCCCTGGTCCCTAGTGCGGAACAAACCATCTTACACCATAGACGGGGCGGGCGGCTGGGCTTCTGTCAGCCTGCACCTCTAGCGGGTACCGCGGTCAGCAGGCGGGTGATGTCACCAGAGCTCGGCGCAGTGTCGCCGATATCGTTAGCTTGTGTCGCGGGCTGTGCGGCGTGCTGGGATTGGCCGGTCACAACCCAGGCCAGGAACACCCCCCCGCTCTTTGTACGGGTTCCGTGTGGAAGCAGGACGTGCTGGGAAGTGTAGTTTTCTAGCGCCAGGCTGCTGTATTTCTCCAACTTGTGGGTGTGCGGTGATGATGCAGGCCTGACCCTCCAGTGTCCATGTTGTGGTACCACAAGCCTGGCACCCTACCTCCAGCACTGAGGGCAAATAATGCCAGCTGTAAAGTGAACAGTAATAAATACACAACCTATTATCCATTACATACATGTATAAAAAAAAACAACCCATTAAACTAGCTTCCCCATTTCCATTCATAGGGCTGAAAACCTCATCTCTTCACTTAGGAATGTTTTCCCACACAGTGCAGTCATGCCGTACCCTAGAGCTGGTTTCAGACCCGGACCACCCTTCTTTCTACAATGGGTTTCATAGAGTTCATAGAATTACTTCCTATCATTTGTATGAAGAACCACCTTTCTGGACTCGGAGTACTGCTGGTGCCGTATTTGCCATGGCAGATCTGAATCACATTTAGGCCTCATGCACACGACTATGTATTTTGCGATCCGCAAAAAATACAGATGACATCCGTGTGCATTCCCTATTTTATGGAACAGAACAGCTGGCCCCTAATAGAACAGTACTATCCTTGCCCATAGGGCAGACAGTAATAGGACATGTTCTATTTTTATTTTTTTGTGGAACGGAAATACAGATATATGGAAACTGAAAGCACACAGAGTAACTACCTTTTTTGTGGACCCATTGAAATGAATGGTTCCGCATACAGTCCACAATAAAACTGGAACGTTTGCATGCGCCCTTAGGTTATGTTCACATCTGGTGTTCTTTGGCCTAGTTTTATGGCAAACATCACAGATAACATTTCCTGTCACAATTGCCCAAAAATCCCATTCCGTGAACGTACCCTTCGGCTACTTTCAGACAAGCAGGTTCACTCCGGGAAACATTCTCCCTTATTTCCTGCTTGATGTTAGGGGTTTGGCATGTATCGGTACAGTCACTAACCAGGGCAGTTGGTATCAATAGATAAGTCTCTTTACTAAAGTGACGAATAGGGGTAGTAGTACATCCAGTTCCAAATAGAATCACAGTGCAAATCCTTCTCCAATAGCAACATATGGACAACAGCAATGATGGGGGTTATAGTACTCCTCTGTCTTCCTAAAGTCTCTCTGCAGAACCTTAGGCATGCAATAAGGTTCTTTTAAATCGGCCTGCAGGGAGCAGAATTAAAAGGGTTGTCTCACTTCAGTAAGGGTCCATTCACACGTCCGCAATTTCGTTCCGCATTTTGCGGAACGGAATTGGGGACCCATTCATTTATATGGGGCAGCACGATGTGCTGCCCGGACACGGAATTGCGGACCCACACTTCCGGGTCCGCAATTCCGTTCCCGAAAAAAATATAACATGTCCTATTCTTGTCCGCAATTGCGGACAAGAATAGGCATATTTTATTAGTGCCGGCAATGTGCTGTCTGCAAAATGGGGGAACGCACATTGCCGCTGTCAGTGTTTTGTGGATCCGCAAAACACATTGCGGACGTGTGAATGGACCCTAAGTGGCATTTATCACGTAGAAAAAGTTAATACAAGGCACTTAGTAATGTATTGTTATTATCCATATTGCTTCCTTTGCTGGCTGGATTCATTTTTCTATCACATTATACACCGCTTGTTTCCATGGTTACGATCATCCTGCAATCCATAAGTGGTGGTTGTGCGTGCACACTATAGGAAAAAGTACCAGCCTATGTGCGCTCCCGGACACCAGAAAGGCTGACACTTTTTCCTGTAGTGTGCAAGCACGACCACCACTGATGGATTGCAGGGTGGTCTGTAACCATGGAAACATCGTATCAGAGGCACGGATGTGACCAGGACAAAGCCAATATAAACTGTGTAAAAAGTGATCCAGCTGCTGATAAAAACAATATCCTTTATTCAATCCAGTAAAATCCATACAAAACAAGACAGATGCAAAATCGCTGCGTTTCGGATCTCAAGTTAACGATCCTTACTCATACCATGTAACCATGGAAACGAGCAGTGTATAATGTGATGAAAAAATGAATCCAGCCAGCAAAGGAAGCAATATGGATAACAACAATACATTACTAAGTGCCTTGTATCATCTTTCTCTATATGATGAATGCCACTTACTGAAGTGAGACAACCCCTTTAAGATACAGCTGGCCAAACCATTTCAAAGTGTGGAAGGGGGTGCCAGCAATGTTCCTTCTCACAGCAGCAAAGTCTCTCTCTGCCCAAACGTGCACAATACCTTGCTGAATGACTCCAATGCACAACAAAAAAAGAAAAGACAGGTCCAGAATAAAAGTATAGCATCATTTATTAATCCATAATAACACAAAATACAAGTATGTAAAAATCTGTATTGCTGAAGAATATTAGAGGGAAATAGAAAATCCCACCAATATAGAGTGCACCTGGGCAGTGCAATCAACACTCAGTATCTCATGAGGCATGTATTTAAAAAAAAAAACACGCCAAATTGACATGCAGTCTGGGTCACGTGTCTGACGTTTGCGTCGGATATCACGTGACCCTGACGCGCGCCGCAGCGTGAGCACATCATGCTGCTGCGTCACTTTGCACGTCTCAGGTGAGCTCAATTGGGTCTCTTATTAGATTTCCTGGATCAGGGGCCTATATATGCCTGGCCATTTTAATAGCAGACACTTCCTGACAAAGCCAGCAGGTGAAACGAGTGTCGAGGTGGGCATTTTTCCTGGCGGTGCGATAATGCAGTGGCCGGGTTTGGGGTGGTCCCAACGCTTCGCTGAGCTCCCCAGACACCGTCGAGGTGTCACCATGTATTGCTGCTCTCCGGAAGGGATGATAAGGCATGGTGCACCCCAATGGGAAATAAGTCCAGAGAGTCAGGGTCTGCAGTAACCAGTGTGCTTCTTTACTGGAGGAATTCAAGTGCAAAACAATACAGGCGAGGCATAGCGCTGGCTTCTCCAGTCTCCTCCCTGGCAGAAGAAGGGTTTGATACTAAGGAAAGGCCTGAGCTAGCTGTCCCTCTCTCTCAGAAGGTTGGTACCCTGGTCCAAGGCTGGTGATCCAGGGTCTGTGGCAGCATATCCCCATCTCTGCGTCTTCTTCTGGTCACTCAGTAGTCTGGCAGAGTCTCCTCTTCCAAGCACTGTTCCCTAACTGCAGAACACTAAGGCCTCTGACTGCTCTCCTTATATACCATTTCTAGCTAGACTGCATACCTTCCAACTTTAGAAAAGGAGGAAGAGGGACATATTGAGCAAAGCGCGCCGCGGCAAATTTTTCCTGCACTAGGCCACACCTCTAACTCCGCCCCAAAACATAACTAAATACCTAATCCCAACCACGGAGCACTAGAGCCTGGAAGCTGGCAGGGAGCAGAGGCCGCCACCAGCAGCAGGATACAGGGGGCTCCCGGCCACACCCCGGCCCCTACCCAGACCTGCAGTGTGGAGCGTGGGCAGAGAGCCGACGGCCAGCTCTCTGTTTCATCATTAGAATAGAGGCACCTGTCTCTGCTTCTTATGGAAGCAGAGACAGGTTCCAGAAAGCGGGACATACCTCTCCCATAACGTGACAGCCACTTAAATCCGGGACTATCCCGCCGGATGGGGGACGGTTGGGAGGTATGAGACTGGAACCTTCTAGTGGGAGGGATGGAGAGGAGAGACTCAATACAAACAATTACAAAGTTACCACCCCCGTCTGTCATAGACTTACATTACAGCTCCAGTGATACTCGATGGCAATGACACATCAGACATAAGAACACAGGTAAACCAGATATTCAAAAGGTCAGTCTGTCTGATTTTGGTGGTAAATACGTCTGGATTTTTTCCTCCAAAACAGGCTCTTCTTACACAGTATTAAACAGTGCAAGTTAAACCTTTCAAGTGAAATAAAGTAAGACGTTTATAACTTTGCACAGGGGAAATAAGCAAATGTCCAGACTTCAAATGACCCCTGCTCTAGGGCACTACATACACTCTTAGTTTTTAAAGAACATACCATGAGGCTTCCCTAAGGCCCCTTTCACCCGGGCGAGAATTCCGTGCGGGTGCAATGCGTGAGGTGAACGCATTGCACCCGCACTGAATCCGGACCCAATGACTTCAATGGGGCTGTGTACATGAGCAGTGATTTTCACGCGTCACTGGTGCGTTGCGTGAAAATGGCAGCAAGCTCTATATTGTGCGTTTTTTGCACGGAACGCAGGCCCCATAGAAGTGCGGATGCGGTGCGATTTTCACGCATGGTTGCTAGGAGACGATCGGGATGGGGACCCGATCTTTATTATTTTCCTTATAACATGGTTATAAGGGAAAATAATAGCATTCTTAATACAGAATGCTTAGTAAAATAGTGATGGAGGGATTAAAAAAATTAAAAACAATTAAATAAACTCACCTTAATCCACTTGAACGCTCAGCCTGGCATGTCTTTTTTGATGAAAAGGACCTGTGGTGATGTCACTGCGCTCATCATATGGTCCATCACCATGGTGATAGACCATGTGATGAGTGCAGTGACTTCATCAAAGGTCCTTTAGCCAGGTCCTGAAGAAAGTAGAAAGAGGAGATCCACTACGCGATCAAGTGGATGGGGTGAGTTAAATTTGTTTATTCTTTTTAACCCCTTAATGGACATTTTACTAAGCATTCTGTATTAAGAATGCTATTTTCTCTTATAACCATGTTATAAGGGAAAATAATAAAATCTACATAACACCCATCCCAAACACGAACTTCTGTGAAGTCCAGGTTCGGGTCTGGGTACCAAACATGCCAATTTTTCTCACACGCGTGCAAAACTCATTAAACCGCTTTGCACTCGCACGGAAAAAATTACGTATTTTCCCGCAATGCACCCGCATCTTGTCCAGCCCTCACACGCGACGCCCGTGTGAAAAAGAGGCCTAATTGTTGCACTGAATTTTCCATTTTCATATGATATGCAGTTATTATGTTAGCATAGTTTATTAGAGATTCTTTTTATTAGGCTACAGGTTGTTAGTCTACATTTGATTACTTTATGTACCGTAATTTTTGGTGTGACATGAGATTGTCACTATCCATATAGTTAGAGATAAGCGCATTTCATATTTTGAAATTAGTTTGTGCTTAGTTTACTGGTAAAAGGTAAATTGCGTTATGGATTCCGTTACCACGGACCATAACGCAATTCGATGACTAAATGCATAAAGAAATGCCTTTAGAGGCATTCCGTCATAATAGAAGTCTATGGGCTGCATAACGGATCAGTCCCGTTTCCATTATGCAGGAGAGGACTCCCCTGCAGGTCAAAAACACAGAACAGGAGCAGATCTTTCCATTAGGCCGAATGCAAACGACCGTGGAACACGGACGTGAGAGGTCCCTGGTATCCCGGCCTGGCATCCTGCTGAGAGCAGGAGCGCATGGCATCATTGTTTGCTATGACACCATGCGCTTCGTGCCACCACTGCAGTACAGTAATACATTCATATAGATCATACAAGTGTATTACTGTACGGCGGCACAAAGCGCACGGCGTCCTAGCAAACAAGGACACCATGCGCTCCTGCTCTCAGCAGGATGCCAGGCCGGGATACCAGGGACCACTCGCATCAGTGTTCCACGGCCACATGCATTCGGCCTTATACTTTATCTGAGTAGGCTTCACTTTGGGTTTTGGCTCGCAGTAACTGATGGAAAGAACTGACCAATTAACTGAAGTGTGAACTTGGCCTAAGCCTCAAATACACATGGTGCTCTCTTCTGAACCTTAAGATGTGCCCAAAAAGCAGTTTATGACCACACAAGAGGTATTGTCATACTCCAAAAAAAAAAAAAAAAAATTATAAAATTTGGGTTGCTTTTTCATCTATTACAACAAGGGATGAGCAAATTGACTGTTAGAATGCAGTTTATTGTAGCTAGCTGAAATGAATCAAATCATCCCCACAATGCAGAACACCAGGGTTTAATGAGGCTGCTAAACTGGCTAAATAGAAAACTGCATCCTGAATGCATGTCAGAACTACACTGTGTGCGAGCACCCTAAGGGCCGTGTTTTTTGTCCATACCCAATCTGTATTATTTGTAGGTCAGATGCAGACCCATTAATTTCTATGGTGCCACAAAAATGGGACCACCACACTGTACTATCTGCATCAGTATGTACATTCCACGGCACCAGCAAACTGTCCTATATTTGTTCATTTAACAGATTAGGATAGAACTGTTTATATGCACATGGATGGTATGCATGTTTTGCGGACCACAGAAACTACAGCTGCATGCAGGAGCCAGTGAGCAATACGCTATTGCAAGAAATGACATTCTTAATTTTCACAGCCACGCATTTCTAATGGGTTTGAAAAACCTGTGGGTTCAAAGCACTCCCTACACCCCTTGATAAATTACTTGAGTGGTGTAGTTTCCAAAATTGGGGTGTGAATTCCACTGTAAGGATACCTTAGGGCAGTGAGGGCTAACCTTGGCACTCCAGCTGTGGTGAAACTACGACTCCCAGCATGCTCCATTTATTGCTATACAGTTCTGAGAGCAGCCAAGCAAGGGGGGCATCTTGGGAGTTGTAGTTTTACCACAGCTGGAGTGCCAAGGTTAGCCATCACTGCCTTACGGTCTCTTCAAATGTGAACATGGCACCTAAAAACTATTCCAGCAAAATCTGCCTTCCAAAAGCCATAGATCATTCCTTCCCTTTAGAGTCCTGCAGTGTGCCCATACAGCAGTTTACAACCACATATAGGGTGTTGTCATATTTAGTAGAAAATGGGTATTATTGTCGTGTGATTTTCTCCTGTTACGCCTTGTGAAAATGAAAAATTTGGTCCAAAAATGTAATATTTTATTTTTACAGCCAAGGTGTTTCTAAACACTGAAACGCCTCTTGGATCAAAGTGCTTAGTCCATTTTTATTTTTTTTGGGGGGGGGGGGGGGGGGGGGGGGGAATATTATGTGTGTATCTCAGGGTTTCTTCACATGTAACATGATGCCCAAAAATCATTCCAGCAAAATGTGGCCTCCAAAAAGCATAGGGCACTCCTTCCCTGTGCCCATACAGCAGTTTATGACCACAAATGGGGTGTTTCTGTAAGTTACAGAATCAGGGTAATAAATACTGAGGCTCGTTTTGCTGTGTTGAAAATAGAAATTCTGCAAAACAAATTTTTGTTTTCATTCCTAGGAAGAAAAATCAATCTTGAATAATTTGAGGGATACATTTTCTAAAATAGGATAATGTACGGGTGTTTCTATTATATAAGCCTCGTAAAGTGTCTTCAGAACTGAATTGGTTCTTTTAAAAAGGCTGTTTTGGAAATTCTTGAAAATGTAAAAAATTGCCTCCAAAATTCTAAGCCTCTAACATTTTAAAATAAAATGACATTTACAAAATACAGTAGACATATGGTGAATGTTAATTTTGTGAGGCATTATTTCGAAAATAGCTAATTTTGGCAAAATTTCTGTAAATTTTGGATTTTCTTTATAAACCAAGGTAAAACATATGGATCCAAATTTACCACTCACTTGAATTATGGTGCGTCAAAAAATGTATTCCAAAGTTACCATATAAAGTGACACGTCAGATTTGCAAAACTAGACTTGTCAGAAAGGGGAGTAAATGGCCCTGTCTGGAAGTTCAAGTATCAAGCTCAATAATATCACAAAGGAATCCCTGCATGTTACAGTGTACAGGAATATAAAATGTGCACTTTGCCCCATCTCCACCACTAGTATAATACTCAGGAACAAAAGGTCTTTTTTAGTGCAGCTCTTGCAGCATGCCATTGAAAGGTATCTGTAAACAGGCACAAAGCCCCCATGAACAGCAAACATTGGCAGGGCTAGAGACAAAATGAAGGGTTTTGCACAGGTAACAATGCTGCTGGGGCCCAGGTGCAGAATCTGAAATGGGTTCTCCAAACTCATTCATAGCACCGGTGTCCTCAATGAGGAAACTGAACCTTTAAGACCCCCTGAGGCACCAGGGCCCATATCCTTGGGCAACCTCCACACCTATAGTTACGCCCCTGATATTATACATTATATGTATCCATGTCACCAAAAAGTTGGACAGAGTAGACTTGTTATGTCAGAAGATTTTATTTGTCTTATTTTTATTCACTTTTATTATTTTTAATGTATTTTGCTCATCTTGGTCTGGAGAAAGCATAATCTGTGGTAATCAACATTCTTCTGGATGCAGAGAGCTTCTGATCTAATGACTACTGCTGCCTTCAGACAAAATATAAATAGTTGTCCTCCCAAGCGTGCTCCTCCTAGTGTGAGTAACATTAAAGGGGTACATCATGTTATCTCCCATCCACAGGATAGAAGTATTAGATTGGTTCAGGTCCAATCGCTGGGACCCTCACTGATGGGGAATGGCGACCTGTTCCCTGCAGACACCCAAAAACCAGAGCAGCAGGTTTTGCATGCACACTGCTGCTCCATTCAGCTCTGTGGGACTGCCAGAAATTGAGTGACGTACTTTGGCATCTCTTGCTGACCCATAGAGAATGAATGGAGCGGCATAGCACATGCTTGACCAGTTGCTCCATCCATTTTTGAAAGTCCCATCGGGTGCAATTCCATTGATCTAATAGTTATCCTCTATCCTGTGGATAGCTAAAAAAAAAATTATATATATATATATATATATATATATATATATATATATATATATATATATAAAATATATAATTTCGCTGACAGCTATTCCTCTAAGTCAGGTATGCTCAACCTGCGGCCCTCCAGCTGTTGCAAAACTACAACTCCCAGCATGCCCGAACAGCCTACAGCAGGGCATTGTGGGAGTTGTAGTTTTACAACAGCTGGAGGGCAGGAGGTGGAGCATGCCTGCTCTAAGTGCATGTGCTTTCAATAGGGAGAGGGGATAAAGGCACTGCCAGTTTCACAGACCAAATTAATTCAGAAGGCACATCAATACTCTAGTCAAATCAAGGACTACCAAGCCATGTGTAACACTTTGGCAATCCATATGATTTAGAAGCTGTATATCCTAGGTATCATATACAACCACTGGTCACGGATGTCTGCAAGCACAGATATACAAAACTATGGCTTTTATTTTCAGGAGTACATCTGCTAGAAAGCCAAACGGCAATCCCACAGAGTAGCCAAATTCACCTGCACATAAATATCTATATGGTATGTGGTTGCGCACAAAATCAACAAAAATAAATAAATCTATACAACATTGCTTCTTGTCAATAGATACGGATAATAAGTGCGTGATTCATATTTAAAAAAGGCAGAAACTATATACAGCTTCTGCAATCATTTCACCACCAACTTAGTGTATACTATACCATAGTTGTAGGGTCATAATACAAAATATTATACCATTTCCTAGAACAGAATATTTACATAAGTGACTTACAAATGCGGTGGTACAAACAGTGGTAATATCTCATGCCACCAAATAGTAGAATAATAAGATTAGTAGAATAATATAGATTAAATATAGGAAACGTGATACAACATACAAATACATGCATAAATCAGAATGAAATTAGGCTGAAGGGTACACCAAGTTTGTGTTAAACGGATACTTCATTAATGTATGACTGTGGTAAAAACAAAGGATTTTGTCCACTAATTTGTGCGCAAACCAATGAAGCTGTGCAAGGTGAACAGAGCGATTGCGTCTCCTTCAGAAATAACTATTGACCAATCCAGTAGGGATGACCATGAGGTTCTGTATAGTCATAGTGCTGTAACCAGTCGTAGTAACTCTGAGATGCTTCTTCAGGACTGCCCATATTATACACATCTGAAATCTTGAGGAAACAAAACCCTATTACATTAAAGTCTCAAAGGCCCACATATAAAGCTACATCATAACTACATCAAACCATTTTTAGGTCTTGTAACATTTATATAAGGTGTGCTTATTTTAATTTTCTAACATTTAGACATATTTGATGAAGTGTCAGCTACCATAGCTCTACATTAGTTTTATTGCAAGCACTGTTTAGCGGCAGAATTTGCAACTTTTGCTTTTTCCACAAAGTGGGCATGGTGTGGGTAGCCCAATTCACTATATACAGTTGCAAGAAAAAGTATGTGAACCCTTTGGCATGATATGGATTTCTGCACAAATTGGTCATAAAATGTGATCTGATCTTCATCTAAGTTACAATAGACAATCACAGTCTACTTAAACTAATAACACAAAGAATTAAATGTTACCATGTTTTTATTGAACACACCATGTAAACATTCACAGTGCAGGTGGAAAAAGTATGTGGACCCCTAGACTAATGACATCTCCAAGAGCTAATTAGAGTAAGGTGTGAGCCAACTGGAGTCCAATCAATGAGATTGGAGGTATTGGTTACAGCTGCCCTATAAAAAAAAAAACACCAGTTCTGGGTTTGCTTTTCACAAGAAGCATTGCCTGATGTGAATGATGCCTCACACAAAAGAGCTCTCAGAAGACCTACAATTAAGAATTGTTGACTTTCATAAAGCTGGAAAGGGTTATAAAAGTATCTCCAAAAGCCTTGCTGTTCATCAGTCCACCGTAAGAAAAATTGTCTATAAATGGAGAAAGTTCAGCACTGCTGCTACTCTCCCTAGGAGTGGCCGTCCTGTAAATAGATGACTGCAAGAGCACAGCGCAGACTGCTCAATGAGGTGAAGAAGAATCCTAGAGTGTCAGCTAAAGACTTACAAAAGTCTCTGGCATATGCTAACATCCCTGTTAGCGAATCTACGATACATAAAACACTAAACAAGAATGGATTTCATGGGAGGATACCACAGAGAAAGACACTGCTGTCCAAAAAAAACCATTGCTGCATGTTTACAGTTTGCATAAGAGCACCTGGATGTTCCACAGCAGTACTGGCAAAATATTCTGTGGACAGATGAAACCAGTGGACAGATGAAACCAAAGTTGAGTTGTTTGGAAGAAACAAACAACACTGTGTGGAGAAAAAGAGGCACAGCACACCAATATCAAAACCTCATCCCAACTGTGAAGTATGGTGGTGGGTGCATCATGGTTTGGGGCTGCTTTGCTGCGTCAGGGCCTGGACGGATTGCCATCATCGAAGGAAAAATGAATTCCCAAGTTTATCAAGACATTTTGCAGGAGAACTTAAGGCCATCTGTCCACCAGCTGAAGCTCAACAGAAGATGGGTGTTGCAACAGGACAACGACCCAAAGTATAGAAGTAAATCAACAACAGAATGGCTTAAACAGAAGAAAATACACCTTCTGGAGTGGCCCCGTCAGAGTCCTGACCTCAACCCGATTGAGATGCTGTGGCATGACCTCAAGTGATTCACCAGAAATCCCAAGAATATTGCTGAACTGAAACAGTTCTGTAAAGAGGAATGGTCAAGAATTACTCCTGACCGTTGTGCACATCTGATCTGCAACTACAGGAAACGTTTGGTTGAAGTTATTGCTGCCAAAAGGAGGTTCAACCAGTTATTAAATCCAAGGGTTCACATACTTTTTCCATCTGCACTGGGTAACATTTAATTATTTGTGTATTATTAGTTTAAGCAGACTGATTGTCTATTGTTGTGACTTAGATGAAGATCAGATCACATTTTATGACCAATTTGTGCAGAAATCCATATAATTCCAAAGGGATCACATACGTTTTCTTACAACTGTATGTGCCAGAATAGATTTAAGTTCTGGGGCACAGATAGCCAAAGATGTGATAAAATTGAGACATTCTGCTCTTAATAAATTGGTTGGATTAGTGGTATTACAGTACAAGTTGAACTGAGCCATCATTGGGTATTCATAGACTTCCATGTCTCTTCTGAACTTATATATTACCTCATATCATATGGAAAGAAGTGGTCTTTATTGGCTTACAACTAGACCAAAATTTTTTGCAATCCTCCCAATTAGATACCCTTTATGGAGGTATTCTCCAAACAGGTCTCTGGTTGAACCAGTGTTGCTCAGGTGTTTTTATTTTAAAGCAGCAGTTTGAGCCAAAGCCAGACTGAAATCACCTTAAAGGGATTCTGTCACCTCCCCTAACCCAAAATCGGATTTTAAAGCAGTCATGCAGCACAGCTTACCTTGAATCGGCTGTGCTCTTCTATCTTGTAATCCGTCCAGTAGTTTATGATAAAAACGACTTTTAGGATTATGCTAATTAGCCCTGAAGGTGCCCAGAGGGGCGTTTTATTCCTCTTAGTGTGCCCAGTAACGCCCCTCTTACAGTGCCCAGAACGCCTTCCTTCCGACTGCCTAACCGCCCACAGCCTCTCATTCCTCTCCTCCCCCTCCCTCACGGCCGAACGAACTCTCACGCAGGCGCAGTACCCACTGAGGGCTGCGCCAGTGCGATTTGCTGGAGACTGAGGGAAGAGCGAGCATCGGACGTCACTGGGCTCGGCGCATGCCCAGTGACGAGGATGAAGCTCCTGCCCTCAGTCTCCTGCAGATCGCACTGGCGCAGCCCTCAGTGGGTACTGCGCCTGCGCGAGAGTTCGTTCGGCCCTCCCAAATTTTTTTCTTCTTTATTTTCCAGGAAAATTAAAGACTTTGGCCACTACATACAGTCCTGATCAAAAGTTTAAGACCACTTGAAAAATAGCAAAAAATCATATTTAGCATGGCTGGATCTTAACAAGGTTCCAAGTAGAGCTTCAACATGCAACAAGAAGAAATGGGAGTGAGACAACATTTTTTGAGCATTCAATTTAATGAAAACAATGAATAATCTGAAACAGGCTGTTTTTCAGCTGATCAGAATTTTAGGACCACACCTCCAAAAAAAAACTAAACCCCCCAAAACAGAAATCCAACTTCCAAACATGAACTCAGTAATGAGTAGCTCCGCCGTTATTGTTGATCACTTCCAAAAATTGTTTTGGCATGCTTGATGCAAGCGTTTCCATGAGGTGAGTGGAAACATGTCTCCAAGTGGTGAAGACGGACGAACGAAGGCCATCTACTGTCTGGAACTGTTGTCCATTTTTGAAAAATTCCCTTGCCATCCATCCCCAAAGGTTCTCAATTGGATTTAGATCAGGGGAACACGCAGGATGGGCCAAAAGAGTGATGTTATTCTCCTGGAAGAAGTCCCTTGTCCTGTGGGCATTGTGTACTGTAGCGTTGTCCAGTCGTTACCACACAGACGAGGGCCCTCAGTCATGAGGAATGCTCTCTGCAACATCTGGACATAGCCAGCGGCCGTTTGACGCCCCTGCACTTCCTGAAGCTCCATTGTTCCACTGAAGGAAAAAGCACCCCAGACCATTATGGCGCCCCCTCCACTGTTTTGGCGCGTAGAAAACATCTCAGGTGGGATCTGCTTGTCATGCCAGTAATGTTGGAAACCATCAGGACCATCAAGGTAAAAAAAATCCTCAGAGAATAAAACTTTCTTCCACCTTTGAATGTCCCATGTTTGGTGCTCTTTTGCAAAGTCCAAACGAGCAGTTCTGTGGCGTTCAAGGAGACGAGGTCTTTCAAGATGTTTTTTGTTTTTGAAGCCCTTCAGTCTCAGATGCTGTCTCATGGTTATGGGGCTGCAGTCAGCACCAGTAAGGGCCTTAATTTGGGTCGAGGATCGTCCAGTGTCTTGACGGACAGCCAATTGGATCCTCCGGCTCAGTGCTGATGAAATTTTTTGGGGTCTTCCACTTGACTTTTTTGTTCCATAACCCTCAGGATCATTTAAGAAATTCCAAATGACTGTCTTACTGCGACCCACCTCAGCAGCGGTGGCGCGCTGTGAGAGACCCTGCTTATGCAGTTCAACAACCCGACCACTTTCAAAAAGGGAGAGTATTTTTGCCTTTGCCATCACAACATGTGACTACCTGACAGAAAATGACAATGAATCCACATCTTTGCACAGATTTGGCCTTTTAAAGGCATGTGGTCCTTAAATTTGGATCAGCTGAAAAACAGCCTGTTTCAGTTTAATCGTTATTTTCAATTAATTGAATGCTCAAAATTTTTTTTTGTCTCACTCATTTCTTCTTGTTGCATGTTGAAGCTCTACTTGGAATCTTGTTAAGATCCAACAATGTAAAATATGATTTTTTGCCATTTTTCAAGTGGTCTTAAAAACTTTTGATCAGGACTGTATTAACTGCACATGTGCTGGGAAGAGCACAACTCCAGATAATAGGCATTATTATACCTATGTCATTGATGTCCTAAGGTTCAATATGACCAGTTCCACTCATCTGCTTCCTGGTGCGGAGCTCCGAAAATGGACACTGATGAAGGGCCCCATCCATCAGCAGCCTCCATTCATTTACACTGGGGACAGACTGTATTTCCAGTGTAAGTAGGGAAGGGCCAACCCCTTTAACAATTCAAGGGAAGGCCTCTAGCTTGCATTGCCTCCTGAAAGATTCATACTCGCCTGTTCCCAGCTGCTCCAATGTGCTATCCTCAGGATAGGTCATCCATGACAGATTGGCAGAGGTGCAGTCTCCCTTCCTGCTCTGCTGCTGCATTACCATAGACATAGCAGCAGCAGGAAGAGAAACGAGCCGTCTCCTCATACAGCTGACCGGCAGGGGTGCCAGGTGTCGCACCCCCCCACCGATCTGATTTTGAGGACCTATCCTGAGGATAGGTCATCAATATTAAAAAGCCCGGACAAGCCCTTTAAGACTCTTTACACCCTGTTTTCTAGTAGAACGAAGCATCTTTCCCTAATGCTTTGTATATTCCATAAAGTATATAAAAAATGTTTTAACATCCCTGTTCCCTACACAAAAATACACCGAAACAGTTACACTAAGCTCTTCAAATAGAAGTCCCATTGAGCAAATTTGTCATACAAAAACCATTAGGAGTTTCAGGCATGTAATGTTAACGCCAGTAACAAGTTGCAGCAAGTCACCCCCCCCCCCCCCCCCCAAAAAAAAAACCCCAAAACAAACACATTCACAAAAAAACAGATATAAAATCAAACCTACCTGTAGGTCAAACAGATCAGCTTCTAAACCTTGAAGGGACTCTATATCATCTAACCAAGGATTAAACATACTGTGTGTTGGATCATAGTAATTTTCTTTCCTGTAGGACAGATGCCATTACCATTATTAATAACTATACTCAATAAGTACAGCTAAATACCATCTCCAATAGCAATTAGTAAATTAAGTTATGAAAGTTAAAGGAGTTGTGCAGTGCTACAATATTGATGGCCTATCCTCAGGATCGCTGGGGGTCCATCTCACAGTGTAATTACAACCGCTTGTCCCATTCAAGTTGTCTCTACAAAAGAGTCAAAATTTTTAAATGGAAGCAGAAGTGCAGCTACTGCTTCAAAGAGCAGATTGGCGGAGGTGCTGGGAGTCAGACCCCTGCAGATCTGAGGTTGATGACCTATCCAGGGGGCAGGTCATCGATATTGTAGTACTATACATCACCTTTAATACTTTGAACTGGTTTGAGATTACAGCAAGGTTTATTTTATGTGCCCTTAGCAGTATTTACAGTGAATGTAATAGATTGGCAGCACCTCATACTTACTGAAATGTGACCTCCGCAGGAGGATCCCATGCATGAAGTGCACGCCTCCATATTTTAATCTGCATATCCCAAGACCGCCGACTGTATTTCCTATATTTGTTGGGGCTGCGAGGGTGAATTTCTGGTATTCTTTCAGATCTAAGAAATTAGTGAATGCTTTCAGTTAGCATCTATGGATATTGTGATATTTTAGAATCCCCTGAACAGAAAGGTTAGTTTGTATGCTGTATTGATATCGACTTATCCTCAGGAATTATCAATAGTTGATTGGTGGGAGTCTAACTCCCTGCACTCCTGTTGATCACCTGTTTGAAGGGGTCCTGGCACTTGTGTCAGCGCTGTGTCCTCTCCAATGTTTACCTGCACACTCTCTAATTCAGGGGTCGGCAACCTCCAGCACTCCAGGTGTTGTCAGACTACAACACCCAGCATGCATACTCACTCATTCTCAGAACTTCCACAGAAGTGAATGAAGCATATACTTGCTGATCCCTGGTCTAGATTATAGCAGTAGTGCAGTTTAATACATTTTAAGGTGGATTATCAGGAACGACTGTTCCTGAGAACGCAATTCCCAACAATCTGCCCATCACCTGCATCATCTGCCCATGAATGAGCAAAACACTTGTTTGTTGGGCGATCACAACGTTCGTGCAGGCACTACCAATAATAGTTTCTGGGCAGCAAATCGTGCTGTCTATACAATGACCTGCTGCCCAGAAAAACATAATTAGACTTACCGGTAATTCTGTTTCCTTGAATCCACCATGACGGCTACGGATGAGATTGACCCCTTGACCTCTGTAGGGGCAGGAGATACACAGAGTTTAAGACGCCCCCACCCACTCTCACCCTCCGTGTGTACCCAATACCAAAGTGGGTATATATACACACACACACACGTTTAAATGTGTTTCCATCATTTTATTATATACACATTTTTATATATAAATAATTTTTTTTATAATTATATATGTATTTTTTTTGTATTATCCTCATAATATATACTAAACTTTTATGGGAGGGAATATATGAGCCGTCATGGTAGATTCAAGGAAACAGAATTACCGGTAAGTCTAATAGCTGTTTTTCCATTTCGTCCACGGATGAGAACAGATTACTATGTAGGGGAGGCAACTGCTTGCAACACTCTGGCCAAACGCCAAATCAGTTGCAGCAGAAAAGTTCAGGCGATAGTGTCTAATGAAAGTATGCTAGACCAGGTTGCAGCCTTGCATATTTGATAGAGAGATACCCCAGCTCTTTGTGCCCAAGAGGAGGCCATAGCTCTAGTAGAATGTGCCTTAATCCCTATAGGACATGCCTGACCTAATAAGTTATAGCAGAAAACAATAGTTTTTATCCAACAACCTATGGATGTCTTGTAAAGTTTTTTTCCCTTTATTTTTCCCCGAAAACAGATTATTATCCTTCCTAAAGGGTGCTGTAACTTTTAGGTACTTGATAATTGTCTCCCTTACATCTAGAAGATGTTTTTTTTTTTTTGGATCAATGCAGAAGGAAGGTAAAATAATTTCCTGGTCCCTATGGAAATTAGAAACTACCTTCGGGAGAAAACCCGGATCTAGTCTCAATACAATTTTATCAGGAAAAATTGATAAATATGTTTCTTTACATGACAAAGCCTGGATTTTCTTATGCGTCTAGCGGATGTAATTGCTATTAGAAAAGCCGTCTTGAAAGAGATGTTTTTGGGAAATTTCTGTTACTGGGGCGTCGTGTTAAGCTTTAAGGAAGGTCTGAGTCTAGAAGCGGCTTTAATAAATCTTCTAACCCATCTATGGTTTGCTAGGTTAGTATCGTAGAAAGCCCCCAGGGCTGATATTTGTACCTTCAAGGTACTAGGCCTAAGTCTAGGCCTCTTTGTAAGAACTAAGATTTTTTTGTATGGAAGGAGAAGATCTATCGGTAAACTCTTATCCCAGCCATGAGCAATTTTTTTTCCAGATTTTTAGATAAATGGCGTCCGTAACTTTTTTCCTGCTGGTTCAAAGAAGGAGAAAAAGAATACCGAGATGGGAGCCGCACATCTAAAATATATCAAATTTATTTAAAGCAACAGACAACAAAAAATAGATTAAAATCATTGTATACAACAAATCAGGGCCATGTGAACCATGTATGTACACATGCCACCCTGACTCATCACAAAGTCATAAACATGCCCCCACATCAATAAATATATAACAATATTAAGTGCATGAAATCCATCAACAATGAATAAAGAGCTGGAATACTTATCATAGAGGTAGCATAGTGGTGGTATGTGTGGTGGTCAGGAAAGAAGCCCAACGCGTATCGCCAGACTTGCTGGCTTCCTCAGGAGTGCCTGATCCTAAGTGGCACATAGTCCGATATAGATTATATTATATATATATATATATATATATATATATATATATATATATATATAATGATCTTCACCTGTGTCCTAGGTGTCCATATGGAAAGTGGGGGCGGCGGCAACCACGCTCTCATGGAGGAGGAGGGGAGGAGGAGACGGCGCTTAATGCCCTCAATGAGCAAACAGGCATGGTAGCTGAAAGATGCCGTAACTTTTTTCCTGCTGGCTTTTAGGGTACTGATTACAAAATTTTAGAGGCCCTTGCTGTGACGAGGGTACCCCAAGTAGAGTCCCCTTTTTAAATACACACACTCACAGGCCTAGAGGCCCCCTTTATTCTGCTTTAAAAGAGAAATATTACCTTGCTTGGAGCGGTGTCCTAGTAATTTAAAATGATACTTCCGTCATAAAGATAAGGATGGGAGCTTCAAAAGCACCCCTACCGAGGCTCATTGTAAAATACTGGATCCTGGGATAACATTAGCCAGACATTTTGACTACAGTCTCAGCAGGGAACCAGAGAGAGCTGGGAAAGCAACCTATTGAACCATTGAGAGACTCAAAGGTAGTCATTTTTCATATCTCTGGTCGTAGGCATATTCCTCCGTGGACCAGTGCGATCACGGAGATATCAAACAGTATGTTCTTGTGCCATTGGAAGGCTGAAAAGCCAGCTTTAAGCAGTCCTGGAGAACCAGAATCCACAGCAGAGTCAAGTTTGGTCTTGTTAGAC
The DNA here is from genome assembly GCF_905171765.1 of Bufo bufo. Lineage (NCBI taxonomy): Eukaryota > Metazoa > Chordata > Amphibia > Anura > Bufonidae > Bufo > Bufo bufo. The sequence goes on along the minus strand of NC_053389.1, from coordinate 437,270,062 downwards.
TTGTAAAATCACAGGGTCATTAATACCTAAATGTCATAGCTGTATTTAGTGGTTCCACAGAACTGTGGGCTCAGCCAGAATAAGGACATTCTGGGGTGACCTTAGCTGGGTCATAAACCTTGCTGACACCTTCTCGATCCTGCCCACACGATCGTACCATTGGTGGGCAGAATTGCTGGCACCTCCTGTTTTAGAACTGCTATAAGATGCTGTCAGGGCATTGTATGGCAACCCTGCCTTGCCTTAACACCTGGATTTGTATCGCATTCTGAATGTCAGTGCTCAGGGTCAACTGATATTATACCAATCGGATTGCACAACGGCTTCATGGACTGAAACAGAGGAACCAAAGTATACCTTTCATCCATTATCCCTTTTATTTTAACTGTCGTGAATTCCTATTACCTTGAATTATTATTTAGAATAGTCTTTTCTGTAAATGTATATATGCACTGTTTTACTGTTTAACTTTTATTAAAAGATTGAAAAATCTTATTTGCCAAGTCTTCCGTGTTCTAAACAAAGGAATTAACGAATCCTGTCTCTGAAGAGAGTAACGTTACCATTGTGTGTGAGAAAGGTCATTTTGACTGTTGCTTGGCTGAACGATTGCGATCGGTCAGCAAGCGGTACCTGGTTCATTCCCTGCTCTGCGTGAGGGTGAGTGACTGGTAGTCGGTTCGTGTGCTGTTAAAACACGTGGTGGCAGTATACCGAATTGTATCTATAAAAGGTTAACCGGAAATTAACCACCCCTTGTCACGTGTGGTATCAGTCTGCGTAAAGGTACGTTTGTGACACTTGCTGTAACAGCATACAAGGAAATACTCCAAACTCCGAACAGAACCTCACGAATAGCTGCTAGCAGACGAATAGGAAACGCACCCAAGCAGATTACACTCCTAGCAATCAGTCTAACAGCATACAGTGAATCCCCCCAAGAACAAGACCAAGCTCCGTGTTGAGGGTAAAGCAGTGGACAGCCAGAGCTGTGTGTTTATTCTTATATAACATTGTTACAGACTAGTACCACCCACAGGGTTTTGTAAAAACCACCAATAAACACGTACAATACAGTAAAACACTCACACAAAATCCCCCCCTCTGCCTGTGATACAATTACCTTACACAATGGGTTGATGTAATTATCACAGGCAGGAGAATACACAATGTCTTCTGTTCTGGAGACAACCGAGGAGTAATTCAATCAATCATCTCTCAGGACAAAGGGAAATCGCCAATACACACGTGGAGACAATAGGACAGACATCACTACTCAAATATACAATGTTCCAACCATTATAGTAACAGACATTTAATATATCCCCAGATGGCTTGGATCTGAGCGCTCAATATATCCAAACAGCGCTCAGATGCCACAAACAGTCAAATCGCCATGGTGTTTAAGTTTAGCATGGGCTGATGAGGGCCCATAATCCTGGGGCAAGAGGCTGGCAACCAGGCTTCTCCACCACCCAGTGGCGAGGTTGGTTTTGCCACATTTCTCCCCTTTTCCAAACAGACTAACAGGGTATCTGACCTTCTGCCGGTCAGTGCCCTTGTTAGTCCAGCAGCCCACCCACAAAATAGAAACAGCAGTACAGCCCACCCACAATAAATGGTTACTACACCTGAGCAAGGGATAAACTTGTCCATGTCCATGTGCCTCACTACGGCTGTGTGGGGGACTGGTAGACTGCCTTGGTGGGTTGCTGAGTGGGCAGAGACCAGCGGTACTTTGCCCTGGTGCCAGCGCTACCACGGAAGAAGCCTGGTTGTTGGAGGGGGGAGACCGACTGTCTCCCCTTTGGCTAAACAGCCCTGTTGCTGGGGCACAGGACCGACTGTCCCTACCCCCTGTGCTGTGAGTGCAGAGACCACGGTCCCATCTGCATGGTTGTGGGGCTTACCGTCTCCCCCCTGGTACGTTAAGCTGCCACTGGGGAATGGAGACTGGGCTCCCAATTCCCAACGACTCAATCTGCTGCTGGGGGACAGGACAGACTGTCTCTGCCGCCTGTAACTCAGCCTGCCGCTGGGGAATGGAGACTGGGCTCCCAATTCCCTGCAGGACTGGTGGAGAGACCTCGGTCCCACCTCCACCGGCCACCTGGGGTTCTTCCCAGTAAATCTCCACAATACCTGCCCAGCTGAATGGGTCTGGATCCGGGTCTGTCATCTGGCTGTCCTGCTGAGCCTTCTCAATAGAGTGGAAGAGATCTCGGTAGTCCTGCTCTAGTTCCCACTCCAGGGTTGCTAGATGAGCCAGGTCTTTCTCTACCTCATGGTGGTTATCCCAATCCTGCCTAGCCTCCCTCTCATAGAAAATATCCTGAAGCCTGGACTGTGCAGGGCTCCCGAAGTCAACTCTGCAAAGGACTCCCATAACAAGCCAGGACCATCAAACTTCTCTCCCTCTGGCTTGTCATGCTCAGCTGTCCAGGGTATATACTGTGCCATATACCACCAGAGCGTCTGGTAGGCATCCTCCAGCCATAGCTCCTGCCATACCCGGTGCTCTAGTTCCTTCACCTATTCCTCCAGGGGCTGCTCTCCCAGGAAGGGCATCCGCAGGGCCACTTGCCTCTGCAATCGCTGCTCTTCACTGGGGAGACTCTCGCCTCGCTGGTATTGTACATTATCCAGGGCCTGGTACCAGATGCCTTTGGTTTCGCCACACTTGCTCCTTAGGATCTCGCTTTCAGGATCCAGGCCGATAGCTTGAAGAGACCCGGGTTTTGATGTAAGATTGGCCCCTGTGAGAATCTGGAAAGGAATCAGCCATTGATAAGTTTTTCAGGATGGGAAACCAGGTTCTCTTGGGCCAATATGAGGTTATTAGTATCACTAACGGTCTGTGAGAATTTTCTGCAGAACCTTGGGGATAAATGCCCATGGGGACGACGACACGTATGCTAGATTCCAGTTCCATTTTACTGAGAAGGCATCCACTGCCCATGGATTTTACCTGGGATTCAGGGAGCAAAACCAGTTGACCTTTGCATTTCTTTTTGAGGCGAATAAGTCTATTTGAGGTTGGCCCCACTTGTTTATTAATTTTTGAAATATGTCTGGATTTAAGGACCATTCCCCTGGGTCTAGAGTTTGTCTGCTTAGAAAATCTGCCTCCGTATTTTCCAATCCTTTCAAGTGAATGGCTGTGATAGATAAAACTTTTCTGCCCAAAAAAATATTTTTCTTGTTAAGGATCTTAATTTTTGGGACCTTGTGCCTCCTTGATGCTTCAGGTAGGCGACTGCTGTTGTATTGTGAGAGAATATTTGTTAGGTGTTTTTCGCTTAATAGATTCTGATTTAATTTTAGAGCCTCCCAGACCACTCTTAGTTTGATGACTCCTTTATCTGTTCCGGCCACTTCCCTTGCCAGCTTGAGGAGGCCACCATTGCACCCCATCCCATTGGGCTTGCGTCTGTTACCACTTGTACTCCTGGCTCTTTTTGCCAGATAACCCCCCTGGTTAGATTGGTTTCCATCTTCCACAAATTTAAATCTATTTTTATTTGCAGGGGGATTTTCATTATGTCCAAGGATGACTGATGTTTGTTCCAATTGCTCAATATCCAGGATTGTATGGTCCTGGTGTGGGCTTGGCTCCAGGCAACCGCTGTTATGCAGGAGCTCATGAGACCCATGGCGTTCCTGATCGAGGTGCTGTTTTGAGTTTGGAATTTTCCAATTTTTTCTATAATGGCTTTTATTTTTGCCCGAGGTAGTAATGTCTTTTGGGCTACTGAGTCTAGTATCACCCCAAGAAATTTCCTGTTGGATGACTGAATTAGGGAATTTTTTTATATTCATCAGCCAACCCAAGCTGGAAACTTTCTGTAAGAAGGTTTGCGTGTTTCTGCTTCAGAATTTCCCAGTAGAAGGAAATAGTCTAGGTATGGAAAGATTACTAGTCCCTTTTTTCTCAGGGAGGGCAACATTTCCACTACGCGTTTCGTAAAGACCCTTGGTGCAGATGAAATGCCAAATGGAAGTGCACAGAACTGAAAATGATGAATTTTGTGATCTGGACTTTGTAATGCAAAACGAAGATATCTTTGCGAGTTTGGATGTATAGGGACTTGATAGTATGCGTCCTTGAGATCTATGGATGTCATACATGCCCCCTTTTTTATTAAAGGGATGATGGAGGAGATGGATTCCATTTTGAATTTTTTGTACACTATAGTCTTGTTTAGATTTTAGGTTTATGATGGTTCTGGAGGAGCCATCCGGTTTTTGAACTAAAGAGTCTGGAGTAAAAACCTTGTTTTTCCTCTGGCATCGGGACCTGTTTTATTACTCCTGATGCTTTGAATTCTAGTATACCCTGCCAGATTTTTGAAAGGGTATTGGGATAGTGGGACGTTATTTGGAACCTTTTTGGTGGGGTAGAGGCAAATTCTATTTTGTATCCTTTTTTATAATTTCTAGCGCCCAAGGGTTTGATGTTGTGGCTTCCCACTGGGTTAAGAAATTTTTTGGCCTCCCCCTACTCTGTCGTCATTTTTTTTCCACTTTGTTTGTTTTGGGGGTTGAGGAGGAAGACTCTGCCTTTGCCCCCCTTCTGGTAACTCCAGCGACCAGTCTTACCTTTGGCCTCTATATGGCCTAGATTGCTGACTGGAAGGGGCGAAAAAATTTCCTTTTTCTAGTATTTTATCGAGTACCGGTCCAAAAACATTCCCCAGAGAATGCTATGGAGCAAAGTTTAGATTTTGAGATTTTATCACCTCCCCCCAGGATTTCATCCAAAGTGCGCACCTGGCAGAGTTTGAGAAGGCAGCGTCTTTGGCAGCAATTCTAACCGATTCAGCGGAAGCATCTGCTAGAAATGCCGTGGTGGATTTTAAGAGGGGAATAGACTGAAGGATTTCTTCTCTGGGGGTTTTATTTTTATGACATTCCAGTTCATTAAGCCAGAAATACATTGCTCTAGCCACTGAGGTAGCTGCGATATTCGTTTTCACCCCAAACATGGAAGCTTCCCAACATTTCCTTAGAAGGGAATCCGCTTTCCGTTCCATAGGGTCACGCAACTGTGATGAGTCTTCAAATGGCAGGGAAGTCTTTACTACTTTTGCCACCTGAACGTCGGATTTCAGGAGTATTGTTGAAAATTTTTGATTCGGCAGGGCCAAAGAGTAGCCTCTTTCTGAATTCTCTAGAAACCCCCAGTCTTTTTTCAGGATCCGACCATTCATCAATGATCATCTTTTATATTTTCATTAATGGGAAAGACCGTAGCTTTTTTTGTGCGTAATCCCACAAACATTTCGTCCTGTACAGATCTTGTTTTTTGGACGTTTGATACCCATGGTCTCCCAGTTAATCCATATCTTCAGAGGAAAAAAAGTATTTTTTTTCTTCATCATCCGACAACTGATCTTCATCAAGATTGTGTTTGAACGCTGACACCCCTTCCTCCATGTCCTCCGAATCTGAGGAGGATAGAACGGATAACCTTAGCTTTTTAGTAGGAGGTGCATTTGGGGGGGTTAAGGGGCCAATGAGGATCTGATTTCATCCTGAATCATGGTTTTAATTTCCGTCATGATATTTGCTCTTCCTTCAAAAGGTCACTAAGGCAATTTTTGCAGAGTTTCTTATATCCCTCAGGTAATTTTTTTGAGCAATTAACGCATTTGGTATACTTTGTTTTTGCTTTCATTTCCTTAACCTAGGTAAAAAGAAGAGCAACCCACAATCATGCCCATGAACTAACTTAAGAAAACATTTACAGACAAAGATGCAGGTTTCTCCCTGGGAGACTCATGGATGGAGTTACCGAAGGTGGGTCTGCACATTCACCACAGGTCCCAGGAGCCTCCATCGTCGCTGCAGACAGGGGAGACGCTGACTGTGCGCTGCCATGCTGTTTTGAAGCTCGGCGTCTGACTTTAGGGTTTGCCTCAGGAGCCCAACCCAGTGTGATGACGCGTGCCCCATCAAGCTTCGCCCCTTCCGGAAATAGCCGGGATTACAGCGGAGCCTTGAGCAATGCCCTATGCGGCGTTCAGAGTCCCCGCTCCCGCTGGTCTGCTTCCACACAATCGGGAAGGAAGACCTTACAAGCCTCAGTGAAATCAGGTCTCCCGCTATTAGAGACAAGATCTATGTCAACCTCCCCAGCCCAGCTTTGGCATAAGCTGCGGGAGGGTTGAGGAGGAGATTGGCTTACCAATCTTTTAGTAAAAAAAATAAAAAATCTTCAACTCCCACAGGAGTCTTCTCTGTGCAGCTTGCCCCATAGGGACAGGAAAAACACTGAGGGCAAGAGTGGATGGGGGCTTCTCTCTCTGTATTTCCTGCCCCTACAGAGGTCAAGGGGTCAATCTCATCCGTAGCCATCATGGTGGATGAAATGGAAACAATGATTCTGTATGGGGACAAGAGATCCCAATATCGACCCCTCGTCCTCATACAGTGAAGGAGATCGTTACATGTAAATGCAGCAGATTCCTTCACTGAACAAGCAGCAGACTGTTGGGAAGGAACGTTTCCTTACAATCGGCTGCATCATGCAATGTAGATCCCTTTAGTCCCATTCAAGTGAACAATTATAAGGGAGCAGCCTGCAGTTAAACACTGAAGAGGATGCAGTGCGTTGGACCTAAACTGAACTGATATTAATGGCATTTTTGATGCTACACATGTCTTTTGTGGGAAAAATGCTAACGCCAAATGTTCGCTGAAAGACCATGGAAATGTAGAAATGCAGGTCACATGATATCCTTCCTAGCAGCATTTTCTTCAATTTGGGTGGTGTCGATTGTTTTTTTAAAACCACAGCACATTTTAGCAATTGTTTTTCTCAGGTGTTTTTCCAACCTCTTTATATGGAAACAAAAGCATTAAAAACTCAGTTGCCACCACTAAAAGATACCATAAAAATGCATGTGAATAAAAGCCAAATTCAGGTGTGATAGGGGCCTAAAGGGGTAATCTGATATTCAAGAAAAACAAAACAAAAACCGGTCAAGGGGGAGTAGCTGCTACAATAACCATAATTTACCTATTGAAGGAGTTGTGCAAAGGCTTAAATGCCATGTACACTATTATTGCATTGTATTCCTTTTGAGCTACAAATCTTTTTTTCAGTTGGTCTTTAAAGATTTTGAACCACTGTCTTTGTGCAGCCTTTAGATTATCTAGTAGCAGGATATGAATTTTGACCCAATTTTATCTTACTGATAAGAATGTGGCTTTAAGTGTTTATGACTTAAAAAAGTAAGTATGATTCACACAGCTAGAAAAAGTTAACTGACAGAACAGCTCAATATTTTCACTAAAGACCAATTGATCAAATGTATTTAGCACAAAATAAGTGAAACAATCATAAAAAATGACCCCAAAGGTGTACATAGCCTTTAATATTGATGGGCTATTCTTGGGATAGGTCAATATTAGATTGGCCGTCCGACTCTGTACCGATCTCCAATCAGCTGTTTGAGGAGGTAGTTGCACCTGTGCGAGCGCTACTTCCTCTGTGCATATGTTGAAGCTTATAAACAAGTGCTGAGACCCCTTCAAGCGGCTCATCAGTACTGGGTGCTGGGAGTCAGAAACCTGCCGATCTAACATTGATTATCTATCCTGAGCATAGGTCATCAATATTAACAGGGTTGTCTCATCTCACTGTTACTAAGACAAGATGAGATAGCTCCAACCACCAGCAGACTAGCTGGCTGACGAGCGCCACTATTTCCCAGCCAGCTGGTGGTTGGGACTGTGTCTCATCTCGCCTTAGTAATGGGCAAGATGAGACAACCCCTTTAAGCCATTGCACAACCACTTTAAATTCCCCTGCAGCTCTTGCACTGGCAACCTGGTGTTTCCCCTGCTGGTCTTTTACTGAGTTGCAGCAGTGTCACATTGACATGTGACCACTGCAACCAATTTTTATTGTTAATATATTTATGCCACATATGTCCTCCTAAGAGGTATTTAAAAGCCCTCTGGAGGACACAGACTTATTTTGCACCTTCCTTTTTTCTTTTATTTGTATTTTATTATTTAAGTTTATTTTATTGTGTTTAATTTTTTAATACAGTAGTACAAAAAGAAACCACCAAAAGTGGCCCTATGTTGTAAACAGGTCCAAATGGACGGAAGGTAAAGTAACACAAGTAGGCAGAGTCAGCAATACCACAGTGCAGAATACCATCCCATCAGAACTATATACCACCATGCAGCACAATATATTGCCTCAAAAGCTGTCTCTGTGGTAGCCATCCATAACTGCCATTCCTGTCCTCCTCCAGTTATCCCTGATTAGGATATGCAGCAGGGGGCTTAGCATGTGATATGCGGGCCACAGCAGTTGAATTCAGGAGGGCATGTGCGGTTGTTGGCCAGGTACATGAGTACCTGATTTTCACAGCTTTAACTATCGCTGAGAACCCATTATGTACCCGGCCAGCAGCAGTGAGAAAGGCTTTGGTGCCCTCTGGGCATCAGCCCACCAGGAAGTTTCCCTGTAAGGTCTATGGCCAGTCTTGTGGAAAGCTTTAAGGGTGAGGAGTTTGAACTGTATTCTGTAGTGGATGGGGTACCAGTGAGAGTCTGAAAGTGTTCTTGGTGCAGATTACAAGAGTGTGCAAGCAATTAAATATGGAAAGCAAAGAAAAGATCTCAAACAAATCAGGTTTAGGTAGGTTAGTAGATGGGGGAAAAAAAATAACTTCAGTTTTTGAGAGATTCAGTTTCAGAGAGAGGACATTATGTTAGAGACAGCTGTCAGACAATCTGTGGTGTTTTGTAGTACTGCTGAAGTGATGTGGTATATACAGTTGCAAGAAAAAGTATGTGAACCCTTTGGAATGATATGGATTTCTGCACAAATTGGTCATAAAATGTGATCTGATCTTCATCTAAGTCACAACAATAGACAATCACAGTCTTCCTAAACTAATAACACACAAAGAATTAAATGTTACCATGTTTTTATTGAACACACCATGTAAACATTCACAGTGCAGGTGGAAAAAGTATGTGAACCCTTGGATTTAATAACTGGTTGAACCTCCTTTGGCAGCAATAACTTCAACCAAACGTTTCCTGTAGTTGCAGATCAGACATGCACAACGGTCAGGAATAATTCTTCACCATTCCTCTTTACAGAACTGTTTCAGTTCAGCAATATTCTTGGGATGTCTGGTGTGAATCGCTTTCTTGAAGTCATGCCACAGCATCTCAATCGGGTTGAGGTCAGGACTCTGACTGGGCCACTCCAGAAGGCGTATTTTCTTCTGTTTAAGCCATTCTGTTGATTTTTTTTGGACAGCAGTAGCTTCCTCTGTGGTATCCTCCCATGAAATCCATTCTTGTTTAGTGTTTTACGTATCGTAGATTCGCTAAAAAGGGATGTTAGCATATGCCAGAGACTTTTGTAAGTCTTTAGCTGACACTCTAGGATTCTTCTTCACCTCATTGAGCAGTCTGCGCTGTGCTCTTACAGTCATCTTTACAGGACGGCCACTCCTAGGGAGATTAGCAGCAGTGCTAAACTTTCTCCATTTATAGACAATTTGTCTTACCGTGGACTGATTAACAGCAAGGCTTTTGGGGTTACTTTTATAACCCTTTCCAGCTTTATACAAGTCAACAATTTTTAATCATAGGTCTTCTGAGAGCTCTTTTGTGCGAGGCATTATTCACAATGCTTCTTGTTAAAAGCAAACTCAGAACTGGTGTGTGTTTTTTATAGGGCAGGGCAGCTGTAACCAACACCTCCAATCTCATCTCATTGATTGGACTCCAGTTGGCTGACACTTAGCTCCAATTTTCTCTTGGAGAGGTCATTAGTCTAGGGGTTCACATATTTTCCACCTGCACTGTGAATGTTTACATGGTGTGTTCAATAAAAACATGGTAACATTTAATTCTTTGTGTGTTATTAGTTTAAGCAGACTGATTGTCTATTGTTGTGACTTAGATGAAGATCAGATCACATTTTATGACCAATTTGTGCAGAAATCCATATCATTCCACATACTTTTTCTTGCAACTGTAGTTGGGTGTTATCGGCATAGAGATAATACTGAAAACCAAATCTGCTGATTGCCTGTCCGATAGGAACTGTGAAGAGAGAAAAGAGGCCATAGAACTGAATTGAGGAACCACAACAGCAAGAGGAATTAGACATAGAACCAGCAACCAGAGGGATGAGAAGAAAACCACGAGAGAGCAATGTCCTTGAGGCCAAGAGTGGAGCATACTAAGAAGGAGTTTGTGGTATACAGTGTCAGACATGCCAACCATCCACTGGTAATTGCTGGGTGATTTTGCAACTGAACCCAATGCAATTAGATGACCGTTGGGATGGTGGAAGGGGCTGCATTTTGAAAATTGATTGTCCAGTTTAGGGATCGACCGATATTGATTTTTTAGGGCCGATACCGATACCGATAATTTGTGAACTTTCAGGCCGATAGCCGATAATTTATACCGATATTCTGGGAATTTTCATTTTTGAGAAAAAAAAAAAATTCCTACACAAATCTGCTGAAAATGAATATGTTTATTGTTAATGTGTATTTTTTTTGTTTATTGTTAATGTGTATTTTTTTTTTTATAAATCTTTTTCATTTATACTTAATATTTTTGTGGGGTTTTTTTTACTAACTTTTAACCCCCTTAGGGACTAGAACCTTTGTCCTATTCACCCTGATAGATCTCTATCAGGGTGAATAGGATCTCACACTGTCCCTGCTGCTCTGTGCATAGTGCACACAGCAGCATGGAGCTGAACATGGCAGCCAGGGCTTCAATAGCGTCCTGGCTGCCATGGTAACCGATCGGAGCCCCAGGCTTACACAGCTGGGGCTCCGATCGGAGGAGCAGGGGAGAGGGGATCCTGTGGCCACTGCCACCAATGATTAATACTGGGTGGGGGGGGGGGGGGGGGCGCACTGCGCCACCAATGTTTTTACTATTGGCCGGGATTGGGATGGGGGTGGGGGGCGCACTGCGCCACCAATGATTAATACTGGGGGGCTTGGGGGGGCGCACTGCGCCACCAATGAAGATAAGTCTATCGATCATTCATATACAGGAGGCGGGAGCTGGCTGCAGAATCCCATAGCCGGCTCCCGACCTCTATCAGCGGTAGCTGCGATCCGCGGCACCTGAGGAGTTAACTACCGCGGACCGCAGCTATTGCTCATAGAGGTCGGGAGCCGGCTATGTGATTCTGCAGCCAGCTCCCGCCTCCTGTATATATGAATGAATGAAAGGCTTATCTTCATTGGTGGCGCAGCGGCCACAGCCCCTCCCCTCCTCTTATGTTCTATCCCCTCATTGGCGGCAGCGGCAGCAGCAGCACAGGGGGAGGAGACACTGCTTCCTTCTCCCCTGTGCTGCGGAGGGAACACAGAGAGCGCTGAGAGCAGCGCGTTCTGTGTTCCTCATACGTTATCGGTATATCGGCAAAATTAAAGCCGATACCGATAACGTTCAAAATCCTCAATATCGGCCAAACCGATAATCGGTCGATCCCTAGTCCAGTTGAGTTTATGATTATGGGGTTATAAAGCTAAAGCTATACAGATGGCTGCATGTAACCACAATGGGTAGCTACTGCATACAGATTTAAACCAATTTATGTGCCGTAAGCTACCTTAGTAGTGGCTTCAGGCAGCATTCCATCTTAAGGATCCCCCAGTTACATGGTTACTTTCTATAACATACCAAAGGCTAGCAATACTCAACCCTGACAACTTCTTGTCAACCCAAAATGTACAGTGAAAAGAATTAAAGGCAGCATAAACTAGTGAGACACTACCCTGAACAATACACTGGGTCACCTTCTTGAAACTGACCCAGTTGTTTTGCTAAAGTCTGGTTGAGTTGAGTGCTGAGTACTCAATAAAGAGCATGTGCCAGTAAGTCCTCAAATTCATGAGCTCCTGGCTCTCCTCATGTCCCCACCATCCCTGCTAATCATTGTAATAGTAAGAAAGATGTCCATGGCGGGAACAGGCAGAGCTCATGAATATCCAGCATGTATCCAGCAGCTCTAAAGCTTGGTTCACACTGGAAACTCATCTTAGGCCAGTTTCATACTGGTGTTAAGTTTTCCTGGCAGGATGTTCCGACATTTTCCTTGCTGCGGCTGGTCCCCATTATGGTGAATGGGGTTGGGCAGACTTCCGCCGACACAGGTGTGAAAATGTATGGATTCGGCAGGCTGTTCCCCTGCCAGAACATCCTGCTGGAAAACCTTGGCGCCAGTGTGAAACTAGCATGACCTAGCATGTTAAAACCGTATCTGTCACCAGTTTATGCTGTACTCTGAGAGCACTATCAAACAGGTGACAGATTCCTTTAATGCAAAGGTGACCATGATTCCTGTTTAATTCTAGGGCAAAGTGAAGAGAAACTCACCAAAAACATTCCAGACTAATACATTATCAGCTCCAGAGGTAAGGAAATGCATAGTCACAGGATAGGGGATAACTCAGATTGGTGGAGGTCCTACCGCTGGGTTCCCCACCAATCACAAGAACGGGTGCCCTGTTGGCGTATAAAGTACCTGGTAGGACCCTCACAATCAGATATTCATTCCCTATCCTTTGGACAGGTGGAACTAACCAACCTGAATACCCATTTAAGCATGGAAGTCCATCAACATTTGCGCCTTAGGCAGGGGTCTAGAGAGGCTTACCTGGGAACTTCTTGTCGATAACGCCGGTAACCAATGGTGTTTTTGCCATAGTCAATTTGCTTCTGTCTCCTTTGAAGGACAGCTTCATCAGTCTCCATCTTACTGGAAAGTTTTGTTGTAGGGGAACTGCTGCACAGAACATTTGTAAAAAAACAAACTATGAAATACCATTTATAGCATCTGCTACTACATTAAGTCATAAGGAATACTTATGACTAACTTAGTTTTCTGGGATTACTCTGGTTTTTAATAGATATGCTCATGTAGTTGCTTACCTACCATACATTTTCCATATGTTTTTTTCAGTTTGAACTCTTGACCCGGTTTCACAATGTATACAAATCAATATGGTTACTTACATCCTGTATGCAGCACTTCCTGCTGCTGTATCCAACCAAACCCATGATGCACTCTCTGCACAGCTCCAGCACTGTCCCTAACAATGCCCAGCTAGTTTATAACTTATCCTACCCAGTTAGTTACATAGACATATCACAGGAAATAAGAGCTGCATGGACATGATCATGTGACCACAGCCCAAAACGGTAGATAGAAGCAATAAAGGTAAAAGAAATGCACTAAAAACAAAAAAAAACGAAAGCTACCTTCATAAAAAGGATATTAAAAAGATGCAAACCAGAAAACCCCTTTAAGCATATGTTAAGGGGGAGTCACAGTAAATACACACCTTAATCTATGTTTTTTCAACTCCAATAAATCCAGTTGTGTATCAACACCAACACTGACTCTCGTCGGTCCACAGTTCTCAGGGGAAAGCGTGCAATCAGGGACAGTCAGCCTGCAAAATACATTGAGTTTTCTTAGGAAAAGTAGGATCAAAATCATGAAGGAAATATTTACAGTAGGGCTGCACGATATGGGAATTTTGTGCGATTGTGATTAGGTCCCTAAAAATTGCGATAACGATATGCAATGCGATATTCTAAGGGAATTGTGCTAGAGGTCCATTTGCTTAGATTTTCAAGGCAAAAGCACACACAAATTACTGATAATGCTGAAATGTAGTTATGCTCAACTCAAGAACTGAAATGCAGTGTTTTTCAAAATAAAACATCTTTTACTAAAGTAAACATATTTGCATTACTGCAAAAATAGAAAATACAAAACTTGATATTTTCTTAATAGCACTGCACAGAACAGATAAATAAAATAGATATAAGAACAGGTGTTCATTAAAATAAGATTTTGCGAACACTGAACAGGAACTTTTTAAAGAACACCATAGTCAGCAGCAGCAGCAACATAAGGTAATATACCGTATTTTTCGCCCTATAAGACGCACCTAGGTTTTTGAGGAGGAAAATCTGTGGGGGGGGGGGGGGATCTGTGGATGACACTGCTATGGGGGGGGGGGGGGGGAATCTGTGGATGACACTGCTATGGGGGGGGGAATCTGTGGATGACACTGCTATGGGGGGGGGGAATCTGTGGATGACACTGCTATGGGGGGGGGAATCTGTGGATGACACTGCTATGGGGGGGGAATCGTGGATGACACTGCTATGGGGGGGGGGGAATCTGTGGCTGACACTGCTATGGGGGGGGAATCTGTGGCTGACACTGCTATGGGGGGGGGGGAATCTGTGGCTGACACTGCTATGGGGGGGGGGGGGGGGGAGATCTGTGGATGACCCATATATAGCCATCCACAGATTCATCCCATAACGGTGTCCCTGCAGTGTGAATGACCCCAATACAGCGGCTGTGGGCCGGCATCTGGATTAGGAATGACAGCGGGGATCGGTGCAGTCCCTGTATTCTAATGCACCGTCCCCGCTCACTGTTGTATAATCTTCTCTAACTTGCATTGTTAAGATATAATAATCATGTGTAATCCAGCTGTATTACTTACAACTAAGTTCCGTAGCAGAGAGGAGGGAGGAGGCAGGCCGGGAGGACGGGCGGGCGACGCGTCACTGACTACATCACATGCCCGCGCCGCCTGCTTCATTCATAAAGTGGGCAGCGCAGGTGCATGACGTAGTGATGTGGATTACACATGATTATTATATCTCAACAATGCCTACAGGTTAGATAAGATTATACAACAGTGAGCGGGGCCGGTGCATTAGAATACAGGGACTGCACCGGTCCCCGCTGTCATTCCTAATCCAGATTCCGGCCCCCAGCCCCTCCTCCCTCTGTTGATACACCCGCCTACCGCACTGTGCGGCATCGTGGCAGCCATGTATCATTGTAGGTAATTGCAGCATTTTTGGGTCGGCCAAATCACCATATTGCAATAGTCTATTGTCGCAATACAATTGCTTTGTCAATATATATTGTGCATGCCTAATTTACAGCAAGAATAAATCTTCTGGCGGCAAGAACAGTGCTGCAAACTTAACTAAGGCCCCTTTGTAAGGCCCATTTCACACTTGCGTTGTTTTCCAGTATTGAGATCCGGCAGAGGATCTCAAAACCAGGAAATTAAGGATTACACTTACCGGTAATCTTTTTTCCATGAGCCCATGACAGCACCCTTGAGGGACTGCCTCCATCCAGGACAGGAAATAGGAACCTTTGTGGAGAGCTTTAAAAGGAGGGGCATTGCCCCTATAGCCAGGGCCGTTTGAAGGAATTTGGGGGCCCCAAGCAAAATAGACATGGAGGCCCCCCCCCCTCCACACCTTACGCACGCAAAGCCTACAGGAACCACAGTATAGCCATACAGTTTAAGTTCACCCACACTTTATATAAAATAAAAAAGGAGGTTTACAGTGCAAATACTGCTGTTGCATTTAATGTGCATGAAATTTGAACAGTGCCATCCACAGATCTCCCCCCTAAACAGTGCCATCCACAGATCTCCCCCCTAAACAGTGCCATCCACAGATCTCCCCCCTAAACAGTGCCATCCACAGATCTCCCCCCTAAACAGTGCCATCCACAGATCTCCCCCCTAAACAGTGCCATCCACAGATCTGCCCCCTAAACAGTGCCATCCACAGATCCCCCTCCCCTAAACAGTGCCATGATGGCACTGTTTAGGGGAGGGGGGGGGGGGGTCTGTGGATGGCACTGTTTAGGGGGGAGATCTGTGGATGGCACTGTTTAGGGGGGAGATCTTTGGATGGCACTGTTTAGGGGGGAGATCTGTGTGGATGGCACTGTTTAGGGGAGGGGGGATCTGTGGATGGCGCTGTTTAGGGGGGAGATCTGTGTGGATGGCACTGTTTAGGGGAGGGGGGGGATCTGTGGATGGCCCTGTAGGGGGATCTGTGGATGGCACTGCCATCCACAGATCCCCCCTAAACAGTGCCATCCACAGATCCCCCATAAACAGTGCCATCCACAGATCCTCCTCCCCTAAACAGTGCCATGATGGCACTGTTTAGGGGAGGGGGGGGGTCTGTGGATGGCACTGTTTAGGGGGGAGATCTGTGGATGGCACTGTTTAGGGGGAGATCTGTGGATGGCACTGTTTAGGGGAGGGGGAATCTGTGGATGGCGCTGTTTAGGGAGGAGATCTGTGTGGATGGCACTGTTTGGGGGAGGGAGGATCTGTGGATGGCACTGTAGAGGGATCTGTGGATGGCACTGCCATACACAGATCCCCCCTAAACAGTGCCATCCACAGATCCCCCCTCCCCTAAACAGTGCCATGATCATCATGATGGCACTGTTTAGGGGAGGGGGGATCTGTGGATGGAACTGTAGGGGGATCTGTGGATGGCGCTGTTTAGGGGGGAGATCTGTGTGGATGGCACTGTTTGGGGGAGGGAGGATCTGTGGATGGCACTGTAGAGGGATCTGTGGATGGCACTGCCATACACAGATCCCCCCTAAACAGTGCCATCCACAGATCCCCCCTCCCCTAAACAGTGCCATGATCATCATGATGGCACTGTTTAGGGGAGGGGGGATCTGTGGATGGAACTGTAGGGGGATCTGTGGATGGCGCTGTTTAGGGGGGAGATCTGTGTGGATGGCACTGTTTTGGGGAGGGGGGATCTGTGGATGGCACTGTAGGGGGATCTGTGGATGGCACTGCCATCCACAGATCCCCCTACAGTGCCATCCACAGATCCCCCTCCCCGACGCTCACAGCACAGTATATTAATAAACGAATCAGTAACTACTTTAATCATTGCTCAAGTCATTACTGAGCTCTTTACTAGGATTGTTTGGATATCTCTGACTCTTACTTTGTCTTAGCTCCGGTAACAGCAGGCAGTGCAGGCGGCGCTCACTCACTGACGTCACGCGCCTGCGCCGCCTAGTGGGAGGAGCAGGCGCGTGACGTCAGTGACAGTGAATGAGCGCCGCCCCCCGCACTGCCTGCTATTACCGGAGTCCGGAGCTAAGACAAAGTAAGAGATATCCGAAATAATCCAAGTAAACAGCTCACTCAGCAATGCCAATGAGCAATGATTAAAGTTAAAGTAGTCGGGGCCCTGTATATTCTAACCCCCAGGCAAGCGTCCCTGTCACCATGGGAACGCTTGGGGGTTAGAATATACCATCGGATTTGAGTTTTTTACGATCTCACTGAAAAACTCAGATCCGATGGTATATTCTAACCAGGCAAGCGTCCCCGTCACCATGGGAACGCCTGGGGGTTAGAATATTTTATACCATTGGATCTTCTGAGTTACTCTGCTTGGCCAGCTCGGGGCCCCAACCAGCTCGGGGCCCCAAGCAATTGTTTGTTTTGCCTGTCTGTTAGCGACGGGCCTGCCTATAGCACCAGTTAACTGCGAGAATGCGTCCTCATCTTACTTACAACTCTAAATCTCTAAAAATTCATATATATCTCTATATCTCTATATATAAATATATACAAAAAGACCCATAACTATATCCCCTCCCGCTTCCCTTGAATTTTTTTTGATATATATATATATATGTGATTTATTCAGCCACAGTGGCACAGTGAGGTAACGTTTCGGCTCAAACACAGAGCCTTTCTCAAGCATTTCTCTGTGTTCGAGCCGAAACGTTGCCTCACTGTGCCACTGTGGCTGAATAAATCCCAATTTTCTATTGGAAGTGCTGTCAGTTTCCTTCTATATTTTTGGGTAAGCAGTTACACCCTGGGACATAGTTTCATATATATATACACACACACACACACACACACACACACACACATACATATATATATACATATATACACATACACACAGTACAGACCAAAAGTTTGGACACACCTTCTCATTCAAAGAGTTTTCTTTATTTTCATGACTATGAAGGCATCAAAACTATGAATTAACACATGTGGAATTATATACATAGCAAACAAGTGTGAAACAACTGAAAATATGTCATATTCTAGGTTCTTCAAAGTAGCCACCTTTTGCTTTGATTACTGCTTTGCACACTCTTGGCATTCTCTTGATGAGCTTCAAGAGGTAGTCCCCTGAAATGGTCTTCCAACAGTCTTGAAGGAGTTCCCAGAGATGCTTAGCACTTGTTGGCCCTTTTGCCTTCACTCTGCGGTCCAGCTCACCCCAAACCATCTTGATTGGGTTCAGGTCCGGTGACTGTGGAGGCCAGGTCATCTGGCACAGCACCCCATCACTCTCCTTCATGGTCAAATAGCCCTTACTTTCAAAGTTTTCCCAATTTTTCAGCTGACTGACCTTCATTTCTTAAAGTAATGATGGCCACTCGTTTTTCTTTACTTAGCATTGGTATTATGGCAAGAAAAAAAGCAACTAACAGTCTATTCAGTAGGACTATCAGCTGTGTATCCACCTGACTTCTCCTCAACGCAACTGATGGTCCCAACCCCATTTATAAGGCAAGAAATCCCACTTATTAAACCTGACCGGGCACACCTGTGAAGTGAAAACCATTTCAGGGGACTACCTCTTGAAGCTCATCAAGAGAATGCCAAGAGTGTGCAAAGCAGTAATCAAAGCAAAAGGTGTCTACTTTGAAGAACCTAGAATATGACATTTTCAGTTGTTTCACACTTGTTTGTTATGTATATAATTCCACATGTGTTAATTCATAGTTTTGATGCCTTCAGTGTGAATCTACAATTTTCATAGTCATGAAAATAAAGAAAACCATTTGAATGAGAAGGTGTGTCCAAACTTTTGGTCTGTACTAATTATATATATATATATATATATATATATATATATACATATACACACACACACACACATATACATATATACACACACACACAAACATATACACACACTCTGAATATGGGGTGGGAATAAATCTTTATCACCCTTCCTCCAAACTGCACAAACAGCCTAGAAGACCTTCTCCACTGACTGGTAACCTTCAAATATTCATAGGCACATCCTGATGTCTAGGCAATGGAGCCTCCTTTCTTTCTCGGGGATTGACCCAAGGAAGGGAGAACAATGTCCTGGAATCTATGAAAATGCAAAACCTTGGGAAGGAAAGATGGATCTGGTCTGAGAACTCTATCCTCCAAAATATTAGTATAGGGAGGGGACGCAGAGAAGGCAGAAATCTCCCCAACTCTCCTTGCTGATGTAAAAGCAACTAGGAAAGCGGTTTTAAAAAGGAGAGAGTTTTGATAGATAAATCCTGAATAGGTTCGAAAGGAGGCTCCATCAGCCTATACACAACTAAAATTAGTACCCATGGGGGAACTGAAGACTTACTCAAAGGTTTAATTCTACTTCTAGCCCTAAACGCCTAATCCAGGGATGGTTCGCAATAGGGGAGTCAAAAAGGCAGAAACTTGGACTTTAAGAGTGATAGGCCTTAGGTTTTTATTTAGACCCTCTTGCATAAAATCCAGAATCCTAGACATAGAAGAACAAAGGATTAATTTGGACTTTAGAGAAACTTAAGAAAGCCTTCCAAATTCTAAGGTAAATAGATGGTTACAGTCTTCCTGCAGGATAAAAGGGTAGAAATAACCTCATCTGAAAACCCCCCGTGCTGTAAAAATACCCTCAAATACCAAGCTGCTAGATGAAGGCTTTTCACTTCCAGATGAAAGACCCACCCCTGAAACAAAAGGTCTCATCTTGACAGAAGCAGTCAGGGATCTGCCAGGGACAGTTTTCTCAGCCAAGTGAACTAGGTTCTCCTTGGCCAGAAAGGGGCAATGAGAATAAGCCTTCTCTGTTCCTGCCTCAACTTCTGTAACACTCAGGAGTAGCCTTAGAAGAGGAAACGCATACAAAAGTTGATCTGGCCAAGAAAGAGAAAGTCTAGACCTAAAGGAAGATCTTTTGAGTTTAGGGAAAAGATACGTTTGCAACCAGACACAACAGGAAATGCAAACAAAATCTACCCAGGGAAGACCCCAAAGTTGGACTATTTGATCGAAGACTTCTTGATCCAGACACCACTCCTTGATCTAGGTGGTTTCTGCTTAAAAAATCTGCCACTTTGTTTTCTGAACCTTTTAGGAGCACCACCTTGATAAAGGGAACAAGAGGCATAATTAGAGAAAAGATTTCCACTGTTAAGGCCATTAGATCTTATGATTTAGTCCCTCCCTGTCTGTTCAGGTAGGATACTATGGTAGCATTGTCCAAAAAGATTTATACCCATTTTCTGAAGATTGGAGAAACCCCTCAGGGCTAGGAAAAAAAACACGCCTCAACTCCCTCACATTTTGTGACTCCGGACTCTGCCTGATTCCAGACTCCCTGCAGTACACCCCACTGAGAACACCCCCCCCCCCCCCCTTCCCCACCTGGTAGGAATGGTGTCTGTGGTAATCGTTATCATAATGTTATTTTAGCGTCCACAGGAACCTCAGACACATTTTCAGGATCCTGCCACCAGGTTAAGGACAATTACCTGAGGAGTGAGGAAGTGGGGCATCTAGAAGGAACAACGAACCCTTCCATTCCTTCAGAATCTGCCACTGAAGCATCCTGGAATGAAAATGGGACCAACCGACAGCTGGGATTGTTGAGGTCATCCTGCCTGACACAGACATGCTCTGCCTGATCGTTCCTCTTTTTGAGGCTACCAGAGCTTGAATGTCTTCCCTTAGTCGAGATATCTTGTGTTGAGGGAGGACACACCGCTGTTGTCCCGAGGCCAGGATTAACCCCAGGAAGAGACAGCTCTGAGAAGGGACCAGATTTGACTTTCCAATTCAACTGCCAACCCGAGCCTTTGAAGAATTACTATCACTTCTAAAAGACGTGAAGATAGGTCTACTGATTCCGCTACCACCAAATCGTATAAATAAGGAATAATTAAAATGTCCCTCTTATATGGGCCATCACTTCCGCCATTAACTTTGTGAAAAGTCTGCGGGCCTGGGATATGACAAAAGGGCTCGGTATTTGACCTTCTAAGGACACCGCTACCCTGAGGAATTTTTGAAAATATGCATGAATTGGATGGTGATAATAAAGCATCCTTTATGTCTATGGTAGCCATTACACAGTCTTTGAATAGATGTATTACTGTGGACTGAATGGATTCCATCTTGAACTTTTTGTATTTGTGATACTAAATTTAATTCACTCAAGTCATCCACCCGAAAAGAGCAGTCTGGTTTGGGTACTAGAAACAGGGATGAGTAAAAAAACTCTGCCTTTTTCGCTTTTTTTTTGTCAAATCTGATTTTATTCAAGTATGTATTACATTAAATGTTGTATAAAACATTTTGGGGCTACACAGAGCTCCCATTGTATAGGAAATAGAAAAACAATTGAGATAAATAAAACAAGTACCGCTGCGTTTTCACCCATGACGTTATTCCTTCTATAGTATAAGGGGGTGTTGGGGGGGGAAGGGGGTATATTGAATATTGGAAGAAGACCTATTTCATACATATATCAAGAGATTGTGTTGTCCAAGTTAATCACTGGATTACTAATTATGGCCGCCATTTTTTTGTGTATTGCATCCAGGGTTCCCATATTTTCATGAACTGATCATGCCTGGGAGTTTGCCAGCTGTTCAACTCCTCCATCCTACATATCTATCTGGTTTACCTTCTCAACCCATTGGTGTTTTGATGGTGGTAGGGTTTGCAACCACATTAGTGGTATTAGACACTTAGCTGCAGCTATGAGATGCGTTAATAGTGAGTTCTTAGATGGTTGGAATTTAGAGGTTGGTAGTGCCAACAGGACCATACCAGCCCTAAGAGAAAAGTCTGAGTTGCCCATAGCATGTATATGTGTCTATATTCGTCCAAAAAGAGCCGACCAGCGGGCAACTCCACCAGTTGTGGCTAAATGTGCCAATCTGGGTTTGACATCTCCAGCACAATCTGTTAGATGCAAGTCCTTGCAGATACATAAGATCTGGGGTTTTGTACCATCGCGACAATAGTTTGTAGTGTTTTTCCTGGATTTTAAATGCATGGAGAAAACCCATGTGAGTGGGTTACAACAAAGGACCTCTCTTCTGGCGTTAAGGATATGTTCAGCTCCTTTTCCCATGCGGCTAGGAAAGGTGGTATATCTGTTATCAGAAAGTTGAAACCGAGTATAAAGTTTCTCAAACCACAATAGGTCCCTGCTAGCT
The DNA here is from genome assembly GCF_905171765.1 of Bufo bufo. Taxonomy (NCBI): domain Eukaryota; kingdom Metazoa; phylum Chordata; class Amphibia; order Anura; family Bufonidae; genus Bufo; species Bufo bufo. Next base: position 437,247,924 of record NC_053389.1, on the reverse strand, counting down.
ATGTTCTTAGATGGCTTGAGCACACTGCCCAGATTTGCTCATATTGTAGGAAGTTAAGAGAAGTGGCAGGAAATAGTGATTTGATAGTGCCTTGGTCAGGAGCTTTATTGTATGGCATACAGCCTGCTATGGTGTGAGTTCAGAAGTTTTTCCACACATCAGAGTGGTGTACATTAGTCTGACCTATCAACAAGGGTAGCAGGGAGCCTAGGGTCAATGGTGAGTGACCCATAAACAGCCTCTTCAAGTATATCAGAGTTCTATATAGACATCGTACCCTGTAGCAAACTAAGATAAAACTGCTTTATATCAGAGCACTGTGGTCTCAACAATCTTGACCTGTCAGGGCCCAGGATAGTAGAGTCAGATTTAGTTAGTGTCTGTCTCCTTTCTGGTGGATATATCAAGCCATCTCTGAAGGTGGGTGGATATATAATATTGCCTGACATCTGGCAACCCTAGCCCCCTCTACTTTTTCTTTGTGAGAGCAATCTATAGGACAGTCTAGGCTCTTTACCTTTCCACAAAAAGGAGAAGGACCTCTTCATCCCATCAAAAAAGGTGTCAGGTAGATGCATGGGTATCATCTGTAGGTAATACAAGATTAGTGGGAGGATATATGTTTGCATCAAATTCTTGCGGCCCATCCATGACAGGTAAGGGAAGTCATATTCTTTTAGATGTTTTTGCACTTTCTGAATGAGTGGAAGGAAGTTAAGGGAATAAAGATCAGCTAGATTGCTGGGCAACTGTATTCCCAGGTATTGTACAGAACGTTCTGCCCAAAGAAACGTTCTGCCCAAATTTTCAAGTTCGAGAGTGAACCATTCTCAGTGAATATGTCTAAGTCGAGGTATGGAGCCTATGGGATTAGAGAGGGATAACAGTAGATCAACAAATGCGGATATCAGATGGGAATTGAAGTTGGAGTGAAACCTTCTATTGAGTCATCTTGTCTAGGTTTTTGCAGAAGTGTTTCAATGGTTCGTATAAATAGGGAGGGAGATAGTGGGCAGCCCTGTCGCATCCCATTGGTAATGTCAAAGGGGGGCGACAAGGCTCCATTAACCAACGCTCGCAGTAGCTGTGGTGTATAGTGTAAAAATTGCTTCAATAAAAGGTGTAGGGAAACCAAGGAAATCTGGTTTCCTGGAAGTCTCCATGACAGCACAACCTGAGATTGCCTTCCTCTGATGGGACAGGAAAAAACTGAGGTTAAAAACCCCTCCCCCTCCCCTCATCGCCAGTGTATTATAACACGACAAGGTAAAACATAACTAGTCAATTTAATCTATTGACAAAAACAAGGGCGGGAAATATGTGTGCTGTCATGGAGACTTTCAGGAAACCAGATTACCGGTGAGTGTAATACTCATTTCCCCAGTCTCCATGACAGCACAACCTGAGAACTATCAACGTAACTTAGGGGGATGACGACGACGACTATAGCACCTAGGACCTTGCGTCCAAAGGCAAAGTCCTCATTGGCAAATACGTCAACCCTATAATGTTTGGTGAAGGTGTGAGCCCTCTTCCAAGTAGCTGCTCTGCAAATTTGTTCTAACGATGCAGAGGCAGTCTCAGTCCAGGAAGTAGAGACTGATCTAACTGAATGGGCTCTAAAGGGACGGAGGAGCCTCCTTACCGGAGGCTTTATAGGCCTTGGAGATGGCACACCTAATCCAGCAGGATATAGAGCTTTTTACCTTTATTTGGGCCTGCAAACTGGACAAATAAAATTTCTCAATACGCCATTCTTCTGGGGCGTGTAAATAATGAAGCACAGTACGCCTAACATCTAAATTATGGAATCTAGATTCCTGCTCGTCTTTAGGGTTAGGAAAAAAAGATGGGATGACTATCTTGTGACCTGTGAAAGGAAGAGACCACCTTTGGAAGAAAACAAGGGTCTAACTTAAAAATGAGCTTATCTTCCAGTACTTTGAGGAAGGGCTCCTGTATGGACAGAGGATGGAGCTCACAGACACGCCTTGCAGAGGAGATGGCAACTAAGAAAATGGTTTTCAACGTGAGCCATTTAATGGATAAGGAGAGAAGGGGCTCAAATGGTGCATCCGACAGACCTGACAGGACTGTGTTAAGGTTCCAGGGTGCAACCATATTCCTGATACGGGGATTTAGTCGATCTGCTGCCTTCAGAAATCTCACCACCCAGGGGACCTCGTAAAGACTGGTATTGTATAGGGCTCCCAAGGCCGACACTTGGACTCAGTGTGTTTGGAGCGAGGCCCAAATCCAACCCATCCTGGAGGAATTCCATGATAAAAGGAATATCAGGGGAGGACTGATTAAACCTAACCCCGCCCCAGGAGGCAAACTTCCTCCAGACTGAGGTATGCTTTAGAGGTGTTAGAGGATTTTCTGCTAAGTAAGAGCGTACCAACCACCCTTTCAGACAGACCTAATCCTAACAGGAGGGATTGCTCAGAATCCAGGCGGACAGTTTGAAGAGGTTGGAATTGGGGTGAGATGGGACCCTGCATCAGAAGGCTCTCCTCCGGGAGGAACCGGATAGGATTGTCTAGGCTGAGGGACCTCAGGAGCCTAAACCAGCCCTTTCTGGGCCAGAATGGGACCACCAGGATTAGCTTGCACATTTTGGATTGGAACTTTTGGAGCACCCTTGGAATCATTGGTATTGGGGGGGGGGAAGGCATAGACCAGACCCAACGTCCAATCCTGAGTGAAAGCATCTATTGCCACACATGGATCTCTTGGATTGAGAGAAAAGTAATTCTGAACCTTGTGATTCTTCCCTGAGGCGAACAGGTCTAGGACAGGATTCCCCCACCGATCCCAGATTCTTTGAAAAGCCGACTGGGACAAGGACCATTCGACTGGATCCAGACTTCGCTAACTGAGGTAATCTGCCTGGAGATTCAGGGAACCCTTCAGATGTACTTCCGCCAGGAATTTTAGATTCCTTTCTGCCCAAAGGAAGATCTGGTTTGAGAGCTTCTGGAGGTGACCGTGTCTTGTTCCTCCCTGATGTTGGATAAATGCCACAGCTGTGGATTTGTCTAAATGGACCAGGACGTGGCGATTCCCGACTTGGACCTGGATTGACTTGAGGCCCTCCCATATTGCCCGAAACTCACTGTAGTTGGAAGACATCCTCCTCTGTTCTCCGGTGAAAGATTCTTAGCTTCAAATTCCAGACCTTTAGAGGGGGGAGAAGATTTCTGGAGAGTAGAATCTATGAGGATACCTAGGAATACTTTCCAATGGTTTGGAAGCAGATCAGACTTCTCCCGGTTGACTAGCCAGCCCAAGTCCTGGAGGGGCGAGAGAACCACCTGAATGTGCCTGTGAAGGAGATCCGAGGTCTCCGCTATTATCAGCAGGTTGTCCAGGTAAGGGACAATTATCCCGTCCTTGCTGAGGGAGGCCACGATCTCCACCATAACTTTGGTAAAGATGCGGGGCGCAGATGATATGCCGAACGGGAGGCACTTGAACTGAAAGTGATGAACTCTCCCCCCTTGCTCCATCGCAAACCTCAGGAATCTTCTGGAAAGAACGTTGTATCGGGATATGAAAATATGCGTCCCTGAGGTCTATTGTAGCAATCATAGCACTTCTTTTGATGAGTTTTACCGCCGACTTGAATGTCTCCATCCTGAACTTGTGGTAAGTTATATGCTTGTTCAGGGGTTCTTTAATTTATAATGGTCCGAAAATTGCCGTTAGATTTCCGGACCAGAATTAAAGGGGAGTAGTGGCCCCTCCCTAATTCCCCGTTGGGGACCTTCTCTATGGCCCCTAGGCATAATAAGCTTCTTATGCCCTCGGACAAGGGAGATTTGAGGGCCATGATAAGCCTGGTCAGAACAAACCTCTGTGGAGGAAGGGAATCCAATTATATAGTGTAGCCATTTCTTACAATGCTTATTATATATGGATCTTTGATGATCTGCTCCCAAGAACTTAGAAAGGAGCTGAGCCTTCCTCCAACCGGGATGACGTCATTGCTTTGACATAGGAGAGGGATCTCCCCCGTTGGGATTGAGGAAAAAATTCTTTCCCCTCCCGCCTCTTGTAAAGCCCCGACCCTCGCGGCCCCTCCTATCGGCCCTGGGATCTTGCTGGGGCCTCCAAAAAAAAAAAAAACTGTCTCCTAGTTTTAGATTTGTCCTCTGGATACCCCCTCTTACGGTCTGTAGCATTCGAGGATCTTATCCAGATCGGACCCGAACACGTACTGACCATGAAAGGGGAAGGATATTGGCCTGTTTTTGGAGATTTATCACTGGACCAGTGTTTTAGCCACAGAACCCTTCTGATAGTGTTCGAGAGGACCGCAGAGCGGGCAGATAGCCTGACAGACTCCGCAGCGGCATCAGCAAGAAAGTAGGTGGCCTTCCTGAGAAGGGGAAGACTATCCAGGATCTCTTCCTGAGGAGCCTTATTAACTACTGTATATGGTACTCCAATTGTTCTAGCCATATGGCGAGTGTACGAGCAACACACGTCACCGCTACACCAGGCTTTAAGAGGGCAGCCGTGGCCTCCTATGTTTTCTTAAGGCTCTTGGCTTTCCTATATAAAGGATTCTTGAGCTGCGCAGCGTCCTCGAATGGTAGGACTGTACGATTTGCCACCTTGGCAACTGGGGTGTCGACCCTGGGAACAGCTTCCCAATCAGCACATTCCGCCTCGTCAAAGGGGTATAGTCTTTTCAGGCCACGTGGAATAAAGGAGCCTCCCTCAGGCTTATCCCATTCCGCCCTTATCTTTTGGATATTGTCCGGAACAGGGAACACTGACCTGTGCCTTTCTCCTAAACCCCCAAAAATCTCCTCTTGGACTGACTGATTTTTTTTAGATACCTCCATTCTTATAGTGGCTCTGATTAATTAGTCAATGTCCTCTGGGTTGAAGAGGAACCTGCTATATTCGCTATTCTCCTCCGATTCTAGGGATCTAGGAAGAGTCTCAGTGTCCGATAGGTCACTATGAGTCAAGGTCACTACCAGAGTAGTTGGGATCTCTGGAAGAGGGCGGAGTGGGATTTCTGGAAGAGGGCGGTCTGTGGCCGTGGTTAAGCTGGGTCTAGGGGAGGCAGGAGGGTCCCTATAGGCCAGAGCTGACTGGACCTCCACTCTGACTAGCGTCTTAATCTCCTCCATAAGACTGGATGACTCTGACTTCACAATAGCAGAGGTGCAATCCTTACACAGCGGCTTAGACCCAGGGGAAGGAAGACGCTTAGAGCAAACGCCACACCTCCTGAGCCTAGCTTTAACAGAGGAGGTAGACTCCTTTTCTCCCTGTAATACACAAGGGAGGAAAGGGTCAACCACAGCAGGGCAACTTGAATCCAATTGAGAATCTGTGGAGGGAGCTAAAGATCAGGGTGATGGCAAGAAGACCTTCCAACCTGAAAGATTTGGAGCTCATTGCTAAAGATGAATGGGCAAAAATACCTGTAGTTTCACCTATATATAGATGACAAGGGCAAGTCAACAAATAAACATGGGACGAGTCACATGTTAGATATTGTTTGATTTTAATCATTTGACCAGAAACCGGTCAAATGATATTTTGTGTAAATTGTAATCTGATGTTACGGTTTCTGGTCAAATGATTAAAATCAAATAATATCTAACATGTGACTCGTCCCATGTTATTTATTTGTTGACTTGCCCTTGTCATCTCCTATATATAGGTCAAACTACTTGGGACGTAAAAACCCGACTTATCAATACAGGTATTCCATTAGGAAACAAAAAATGGATCTTCCCGTATCAAAACATTTCACTGAGGCTAAACATTCTGAAAGGGATTTACGGTTTAGATTTTTGGAACAGATACCTCTTCTGAGACGAGGTGGTGACAGGACCAAAATTATTAGAGAACTTTTTGGGATTTATACTTTAGGGACTCTAAATGTAGAATTCAGGGTCATTTAGTCACCAGTTACAGTGGAGGAAATAATTATTTGACCCCTCACTGATTTTGTAAGTTTGTCCAATGACAAAGAAATGAAGTCTCAGAACAGTATCATTTCAATGGTAGGTTTATTGTAACAGTGGCAGATAGCACATCAAAAGGAAAAATCGAAAAAATAACTTTAAATAAAAGATAGCAACTGATTTGCATTTCATTGAGTGAAATAAGTATTTGAACCCTCTAACAAAAAAAGACTTAATACTTGGTGGAAAAACCCTTGTTTGCAAGCACAGAGGTCAAACGTTTCTTGTAATTGATGACCAAGTTTGCGCACATTTTAGGAGGAATGTTGGTCCACTCCTCTTTGCAGATCATCTCTAAATCCCTAAGGTTTCGAGGCTGTCTCTGTGCAACTCTGAGCTTGAGCTCCCTCCATAGGTTTTCGATTGGATTAAGGTCCGGAGACTGACTAGGCCACTCCATGACCTTAATGTGCTTCTTCTTGAGCCACTCCTTTGTTGCCTTTGCTGTATGTTTTGGGTCATTGTCGTGCTGGAACACCCATCCACGACCCATTTTCAGTTTCCTGGCAGAGGGAAGGAGGTTGTCGCTCAGGATTTCACGATACATGGCTCCGTCCATTTTCCCGTTTATGCGAATAAGTTGTCCTGTGCCCTTAGCAGAAAAACACCCCCAAAGCAAAATGTTTCCACCCCCAAGCTTGACGGTGGGGACGGTGTTTTGGGGGTCATAGGCAGCATTTTTCTTCCTCCAAACACAGCGAGTTGAGTTAATGCCAAAGAGCTCTATTTTGGTCTCATCAGACCACAGCACCTTCTCCCAGTCACTCTCTGAATCATTCAGGTGTTCATTGGCAAACTTCAGACGGGCCTGCACATGTGCCTTCCTGAGCAGGGGGACCTTGCGAGCCCTGCAGGATTTTAATCCATTGCGGTGTAATGTGTTTCCAATGGTTTTCTTGGTGACTGTGGTCCCTGCTAATTTGAGGTCATTAACTAACTCCTCCCGTGTAGTTCTAGGATGCTTTTTCACCTTTCTCAGAACCATTGACACCCCACGAGGTGAGATCTTGCGTGGAGCCCCAGAGCGAGGTCGATTGATGGTCATTTTGTGCTCCTTCCATTTTCGAACAATCGCACCAACAGTTGTCACCTTCTCTCCCAGCTTCTTGCTAATGGTTTTGTAGCCCATTCCAGCCTTGTGCAGGTCTACAATTTTGTCTCTGACATCCTTGGACAGCTCTTTGGTCTTTCCCATGTTGGAGAGTTTGGAGTCTGATTGATTGATTCTGTGGACAGGTGTCTTTTATACAGGTGACTAGTTAAGACAGGTGTCCTTAATGAGGGTGACTAATTGAGTAGAAGTGTCTAACCACTCTGTGGGAGCCAGAACTCTTAATGGTTGGTAGGGGTTCAAATACTTATTTCACTCAATGAAATGCAAATCAGTTGCTATCTTTTATTTAAAGTTATTTTTTCGATTTTCCTTTTGATGTGCTATCTGCCACTGTTACAATAAACCTACCATTGAAATGATACTGTTCTGAGACTTTTCATTTCTTTGTCATTGGACAAACTTACAAAATCAGTGAGGGGTCAAATAATTATTTCCTCCACTGTATGTATCTGCTCTTTACTTGTATCCTTTGTAGGGAAAACATGTGCTATATGTTTAACTGTGTTCCCTTTTTTTTGTAGGACAACAATTTTGACTATTGTCAGGAATGGTCACGTTTGGTGAAGACTGGAGGAACTATGCAGGCGATCCATTAATATGTTATAAAATAATCAATTTTGTTGGGATACCACTTTATTGGAATTCATGAATAGTGACAATCCCGGTCTGACTCGATGCCTCTCTAGCCCCCAATGGGACTTGAGTGACACTGACTCCTGACAGGTTGGTTTGTCCATTAGTCATACACTATATTATATCATGTAATGCTCCGAAGCAGTCTATCCGTGACTCCCCCCGCTTAGAGAGGGAGTCGGGATTACATCACTGATACCCTGATTCCCATCCCTAGCGCAGTGGGATTTTGACATGGAGCGGACATGCTGACAGGTCTGGACAGTGAGGTGTATACGGTCTGACACTCCGTGATGCCCCCCTGACACAGACATTCCGTGGACTGTGGATCAGCTTTTGTCTGCTGAAAACTGCGGAGCTTTGGACACTGAGTGTGTCTTTGTAATTCTGTATAGGGAACTTGATGGCCTGTATGAGCATGAGCATGCGCCCTGCTAGAAAGTTAGATAGCGGCCATCTTTAATGTGGTTCCCATATTCTCCTATATCACTACGTGTCTCGCGAGAGCACATGGAGCGGCGCATGCGCAGACCGCCCTTCCGGACGCCAGCAGACTCCACTATGTCTCCATGACTCAACATGACCCATCCAAAGTTTTTTAAGGTTTTAATTAACTTGTGATTGTTATACACTGTGTACACTTTATACGTTGATTGGTAATCATGTATGTTTATTGATTTTTTCCACTGTACGGATCACGTTATGCACTTTATATGACGATGTTCACAATCAATTTAGATATAATCATGATGATAGATGAATTGTACTTTTAATATTGCTTTATTCTTGATGCACTTGCACTTTGTTTAATCATTGATCTGTGATTATGAAATTGTTTGCACTATTTATGTATGCCACTATGCACATGTTATTCAGCTAGACAAAGGCTCCAATGAGAGAGCTGAAACGTTGCTGCTAGATGGGTGAATAAACCATCCACTTTTTTTTCACTAATCTGGACTGCTGCCTTTTTCTTCTATATGCACTTGGGACCTTGGTCACAGGCCCCTATAAGGACTTGCACCCGCGTTTAATGTGTGCTGCATATATATATATTTGATGAGTTATTGCAGTAAATTGGTCAAACGCGGGGTAGGAGTTTTGCCCATATTTTGATGTCTATGTTTAAAAGAGAAATGGGTCTATAGCTAAAGGATAAAGCAGGATCCTTCACTTCTTTAGCCTATATAGCAATGTGGGCCTCTAACGCCTGTTTTGGGAATGACCCTCCCATGCAAAGGTAGTTACATAAAACGGGCGAGTCTTGGGAGTAACAGGTCTTGAAACTTCTTATAATACGTTAAGGAAAACCCATCCGGGCCTGGGCTTTTCCCTGAAGGGAAGGAAGCCAATGTATCCTTCGCTTCTTGAATGGTTATAGGTGTGGTCAGTTCAGTAGCCTCAGCCACAGCAAGAGAAGGTAGCTTGAAATCTTCAAGAAATCTAAATATATTTGATATTCTATTAGATTCTGAGATCTCTGAATCAGAGGTCGTTATATTCACACAGTGATGTGTAGAAAGTACTGAATTCTCTTGCTGTGTTTGAAGTGCGAGTGAGCGACTCACCTCCTGGGCTATTTATATGGGAAACAAAGGACTTTTCTCGTCTCTTACCAATGCTGATATTAATTTCCCTCCCTTATCTCCATGTGCATAGATTCTTTGCTTATAATGCATCATATTTTAGCTAGCTTCTTGTTCAGAATATTTTTAAGCTGAGTGCGCAAAGATTGTAGCTCGTTTTGTTCAGTCTGACTCAGAGTCTGCTTATGTGAGGTTTCTAAGGACCTGATCTGAGCCAGGATAGCTAGAACTTCCCTTTCCCTCTTTGTTCGGGCGCCTAAAGATATCAAAAGTCCTCTCATGAAGGATTTGTGTCTCCCACACAGCCTCTGACATACCTGGAGTGGAGTTGGTATAAAAAAAGGATTGAAGCTGCCGTGTGAGAAACTGAACATCTGGGTTGTCCAAGAGCGTTTCTGGGCAGCTCCTGTAATCACAGATTTATAAACACCGGAGAATGATCCAAGAAAGTGGAGAGGCCTATTTTAGTCTGAGCTAGCACAGGAAGGAGGCCATCATATGAAAAGGTAGACCAACTTTTGGTGTGACCTGTGTGGAGTCAAATAAAAAGTATAGTCAGCATCTGTGGGGCGCTTCAATCTCCAGGCATCTACAAGATTCAGCATCCGTAATCTATTACAGAGTCAAAAGTCCTCATGAAGGACTTATGAAAACCTCTGCCTTTCTAAGTCTGGGACTGGGCCTAAAGCTTCCTTCTTTAGTAGGGAAAAAATGTCTTCCCTTAATGCCAATTTGTTTTACTGAATTTGCAGATAGAACTGTAATCTTTAGCCTTTCCGGAGGGGAGGGGGGGAACCAACTAGACAAAAATCTTCTCTTATTATTCCGTTTATCAAGCCTGAGAAAATAGAGAGTCTTACCCACAATGGACTGTAATTTTCATTGCTGATCTGACTTAGGCCCTGAACCAGACTAGGAGTTAAAGAGTAAACCTTTGTCTTTTTTACCTCTAGCCTCTCTCCAGTTATTTTGTTTACTGTCAGATCCATTGAAAACCCTCATATGCCTAGAAAGCAGTTTTTTCGTAGGTGGTTTACAAACAGGAAAACCTTTCTTGCAATCAGAGGCTTTTTCTAACAGGTCATCAAGCACTGACCCCAAAAAGAAAATCCCCCTGATAAGGGATAGAACATAGCTTGTTTTTGGAACCTGTATCCCCAGACGAACCCCTAAGCCAAATAGCCCTTCTAGCAGAGTTTGAATGCTAGATAAGCAGCTTTGTCAATCTTATTGCATCCACTGAGGCATCAGATGAAATCTACTGCCTTGAAAATTGTTGGGAAAACCGCAAAAAGCTGATCTCTGGAGGTCTTGTTTTTAATATGAGACTTAAACTCCTGCAACCATAATTTTAAGGATCTGGCTGTAGAGGTAGTGGCTATGTTGAGCTTAAAAGGCCTGAGTAGAGGCCTCCCATACTTTAAGATACACCTCCGTCCTATCCATTGGATCCTTCAATAAACCAAGGTCTTCAAAGGGTAGGGCAGTTCTTTTTGAGATTTTGGCTACAGGGGCGTCTAATTTCAGTGGCCTATCCCAAGTGGAGGATTCACCCTCATCAAAAGGATACCTCTTAATTCATCTAGGGATAAAAAAAAATTATCAGGTTTCTTCCACTCTTTTTGAATTAGATATTTAATAATTTCATTTAATGGGAAGACTCTAGGCCACTTATGTCCCAAGTCCCTAAACATAATGTCATGAATAGACTTCTGTTACCTAGCCTCATCTATTTTCATAGTGGCTCTTATCGCTTTTAGGGTCCATTCACACGTCCGTTTTTTCTTTCCTGATCTGTTCCGTTTTTTCAGGAACAGATCAGGACCAGATCTGGACCCATTCATTTTCAATGGGTCCGTTGTTCCGTTCCGCATGTCCGTTTAAATATAAAACATGTCCTATTCTTGTCCTGAAAAATCGGATCCTGGACCAATACAAAGTCAATGGATCCGCAAAAAACGGAAGACATTCGTATGTCATCCGTTTTATGCGGATTCCGTTCCTGGAAATTAGGCTTCCTCCCCAGTATTAAATGTGCCCCCCTCCCTCTATATTCATTGGTGGCCAGTGCGGCAGTGCGGATTCCCAGTAAGTTTTCTACAGATCTGATTTTTCACTTCGTGAAAATGACTGCCCCCTGCTGCCTGGCAGCACCCGATCTCTTACAGGGGGCTGTGATCTGCACAATTAACCCCTCAGGTGCTGCGCCTGAGGGGTTAATTGTGCATATCATAGCCCCCTATAAAGAGATCAGGGGCTGCCAGGCAGCAGGGGGCAGACCCCCCTCCCTCCCCAGTATTAAATGTGCCCAGTGCGGCCTCACCTCTCCCCCCCCCCCCCCATCATCGGTGGCCAGTGCGGATTCCCAGTATTAATAAATGTGCCCAGTGCGGTCTCACCTCTCCCCCCCCATCATTGGTGGCAGCGGAGAGTACCGATCGGAGTCCCAGTTTAAATCGCTGGGGCTCCGATCGGTTACCATGGCAGCCAAGACGCTATTGCAGTCTTGGCTGCCATGGTTACTTAGCAATAAATACAAGCATTATACTTACCTGCGACTGCGAGCTGCGATGTCTGACCGGCCGGGAGCTCCTCCTACTGGTAAGTGACAGGTCTGTGCTAAAAGCAATGCGCCACACAGACCTTTCACTTACAAGTAGGAGGAGCTCCCGGCCGGTCAGACATCGCAGCTCGCAGTCGCAGGTAAGTATAATGCTTGTATTTATTGCCTAGTAACCATGGCAGCCAAGACTTTAATAGCGTCTTTGCTGCCATGGTAACCGATTGGAGCCCCAGCAATTTAAACTGGAACTCCGATCGGTACTCTCCGCTGCCACCAATGATGGGGGGGGGGAGAGGTGAGACAGCACTGGGCACATTTATTAATACTGGGAATCCGCACTGCCACCAATGATGGGGGGAGAGGTGAGACCGCACTGGGCACATTTATTAATACTGGGAATCCGCACTGGCCACCGATGATGGGGGGGGGAGAGGTGAGGCCGCACTGGGCACATTTAATACTGGGGAGGGAGGGGGGTCTGCCCCCTCCTGCCTGGCAGCACCTGATCTCACAGGGGGCTATGATTCGCACAATAATTGTGCGGATCACAGCCCCCTGTAAGAGATCGGGTGCTGCCAGGCAGGAGGGGGCAGTCATGGACACCGTTCTCAGTATATTCTAACTAGAAGCGTCCCCATCACCATGGGAACGCCTCTGTTAGAATATACTGTCGGATTTGAGTTTTCACATGTTTCCGTTTTTTGCGGATCCGCAAAAAACGGATGACATACGGAAAAATTTTCAGGAACAACGGATCCGCAAAAAACGGACCGAAAATCGGGATGTAGAAAAATAGGGACGTGTGAATGTAGCCTAAGTAAGGAATCCGTATCTTCTGGAGAAAATAAGGGTCTACTGGAAGATTCTTCATCCAAGGAAGAATGTGAATGTGAAGATATGCGTATTGTGTGGCCTGTAATTGTACCATGTAATTTGTGTATTGGGTCATTTTCGTGTGTTTATTGTCTGGAGATAATTAAGTTATACAGTGTCTGGACTAATTATCTCCAGGCAAACAAAGGGAGAGACCAAACTGTAAAGCATGCACTATTGGTCGTTTCTTGCCTCCCCCTGGGAAGGCCCCCCTTTGCAGGGGGTACAGTATAAATACAAGTTCTGTTCAATAAAATGGAAGTCTTTTTACACCCATCACGTTTCGGCTGATGTTTGGGTACCTGTGATGTGTGTAGGAGTGATACTGCTGAGATTGCTGGCTGTTATACCTTGGGAATCTACCAAACAAGCAACCGAACGGAGGGCTATACTCACTGCGTGCTTTTCCGTTTGGGTAAACCAGACGAACTGGACGCTACTACTACGGGGTTCGTTACAGTGAATCACCCAGGACTTCCCTCCTGCTCGTTTTCATCAGAAGATTTTGAATCCAAGATCACGTTAACGTGACCTTGTTTGCCCATTGCAGAGGCAGAAAGGCATTTCTTAAACACTTTAATAGAGTCCAAAACTTCAGATTTAACAATGTCCTTGACATTCTGAAGCAGGGACAGGGATTCTTCCTCAACTACTTTGTTCACACAATGCTGACATAGTAATTTGGACCAGGAGGGAGCGAGTTTTTTCTGCATACGGCACACTCCTTTTCCTTAGTCTTAGACATGGCTTTTCTAGGGCCCTCTTTGGTATTCTATAACAAGAGAATAAGCCTCAATAGATTCTAAAAGAAAGTAAAAGGATGGGGATCAAATCCCCTTATCCCACCAGGAATACCGGTCTGCCATTATGATCCTCCTGGACATCAGCGCGCTGATTACTCTCCTCCTCCATAATTCCAGATGAGTGAGAGTTTTCCCTTCAGGGTATCCACACCCCCCCTCATGTTGGCTGGGATCCTTCTGGAAGCACGCTGAAGAGAGGACAGGGTTTAGAAATCCTAAGCCCGGGTCCCTGCCGGCGTTCCCATGCGGCCAAACCGTTAGCATTAATCCCCCTCTTGCATTCCACCTTGGAACCCATGCATTCCAAATGCCGGAAGTCACGTCACGCGACTTCCGTTACATGCGCTTGTCACGCCAGGAACACTCTCAGCCCACCCTCCCCACCGATGCAAGCCAGGGAAGGAGAGCAGAGGCCCCGAACCTCCTCAACATCGCAAGGAGGGTCCGGAGCGCCAACATAACCTTCCAGTCATGCTGGGACTGTACGACAAGTCCAGGACCAAGAAGGAGTGCCCCAGTCTTGCCAATCGGCTCCTAGTGGAGACTTACACCGCACCAGGTAACCCCTACACACATGTCAAGTCAGGGACTCCTGCAGCCTTAACTTTAGCTCTCCACCAACCGTCCTATCCATAAGACAGGAAACAGGAACTGGTGCTATAGGGGCAATGCCCCTCCTTTAAAGCTCTCCACAAAGGTTCCCATTTCCTGTCCTGGATGGAGGCGGTCTCAAGGGTGCTGTCACGGGCGTAAGGAAAAAAACTGTTCCGTTTAGTCCTAATGCATTCTGAATAGAAAGGGATCCGTTCAGGATCCATTCCGTTTTGTGACAGACACAAAACCGCTGCAAGCTAAGTTTGTGTGTTCGGTCATCGAAACAGAAGCAGGATCAGTCACTAAAAACAATGCAAGTCAATGGTGACTGATCCGTTTTTAGGAGCCTAACAAACCAGGTCACTCATTGACTTTCCATGTATTTAGTGACTGACCTGTTTGTTCCGTTTTGATTTTACACAACCGCATTCTAACAGATGCATCCTGATGTGCAAAATCAAAACATCAGTTTAATCCGGAATTGAGATCCTCTGCCGGACCTCAATACCGGAATTAAAAACCCAAGTGTGAAACAAGCCTAAGGCTACTTTCAGATCTTTGTTTTCAATTCAGGTTTCTAGATCCAGCAGAGGATGTCAAAACCAGAGTTAAATGATCCGTGCCATTTAATACACCCGGATACATCTGTTTAGGCCGGATCTGGTTGTATTAAATTAAAACTGAATAAAAGTGGCGGATCTCAAAACCTGAATTAAAAACACAGATGTGAAAGTACCAGAGTCTAAGTCAGTAGGGTCACTCACAGCTTGGCTAATTTTAAGCAAGCCTAAGCTACACATCTATACATGTACCTTGTGGTATCAGATATATCTGAGTGTTGATGGCCACCTTCTTTTGACAGCAATCCTGGAGCACTGAGGAACCGGGATCTTGATGGTACCCTTTAACGTATTTAACAGTAACACAGAATTAAAACCGTATTAAAAAGTTAACTTTGCAATCAATTTTATGTTACATACCAACATTTGCACTTGATTTTTACATTTACCCGCTTAGCATCTGGTTGCACTTGGAACCAGACAATTGTTTAGCTCCACTCTGCTGTCAGCTTAAAAAGGTTGTGCAGTGGAGCAACACTGATGACTTATCCTCAGGATAGCTCATAAATATCAGATAGGCAGGTGTTCAAATCCCAGCAAAATACGTTGGGGGGGTGAAGGTTGGGGGGGGATATAAGGGTTGACATAAATGCCATTTTCAACTGTAAACATATGCAAATATAGTTTGGGCTCTATAAAAGGATGTACATGATGTGATATGTCTGTGGCATAATTGTATACTGCATACAATGTCATTTCCAAAATGGATGTTATCTGCCTTTTACATCCAAATAAAGAAAGTTATAAAAATAAAAAAAATGCTGCATACTGTAGATTGAATTTTTCTGGCATTCCCTCCCATATGCTCCTCTACAGGACTTAAAACATTACAATCTGAAAATGGCACCAAATTTTTTTTGATATTGACAGGGGCAGATCTATCATTAAAATACACCACTTTTGTGGCATGAAAGTTGCAAACTGCACGTTTGCAGCTTTTTAAAGGGGCTAGCATAGATATCCGAATGGGCGCAAGGGCACTTTTGTAAAATAATTTCACCATCCAGTATAATTACACCCATAACATTAAAATTTGTAATCTTTTCCTATTTTTGCACAAAAAAATAAAAAAAGTATTTTTCAAAAATAGTTTGCATTTGTCTCAATGCATTTAAAGACCCATAACATTTATTTTTCCATGGACAGATGTGCGATTGCTTTATCACATGTGGGACCAGTTGTAGAATTCATGGGTACCACTTTTGATACATATGACTTTTTGATCACTTTATGGTTTTTGTGAGGTTGAATTAAAGAAAAGGAGATAAAAATGCAAAAATTAACACCAACTTACGGGATAAGTAATGGTGATCAATTTATTGTATGGGTCGTAACTAGGGATGAGCGAGTGTACTTCGCGTGAAACATCCAAAGTCAATTTGCATAAAACTTTGTTCTAATCCTGTATGGAACAGGAGCTCCGTACAGTATTAGACTGTATTGGCTCCGATGAGCCGAAGTTATTGCTTCGCAAAGTCTCGTGAGACTACGCATAAAAACTTCAGAAAGACAAAAATTTCTCTTAACGGTAATTGGATTTTCCTTTAGCCTCCACAATGACACCACCTGGAGGTTGGCCAGCCTCCTCAGGGACAGGAAACCACAGTGAGATCAGCAAATAAAAGGGCCCCCTCCCCTTTACCTCTCTAGTTATTAACCTTGGACTCAGAATAGGAATGAAACAAAACAATTTTAATAAGGTGGAGACAAGGTTTTTCAAACTGAGAAACAATGCACCACCAAAAGGGCTCATAATTTATAAGCAAAAAAAGTAATATAAATACATATATCTTTATTATTTTTTTTGGGTGGGAATCTCTGTGCCGTTGTGGAGGCTAAAGGAAAATCCAATTACCGGAGTAATTTTTGTCTTTTCCCCACACCTCCACAACGGCACCACCTGGAGGAATAACCTAGGAGACATGACTAGGGTGGGTGGGACCACCACAGATAGGACTCTGCGGCCAAAGGATAGGTCTCTATTGGTAGAAACGTCCAGCTTGTAATGCTTAAAGAAGGTACAAGGGTTGGACCATGTGGCTGCCCGACAGATATCTTCCAGTGAGGCTGGGCGCCTTCAGCCCAGGATGCTGCCAATGCTCTGGTGGAATGAGCTTTCAACAAAAGAGGCGGAGTAAATCCCTCAGTCTCATAGGCTAAACTAATGCAGGCCCTTATCCATCTGGAGATGGAAGTCTTGCTGGCTGCTTTGCCTTGGTTAAGACCCAGATATTGTACGAGATTTTCTGAGATTCTTGGTTGCCTCAAAGTACTGTAGAACGCATCTTCTAACATCCAGGTTGTGGAACAACTTTTCCTTATCTGATGTCGCCTGGGAACAAAAGGAGGGAAGAGTGATTTCCTGCTGACAGTGGAACTTGGTCACCACCTTAGGAAGGAATTCCGGAGCATGTTTCAAAGTAATCCTATCCTCTAAAACAGTAAGATAGGGAGGTAGAATAGAGAAAGCCTGGATTTCTCCTATTCTCTTGGCAGTGGTGATAGCTAATAAAAATACTGTTTTGAGTGTCAATGTTCTCAAGGAGATCTCTTCAATGGGTTCAAAAGGAAGATGCATTAATCTGGATAGGACCAGATTTAAGTCCCAAGGAGGGACTGATCTAAGCCTAGGGCGAATCCTACTTGCCCCCTTAAGGAATCTCTTGACAACATTCAAGTCTGATAGTTTGTTGTTCAAAAAAGCGCTTAGAGCTGCTACCTGGACTTTTAAGGTACTTACTGATAGACCTTTATCAAGTCCCGCCTGAAGGAAATCCAGGATCAGGGTCACCTCTGGTTGCTTGGAGGGATCCCATCTGCCATCCCCAAAACGTAAAAAGGACTCCCAGGCTCTCAAGAAGATCTTTTGATGTGACGGGTTTTCTACTCTAATAGTGGAGACTACCGCCTCTGAAAACCCTTTTTCTCTCACGATGTGCCTTTCAGTTTCCAGGCTGTCAAGCGGAGCTGGGAGACTCCGGGATGCACCACTGGTCCCTGGAAAAGATCTGGTCGGGGTGGGAGAATTCAGAATTCTTCTCCTGCTAGGTTTTTTAGTATTGGAAACCATGCTCTCCTGGGCCAGAATGGAGTAATTAGGAGAATTTGGGTTCTCTCTTCCAGGATTTTGGTAATGACCTTCGGTATCAGAGGAAAAGGTGGGAACGCATGAAGAAGTTCCTGAGGCCAGGGTGTCGACAAGGAGTCCACTCTTAGGGGCCAGTCCAGAGGGGACAGGGAAAAGAAGTCTGACCTGCTTGTTTTTTCTTGTGGCAAATAGGTCGATCTTTGGGATGCCCCACCTGGCACAAATCTGACCGAAGATCTGAGGATTCAGGCTCCATTCTCCTGGCTTTAGTCGATCCCTGCTCAGGAAGTCCACCCCTTTATTTTATTTTCCTCTTTTGTGGGCTGCTGATAAAGAGTAGATTTTTCTCGGCCCAATTTAGGATCTTATCCGCAACTGAAGACAGGGAGCGGCTTCTTGTTCCTCCCTGTTTGTTCAGGTAGGCTACTGTGGTGGAATTGTCCGAGAGGATTTTTATATTTTTCAGATGGATAGAGGGAGAAAAAAAACTTATGGCTTTCCAGACCTCAGTTAGTTCCCTCATGTTTGATGAGGTTTGTTGTAGCTGTTCTCCAAAGACCCTGCATCACCTTCCCCTCCATGTGGGCTCCCCAGCCCTGCTGACTGGCATCTGTTGTGATGACTACTTGGTCCGTCTGTCTCCATTCCACCCCCCGGGATAGATTTGACTGGTTTGTCCACCAGGATAAGGCCCTCTTCAGGTATGATGGAATTCCTATTTTTTTGTTTAGGGATGTCTGCTTTTTGTCCCAGTTCTTTAGAAGAAAGGCTTGAAGCGTTCTTGAGTGGTGCTGGGCCCACTTTACAGACGGGATTGTTGACGTCATGAGTCCCAAGATTATCATGATATCCCTGAAGGAGTCAACCTTTTGTCGTTGGAAACTCCTGATGCTGGAAATCAGACTCTGCTGCTTTTGTTCCGGCAGGAAGGAAGTCATAAGGCATGAGTCCAGCAGAACTCCCCAATTTTTTTTTCCGTGAGGGGAGAAGACAAGACTTCTGTTAGTTTATTAACTAACAGAGGTCGGCCAGGGTCATAAGGATTGTCTGGAGGTGTTGCAGAAGAAGGCTCTCTGACGGGGCTGTGATTAAAAAATCGTCCAGGTATGGAACGAATGAAATTCCTGCTAGATTCAGTCATGATTTTGGTGAATAATCTTGGGGATGAGCTGAGGCCAAACAGTAGAACTTGGAATTGATAGTGGCATAGAGACCCCCTGGAACCATACCGCTGTCCTTAGAAACTTCTGGTTTCTTTTCCGGATTGGAATATGATAGTAGGCATCCGCCAGGTCTATTGTTATAATGTAACAATTTTTTGGAAGCAGATTGACCATGGATTTTACGGTGTCCATTTTGAATTTTTTGTAAACAATATTTTTTGTAAACAATATATTTCAAATTGTAAACAATATTTTTTGTAAACAATATATTTCAAATTTATTATCGCCCTGAAAGTACAGTTTGGCTTTCTTACCAGAAAGATAGGTGAATAGAATCCCTTTTGCTGTTCATCTTCTGGCACTGGAATGATGGCTCTCTTCTAACAGGAGCGATATTTGTTGTTCCATTGCTTCCTGATTTCTTCCTTTTAGTCTGGAGTTTTCCATGCAACGATGTGGGGGGGAGACAGGTGAATTCCAGACTGTAGCCTTCTTTTATCACAGCCAGGACCCAAGGGGAGGCCTGAATATTCTCCCACACTGAGTGAAAGTGATTGAGCCTTCCCCCTACTGCTCCTCTGGAGTCATTGGGTAGTGGGGCGAGAAGATTTTTCAGGGTTAAATAGGAATCCCTTCCCTTTTCCTCTGGATGTTTGCCAAGATTATCCTGACTTTTCTTCTGATCAGGCTTACCACGTCTTTGGGGCCGAAAGGATAGTCTCTGGTGAAAAAACTGATTTGGTGGGAAAGCTTTTTTTCCTATCCGACGCCTTCTCTAAAAGAAAGCTGAGCTGAACACTATCTCTTTCGCAAGGCAAGGCACAGTTTGTTTTTGGATGCTGTATCCCCTGACCAGGTTCTCAACCAAATTGCTCTGAGTGAAGCATTGGACAGGGCGTCTGTTCTGGCTGTTAATTTCACTACGTCCGCGGAAGCGTCTGCAATAAAGTTTGCGGCCTTTTTAAGCATAGGGATTGAGGCTAGAATATCTTCTCTTGGAGTACCAGATTCAATGTGCTCCTCCAACTGGATGCTGTATATTCTCATATAGCTCCAGCAAAGGGTTAGCAGCGCTTGCGAAATGGATATTTATACTACCCTCGGCACTTGCGCACTTGGACGTAATTTTTCCCTACCCCCACACTGCGCA
Organism: Bufo bufo; assembly: GCF_905171765.1. Lineage (NCBI taxonomy): Eukaryota > Metazoa > Chordata > Amphibia > Anura > Bufonidae > Bufo > Bufo bufo. Next base: position 437,227,741 of record NC_053389.1, on the reverse strand, counting down.
GGCGCGGAGATCGGATGGATTTTCAGGAGTTATCCGCGCTTGCGCAATGGGCCGTAATATTTCCCTACTTCGGCTCTCCTGCGCATGCGCAGTGTCCCGGTGTGCTGCTGAACTCCGCAGTGAGATTTTCCCAAAACTGTCCTTTTGCGCATGCGCAGATAATCAAAACTAAGGAATGCCTCCACACGTCATTTCCGGTGCGACAGGAAGTTAGGAGGTAGGGAAATCTCACGAAGTAGAGTAATGTAACGTTACACCAGCAGCCCGCACTAACTTACTTCCTGTTTTTTTTACAGCACAAATTAATTTATGGAGTTATAATGCAAAGTCTCACGAGACTTCGCAAAGCAATAGCTTTGGCTCATCGGAGCCAATACAGTCTAATCCTGTACGGAGCTCCTGTTCTTATAACAAAGTTTTATGCGAATTGACTTCGGATGTTTCACCCGAAGTAGACTCGCTCATCCCTAGTCGTAACAGACAGTTACACCAATAAAGTAGATTTTATTCTAGACATTTGTATGTAATACAATGCTTATAGTTTTTTTTGCAAACACTACGTTTTTCTGTGTCCCAACTAGGCCTCAACAAATGATCCTCTGATCACTTATAATACACTTATAATACTTGTTTATTAGAGCTCATGCACGCAAACATTTTTTTCCCCTTGTTCGTTCCTTTTTTGCAGCCCTTATGCGGAACCATTCACTTCAATGTGGGCTGCAAAAATGGAAATGACTGTGCATTCAGTGTCCGTATGTCTGCATCGCAAGAAATAGAACATATCCTATTATTGTCCGCATTATGGACAAGGATAGGACTGTTCTATTAGGAGCCGGCTATTCCGCAAAGTGCGGAAGGCACACAACTGGTATCCGTGTTTTGCGGATCTGCAATTTGCAGTCCGCAACACATCCTACGGTCGTGTGCATGAGCCCTTAGTTTTACAGTAAATGACATAATATACTAACAGAATGCCTATTAGCCACCACCATGGCAACTCATGATTGTGTCCCGGGTGGGGGGCAATGGGGTAAAAGGAACAGACTGCCTCTCTAACCACTCAGATGCTGAGGTCAGCAGTAACTGCGGCATCGAAGCAGTTAAATTGCTGAGATTTGAGTTACCTCTGATCCCAACAGTGAAAGTGGAGTGCCAGATGTATCACAGCTAGCATACACAACTGATCATGTGGACAAGTCCCAGGTCCACGAAACTCACTAATAGTATGGCGGCTTACAGGAACTACCTTCCTGCCACGGCATATGGCCACTTGAGGCTTCCACTACTGGGACTCTGATCACTAAACTGGGGGTCTATAGGGCTAATGGAGACAGCAGAGTACAGCTCTGATCCATTTGCATCAGGGAAAGATTACTATTATTGCACTAAAAGGAAGAACCATGGCTACCACCTTCAGTGTGACTGTTCTGTAATGATTAGTTATCTACACCTCTCCCGTGAGAAGACTATAGGGGGAATTTATTAAAGCCTCTGGCATAGACACAAACTTTGCCCAATCACCATTTTATGCAAAAGTGACATCCTTTTCTAAAATGTGCATGGGACAAGGGATTAACCTACACAGCCCATATAATTAGTTATGCCAAAAAACTGGCATAAATTACAGCAGAAATTTACACCAGCTCCCAGTTCGCGTAGATTTCGGTTGTTGGCACATGAACCTTTTGTGATGTGACAAAATTCTTAAAAGACATGTGCCTCAAATTTGGCACATCTTACAACTGTGAACTTTGTACTAAGACCAGCTCGTGAAATGCCAGTCTTCGTAAATTTCCCCTTTGTACAGCACCACAATTGGCTAGAGGGTTGTCCTTTATATTGCCATCTTTCCAAACTGGCATACTGTTCAGTAGACTTAGTAGACTTATTTGCATATGGACTGCAGCTCATCTGCAGCCCTCATCTGAGCTGTCTCCCCACATCTAAGGCTTTCACACTAGCGTTATTCTTTTCCGGTATTGAGTTCCGTCACAGGGGCTCAATACTGGAAAAAACCCTTCAGTTTCATCCTAATGCATTCTGAATGGAAAGCAATCCGTTCAGGATGCATCAGGATGTCTTCAGTTCAGTCCCTTTACAGTATTTGGCTGGAGAAAATACCACAGCACTCCTGTAGAGCTACCAGGAGTGGTGAGAATATGACATTTTATTCTGCCAGATTCTGCTACTTCAGTGCAATAGAGGGGCTTCATTGAAATGCCATCTGCATTCAGCTGCTCCAGTCTCTCCCCACTGCTCAGAGTGACAGCTGTAGCATCCACGTAGTAGACCACCATATTACTCAGCAGAGGGGGGCTGTGGAGCACAAAACAGTAAAGCTCTGCCTTCAATGCACTAAAATAACTGAACCTAATAAATGAAAACATCACACTACAGGGTATCTGTATTTTGCATATACTGGGGTAACAGATGGCTGGGGGCCACAAAGAATGTCATAGTGGGCAGCAGGATGTGCACCCCTGAAATATGCTATTAAGGTAGGTGATGGGGACAACTGATCCATTTCCTGCCGTTTACAAAGAAAGGGTATATAACATTATGTTAAAAGAAAGGCAGTTAGGGTGCCTTCATACACATCAGATGGTGGCAGAAAATTCTGCGACTAAAAATCCGTTCCATTCACCTTAGTCGTGGAATCTTCTGCCACAATATCTGTCGCGTGTGAAGGAACCCTTATAGTGCCATATGGGTTACACACCTTTTAAAGAGGACCTTTCACCAGAATAAAACCTCTAAACTGACTATACAGACGTGTAGAGCGGCGTCCAGGGATCCCCCTGCACTTACTGTTATCCCCGGGCGCCGCTCCTTTCGCCCGGTATAGCCTCCGGTATCTTCATAGTTAGGCTCCACCCAGGGGAACCTGACAGCGTATCTTTCTCCTATGCTGTAGCGCTGGCCAATCACAGCGCTCAGCTCATAGCCTGGCTATGAGCTAAACGCTGCGATTGGTCAGCGCTACAGCATAGGAGAAAGACGCCGGCAGGTTCCCCTGGGTGGAGCCTAACTATGAAGATACCGGAGGCTATACCGGGCGAAAGGAGCGGCGCCCGGGGATAACAGTAAGTGCAGGGAGATCCCTGAGCGCCGCTCTCTATGTCTGTATAGTCAGTTTAGAGGTTTTATTCTGGTGAAAGGTCCTCTTTAAGTGGTAAAAACTAAACCAAGGTCGTTTCAAATACAAGCAAACCTGTTAATTGCTGAATCATTTTTATTTGTTACCCAAAAATGTCCTCCATGTCAGTGAAGCCGTCTATCAGCATCCATGGTTCAGGAAGAGGAGGCTTTGAATGCCCGTGCAGCCGAGGCTCATTGTGGGTCAGTGGCGGCATACACGCTTTCAGCTGAGGATTTAGCCTACAAAACATTATATAGTCAAAGGGGTGTCCCAAGAAAAATATTGTACAGTTTTCAAACCAGCACCTGGATCTGAATACTTTTGTAATTGCATGTAATTAAAAATTTAGCATAGCAACTTAGTTATTGAGTAAAATGCATCTGTATAGCACCACCTGCTGTTTGTTTTTACCTTATTTCTTTGACCTGCTCACTGAGATGGCTGCACATGCTCAGTTTCATTCTTCAGCTGCCTCCTGAGCTGTGATAGGGAGAGCGGAGACACACCCCTGAGCTGTGATAGTCAGAGCGGAGACACACCCCCTGAGCTGTGATAGGAAGAGCGGAGACACACCCCCTGCAGCAGAATAGACACTCCCCTTGAGCTGTCAGCTTGATATAAATCTAGCAGAGCAATGAATGAGATCTGTGGATCCATGTGAGGTCCAGGGCTGGTTCTAGATTTGTTTGAAAGATTGTCTTGTACTATATGATGTCTGATTTTCATTTTTTACATTAGTCATGGGATAATCCTTTTAAGAGCTTCTATCATCAGGAACATTGTTATTAAACTGTCTGACTTTAGACATGTGCCAATATCAGCTGAAGCCAATAGTCTTTTTCCTTTCTTTCTATGTGCCCCTGTTTTTGTGAAAAACTTTTATTTTATGCAAATGAGCCTCTAGGAGCAATGGGGGTGTTGCCCCTACTCCTAGAGGCTCTGTTCTCCCTCCTCGGGCTACACCCTGTCGGGTATATATTTCATATAAGATATGAAATCATAAAAAATGATTTCATATTTTTATGAAAAATGAAAAATTTAATTGGCGGACATAAAAAACACCAGTTCTTTTATTGATGAGATCTAAAGTTAATTTGTGCAGCTAATGAAACAGGGTGCAATTAATTATATAAAATATAATTTATTATAAATACATGCAGTATAAATGACATACAAATGAATACAAGGATAATATCAAAATTGATCACAAGATGGTGCTCCACCATTTACGCCGGGCTCACTTAAATTAGTACACCAAGTACAATACAATACTATTCTTTTATCAAATTATTACCGATGTGCACGGTCATTAAAATTTCCCATAAAATTATTGTTTTAACACTATTGACCCACTAATAATGGGGTCTCAACTATATGCCAATTGGAGCGATTTATAATTACTGCAAATGAAATAGATTATACATTACCCCTGGCTTTGGGATAAAGAGTTTTTAGAATAGACCCAGCTTTCCAAGATTTAGATATGTCCCGTCCTGTGGTACGTTCCTGACGTGTGAAGTGATGCTGATGAATGAATCTTTGTGAAGTGATCCCCTTTGTGAAGTGTTCACCTTTGTGAAGTGTCCTGATCTCCCAAAACTGGATCAGATATTCCAATCCTTATCTATGCCCATCCCCTCTTGGATTAGGGATTTCCAATTAGATAAGGTGGGTGTGACGTATGTTAAACATGGGGATGATGTCATTTAATTGACATTCCTTAGAAACTTCTGCCCATCTACCACTTGATGGCACTGTTGTATCATAATTTTAAATATTTTAAGAATTAACACATATATATTGCTTTATTACCCCACTTAAACTTTGACCTTTCCCACCTTAAATCAATTAGGAGGGACTCTTTCAGACACTTTGCTCAGACTGACTGGCGGTATTAAAAGTTTCCCTAATCCCTGAATTTATAGGGCAGATAAGAGTATAATGGTCCTTAGAAAGCTCTCTCCTGGTTTGTGTATCCTAATTGTCTTAACTATTGAGTAATGATGTTTGAAATAACATCAGCTAAAATTCAACCTAAACGCTCTCCACATCCTTTTAAAATTATATATCCTACTCAGTGAGATACATACATTATAAAATATACATTAATAATATTTGGTTATAATACATCAATACCACATAGTATATATGAATCATCAACAAGTTCAAACGCTAAATAAATGCACACAGGAATATATGAATAGATATCTGTTCCACACCAGATGTGTTTTATGGACGTCTCTTATCAGATCATGGTTTAGCCATGAAACACCCATTGTTCCTCAGACAGACAAGTTTAGAGAAACCAGTATAGATAAATCCATGTCTCTAAACAATAATACGAAGTATAATGCTCTCTATATATTTACTTTTAACACATTGAACTTGCCATGAACACATCTTGGTTTTTTTCAGGTTCATGCTGATGACATGCTGTTAAAGACAATGATTTTCCATATTGAATATATCATCAAATACATTGTACACTTATGAAAATGCACAACAACCCTCATCATTGACCAGGCATGATGGTGTGAACTGTGCCTGGCCCCGTCAATCAACATGAGGGTGCGGCCACAGAAGGGAGCAGGGAGCCTCTACGAGTAGGGGCAACAGCCCCATTGCTCCTATAGGCTCATATGCATAATTTTTTTTTTACAAAAAACAGAGGCACATAGAAAGAAGGGACAAAGACTTAGATTCAACTGACATTAGGACAGGTCTGAAGTCAGCTAGTTTAATACCATGTTCCTGGTGACAAGTGACTTCCCGAACAGTGCCCTAGTACTACGGTGCACTATTTGAGTGGGTGCAGGAGCTGCGCCCGCCCGATCAGCTGCAGGGGTCCGGCTGTTCCTGTTAGCCGGACTCCTGCTGTATGCGCCGACACTGGTAAAAACACAGATGCCGGCGCATTAACGCCACGGACAGCGCTGACCATGGGGTGTGTTGAGGGAGCTCCCTGCCCGTCCCCATCGGGTCCCCGTGCTGCTGTGACAGAGACCCAATGGCTGGGAAGGCAGCCTGATGCCTTCCATAGGCATCATGGCTGCCATCCATGTGAGCCTGTGGGATCCAGCCCCCTGTATCTCACAGGCAGGAAGGCTGTAAGTGTATTACACTTATAGCAATGCATTACAATACAGAAGAACTGTAATGCATTGGAGAGGAGATCAGACCCCCAAAAGTTTGGAGGGGGGGGGGGGTTGGGGTTGGGAGTTAAAATAAAGTTGAGTAAAAAAATAAAACTTTTAAGCAAAAAAAAAAAAATTGCGTTTTCTCATAATTAAGCAAAAAACTCATTAGCCTCTTAAGGACCAGGCTCATTTTTGCAAATCTTACCAGTGTCACTATGTGTAAATAAATTTAAAACGCTTTTACTTATCCAGGCCATTCTGAGATAGTTTTTTCGTCACATATTGTACTTCATGATACTGGTAAAATGGAGTCAAAATTTTATTTTATTTTTTATAAAAAAATACCAAATTTACCAAAAATTTGGAAACATTTGCAAATTTCCAAGTTTCAATTTCTCTACTTCTATAATACATAGTAATACCTCCAAAAATAGTTATTAATTTACATTCCCCATATGTCTACTTCATGTTTCGATCATTTTGTGAATGCCATTTTATTTTTTGGGGACGTTACAAGGCTTAGAAGTTTAGAAGCAAATCTTCTAAAACCCACTTTTTCAGGACCAGTTCAGATCTGAAGTCACTTTGCGAGGCTTACATAATAGAAACCACCCAAAAATGACCCCATTCTAGAAACTACACCCCTCAAGGTATTCAAAACTGATTTTACAAACTTTGTTAACCCTTTAGGTGTTCCACAAGAATTAATGGAAAATAGAGATAAAATTTCAAAATTTCACTTTTTTGAAAGATTTTCCATTTTAATAATTTTTTCCCAGTTACAAAGCAAGGGTTAACAGCCAAACCAAACTCAATATTTATGGCTCTGATTCTGTAGTTTACAGTAACGCCCCATATGTGGTCGTAAACTGCTGTACGGGCACACGGCAGAAGGAAAGGAATGCCATATGGTTTTTGGAAGGCAGATTTTGCTGGACTGGTTTTTTGACACCATGTCCCATTTGAAGCCCCCCCTGATGCCCCCCTAGAATAGAAACTCCAAAAAAGTGACCCCATTTTAGAAACTACGGGATAGGGTGGCAGTTTTGTTGGTACTATTTTAGGGTACATATGATTTTTGGTTGCTCTATATTACACTTTTTGTGAGGCAAGGTAACAAGAAATAGATGTTTTGGCACAGTTTTTATTTTTTGTTATTTACAACATTCATCTGACAGGTTAGATCATGTGGTATTTTTATAGAGCAGGTTGTCACTGACGTGACAATACCAAATATGACTACTTTTTTTGGGTTGTTAGTTTCAGTTTTACATAAAGCATTTTAAAAAAAAAATTATTCTTTAGTGTCTCCACATTCTGAAAGCCATAGTTTTATTTATTTTTTTGTGTAGGGGCAAATTTTTTTCGGGATGAGATGACGGTTTGATTGGCACTATTTTGGGGTGCGTATGACTGATCGCTTGCAATTACACTTTTTGTGATGTAAGGTGACAAAAAATTGCTTTTTTTTTCTACAGTTTTTATTTTTTTTATTTACGGTATTCACCTGAGGGGTTAGGTCATGTGATATTTTTATAGAGCAGGTTATTACGGACGTGGCGATAACTAATTTGTATACTTTTATTTATGTAAGTTTTACACAATGATTTCATTTTTTAAACAAAAAAATTATAAAAAATCATGTGTTAGTGTCTCCATATTCTGAGAGCCATAGTTTATTCAGTTTTTGGGTGATTATCTTAGGTAGGATCTCATTTTTTGCAGGATGAGATGACGGTTTGGTACAATTTTGGGGTGCATATGCCTTTTTGATCGCTTGGTGTTGCACCTTTAGTGATGCAAGTTGACAAAAATGGCTTTTTTTTTACACAGTTTTTTAATTTTTATGGTGTCCATCAGACAGGGTGGATCATGTGATATTTATAGAGCCGTTCATTACGGACGCGGCGATACCCAATATGTGCGGTTTTTCTTTTTTTTCAATTTTAGTATTAGAAAATCAGGGGAAAGTGGTGCGTTTTTATTTTTTGCTTGAAACGTTATTTTTTTATTCAAAACACAAACTTTTTTTTTTAAACTTTATTTCTGTCCCACTCTGGGACGTCAACTTTTGGGGGTCTGATCCCCTCTGCAATGCATTACAATACAGCTGTATTGTAATGCATTGCCTGTTCGTGTATGTCAACACTAACAGGTTGCCTAGGAGACCCAGCCTGAGGCTGGATCTCCTTGGCTCCCGTAGAAGGCAGGTCCAGATGCCTTTGCAGGGCATCTGGCTGCCTTGTCGCGCATCGGGTCCCCGCCACAGCAGCGCGGGGACTCGATGCGATTACTCACCCGCCGCAAAACACTTCTATGTCGCGGTCAGCCCTGACCGCGGCATAGAAGGGGTTAATCCGCCAGCATCGCTGTGAACGGCGATGCCGGCGGATACAGCAGGGGCCCGGCTACCAGGGACTGCCGGACCCCTGCAGTGATCCGGCGCCCGCACGATCATCCTGCCATGCATGTACAGCGGAATGCATTCTGGCAATGCATCCCCTGCCGTACATGTACGGCGTTCTGCGATAAGGGGTTAGGCATCTCCGCGTCCGTATCAACCAGCTCTAAAAATATCACATGATTGTCAGGTGGACGCTGTAAAAAAACAAAATAAGTGCCAAAACAGCCATTTTTTGGTCACCTTCCCTCACAAAAAGTGTAATACCAAGCGATAAAAAAGTCATATGTACCCCAGAATTAACCAGTCATCTCATCTTGCAAAAAAAGAGACCCCACATATGACAATAGCTCAAAAAATTTAAATATGGCTCTCAAAAATGGCAACAGGTGAACGCTGTAAATATAAATAAATACTGTGCCAGAACAGTCATTTTTTGTCACCTCGCCTTACAAAATGTGTAATATCGAGTGATCAAAAAGTCATATATACCCCAAAATGGTTCCAATTAAAACGTCACCTCAACCTGCAAAAAATTAACCCTGACATAAGACAATCGTTTAAAAAAATAAACCAATTTCCATTATGTAAACCCCTCAAAATCGCTATATTTGAATTGGTGCTTAAAAAAAAAAAATTATTTTGGAAATTTTCTTGAAAATTTGAAAAATCACTTCTAAACTTCTAAGGCTACTTTCGGCTACTAGCGGTAGCCTTCATGTCGTAGTTTTATTGTGGCCGCCTCGGCATGCTTGCCATGCTGCCTGCCGGAACTCTGGCCCGCCCCCAATATAGTCAATGAGGCTGGAACGGACCTCTGGCGGCACGTGTGCACTAGTGGCAGCACGGATCCGGCGGGTAAACAGCCTGCCGGAGAACACTGCCGCTAGTGTTAAAGTAGCATAAGCCATCTAACGTCCTAAAAAAATAAAATTACATTTACAAAATAACAAAGTAGACATACATGATAACCAGGGCTGTGGAGTCGGAGTCGGGGGAAATTTTGGGTACCTGGAGTCGGAGTCGGCAAACAATGCACCGACTCCGACTAAATTTAGATTGAAATTTAGATTGGAATAAAAAAAAGTTTAAATGTCCCAATTCACAAAAAGTTATAATTAATGACTTCTCTACTGTAAGAATAAAGACCAATGCATGCAGTGCCTCACATAACCGCAAAACGAACACGTTAAGGGACCGTGAAGAAGCATGCTTTTCATGTGCTTCACTATATGGCACGCAACGCACAATTAGGAGCTGCAATACTTATACTTTCCATAGTGTTGTGTTCCGCTGTTACAGGGAACGCAACGCCCATGGTTAACCTAGCCTCTCACTGATAACTGATTAGGTAACTATGTTGTTTGCAGGACTAGAGACACTTGTATAAGTGAAGGGAATGGGTAGTCAATAGCTCAAGACTGAAGCTGTAAACCATTGGAAAAACTGCTGTCATTTAGCTAAGGCTATAAAAACTTGTTGGCTTCCCAGCCAGTAGTCCTGTGGTAGGTTGCGTTTCTTTCCCTCAAGGAATGTATAAAATACATTCACATATTAATACAGAGGAGTCGGAGTCGGAACATTTATCTACCGACTCCACAGCCCTGATGATAACGGATTATTTTATGAGACATTACGGTGTCTTAAAGAGATTCTGTCACCAGGTTTCACCCCCTCCAGATAAAAATATGGTTATGTTCAGGGAGCTTTCACGATTCCTAATGTGGTCTTATAAACGTAATCTGTAGGCTCATTTTGCTAAAAAAAACGCTATTACTAACCTGTCATTCAACAAAATAAGGTGCCAAGGGGATGTAAATGGACCGAAGCTGCCGCCCGCACCCACCGCCGTTCGTGCCCAGCTCCGCCTTTCCCTCCCTCAGTGCCTCCGGCTCTCCCTCCCTCCCCCCTCCCTCCTTCTTCTCTAACATCTCGCGCGTGCGCACAGGGCTCTGCCTGATGCGCCCGTGCGGACTTCTCCGTTCGGCTTCATAGAGCGAAGTGCGCATGCGCCGGCACTTCGCTCAACCTCTCGATGACCTGCACACTGGCAGAGCCCTGTGCGCACACGCGAGATGTTAGAGCAGAAGGAGGAGGGAGGGAGAGCCGGAGGCGCTGAGGTCGGGAAAGGCGGAGCTGGGCACGAACGGCGGCGGGTGCGGGCGGCAGCTTCGGTCCATTTACATCCCCTTGGGCACCTTATTTTGTTGAATGACAGGTTAGTAATAGCGTTTTTTTTTAGCAAAATAAGCCTACGGATCACATTTATAAGCCCACATTAGGAATCGTGATGAGGCCCTGAACATCAGCATATGTTTATCTGGAGGGGGTGAAACCTGGTGACAGAATCCCTTTAAAAGTAGAGAAATTCAACTTTATAAAATTGTGAATTTTTCCACATTTTTGGTAAATTTGGGATTTTTTATAAATAAAGGAAAAATACATATTAAAAAAACATATTGGTTTGTAGCCAATAGCAGGCATCAATGGGAACGAGCCTCCCTAGTATCGCAGGTGTCCCTAAGCCCAGGGCTATGCCTAGACTCTGTGGCACTTTTTATTGCTTTTTGACCATTGAACTGCAGCTGAAGTCCAGAATTCAATCGTCAGCAATCTTGCGCACTGCAACTCTCACTCAATAGTTAAAAATCAGAAGTGCCCAAAAGGTCTAGGTGTAGCCACAGCCTAATGATACAATAGGAGTTACCCATAGCAACCAATCAGGTTCCTCTTTCCTCTGGCTGCTATTAGCAACTTTTTTTTTCTTTAAAACAACATGATAGGCTCCATTTAGTTGTGAAATAACCACACCCCGGGTTCATATCTTACAATCTCCTCAGAATAAAATTCTTACAGCAGCAGGTTAGGCTACTTTCACACTTGCGGCAGTGTGATCCGGCGGGCAGTTCCATCGTCGGAACTGCCCGCCGGACCCACCGCTGACTGAAAGCATTTGTGCGACGGATCCGGATGCGAATCAGTCTCACAAATGCATTGCAAGGACGGATCCGTCTCTCCGCTTGTCATGCGGACAGACGGATCAGTCTTGTACATTTTTTCACATTTTTACCGATCTGCGCATTCGCATACCGGAAGGACGGATCCGGCGCCAATACAATCCTATGGGAAAAAATGCCAGATCCAGCATTCAGGCAAGTCTTCAGTTTTTTTCACCGGAAGGAAAACCGTAGCATGCTACGGTTTTCTCTTTTGCCTGAACAGTCAAAATTACTGAACTGAAGACATCCTGATGCAAACTGAACGGATTGCTCTCCATTCAGAATGCATGGGGATATGCCTGATCAGTTCTTTTCCGGTATAGAGCCCCTGTGACGGAACTCTATGCCGGAAAAGAAAATCGCAAGTGTGAAAGTACCCTTACCCAGCACTTCCTACACTCATAGGAAAACACACACAAGCCCTCCATTCACAGCGCCAGCTACAACCAATAACGCATCACTACAAACTCATTACCGCTGCATGGCTCAAGAACAGCTGATCAGAGCCCCTCCTCTCCCGGAGCTTTAAAAGTCCCGCCGACGTCATCGAGGGCGGAGCTTGTATGCATAATTTAGGAATAAATTAGAGCCGTCTCCATAGAATCGACGTGCAACTCGAGAGCCAATCACAGACTGCTAGGCCTAGCGTTTCTCTATGATCACCAATCAGAGAAGAGGTTGTTTTAAAACGGGCGACGCCTCCTTGTAGTCCGAGCCTTTTCCTCTTTTCTTTACCTCATTGGTCAATTTGAGCCTTATGACCCTAATGCTGTTTTCTGATTGGTCAGTGTTTGGGGCGGAAGAATTCAATTTCCCGAGTGCTCTGCTTCTGGTCGCTCTATGGTATTTACTTCTGGTTTCCGGGCTTGGGTCGAGGTGCGGGGCAGGGGGCCTGGAGAGGATAGTCATTGAGGTGGCATGTGCTGACGGGCTTGCCCATGGTGACGGAGGGTCACCTGCACGGAGGAGGACGGCGGCTTTCCATCTACATGTGAGAATCATAATTTAAATCTGTACGTTTTTCATAGAGGGGGCAGTTTATAGAATGGAAGGGACTGATCTGATTGCTGGGGGCACCACCTCTAATTGCCAGGGGTAGCTGCCAGTGCATGCATGATGATAGTCAGTGAGTCACCATAAATGTGGTGGGTGATCACCCATGTCCAGCTGGCTACGTGAGGTTCTCCTGGGCAGCGCCCCTCCCCCAATGTAAGAGAGAGGTTGTCCTAAAAGATGTAGTAGTCTCTGCCATCTTCTAAAGATCAGCAGAGGAGTTGATATCAGACATGTCATATATTTAGAAGAAAACCATGTGCAACTGATCCAGCACTCCAAATAGTATCCCTTTTATTTACATTCATTAAAAGCAACATACACCATATCCAATCTCCCAAAAAACGCATCTACTGACGAGTTTCTGAACATAGTGTCCCTAGCCATAGACTAAGGACCCTGTAGGATCGGAAAGGTCTCTGGTTTTCTTTTAAGAGTGTTTCTGAATCTTGTGCACCTGGTGAAAGGTGAGCTGAAACATTTTCATTTTTTTCATATGTCCTATTTAGTGGAGATCATAAAAAGTATCTCTTAAAGGGGTAATCCAAGAGTATAGAAAGCTGCCCCATATGCCGGGCCCCTCACACTGAATATACTTACCTGGCTCCCCGCGCCGCCCGTGGTCCGCCGCCGCTGCTGCTTCCTGTGCACGGATAAAAACATCCGCAGGTGACGCTGATGTGCTCCATCTCAAAGCTTGACAACTGGGCAACATGTCAGAGGCATGTCTAGCAGTCTGTAATCTCTCACCAAGAGTAACACTACCCAAAAGTAGCCTCTGAGAGCCTTTTTTTTAATGGTAGCTGGGGAAGCACGTTTACGCCCTCTTATGGCAAGACTCGGTGTCTAATCATTTACATATCTGCCTGACAGATAACTGCAGTTTTGCCGCATAAGATATTTGTATTTTATTTAATTTTTTAAAGGACCTTATTTTATAGCCTCATATATTTACTGCACATATCTTGTGTGATGCCCTTGTGTGAGTTCATCCGTCTAATGAGTTCCTAGAGCCAAGAGTGACTGCAGGAGGATCATTGTGTGTTCCACCTCCATGGCTCCTATTGTTAGGATAGGTCATCAATATCTGATTGTTGGGGGACCAACTCTCATTACCCCCACCCACCAGCTGGTTTCACGAGCTGCTGTTCTCCAGACACCAGAAGACCAGTGGCCGGGCCTTCTCCCATTCACTTCTGCAGGCAACCGCTGGACTCGACGATCTGGTGCCATATATCGCTGAGACTATTGATTGGCTTCAGTAGTCATGTGGGGTATATGGGTGTCACCCCTGCAGCCACGTAGACAAAGATTGGCAGGGAGGGCAGTGTTAGAGTGGAGGAGGATCAAACCGGTGAGTATAGGATGTCTTGTTTTTTTTTTTTTTAACACATTCCCTGCCTTTTGGAGGTTGAACATCCTTTATAATGTTGAAGGTGTTCAGAAAGCTAAAAACTGATGATTTTAAATGGACCTCTGGACCATACATGAATGCCATACGTGTGCTGTCTGGTTTAATGAGAAAACTATTCACTTAAATGTAGTGCTGCAGCTCACCTCCATTCACTTCAAGGGGGCTGAGCTGCGCCTAGGCCGTGTGACCAATGAATTTGACGTCAAATGGCCTAGGCAAAGCTGGAGAAGGCCTTGGTGCTACTGAAAGTGCTGGTGCTTTCTCAAACAGCTGATCCCGGGAGTCGGACCCCCACCGATCGGATACTGATGACTTATCCAGAGAATAGGTCATCAGTTAAAAAAATAAAATAAATGCCAGAGACAGTTCATTCAGATCCTGAACTTATTGGGGTCCTTGGCTCTCACTTTTCAACGGCACTCAAACCCCCGACATCCCCCATCTCCCCAAACACACATTCTCATATTTTAATAGTGATTTTCTTCTGTGGTAAGTTTACTTGGGAGAACAGAGTGGAGAAGTTGTGGAGAAACCGTGAGCTGAACCTAGGTCAGGGGTACAAGTCAGGCCATCAGAAATCAGATGGACAACCAAGGAAGCAAATGCAAAGCGACAGCACTCTGGTCCAGTGGGAAAAAAAATCCAGGGTACACTACAATAATGCGACCAGGGGCTCAATATATTCTTGTAAATGGAGGTGATCGTGTAGACATGTTACATATCTGTTCATATATTCCTGTTTCGTAGAGCTCCAGCCCGCCAGGTTCTTTAAGAGTTGACGTGTGCAGCCATGGCGGACAATCACTCCATAACATCGGATGGCATAAAGTCCTCTTCTGGTCTTCATTTCCGTACAAACTGTCGAATGATTTTAAATCTGCTAAGAGACAAAGATGCTTCTATGTTCTCTCCAGAGCAGCCATTAACGCCAATCACCGACCTTGCTGTGGGCTTTAGTACCCTGAGTACACTCACTGAGTAAGTATTTTAGAAGTGCATCTAGACCTACTTTTTCTTGTGTTATACAATTTTAGTTTGTTGTAAGAAAAACTTGCGGTCGCACACAGCTGATGTTGTGACAACCCTTTTAACTCCTTTCCACACATTCATTTGTATGGGGCCACAAAAAAATGTGGACAGCACACAGATGTCATCCGTGTGCTGTCCGGATCTGTGCGGCCATGTCGCAATTTATAGAACATGTCCTATTGTCCATTTTGTGGACAAGAATAGACATTGTGACAATGGGGCCCGTGGAAAGTATGGGAGCACATAGCAGGTATCTGTATATTGCAACCGCCAAACAGATATGGTCGTGTAAATGTAGCCTTAAAGGGGTATTACTATTTTGTATATTGGAGGGCATATCGCTAGGATATGCCCTCAATGTCTGATTAGTGCGAGTTCCAGAGGTGGGACCTACACCTATCATTAGCATGGAGCCCACAAAGTGCAGGAGGATGCACCGCGCAGCTATTCACTTCTATGGGATTGCCAAAAATAGGTGAACGTCGCGCTCTGCTTTTTCCAGAAATCCCATTGAAATGATCGTGAAACGCACCGCACAAGCGTGGCCACCACTCCATTCACTTCTATAGGGCTTACGGAAATAGCCGAACAAGAGATGGGGGCACATCCTTGCAATGTGCCCCCCATGTCCAAAATGGGAATACTCCTTTAAAGGGGTTCTGTTACATCAGATCCTTTTTATATTTTATCGACAGTGTGAACTGCAACAGCCTGTCTAACCATCACATACCCTATATTTGTGTGTACTAATGGCCTTCGTTTTCTAAATTTGTCCTCGCAATTAAAGGGGTATTCAGTTGTTAAAGGGTAACTGTCATATTTTTTATTTGCTAGTTTATTAGTGCTAGACATGTATACCTGAGTTAGTCTGTCAATGATTGCTAAAAGATCTGTGGTTACCTTATAATAACAGATTTCATTAATGTCTCCTGTCCCTTTCCACTGCTCCCTTTGAAGACCGTTGCTAGGGCTTGTCTGTCTTCCCTTTAGTGTAAACAGAAGGGCGGTCCTTTACACTGCATGCCTGCATTAGGCTTCAGAGTGAGGAGGCGTGTCTCTCGGTAATCCAATCTGATTGGCCTGCAGGGAGTATGTGAAGTTAGGGAAAGCAGTTTTGGCCTCGGAGAACTGGCAGAGGAGCCATCTTGAGAAGGTCCTCATATTGTAAATGTTTAAACAGCCGTAAGTAAGGGAAAAACTCAAGGAAAACAGTGGTATGTGAAGAAACTATAGATTGCTTTATGCATAATGCTGCTGCAGCAACATATGCTAAAATAGCTTTTTTTTTTTTTGTGTGAAAACATGACCGCGCTCGGTATGCTATGCCGCGATCCAATCAAAGCGGAGAACGTCACAGCCAGGGAGAAGGTGAGCTTTCTTTTTTTTTCTCCCTGGCTGTGATGCTCTCTTTTGTGAGGGAGAAGACGGCCATTGAGAAACCCTGGCGTCTCCTCCTCCCTGTACCGATGCTCAGTATTAACATACTGAGTGCGAAAAGTACAGGGGGGCACAGCGGGGTGCAGGAGCAGTATTTAAAAAATCAGGCGGGGTGGCAGCATCAGCGAGGGGTACCCCCAAGTAAAGGTATTTATCTCAATTAATACAAAACCATGAAAGTCCTCTTTAAGTTTTCCACTGTCCACAGGATAGGTGATAGCTATTGGATATCAAGAACGGACATCCTATACCCTTCGTACTCCCTTGAAATAAAAGGATTGGCAGGTCAGGCATGCAAACTGCTGCTCAATCCAATCAATCTCTATAGGAGTTCCGGAGATAACCATACACTGTATTTGGCTGTCTCTGGAGCTCTGGTTAAGCACGTGCTCAACCTCCTCCTATGCTGCTGCTTTGGACTGCAATTTTATGGAAAATAACTAATAGAAGTGTGAACAGATCTGCAAACTGTGACCCTAACTTTGTGAATATACTTATTTGTGCAGTGAAACTCCTAAACGTTGCTTGAACTTGTCCGATCTCAGTGGTGATGAAGTTGGATTGCAGAACTTTGCGTCGCCTGTTAAAATGCCAAAGGGTAAGACTTCTACACCTTTTATCTGTAATCTCTTTTTGCACTCTGTATCTAGCAAACATTTAAAGTGAAGTGGTCATTCGCACATATGAGTGCTCTTCTAGTGGAAGGTGCTTTTAGTTAATAATGCATAGTCTATAATTTTTCAAGTACCCTTTCTTGAGTTAAAAAGTATTATTGCTCAGTATGACATTATTAGTATCCTAAAGAGGTATGATAACCCCCCCCCCCCCCACCCCTCTAAAATTGTACATTTTGTTCAGGACTAACATAGGGGGATATATAGGGAACTGCAGCTGGGGTACTGCCAGTTAATTGTTACATGTGAGATTGGGAAAAGGTTATTAAACAAGAATACAGTAAATGTGACTGGGACCAGGCCATGTACTATACCTGCTGTCTAAATAGTGGCAGTCAATAAAATACATATGTGCTTATAGTAGGTAATCCCTTCACTGCAGGTGATCCTCTTAAATTTGAGAATAGATAGCCTGCCCCCAACAGAGTTCGCAAGGGGATGTGAGATATAACCCTTGTGCTATTACTTTACCGTCCCTTTTTCAGGGCGGTCAGTTTTGGTTTATTTTGTTAATGTTTATTCTTTTTTACATGCATTTTTTCTTTGTGCCGTGCCGATACCTCATCAGTCATTTGTTCACTGTGCAAGAAGTTAGCGGGTGCCTCCTTCCGTATTGTCCGAATATTCTCTCATTTGCAGCCTCTTATAGTATACGATGGTGCTGACGATTACTTCCTTAAATGTAAGGGGCTTGAATAGTCCATTTAAGAGGCGGATGATGTGGAGAGAGGCACTAGCGAGTAAATGTGATATATTTTGCGCGCAGGAGACACACATATTGGAGGCTGATGTAAGAAGATTGAAACACCCTTCCTTTCCGATCCTGTTACATTCCCATAGTTCCGGTAAAAAGAGGGGAGTTCTTTTAGCCATACGTAGCTCGGTGGCATACACTGAAAAGGAAACGGTAATTGACCCAGGGGGGCGTTATGTTATTCATGTGTGCTCTATTAATAACATAGTCTATACCCTAGTGGGAGTGTACGCCCCGAATATCCGACCGGTGCGTTTTCTTAATAAGCTTTTTAAGAAAATTCAGTCCCTAAAAAAAGGAAGAGTAATTATCTGCGGCGACTTTAATGTAGCACCTGACCCATCCCAAGACTCCTCCTCTGTTTCCAGGTTGAATGCAACATCTCTCATGCCCTCTTTATTAGCCAATTCCCTATTTGACGTATGGCGTATTCACCATGCATCGGAAAGGGACTTTACATATTTCTCTCCTGCGCATAGAACGTATTCTCGCATAGACTTGTTCCTTGTGGATAGAATGTCACTAAGTGTCTCTGAAAAATCTTCGATCGGAACGATCACTTGGTCGGATCATGCCCCGGTAACCTTGGAAATAGGGGAGGAGTTTACTACCCCACCAAATCCGTTATGGAGGGCTAATGACTTCATTTTGGCTAACACCAATTATCAATCTGAAATATCTGCAGCACTACAGGAATATTTCAAATTTAATACTGCCTCTGTAGCAGACCCTTCTATAGTATGGGCAGCCCATAAAGCGTTTATTAGGGGAATCCTAATAAAAATAGGTCATAGACACAAGAAATTGAGAGAAAAACATCAAAATGACCTCCTTTCACAAATACAGGCTACAGAAGCACTAAACAAGACCTCCCCTTCTTTAGAACTTTCGGAAAAGCTGAAGGTACTTAGATCCCAACTGAGGGAAAGTTTCCTGCACGCATATGAGTTGTCACTCAAGAAAACTAAAGCTACTTATTACTCCCAAGCCAATAAGGCAGGGAGGCTATTGGCAAGTCGGATAAAAGCAAGAGCTGCGAAATCGAAAATAGCATTTCTGTGGGACTGCTCCAAGACTAACAAGTTGTTTGATCCAAAAGCTATAGCTAATAGATTTAGATCCTATTATTCTCAACTATATAATTTACAAGAGGAATCTGGCTTTGTTCCGGTTTCTCCTGGGGACATAGAGAACTTCTTGGGATCCCTAGCGATACCTGCTATGGATAAACGCCAAAGTGAATCCCTTAGCGCCACTATCACCCAGGCCGAAATTTATAAGGTAATAAAGGGCCTGCCATATCACAAAAGTCCGGGTCCAGATAGGCTCCCGAACTCCTATTACAAGATCTTCTCCGATCACTTGTTGTCTCACCTCCACGCATCCCTGTCTCGTGCCATGGTCATGGGTACTATGCCTAATGAAATGTTGGAAGCGGTTATAGTAACTTTGCCAAAGCCTGGTAAAGATCCTGCTATACCTCAAAATTTCCGCCCCATTTCCCTATTAAACACTGATCTCAAAATTTATGCAAAAATCTTAGCATCCCGCCTAGCAAATATCATTCCATCTTTAGTGGCCCCTGACCAGGTGGGCTTTGTACAAGGACGCCAAATCACAGACCACTCAAGAAGAGTACTGAATTTAATTGACTATGTAAACCGTGCCCATGTCCCGACGGTTATGGTTACCCTGGACGCAGAGAAGGCATTCGACCGAGTGAACTGGTCGTTTGTCTTCTCTGTACTCCGTAAAATGGGGTTCCCTGAGTCTACTATGCAAGCCATAAGGGTACTATATTTCAATCCCTCAGCCCGTGTCTTCACGAATGGAGTATTGTCCGACCCGTTTACACTTTCTAATGGCACGAGACAGGGATGTCCTTTATCTCCCTTGATATTTATCTTATCTTTGGAACCCTTGGCACAGGCGATCCGTCAAGCAAGTGACGTAACCGGAATACAAATCGGTAATAGGCAACACTGTATTTCCATGTATGCAGATGACATTATTTTGTCCCTAACGAACCCTAGTAAATCCTTGAAAGCGGTGATGGATATCATTCGGTCTTACGGAGCACTATCATATTACAAGATTAATGAAAGCAAATCCCAGGCTCTATCGTTGGGGATCCCAGCGACAATATTGGCTAAGTTGAGAACAGAATTTCATTTAGATTGGCAGGAATCTATGTTCCAATATCTAGGTTTTAAAGTGACAGTTACCCCCCAAGAACTTTATAAAGCTAACTCCCCCCCCCCCCCCCCCCCCCCCCGCCCCTTCTGCAGGCACTTAAACCAGACTTAGATAGCATGGCCAAAACGGAGCTATCCTGGTTAGGGCGTATTGCTGCATTTCAGCAACACATTTTGCCAAAATTATTATATCTGTTCCGCACTATCCCTGTTCCAGTTCCAATTTCCTTTTTTAACCAAGCCAACAGAATGTTAAGTGCTTTTATCTGGAATAAAACTAAACCAAGGATAACGAGAAGCATTATGTGCAGACATAAAAAGTGTGGGGGTCTGGGATTGCCTAACTTGTACGACTATTACCTGGCCTCTAGAATAAATCAACTAAAAGATTGGTGGAAAGGAGAAGTGGGGAAACACTAGGTGCAAATAGAACAAGCACAAATCCCAGGTCACAATTTGCGCGCTCTACTCATGGCAGCACTACATGACGACTACTCGGGCCTTCATCCTGCTTTTTATGTTTCTACATCGGTAGCTATGTGGAAAAAATACCATGATTCGAGTCATGCCACCCCAACATCAGTGGCACACATAACCCCCATAGAGTCTCTCCAATACCTGGTTCCAGAGTTAAATGTCAAGGTGTGGAAGAATAGCGGAATTTCCACCGTGGAGAATGTGATTTCAGGTTCAGTTTTAAAAACCTTTAAGGATATTGAGAATAGATAGCCTGCCATGAGAGGGGAGATGGGTAGTCATGCGTATTTTAGAAACCGGTAAAGGTTCCTCATTGTCATGCTCTATCTGGTCCCTAAGATTGGGTAAATTAAATACAGAGTAAATACTTAGCAATATGAGAGAAGATTATGGAATCGGCAGTCGCAGAAGGCAATTTATCAGAATAGATGGAAATCGTGGACTAGGGCAAAGTCACTAATGGGTAATTGTATGCCGCTGGATTGGGTATAAATTTTGAATCAGAAATGAATGAAAATCAGACATAATATAGTACATGACAGTCTCTTTCTAACAAAACTAGAACTAGCCCTGTACCTCACATGGATCCACAGATCTCATTCATTACTCTGCTAGATTTATATCAATCTGACAGCTCAGGGGGAGTGTCTTTTCTGCTGCAGCTCAGGGGGCGTGTCCATGCTCTCCCTATCACAGCTCAGGGGGCGTGTCCATGCTCTCCCTATCACAGCTCAGGGGGCGTGTCTCCGCTCTCCCTATCACAGCTCAGGGGGCAGCTGAAGGCTGAAACTAAGCATGTGCCGCTTTCTCAGTGAGCAGGACAAAAATAAGAAAAAACAAACTGCAGGTGGCGCTATACCGATACATTTTATTGAATAACTCAGTGGCTATGCTAAATGTTTAGTTACATGCAATTACAAAAGTATTCAGATCCAGGTGCTGGTTTGAAAACTGTAGAATGTTTTTCATGGGACAACCCCTTTTAAGTTTTCTGCCTAGTTTGATGCAAGTAAATGGGGTTCTATTTGTAAGTGTCAAAATAGTGGTGCAGGAATTCATAAATATGACATTTGGACTGAACACCCATTTTACCAATGCAGTAGGCCCAACTGCATCACTTTCAGCCTTCAAGGTTTCTTGAGCAGCACGACCTGTTACTTTTACAGTAGAGGTGGCAAACTGATCTTACCCTGATGCTTGACTAAACAGTCTACATGTCTAAGGCCTCTTCATTTGCGGTACAGCCTTCTGGCAGGCTGTTCCGGCATAGAATGGCGGGAATTGGCCGGACATAAAGCATTGCATGCAGCACTTTTTTTCCGGCCGATACCTGGCATATTTGTTGGGTAGCAACCAGATTATAGTTAATGGGATCAGCAGACATTCCGGTAACATCCAGCAGAAAAACTATCTTAAGCCAGAATATAGTACTCGGTAAGAATTGTATGATGCTCTACCTGCTCCAACAAAAAGTTTCTTTGAGGTACTGTAGAAATAGAAGTGGTGGTTTTATGAGAGTAGAACCATTTCCTGATAGTAATAAGGCTTAGATTCCACTTTTTATTCTGTGATGATGATTTCTTCTTCTTTTTTTCTTTCCCTGTTTTTCTTTATATACAGAAAGAGGAGACCCTACAAATTCCATGTGCAGCCACCCTGAGGACTTGTGAGTAATCGTGCAAATGTACTGCATAATAGCTTCTGGATAAAAGTGGTCATACAGGTTGGGTAGCTGTCTGAGAAATGAGCGTATGGCTAACAGCTATTCCTCCCATCGCCAATATGCATGCACACTGAACTTGGCCGAGTGTGCATATGCTAACAGTGAGGAGAGGGGAAATAAGCTGGAAATGTTAAAGGGGTTGTCTCACTTCAGCAAATGGCATTTCTCACTTCTTTACACACCTTTTCCCCTTACCCATGACTGCAGCCATGCGACTAGGACCTCCTGTCCTCCGGATAGGAGGTACCTGAGGAGCTCTGGCTCCTACCGTTGCTTGGTTCTCACCTCGGCAGGCTGGGGAGGTCCGGATCTATTACACCGTAAAGGGACCTATCCCTGGCGGCTTAAGTCTCCTGGGGGAGCCGCTGCCTGAACCTGCTCTTCCTCCTGCCTCCTCCCAAGCCTCATTGGGGAGCCGCCGTGGCCGTGTTCAGGCGGCTCCCGGCCCATTGCAGCGGGGTGCCTGGTGTCCCGCTTCTAAGATGGTGGTGCGCACTTCTCTGGCATTCTGCACATGCGCAACGGGACGGCCCCTTCCGGCTCAATGATGTCATTTCCAGGCCCCGGAAGAGGTGTGGGTATCCTCATGCTTTGGATTAGGCGTTTTTGGGCCTAGGGTTAAAAGGAGCCGAGGCGCATTTTATAAATTGGCAGCAGGAGAAGGCAGCCAGCCTTGTGTGCACACAGTGCTGTGCAGGATCTGGGTTTACACCAGCATGTCGGAACCAGGTGATGCAAGATGCGCCGACGCCCTAGAGCCCTCGAGGCCCACAAGCCCGGTATTGATCCTGAGGAGTGGGGAAGCTTGACTCTACTACTGGTGAGATTTATCCTCTCCTAATTAATTTTGGGTGTTTTGCTTTATTGTTATAGGTAGCAAAAACGCCAAAGAAATCATCCGGAAAGACTAAACATAAAGAATATGAAGGATGTAGAGTAGCCTTAGCAGCCTCTTATATTAAACCTCTATGTCAAGCATGTATAGATAAGTTGGTTATGGAGGAGTCTCACAGCTTATCCAGAAATATTAAGGCCTTGGTACGGTCAGAAGTTAAAGGAAACCTGTCACCGGGATTTTGTGTATAGAGCTGAGGACATGGGTTGCTAGATGGCTGCTAGCACATCCGCAATACCCAAAAACCCGATTTGATACATATGCAAATTAACCTGAGATGAGTCCTGTCCCTGACTCATCTCACATACAGGACTCTTCTCAGGTTAATTTGCATATGTATCAAATCGGGTTTTTTTTACACATGGGGACTGTGAATTGCGGATGTGCTAGCGGCCATCTAGCAACCCATGTCCTCAGCTCTATACCCAAAATCCCGGTGACGGGTTCCCTATAAATCTTCTACTAAATCACTCGGTCGGAGTCGCCCAAGATCTCCAGAAAGGTCTACCTATAATAAGGACTCTGATTTGGATTTTTCTGGGGAGGACGAGGATAGAGAATCCGGCCAGGCCTCATCAGATGATTTCTTCTCTTCGGATGAGGATTCAGCGGGGAGGGCTCTTTGTCCACCAGAAGATACCGAGCTTTTACTTAAAGCTGTTAAAACCACCATGCAATTATTAGAGGATGTAAAACAACCTATTGCTGACCAGGTTTTTGAGGGTCTCTGCCCTAAAATGCAGTATTCCCCGTTCATAAAAATATGGAAGCCCTTATCAGAAAAGAATGGAAAAATTCTGATAGAAAATTTTTCATTTCTAATTCTGTAAAAAGAAAATATCCATTTAACTAGTCGGTAGCGGGTGTCTGGGACAGGGCCCCCACTGTAGATGCCCCGGTGGCTAAAATAGCCCAAAAAATCTTTTCTACCATTTAATGACTTAGGCTGCCTAGGAGATCCGTCTATCTTAGACGTGCTTGGGAGCCTGCTTCAACAAGTCTTAGGCCGGCCATTGCCGCCTTGTGGGTCTCCAGGTCCTTAAGGCTTTGGTTAGATCAGCTGGAGTCGCATATTAGGATAAAAGACCTAGAGAGAATTTACTATCTAACCTCCCTACCTTTTCTAAAGCCGCAGACTTCCTGACGGATGCCTCTACTGATGTGATCCGTTTTTCTGCCAGCGCAGCTTTCATGACTAATGCAGCTATCTGGCTTAAAGGGAGTCTGTCACCACATTTGGACATTATAGACTGCTTACATAGCGTTCTGGCATAACTTTAGATGAATCAAATGGTACCTTTTGTTGCGTTCTTCTGCGGTTCACCTGCGGCAAAAATGGGCTTTTATTCATATGTAAATGAGGGCTCGCAAGAGCCCAGGGGCGGCGTTAACTTCTTTGGAGCCCAGGCTGCTCATTCTCTTTTGTTAATATCCCTGCCCCAGCCTCTGCCCGCCCTTCTCTTCCCTTGCGTCCTTCTCTCCCAGCGGAATCCCGCGCATGCTCCGGCCAACGGCGCAAGCCCAACTGTAAGGAGGTGGATCAGAGTTGCGCAGGAGAAGAGGAGGGCATTGCAGTGCGCATGCCCCGTCCAAGCGAGGCAGAGCATAGGCGCGGGATTTCGCTGGGAGAGGAGGAGGATGCAAGGAAGAGAAGGGCGGGCAGAGGCTGGGATATTAACAAAAGAGGCAGAGCAGCCTGTGCTCCAAAAAAGTTAACGCTGCCCCAGGGCTCTTGCAAGCCCTCATTTACATATGAATAAAAGTCCGTTTTTGCAGCAGGTGAACCACAGAAGAACACAACAAAGGTACCATTTTATTCATCTTAAGTTATGCCAGAACGCTACGTAAGTGGTCTGTAATGTTTAAAGCGAACCTGTCACCAGGATTTTGCGCATAGAGCTGGGGACATGGGCTGCTAGATGGCCACTAGCACATCTGCAGTACCCAGGTCCCATAGCTCTCTGCGCTTTTATTGTGTTAAAAAACTGTTTTGAGTGTTATGCAAATGACCTGATATGTGTCCTGTATCCGGAGATGAGTCAAGCGGAAAGGAGCCCAGCACCGCCCCGCGTCCTCCGATTCTCCTCCTTGCTGGCTGACGTCACAGAGCTGGAGCGCCGAAATCTCGCGATGCGCGAGCTAGCGCATGCGTAGTTCGTTCCCTGTGCTGATGCCAGCACAGGGAATGAACATGATGCCGACACTGCGCATGCGCTAGCTCGCGCATCGCGAGATTTCGGCGCTCCAGCTCTGTGACGTCAGCCGGCAAGGAGGAGATTCGGAGGACGCGGGGCGGTGCTGGGCTCCTTGACGCTTGACTCATCTCCGACTACAGGACTCATATCAGGTAATTTGCATATCACTCAAAACAGTTTTTAACACAATAAAAGCGCAGAGAGCTATGGGACCTGGGTATTGCGGATGTGCTAGTGGCCATCTAGCAGCCCATGTCCCCAGCTCTATGCGCAAAATCATGGTAACCGGTTCGCTTTAAAGAGGACCTTTCACCTGAAAATACAAGTTAAACTAAAGATATACCCTTACTTGCCGGCCCCCGGTGGTGCTTATTCACTTGTTCATTTTGCACTCGGTGTCCCCGTTTGTCCGCGTTGCCCCCCGCAATATTTCCCGCCTTCTATGCTAATGAGCCATTTGGCTCAACTGGGCGGGCCTGCAAAAGTTCTCCTGGGCGTGTCTTTCTTCTCCCTGGCATGGAGCGCATCCAATCAGCGCGCTCCACTCTTAGCCAGGGAGAAGAAGCTCCAGTTCTTGCGAGATTCACGAGAACTGGAGCGATTTCATCCATCCTGAGCCGCGAGAACTGGAGCTTCTTCTCCCTGGCTAAGAGCGGAGTGCGCTGATTGGATGCGCTGCGTGCCAGGGAGAAGAAAGACACGCCCGGGAGAACTGCAAAAATCCGGAAAGAAGCAATGCTTTGGAGTTAGAAGTTTACTCCCTCTTGGACAAAGAGGTAGTTTGCCCGGTTCCCAAAACAGAGAGGGGCAACGTGTTCCATTCAGAGTGATTTTTAAATCTAAAAAAAATTAAACTAATCTCTGGTCTACAAACCATTTGGTATGGAGATGATAAAATCAACTGTAAATCTCCTCTTCCAGGATTGCTGAATGGCAAGCTTTGATTTGGAGGATGCATATTACCATGTTCCAATCCATGCTTCCTCCCAAAAGTTTTTAAGAACAGTAGTCTGGGTCCAGGGAGAGTTACTGCATCTCCAATACAGAGCGCTGCCCTTTGGGGTTTCTCAGGCTCCCAGAGTCTTTACCGAAGTAGTAGCAGAAGTAGCTGCTTTTGGAATTCAGCTGGACTCCCGTCTGCAAATAAGTTTTCTTCCGCTTCCAAGGAAGGAGTCAATTAAAGAACAAGTATGGTCAGTCTTCCTTTCTTACCAGTGTACTTTCAGGGAAGCAATGGCGGCACTTGGGCAGATGACATCAGCGATTCCAGCAGTACCTTATGCACAGATCCACTCCAGAGAGCTTCAAGCAAACATCCTAAAATCATGGGACGGCTCCCCTTATTCCTTGGATCAGAGTTTCCACCTTTCTTCAAAGACCAGACTCCCTGTTGGGGTGGACAAGTTCAGAGAATCTATCCATTTGTAAACCCAACTATAATTACCACAGACGCCAACCCTTGAGGTTGGAGGGCCCACTGCCAGATCTGTTGCTGGCAGGGGAGATGAGACAAACACGAGGAAAGCATCCTCCCATTTCAAGGAGTTAAAGGCAGTAGAGATGGCACTGAAGTTGGCTATACCAGAGGTAAAACACAGTTTCTACAAAAGTGGCCTACATAAACCGTCAAGGGGAAACGAGAATCCCTTCCCTTTTACTTCTATGGCAGAAGATCTTTTATATAACAGAGGAGAGAAGGCAGTGCAGTGCATCTGAAGGGGAAGGAGAACATTATAGCAGACTTCCTAAGTCGAGTCTCCTTAAAACAAGGAGAATGGTGTCTAAACAAATAATTTTTTTTGCAAGTGAACCTTTTTGCCAAGAGCCAACAGAAAATTAGAGAGGTTCTTCTCCTTCAACATTTGGACAGCCCATTAGCAATAGACGGGTTGGCACAGGACTGGAGCCAAGAGTTAGGGTATGCCTTCCCTCCATTTTGCCTTATTGAATAATTGAAGAAAATAGAAAGAGAGGGGCCCTCGGTTATCCTGATAGCTGCAATGTGGCCAAAGAGGTCCAGGTACTCCAGTCTGCTAAAGTTGACAGTAGAGCCTCCGTGGCCCCTTCCATTGAAGGAGGATCTTCTGTACCAGGATCCGCTAGTCCTGTGATGGCTAACCTCCGGCACTCCAGCTGTGGTAAAACTACAAATTAGAAGATGTACACTTGCTTGGCTGTTCTCAGAACTCCATAGAAATGAATGGAGCATCCTGGGAGTTGTAGTTTGACCACAGCTGGAGTGCCGGAGGTTAGCCATCACTGCGCTAGTCCATCCCAGCCCAGAAATTCTCAGTCTCTTGGTGTGGATTTTGAAAGGGAAGTTTGATCTAGAAGGGGATTATCCGCCAAAGTAGTCTCCACTATGCTGAAGAGTAGAAAGGCGGTTACCTCAAGAAAATATAACAAAGTTTGGAATGTTTATTTCAGCCTTCTTAGGTCATAGCCCAGACCCCTTTAAGTCTCCTGAAATGCCAAAGATCCTAGAGTTTTTACAAGCAGGGCTAGACAGAAATCTTACAGCATCTACATTGAAAGTCCAGGTAGCTACTTTAAGTTATTTTTTTTGATTCCAGATTAGCAGATCATGCGCGGATTAAAAGATTATTGTTGGCAGCGTCAAGAATACACTCTTCTTTAAGACCCTTGTCTCCCCCCTGGGATTTCAATATGGTCCTTTTTGACCCTATCGCAAAAGCCGTTTCCTGGCCTTCCTTTTAGCTAGAACATCTGCTAGACTGGTTTCAGAAATTCACGCTTTCTCTGCCTTTCCTCCATATACTATTTTAGAGGACAAGGTGATTATTAGACCTCTTCCATCCTTTCAGCCTAAAGTGGTCTCTGATTTTTTTCATAGAAGTCAGGTTGTGATTCTTCCCTCCTTCTGTCCAAATCCAACCAATATGTTGGAAGAAAGATTCCATTGCCTGGATGTCGGCAGGTGTTTAGTATTTTACCTAGACTCCACTTCATCTTGGAGAATAGATGAGAATCTCCTTATTCAGTTTTTGGGTAAAGCTAGAGGGCGCAAAGTCTCTACTAGTGTTATTTCTATATGGGTAAAGCATTCTATTTCCCTGGCTTATTCTTACCTTAACCTGACTCCTCCGGGACTCATTCCACCAAATCTGTGGCCGCCTCTTAGGCGGAGAGAGCGGATGCTTTTCTGGCACAGATCTGAAGAGCTGCTACTTGGAGCTCTCCCCATACCTTTTTTTTTTTTTTTTTTTTTTTTTTTTTGACATTACAGACTGCAATCTTGACTCAGATGCAGCCTTTGGGAGAAAAGTGCTACAAGCTGTAGCCCCCCCTAATTTCTTTATCTTGTAGTTCATTCTCGCAAGGGTGCCATCATGGGTGAGGGAAAAACAATTACTCTTGCCGGTAATTGTTTTTCTTGAAACCCATGACTGCACCCCCAAAATTTCCCTCACTACAAAAAAAAATAATTACACACACATATACACGGTAGCTGGTAAAGTTAATATCTTAGAAGATATTAGAAGAGCTAAAATTTACCAGATTGGTTCTATTCTTTACCACTTTGTGTGTTGGTTTCTGTTTTCAACCTTCTTGTTCTTGGTGGTTGGCACGCCTCCGGAGGTCTGTTTATTAGAATCACTGAGGTGTGGTGGGGGTGTGAACCATTTTATCTCTGCAGGTTTCCTGTCCTGGATGGGAGGTCCTGGTCGCATGGGTGCCGTCATGGGTTTCAAGAAAAACAATTATCGGTAAGAGTAATTATTGTTTTACAGAGTACACACTTTTGCATCTTCTGATGCTTCTCTTGGGCGTAGAGTAATGCAGACTGAGGTTTTCTGGTTGGCCGGAGGCCTTCTTCGTTATGCTCTGTAATGTCCCAGGGTCAAGCCTGTGTCCCCTCAATAATACAGATGAGAAAAATAGATTTTTGTACTTACCGTAAAATCTGTTCTCTTCCGTTCATTGGGGGACACAGCTCCCACCCATTTTCTCTGGCTGCGGGCCTCGCCGTGGCCTGTGTGATTCTGGGTTTGTACATTGTTTGGTTTTCCCGTTTTTTCTTTTGCTTCTACTACTTTTACACACTGTTTTAGCTTAGTCCCTGTAGGAAAGGTATAGCTGGAGGGAGGAGCTCACGAGCTCACACTTTTTGTGCTTAGTGTTTTAAAATAAATATTCTATAAAAATGAACACCATTCGAATGTTGCCCTTAAATCTTTTAGGACCTTGGTAATACAATTTGTTGGTCACTGGGCAGCAGTTATTTCCTTGATTTTATTATGAACCTTTGCGCAGCATGGAGCGTTCTGTGTTATTGGATATAATTATTTTTTTTATTAACTGATGGACCTGCTTTTGGACAGCCATTCTCTGAGCTTTTTCATACCTGAATGACTTGTCCTTTTTTTTTCTGTTTCCTTAACAGTTTCACCCCAGAACCTGAAATTAAAACCAAGTAAGTCCCTAGTGTCTAGTAGCAGGTTATTTCAAGTAGGTTCATTGCTGTGTGATTTCTTTTATATAGATAAGCTGGTGATCAAAGGCTTTTTCTTCAAGGCCTTTATTCTAAATATAACAAGGGTAATGTATCTGTGTATGGGGAAAAAAAGTGCAAGTATGGGTTCAGCACCAAGTTTTCTTCATCTAAACCATTAAGCAGTTGTAATTTCTATGTGTATCAACTACATATACTGTTGAATATAATGGCCTATGTACGAAAAGGATGGTGCAAAAATAAAGGCCTGTAGTAGAAGTATTTGTAGTAAAAAAGGATTCCGGCTTGTACGAGCACAGTCCTAGAAAGTCGCCCAGGCTGACTAGTATGGAACTACAAGTGGCACAAACCACGATATGGCGTATCTTACGAAGACGTCTGCCTTGTACGCCATACAGATTACAAATTCTTTAGGAGCTGAAACTGCCAGAATAAATGATTCACCAATGTTGCGCTGGTCTTCATGATCACTAGACACCCTGCGACTTCTTAGTGTGGGGCTGAGTGAGATTCATGAAGCCTGCCATTCGTCTAGATCGCCTTGCACTGGAGTAAGATGTGACTAATTTACTACGAGGCAGATGCATCTTTGCCCTGCCTTGCGCCAGAAACTCAAATCTATGCCATCTAGGAGCAAATTATTTTACTGTGGTAAATTCCCCACTCCCAGTGTATCTGCTCACCAGACTCTGGGTCTGGACGACCTGAGACAGCACATCTCTGAAAAAGTGGAGTCCATATCCATAAATATACTAGCACGCGTCTGGACAGAACTGGACTACTGTCTAGACATCTACCTTGTCATCTATGGAGCTCACATCAAACATTTGTAGTGTATAGATGCATATATCTGTGTTATGTTCTCTCGGTTATGAATACTGAGGCTATAATTTTGCACCATTCTTCTTGAATCCCCCTGTATTCAATAAGATAAACCGATAGATTCTGTACAGCTCGCCCAGTGCTAGCATTAGAAGTCTGATTTGTATCATGTGTGTGTGGCGTACACCTATTAGTAGCTGGGAAGGACTATGTATTTGTGTTTGTCACTGAATTGAGCTTTTCTTAACTTCATTTTATCTCACAGGAAGTGCCATAAAAAAAAAAGTAATAGCGTCTTGGTGAGTACCTTTTTATTTTAATTCTTCGTATAGTCTTGCCATACCTCCAGCATATTAACAACAATAACGTTGCTTGGTGACTTTAATGAAATTGCAATTTTGTCTTCATGTTAAGTTAATGGTGACTGCATATTTTTTATTTTTCAATATAGCACAATACATATAATATTTGAGACAACCACCCGAAATGGCATTAAAACATGGTCTTCCAGTGAGGTGGGGGGTTGGGTCCGAGGCCAATATGTATAATATAGGGTGGATCTGAGATCTGTCACAGACAATCTTTGGGTTGGTAACAGGAATATTTAAAGGGAAACTGCTATTTACATGCAGCGATCTCCTTCACTGCATGAGCATGAGCGATCACAATAGCGATCCTTCATCCTCATACAGTGAAGAAGATCGCTGCATGGTTTCTGAGCAGCAGATCGCTGTTTAGACCACACAATCTGCTGCTATTGATGGTGCCTGCATGAACGACCGTATCGCCCAATGAACGAGCGTTTCACTCTTCATCCGGTGATCGGCGACACATTTACACGGGCAGATTGTTAGGAACGATACTGCCCATAGCTCAGTATCTGCATTATGGAAGGGTTGCACTTTCCTAGCTACATTTGTTGTGTCTAAATTGGCTTCTTGTAGTCATGGAGGTGGAGCGGCTTGGCTAAATAGTCATGTGGCTGTTCCCATTCTTAATGATCCCTGCGCTCCCTGAAGCAGACAGGTCATCTGAAGCTGTTCAAAATCCCACACACGTACAGTCTGCTTCACATCATGAAGTCATCTTTTACTTAATGCAGGTAAAGATTATTCATGGAGGAGATTTATCAATCAATTTGCGCCAAAAAAGTAGTGCAAAATGTGCCAGAATTCCAAGCCATCTAGTTTGCGCCAAATTTATCAAATACTAATGTCAGTATTCGCTCCACAAAAAGCATTTACACCATTAGAAATCTCCCAAAACAAAGTGGGTGTGGTTAATAGTGTCATTAGGACCATCCTATTTATGGAATGGCGCACATTTAGGCTGGGTTCACACGAGCGGATGCCGTGCGTGGCATCCGCTCCGTGAAAGAGTGCCAAGACCCGATGCAGACTGCAGAGGCACGGAGCATTAACATGACTGATAATGCTCCGTGCCTCTCTGTGATCTCTTTACTATGAGACACCTGTGATTTCGTAGTAAAGAGATCAGAGAGGCACGGAGCATTATCAGTCATGTTAATGCTCCGTGCCTCTGCAGTCTGCATCGGGTCTTGGCACTCTTTCACGGAGCGGATGTCACGCACGGCATCCGCTCGTGTTAACCCAGCCTTAGGCAATGTTGTAAGCATACTCCAGACAATGGAAAGTCACAGGCACGAATTAAAAATGTGACTTTTGGTCCTGCAGAGCTGGCTAAATTCAGTATTTCCTGCCTGTCTCCCGCAAACTTGCATCACAATTGCTTAAAAATGCAACATTTTGAAGGAAATTGTGACAAATCTGCACTACATAACCTTTATTATTCCCTGTATATTTGATAAATTTGGGCTCAATTTACATCTCCTGCTCTAAAGTTAGTTATGGTGCTAATTGCGGCAAAATTGATAAATCTTCCCCGTTTGGAAAGCTATTTTTCCACACTATAAGGTTCCCTTTAAATGTCTGCGTGTAAGAGGTTTTGGTGTCTTTCAGGCAGTAAAGTAGGGATTTGTACAAAGTACTTAGATCTTATTGTGCAGAACTCCACAACCTGGAAACCCAGAGCAGGAGCAGATACATATAAACCAAAGTATCTAGCACACGGATGTTCTGATAAAAACCATGGGGGCCATGATTAAGAATGTGCGGTACTGGGCTATATACTGTATTTTATCGTCTTTTTACAATAAAGCCTGAAGATTTTTATCTGAGCACCCGTGTGCTGGATCCTTTTGGTGCATTGTGCTGGACAGTAGACAGATGGCCAGTTAATGAATCAATGTACGGTATTATTTGCATTCAGCTAATCTATCAGTTTAAGAAGTGTTTATGTAGTTAAAGGGGTTTTTCAAGACTTTTTAAATGAAGACCGATCCTCTGGATGAGTCATCAGTATCTGATCATGGGGGTACAACACCAGGAACCCCTGCATCAGCTGTTTTAGAAGGCAGCGGTGGTCCTGTAAGTGCCGCAGCTTACCAAGCACAGTGCCATACGTTGTATAGTGGGTGTGCTTGAATGGTACTGATCTGTGCCTAGTCCATATGACTGATGACCTTGACATCACCGGCTAAAGGAAAGCTGCAAGAAGACCGCATGTGCTTACAAGAGTTCTGGTGCCTTCTCAAACAGCTGATCGGTGGGGGTCCTGGGTGTCGTACTCCCAGCAATCGGACATCCAGAGGCTAGTTTGTCAGTTAAAGGGCTTCTGTCAGCCCACTAAACCGTTTTTTTTTTTTTGTTTTTTTTTGCTTAATAATAACAACCCCTACACTGCGATTTATCCATACATAAGTAAAATAATAATTTTGGTTCAGTAGAATTTGCTAAAACCCTATTTTTATAATATGTAAATTACCTTGCTACCAGCAAGTAGGGCGGCTACTTGCTGGTAGCAGCCGCATCCTCCGACCCTAATGACGCCCCCTCCGCTTGTTGATTGACAGGGCCAGCGGACGGGATCTTTCTCCGCTGGCCCTGCCTGTTTTCATTCAATATCTGGCGCCTGCGCCGCGGCCGTACCTATCTTCAATCTGCTCAGGCGCACTGAGAGGCGGCCACTCACTCGGCCGCTTCATCCTCAATGCGCCGATGACGTCACATCTACACCCGACGCAGGCGCATTGAGGATGAAGCGGCCGAGTGAGTCCGCTGGCCCTGTCAATCAACAAGCAGAGGGGGCGTCATTAGGGTCGGAGGATGCGGCTGCTACCAGCAAGTAGCCGCCCTACTTGCTGGTAGCAAGGTAATTTACATATTATAAAAATAGGGTTTTAGCAAATTCTACTGAACCAAAATTATTATTTTACTTCTGTATGGATAAATCGCAGTGTAGGGGTTATTATTAAGCAAAAAAAAAAAGTCTTGGAAAACCCCTTTAAGGCCTTATTCACACATCAGTTATTTGATCAGTTTTTGGACTCCTGCACATGACCGTTGTGTGTCTCGCGGTCCACAAATTGCTGATCCGCAAAACACAGATAGCGTCCGTGTGCATTCCGCAATTAGCGGAACGGCACAGACAGCCATTACTATAACTGCCTATTGTCCGCAAAACGCGGACAAGAATAGGACAGGTTATAGATTTTTTTTTTTTTTTTTTTTTTTGCGGACCACGGAACGGAGCAACTGATGCGGACAGCACACTGAGTGCTGTGCGCATCTTTTGCGGCCCCATTGAAGTGAATGGGTCCGCATCTGAGCCGCCAAAACTGCGGCTCTGATGCAGACCAAAACAACGGCCGTGTGTATAAGGCCTTTGTGAGCCAAAACCAGGAGTGGAGGCTACACAGAGATAAGGTATAATGGAAAGATCTGCAACTATTCTGTGTTTTTGACCCCCACCTAGTTTTTGCTCACAATAACTGATGTGGGAACAAGGCCTTAAAGGGGTTTTCCAAGACTTTAACTGACAAACTAGCCTCTGGATGTCCGATTGCTGGGAGTACGACACCCAGGACCCCCACCGATCAGCTGTTTGAGAAGGCACCAGCACTCTTGTAAACACATGCAGTCTTCTTGCAGCTTTCCTTAGGCCAGTAATGTCTTAAAGGCTTAATAATTCCTCTCATTATGTGACATTAAGTCTATTTTTTTATCTCCACAATTAGCCTAGGCTTCTCTGCAGCACACCAAGTTTTAAGAAATCTTCGGGAAGTCGCAACAACACAAATAATAAAGAAAATGTAAGTAAATGTTCTGCAGTATGTCACTGATGTGACTATTGTGAAAATGTGTCCTTTCACCTGTGCAATCTTGAAGATTTCAGTGGGATAAGAGATTGGATGTTGTGCTGTCCTACAGCCAGTTACATAGTAAAAGCACTTTCATTCTCACACTGGGAGAAACTTATAAGGGTCGGTTTGCACATAGATTTTTGCTGGCATTTTTCAGCTTTTTTGTGGTGACTTTTGCACCTGTGAGTATGTATGTGTGTGTGTGTGTATGTATATGTGTGTGTGTGTGTGTGTGTGTGTGTATATATATATATATATATATATATACACAGTACAGACCAAAAGTTTGGACACACCTTCTCATTCAAAGAGTTTTCTTTATTTTCATTATTATGAAGGCATCAAAACTATGAATTAACACATGTGGAATTATATACATAACAAACAAGTGTGAAACAACTGAAAATATGTCATATTCTAGGTTCTTCAAAGTAGCCACCTTTTGCTTTGATTACTGCTTTACACATTCTTGGCATTCTCTTGATGAGCTTCAAGTGGTAGTCCCCTGAAATGGTCTTCCAACAGTCTTGAAGGAGTTCCCAGAGATGCTTAGCACTTGTTGGCCCTTTTGCCTTGACTCTGCAGTCCAGCTCACCCCAAACCATCTCGATTGGGTTCAGGTCCGGTGACTGTGGAGGCCAGGTCATCTGGCGCAGCACCCCATCACTCTTCTTCATGGTCAAATAGCCCTTACTTTCAAAGTTTTCCCAATTTTTCGGCTGACTGACTGACCTTCATTTCTTAAAGTAATGATGGCCACTCGTTTTTCTTTACTTAGCTGCTTTTTTCTTGCCATAATACCAATTCTAACTGTCTATTCAGTAGGACTATCAGCTGTGTATCTACCTGACTTCTCCTCAACGCAACTGATGGTCCCAACCCCATTTATAAAGCAAGAAATCCCACTTATTAAACCTGTCAGGGCACACCTGTGAAGTGAAAACCATTTCAGGGGACTACCTCTTGAAGCTCATCAAGAGAATGCTAAGAGTGTGCAAAGCAGTAATCAAAGCAAAAGGTGGCTACTTTGAAGAACCTAGAATATGACATATTTTCAGTTGTTTCACACTTGTTTGTTATGTATATAATTCCACATGTGTTAATTCATAGTTTTGATGCCTTCAGTGTGAATCTACAATTTTCATAGTCATGAAAATAAAGAAAAATCTTTGAATGAGAAGGTGTGTCCAAACTTTTGGTCTGTACTGTATATATATATATTAGATTATATTATATTAATTAGATTATATTATATTTATTATATTTATTAGATTATATTATATTATATTAATTAGATTATATTATATTAATTAGATTATATTATATTCTGTAAAAATGTCATCTCCAGATGTCAGCTGAAGGTCTATGGGAAATATGAAAGGGAAGGCACACAATGTGTGTTTTTTTTGTTTTTGCTACTAGCTTTTATTAACTTTTTTTTATTAGGTGCCATTTTTGTCTTTTTGGTTTTTCTTTGTTTTCAAAAACACAGTATGCTGTAGCTGTTGGTGTTTTGACATCTCATTCTCTATAGGGGAAAATGCAGTTAAAAAAACACTAGTGGTCAAAAGCACTGTGCAAAAAATCACCAAAAAGACACAACAGAAAACCATGCAGTTATTCTGGCATTCCTACAGCCCCAAAAAAACACACCACTGCACATTCGGGAGTGTAGGGACCCTGAAGGTAGTCTAATGTTAAGGCAGTTTTAATTTTTATGAACGGAGAACTTTGGGGGAGATTTATCAAACCGGTGTAAAGTAGAACTGGATTGGTTGCTCTGGAAAACTAAGCCAGTTCTACTTTACACCAGTTGGATAAATGACCCCCTTTGTTTTTGCAGAACATTTTGAACTTGCCAGTAGCACTGTTTTCAGTCACCCATTGAGGGCTTTTTTTGCCTTTTTAACATTCACCTTCTCTAATCTTTAGGAGTGTGGGACATTTAAGAATCCAAGTAAACCATGTTCTATGCTGCTTCTCCAGGGAGCAGATGATGTACAGTTATCTCCAACATTTGGAGGCAAGGTGAGTGAAATAGGACTAGAAAGGACTGATTGGCTGCAGCTGTCACGTGTGGTATACCTTCACTTCACCGCTACAGTCTGTAAACAAGCAGCGGCAAGAGGACCAGGCTTGCGGCTCAGATAATGGTGTCTTGAGAAGTTGGCAGCTATAATTTTTATTTTATTTTACAGTATTTAGGAGCATAGCTGAGATTTTTACTGTAATTATCATTCAGTCTCTTTAATATGTAGCATTTTTAGGTGAGATCAATGTGATGTTTGGTTCAATGTGGAGTCTGTAAGGCTACTTTCACACTAACGTTAAAAGTTTCCGGTATTGAGATCCATCATAGGGTCTCAATGCCGGGGAAAAAAATTGTTTGTCAATGGGGACAAAATGTAACTGAACAGTGTTCCAAAATGCATTCCGTTCCGTCCTCATACCGGAGGAGGCCAGGAGGCTTTCCGTCCTGGGATGCGAAGCAAGACATGACACACAATGCAAGTCAATGGGGACTGATCCGTCCCCCATTGACTTTCAGTGGAGTTCATGACGGATCCGTCTTGGCCATGTTAAAGATAATACAATCGGATTTGTTCATAACGGATGCAGATGGTTGTATTATCAGTAACGGAAGCTTTTTTGCTGAACCCTGCCGGATCCAGCAAAAACGCTAGTGTGAAAGTAGACTTGGCATTTTGAGGAATATTGACTGATATACTTGCCCCCAGAGAGCATGTCCAGCCTGTGGGGATGTGATGGTTTTAAGTGGTGAATGAGTATGGCATGGTAACCGTTTTCACAGAAAAACCTCCAGAAGGCACCTGATGACAGGGAAGTGGTTTTTGGTGAATCTGCTTGTTCTTAATACATACTGCTACCTAAAAAAAAAAGAGATCATGTGTTTTTTTTTTTTTTTTTTTTTATAACTTTCTTTATTCGGACGTAAATCACAGTTAATACACATTTTTGGCAAGCATGCTGTATATCCGTCACATAAAGTACATCCTTTTAAATAACAA
Organism: Bufo bufo; assembly: GCF_905171765.1. NCBI lineage: Eukaryota > Metazoa > Chordata > Amphibia > Anura > Bufonidae > Bufo > Bufo bufo. Next base: position 437,189,669 of record NC_053389.1, on the reverse strand, counting down.
TGTTAGCGATACATGAAGCACATTTGCATACAAAGACAATTATTGTTCTCCTTTTCATTTCAGTTTTAATAATCAAAGATCTTCATAACTCCCCTCCCTCCCAAACTTCCCCCCCCAACACCTGTCACTCATGTTAAATTGCTGCGAGTATAAGTAATATAGCTAACCGTCTTACTACACACTCACTATGTTCCATCGCCTCTATATCTCCAGTTTACCAAGCGTACCCTTAACTTTTGCCTCTAGATACCATTTTGTCTGAATAAAGGGATTCATCAGTTCCTCTATTTCCTCCCCTGTTAAAGCATGTTCCACAAACCTTCTCCACTTTTTAATGAGCTTTGCCACCGCTTTCTCCTTACATCTACCTGCTTCAAGTCTCTCCATACATAATATCTTTTTCACCAAGCCTATAACTTCATCCTTGGTAGGGAATGTATTTAGCAGCCAATGGCGTAGGAGGCATTTTTTGACCGCCATAAGTACTATATGCACACCCGGTTCTGCTATACCTTTCCCTTGGGATTCATCTTGTCCCACTGGGATATATTGGAATATACATTGCTGGGGCTCTGCTTTCACTTCTATGTCCCATACCTCTTTGACGAAGGAGATCACCTCTTCCCACAGTGGCTTGATCTGTCTACAACCCCACAACCCATGCAATAGATCTGCTTTCGGTTGCGAACACTTCGGGCATTCTCTCAAGTAATGTGCTGGGGCATTAGCGTATGAGAGATTAAAGGCATATGTGGCCTTATGTAAAATTCGCAGCTGCGACTCTCGCCATTGTTCACTCTGGATTGCCTTCCTAATGTATTCCAAACCCTCTCTCATTTTGAGGGAGAGGTCTGCGACTTTTATATCTCTTTCCCAGTGCGCAAATACATTTTTTGCCAAGCCAATATAGCTCGTACTATGAATACGTCTGTAAAGCTCTGACAGTGATGTCGATACATCCTTTCCCCCTAGGAGAGCTGCAAACCAAGTCAGTCTGTCACATTCTCACAATGATTTCGACTGTGCCTTGCAGTACGCCGAAAGCTGAAAATATGACAGTGAAAGAGTCAGATAGTTGGTATTTACCTACCACTTGTTCCCAAGTCATCAACATATTATCTGACATCCCCTTTATATCACTGAGAGTATGGATGCCTTTCTCCCTCCATTTTTTAAACCTCCCATTGTCCCTCCCTTGTGGAAAGGCCGGAAGAGACCATAGGGGCATCTGGGGTGACACCTATATCGGCAGCTTATACAGTTTCCTAACTGCTTTCCATGTCATAATGGTGTCTCTAAGCAGTACTGGATGTTTAATATTTGCTGGGAGATCTTTTAGTCTGGTATGTAACAGGGCCGCTAAGTTCCATGGTTGCGCCACTTCCCTTTCTATCCTACCTGCTGAGAAGTAGTCGGTACCCCACACCCAATCTCTCACATGCCGAAATAAAGCTGCCAAATTATATAGTCTAATATCAGGCATTTTCAATCCTCCTTCCCACTTTAGCAAACATAATTTTTTTGTACGCTATGCGGGGCCTTTTTTTTTTTTTCCAGAGGAATGCCACAAAAGCCGCTTGTAGTTTCCTTATGTCTACATGCTTCAGTAGCATTGGGATCATCTGCAGCGGATATAGCATCTTGGGGAAACTAACCATGATCATGTTTTTATGTCTGCAGAACAATCTCTCTACAGAGGATGACCCCGAGCTACATGTCTTAGGTTCACCTATAACTATTGCTCCAACATGCGTAGATGAGGACAAAGAAGGACACCTTGATGGGTTCTCAGAATTTTTTGCTATGGATGAAGAGGAGGAGTCTGAGGTGAGAACGAGAATCTTAGATGCAGGTTTTATTCTATGAAGTAGAAAGCCGTACATGGCTTAAAAAATATTGTGGCATGTTTACAATCCACAGAGCTGCTTTTGGTGGTCTTGCATCCCCCTTGCTACTTCTCAAAAGAGGGTGGAGAGTGGAACGTACAGGACCAGGCCTACCACATTTTATTATAATTTACACAGAAAACTGTTGTAAATTATACTTGAAATCTACACCAGCCAATAGCTGGTACAGATTTTGTTTCTGGCAAAATTGTGCCCCTCTTAATTGTGGTGCATCTGATGCCAGCAGAGCAGAAATTAAAGGGGGTTGCCGGGCATTTGCACTAATTAGGGCAGGCATGGCCAACCTGCGGCTCTCCAGCTGTTGTAAAACTACGACTCCCACCATGCCCTGCTGTAGGCTGATAGCTATAGGCAGTCTGGGCATGCTGGGAGTTGTAGTTTTGCAACAGCTGGAGAGCCTCAGGTTGGCCATCCCTGAATTAGGGCATGATGCTAACCTGTGAAGGGAAGCTTTTATATAGCACTTGCCCTCCCTCGCTCCACCCAAGCTGCTGTTTGTGCTGCTGTGTTGCAGGCTACTGGCTCTTCCACCCGGGTCCTGACTGGATCGGGCTGCTTCTTTTTCTTATTCAGCTGCGTTATAGTCAATACAGCTGAACAGGAAAAGGAGAAGCCTCGCTTAAGGCTACTTTCACATATGCGGCAGAGGATCTTAAAACCGGAATTAAACTGTTCAGTTATGTCCCCATTCATTGTCAACGGGGACAAAACTGATCAGGATGCATAAGTATGCATCCATCCCGTATTCTTGCGTTTTGGTGCCATACACAAAACCGCTGCAAGCTGTGGTTTTGTGTCTGGTTTGCAAAAATGTTACAAACCAGATCCGGCATGTAAGTCAATGGTGCCAGATCAGATTATTATTTAATTTTTTTTGTTAACGCAAAAAACAGACTTGGCGCTCATTAACTTACAATGGTTTTCATACCAGATCCGGTTTGTTCAGTTTTGATTTAATACAACCGAAACTGATGCACAGATCCGTTTTAATTCTGGTTTTGAGATCCTCTGCCAGATCTCCAAACCGGTATTACCAACGCAGATGTGAAAGTAGCCCAACATTGTTCCGTTACTATTCAAATACTGTATCTCACAGCCAAGCACCTTCCACATTGTGTCTATAAATGAGACCACAACAAATTCAGTGTTCAGTAAAACCATCATTTCTTCTAATTATTATGCATAGGGAATGTCACGGAGCCTCTTATCTCTTGGATACAATACTGACTAGTGGGTGGTGGTCATACTGTGATATACAGTATATCCTTTTTAATGGTAGTTCTTATTTGAATCCCTCTTAGGGTACTTTCACACTTGCGGCAGGACGGATCCGACATGCTGTTCACCCTGTCGGATCCGTCCTTCCGCTATTTCGCCGTGCTGCCGGACCGCCGCTCCGTCCCCATTGACTATAATGGGGATAGGGGTGGAGCCCGGCGGTGCACGGCGAAAGCCGCCGGACTAAAAAGTCGGACATGCAGGACTTTTTAGTCCGGCGGCTTTCGCCGTGCGCCGGAGCTCCGCCCCCGTCCCCATTATAGTCAATGGGGACGGAGCGGCGGCACGGCGAAATAGCGGAAGGACGGATCCGACATGGTGAACAGCATGTCGGATCCGTCCTGCCGCAAGTGTGAAAGTAGCCTTAGGGTATTTCGACAATGAGCCAAATGGTGGGTGTTTTTGTTGCAGAAATGTTGCTGATTTGACGCAGACTTCACTCATTTCCAAGGGATGAAAATTTGCAGCATATATTGACAGTCCCCTGTGGATTTTCTAAAAAAAAAAAACAACAAAAAACTCACTTTGCTTGTACTCTAAAACGCTGTGGATTTCTCACACAAAAATCTGCCATGGCAAATTCACAGCATTTCAGTCATTTGTGGATGTGCCTTTTACAGTAGTTAAAGGTGTTGTCAGAGTTGTAAAATGGCCAAAAATTATAAATACATATTCGCCCATTTTCTTCCTACACTGAGCTCCAGTCCTTGCAGCTGCTCTTTTGTTTTGTTTTTTGGTCTGCATGGAACTTGACCACACTGAGCTGGCCAATCATAGTGGAGAGCGTCACATCCAGGGAGAAGGTGAGCTTTTTTTTCTCCCTTGGCTGTGACACACTCCACTGCAATTGGACCGCTCACAGCCAGAGAGAAGGAGACCCCCCCCCCCCTTGAGAAACATGCCCATCTCCTCCCTGTACCGTGGTATGGATTTACATACAGTGCAGAAAACCAGAACAGCACAGCGGGGGGACGGAGCAGCCCACAGAAAAATTTGCGCTATCACATGTCCTCAATATGCCCTACACAGCCAGGTATTTATATGGTAACATCAGGACCGGTGAAGGGTCCTCTTTAATTAGGCTCTGTCCCACTTGGAATACATGATTTAGCAGCTGACTGGCTACTAGACACTAAAAAGGTAAGAAGCGCCATTTAACAGAATCCTCTTATGAGTAACTTATTTGATTATACCACTGATAATAATTCAAATAGAGACAAACTTTTTATTGTTGCCTATTGCAATTAACTACTATTGTACTACATAAAAATTCTTTATTGCATCATGGTTTCTGTCTCATACTGATTATTATGTTTTTGTTTGCTGTCAAGAATACATCCACCGTAGCTGCTAATCTGTCCTCTTCAATGGCAGTCTTGCTGAGTGGGCCCTTCATGACTCAGGAGGTTGATGTCAGTAATGTAAGTAAAACCTGGCATTTTTTCTCCCTGTCGACATAAAATGCAGATTGTATTCTATACCATTTAATTCACTGCTTGATGACACGTGCTGCTCAAGATAAGGATAGTCGACAAGCAGTAGCCACTTTATGACTTGCATACTTGTCATATTGATCGAGAGGGTCAGCCAGTGCGTTCAGCTGCATTCAATAGCCGCGACCCAGTTCTAATGGCGGAAATCAGAATAGCTTCTGGTCTCAGCTTGTTTGATGTGAGCAATGCTGGCAGACAAAGAGACTGAGGAGGGGACCTCCCCACCCCTTTGATCTTACATGTACAGTCATCCCAGGGTGTATTGGAGGTCTCTAAGGCTGTCTGACCATATTCCCTGTAGTATATAGGCATGTAAACATACTGTATGCTAGTATATTAATAGCGGCTGCCATTAGGCAACCAACACTAAGTAAAAAGTATGAGCTCCTAAAACAGTTAGTACAAAAGCCCTTGCAGAAGCAGAAAAAATACCTAAAGAAACCGAACCAAAGCCCCGAAACTAAGGCAAACTATATAAAGGTTGGAAGCAGTGTCTCCCAATGAACGGTCGAGAAAGATTTTACAGTAAGCACAAAAAATCATCTTTTCTCATGCGTGTCATTGGGGGACACAGGCAAGACCATGGGGCGTTCTAAAGCAGTCCTAAAGGTGGGCTAGAAAATTGAAGCGGTCAGTAAACCTCCACCTGCAGAGCATTGCGTCCAAGTGAAGTTGAAGTGTAAAACCTGGAGAAGATGTGAAAGTACGACTAGGCCTCGGCCTTACACACTTTTCGGTCCGTTTTTTGCGGATCCGTTGTTCCTGAAAATGTTTCCGTATGTCATCCGTTCACATCAACATGTGAAAACTCAAATCCGACAGTATATTCTAACACAGAGGCGTTCCCATGGTGATGGGGACGCTTCTAGTTAGAATATACTGAGAACGGTGTCCATGACTGCCCCCTGCTGCCCACCCGATCTCTTACAGGGGGCTGTGATCCGCACAATTATTGTGCGAATCATAGCCCCCTCTGAGAGATCAGGTGCTGCCAGGCAGGAGGGGGCAGACCCCCTCCCTCCCCAGTATTAAATGTGCCCAGTGCGGCCTCCCCTCTCTCCAACCCCCCCCCCCCCCCCCATCATCGGTGGCCAGTGCGGATTCCCAGTATTAATAAATGTGCCCAGTGCGGTCTCACCTCTCCCCCCCCATCATTGGTGGCAGTGCGGATTCCCAGTATTAATAAATGTGCCCAGTGCGGTCTCGCCTCTCCCCCCCCCCCCCCCCCCCATCATTGGTGGCAGTGCGGATTCCCAGTATTAATAAATGTGCCCAGTGCGGTCTCACCTCTTCTCCCCCCCCATCATTGGTGGCAGCGGAGAGTACCGATCGGAGTCCCAGTTGAAATCGCTGGGGCTCCGATCGGTTACCATGGCAGCAAAGACGCTATTGCAGTCTTGGCTGCCATGGTTACTTAGCAATAAATACAAGCATTATACTTACCTGCGACTGCGAGCTGCGATGTCTGACCGGCCGGGAGCTCCTCCTACTTGTAAGTGAAAGGTCTGTGCGGCGCATAGCTTTTAGCACAGACCTGTCACCTACCAGTAGGAGGAGCTCCCGGCCGGACACACATCGCAGCTCGCAGTCGCAGGTAAGTATAATGCTTGTATTTATTGCTAAGTAACTATGGCAGCCAAGACTGCAATAGCGTCTTTGCTGCCATGGTAACCGATCGGAGCCCCAGCGATTTAAACTGGGACTCCGATCGGTACTCTCAGATCTGTAGAAAACTTACTGGGAATCCGCACTGCCGCACTGGCCACCAATGAATATAGAGGGAGGGGGGCACATTTAATACTGGGGAGGAAGCCTAATTTCCAGGAACGGAATCCGCATAAAACGGATGACATACGTAATGACATACGAATGTCTTCTGTTTTTTGCGGATCCATTGACTTTGTATTGGTCCAGGATCCGATTTTTCAGGACAAGAATAGGACATGTTTTATATTTAAACGGACATGCGGAACGGAACAACGGAAACTGACAGCACACATTGTGCTGTCCGATTTTTTTTTTCCAGGACCCATTGAAAATGAATGGGTCCAGATCTGGTCCTGATCTGTTCCTGAAAAAACGGAACAGATCAGGAAAGAAAAAACGGACGTGTGAATGGACCCTAAGTGGAAGATGCCATGGTTAATCAGCGAGCAAACTATATGCCATACTCGATGTTGCCAATCTGGAGCCATGAGGAGGACTGGGAGACCCTTGGACTTGATCTTCTGGAGAAGCTTTGGTGAAGGCTGAGTGAGCTGACTCCATGGAATTACACGTTCATTGACAACCTGAAGGTCCTGGGATTGAGTGATGAAGAACTCAAGTTTTCCGATTGACGTGCGAGGTCATGGGGTCCACATCTGGCTGACCCCACCTGTCCCAAATTGCCTAAAACACTTGAGGGTTAACAGCCCACTCACCTGGATCTATGCATTCTCTGCTGAGGAAATCTGTGAGCTAGTTGTCTGCTGGGAGTGTGAATGGCTGACATGCTAGAACATGTAAGTCTACCCAGTTAAGGATGAGGCATGACACCCAAGCGTGAAATTTGCACCAACCAGACCACTTGCAACAAGTGTAGATGACCTCCCTCCCACTGCAATCGGCTGGTGGCCGCATCCTATGCAGAAAAGGGCTTTGAGAAATAGGACTTGGAGCTTTGAGAACAGGGGTGTCAGGATCTACGTGGTTTGAAGGAGAGTTTCCTTTTCTGGTCATCGGGAGGTTGTCATCGGGAGGTTTCTTGTTCAAGTGTTTTGGACTGGAGAATCACTGAAAAGGCAATAAAAATGGTCTACCCTTCCTGACCCTGCTGGAACAAGATGTTTTGTGGTAAATGAGTGCTTTTTTCCTCCAGTAGCGTCAGGGATGATCTGCCGCAAGAAAAAGGCAGAGCCATGAGGCTGGGTTCACACTTGAGCGTTTTACAGCGCGTTCAAACGCTCAACACATGAAAACCAATGCTTCCCTATGGCCCTGGTTCTCACTTGAGCGTTTTACAGCGCGTTTGAACGCGCTGAAAAACGCCCTACGCTCAAACAAGTTCTTGAGCTTCTTTGGGGCGTTTTGACGCGCGTTTGTGGCCATAGGACACTGCATTCAATCACACAAACGCGTGTTTACTATTGCAAAAAACGCGCCACAAAAACGCGCGTTAAACGCGCATAGAAAATGCGCTCAAGTGTGAACCCAGCCTGAGGGCCCTCTAGGATACATTATCAGCTGTCCAGCAGAAGAGCCTGAGAGTTCTGTGGATAGCCTTCAGGAGGGCTGATGAGTAAGCAATAAGCCTGGCTGCATTCAATGAAGCCTCACAAAGATGAGAATCGGCATGAAAAATCTGCAAGGAAATGTCAGCAAGTTCCTCAGGAGATTCTTCGGAGCTTATGCCCTGCAATCGGTTTGTCTGCTCCACTGTAGCTTTGCTTGAGGTAGCCAAGCCAGGCATAAGGTGGAGCCAAGCGCCTCAAAGAAAGATTTCCTGTGCCCACCGGTTCCACTGCAGGCTCCCGGTAGTTTTCCAAGCACAGTGTCATAACCTGATCAACAGGCAATGGCAGATTTGCGATCCACTGTTCCTACTTGCCTTCTAGAGGCAGAGAACGAGCAGCAGGCTTGGTGACCTGCTGGTCTCCCCCCTAATGGTGGTTTGTGGCCTTTTGTAAGCCAAAATAATTAGAAGAAAATATTCAGCTGACCTGTGTCTCCTAGAGGCAACAGCCATACCCATGGTGTTGCCTGTCTCACCCCCCCCCCCCATGACATGGATAAGAAAGTATCAAAAATATAAATCCCCCAAGACATTAAATAATTGACATATGAACTATCCCCACAACCATAACCACTTAGAATAAATGTATTTAAATAGTGTACAGTGTAAAAAAATATTGACTTGTTCCTCTAAGTTTTTAAATGCATGTTCATAAAACGCGCCTGCAGTGTTGCATATTTGGAAGTCTCCGTTCTGGACTGTATTACTATTATGTTATTAGTATCTGTTTTGCTTAGATGTACAGTACTAATTTCTGTATTGTGCAGGTGTCTATGAACCGAAGTCGCCTCTACAGATCACCATCTATGCCTGAGAAACTAGACCGGCCCTTGTTAAAGAGGACAGTGAGACCCCAAGATAATGAAACTCCAGTTCGGGTGAAAAGGAGGCGCAGCACTAGCAGCCCCCTCCAGCCTGAAGCAGATGAGAACAACCAAACTAGAAGATGGGTAAGGAAATCCTTCACTCTGAGTTGGACACATAATTCTCTATGGATACAGTTCAGAACTATTTTTCCTGTTGCAGAGTCTTTGCATAGCCATAAGATTAACTTCACTATATAAACGGGGAGCCAGAAGTTTTGAACTCCATTGATAAAACATGAGGCAGTAAACCACCACGTTGTTGGTTGCAAACAGCCAGATTAGAATTCACTACCTTTAGGGCTTTTTGCAGGGAATTTGAAGCTCTATCAGAAAAAATAGCTCTGTCCGTCATCAATAATACATCCGTACAGAATATTGCACCTGCAAATGACAGTGTATTAATGCATAGTTTATTATAAAAATTGACCAAAAAGAACTAATATCAATGAAGGTTGTCAGACCTTGTTCCAATAGTGTGTGTCAGAAGAGAAAATGGCTCCGCATTTCAGTTTATATTCCCTTGTCAGAGGTCATCGTGTATTCTTCTTTGCTCCTTTTATAATGAATGGTCAGAATTACCAGACTCGTACACGAGCTGCCATTTCTACTCCCAGACTGGGATCACCTGCCAAACGTACGGCACGGGATCATGTTCTATCTTGGATAACCCCTTTTAAATAGGTTTCCAATGTATGTTCCATTTCACTTGTATACTATAAATTAAAGGTCCTGCAATTTTCTTATGTAGTGTGGTTTTAACCCTTTCATGCCCAGCGCCGTACATGTACGGCGCTGGGCAGGTGTTTAAAGATGGCGCCCGCTGACCAAGGCATCTGAGCGCTGAAACCAAAAGCCCCTGTCTTTATGAATGACACAAGGCTGCTGCATAGTATTTCCTATGGAGCCCTTGCCTGTAATAGGGCTCCATAGGAAAGTAGTGAATCATCATAGACTTCAATGCAAGTGCATTGGAGTCTATGATGAAAGCAATCAGATGATTGCATGTTCTAGTTCCCTATGGGAACTATAAAAAAAAGTGTAAGAAAAGAAAAAAAAATAAACACAAAAATTCAAATCACCCCCCTTTTCCCAAAATAAAAATAAATGAAATAAAAAAAATACACATCATGGGTGTCGCAATGTGCGAAAACGCCCATAGTATAAAAAATATATAAATATACCCCATACGGCAAACTGCGAAACGGAAAAAAGCTTCCATTTTTGGTTGCTTCATTTTCTACAAAAAATTTAAGTTATCAAAAAGTCATACACATTCCAGAATGATATCAATGAAAACTTCAGATTGCCCCGCAAAAATGAGCCCCCATACAGCTCCTCACACATAATTACAAAAAAGTTATAGGGGTCAAAATATGGCGACAAAAAAAGAAAAACAGATTTTTTTCCCCACACTTTCTTTTTATTTTTTTATCACTATCAAAACGCAAGAAAAACTATAAATATAAGGTATTGCCGGATTCATACTGACCTGTAGAATGAAAGTAAGTGGTCAGTTTTATTGAACGTCGTAATTAAAAAAAAACAAAAAAAAAAAAACGTAAAACTCTGATGGAATCACTTTTTTTGTTATTTCACCCCATTTGGAATTTTTTCCCCCGCTACATCATATGCAATATTAAATTGTGCCGTTAGAAAGTACAACTTGTCCCGCAAATAACAAGCCTTCATATGGCTATGTGAATAGACAAATTAAAAAGTTATGGCTCTGGGAAGGCAGGGAGCGCAAAACAAAAACGCACCAAAAAAAAAACAAAAAACTCTGGTCCTGTAAGGTTTCATTCACTATTTTCAAGATATTTGGTTTTCTGTGAGTGAATGAGAACACGGCTGGAAACCTGTATATAGACTATACCTAGTCCTGCTCTCGGCTGAGAGGTGGATAAGTGTATACACTTAGGCTACATTCACACGTCAGTATTTTTCTATAATCCGATTTTCGGTCCGTTTTTTGCGGATCCGTTGTTCCTGAAAATGTTTCCGTATGTCATCCGTTTTTTGCGGATCCGCAAAAAACGGAAACATGTATAAATTTCAATAAGCAAATAAAGTTGTTTGGATTTCTTTAAAAAAAAAAAAATTAATTAAAATGTAATTTCCAGGAACGGATTCCGTATAAAACGGATGACATACGTAATGACATCTGAATGTCTTCCGTTTTTTGCGGATCCATTGACTTTGTATTGTACCAGGATCCGATTTTTCAGGAAAAGAATAGGACATGTTTTATATTTAAACGGACATACGGAACAACGGAAACGGACAGCACACATTGTGCTGTCCGTTTTTTTCCAGGACCCATTGGAAATGAATGGGTCCAGATCTGTTCCAGAAAAAACGGAACAGATCAGGAAAGAAAAAACGGACGTGTGAATGGACCCTTAGTCTGAGCTAAACGGTCTAGGCAACAGACTTTGTAGCAAACTAGCAGAGATTTGTGCACCTTCAGCTGATGTACTTGGCTCACAGAGGTTGTGTAGACTACATGCAGTTCTTCCCACCAGGGTCTTCTGGTATGCTATGGATGTAGGCAAGTGTTACAATTCACCAAGCACAATAGCTTGACACTTTTGAGGAATTGAAACACACAGTATAAAAGACAGTTGTAGAAATTCCCATGTTTTTCTGTGATTTGAGCTTTGTTTAAATAAAACTTGAAAAGTCACATCTGTTGGGGGAAAGTCAGGACACCCCCATACATATAATATGGTGGACCAATGCATCCAAAATGTACTGATTTAAGGCCTCTTTCACACGGGCGTCATGTTTTTGGCCCGGATAAGATGCGGGTGCGTTGCGGGAAAATGCACGTGAGAAAAATCAGCATGTTTGGTACCCAGACCCGAACCTGGACTTCTTCTGTGAAGTTCGGGTTTGGGTTAGGTGTTGTGTAGATTTTATTAATTTCCCTTATAACATGATTATAAGGGAAAATAGTAGCATTCTTAATACAGAATGCATAGTACAATAGGGCTGGAGGGGTTAAATTAATTTAAAATTATTTAACTCCCCTTAATCCACTTGCTCGCGCAGCCCGGCTTCTCTTCTGTCTTCATCTTTGAGGAATAGGACCTTTTGATGACGTCACTGCGCTCATTACATGGTCCATCACATGACCCATCACCATGTGATGACCCCAGTGACGTCACTACAGGTTCTTTTCCTGTGTACAGTGGATTAAGGTGAGTTAAATTATTTTTTATTTTTAACCCCTCCAGCCCTATTGTACTATGCATTCTGTATTAAGAATGCTATTATTTTTCCTTATAACCATGTTATAAGCGAAAATAATAATGATCGGGTCCCCATCCCGATCGTCTCCTAGCAACCGTGCGTGAAAATCGCACCGCATCCGCACTTGCTTGCGGATGCTTGCGATTTTCACGCAGCCCCATTCACTTCTGTGGGGCCTGCGTTGCGTGGAAAAGAGGAGCATGCTGCGACTTTCACACAACGCACAAGTGATGCGTGAAAATCACCGCTCATGTGCACAGCCCCATAGAAATGAATGGGTCCTGATTCAGTGCGGGCGTAATGCGTTCACCTCATGCATTGCACCCGCGCGGAAATCTCGCCCGTGTGAAAGGGGCCTAAGATGACAATCTTATGTTATGTGGATTTCTTGGAGGTGGAAGGAAAGAAATATTCCTACATTAAAGGGCTTCTGTCACCCCCAAAACATATTTTTATTTTTTGGGCTTGATAACCGCCTAACGCAGGATTGCGTTCCGGAGGCGGCAGCCCTGCGCACAGTCACGCATATATGCGTCATCTCGCGAGACGCGAGATTTCCTGTGAACGCGCGCACACAGGCGCGCGTGTTCACAGGATCGGAAGGTAAGCGAGTGGATCTCCAGCCTGCCAGCGGCGATCGTTCGCTGGCAGGCTGGAGATGCGTTTTTTTTTTTTAACCCCTAACAGGTATATTAGACGCTGTTTTGATAACGGCGTCTAATATACCTGCTACCTGGTCCTCTGGTGGTCCCTTTTGTTTGGATCGACCACCAGAGGACACAGGTAGCTCAGTAATAAGTAGCACCAAGCACCACACTACACTACACCCCCCCCGTCACTTATTAACCCCTGATCACCCCATATAGACTCCCTGATCACCCCCCTGTCATTGATCACCCCCCTGTAAGGCTCCATTCAGACGTCCGTATTATTTTTACGGATCCACTGATACATGGATCGGATCCGCAAAACGCATACGGACGTCTGAATGGAGCCTTACAGGGGGGTGATCAATGACGGGGGTGATCACCCCATATAGACTCCCTGATCACCCCCCCCTGTCATTGATCACCCCCCCCTGTCATTGATCACCCCCCCCTGTCATTGATCACCCCCCCCTGTCATTGATCACCCCCCCCTGTCATTGATTACCCCCCTGTAAGGCTCCATTCAGACATTTTTTTTTTTTGGCCCAAGTTAGCGGAAATATATATATTTTTTTTCTTACAAAGTCTCATATTCCACTAACTTGTGTCAAAAAATAAAATCTCACATGAACTCACCATACCCCTCACGGAATCCAAATGCGTAAAATTTTTTTGACATTTATATTCCAGACTTCTTCTCACGTTTTAGGACCCCATTTCGGAAAGAAGACACCCCAAGGTATTCCGTGAGGGGCATATTGAGTCCATGAAAGATTGAAATTTTTGTCCCAAGTTAGCGGAAAGGGAGACTTTGTGAGAAAAAAATAAATAAAATCAATTTCCGCTAACTTGTGCCAAAAAAAAAAAAATTCTATGAACTCGCCATGCCCCTCATTGAAAACCTTGGGGTGTCTTCTTTCCAAAATGGGGTCACATGTGGGCTATTTATACTGTCCTGGCTTTTTAGGGGCCCTAAAGCGTGAGAAGAAGTCTGGGATCCAAATGTCTAAAAATGCCCTCATAAAAGGAATGTGGGCCCCTTTGCGCATCTAGGCTGCAAAAAAGTGTCACACATCTGGTATCGCCGTACTCAGGAGAAGTTGGGCAATGTGTTTTGGGGTGTCATTTTACATATATCCATGCTGGGTGAGATAAATATCTTGGTCAAATGCCAACTTTGTATAAAAAATGGGATATTTCTCTCACCCAGCATGGGTATATGTAAAAGGACACCCCAAAACACATTGCCCAACTTCTCCTGAATTCGGCGATACCACATGTGTGACACTTTTTTGCAGCCTAGGTGGGCAAAGGGGCCCACATTCCAAAGAGCACCTTTTGGATTTCACAGTTCATTTACCTACTTACCACACATTAGGGCCCCTAGAATGCCAGGGCAGTATAACTACCCCACAAGTGACTCCATTTTGGAAAGAAGACACCCCAAGGTATTCCGTGAGGGGCATGGCGAGTTCCTAGAATTTTTTTATTTTTTGTCACAAGTTAGCGGAAAATGATGATTTATTTTTTTTTGATTTTTTTTTCTTACAAAGTCTCATATTCCACTAACTTGTGACAAAAAATAAAAACTTCCATGAACTCACTATGCCCATCACGAAATACCTTGGGGTGTCTTCTTTCTAAAATGGGGTCACTTGTGGGGTAGTTATACTGCCCTGGCATTTTAGGGGCCGAATGCGTGAGAAGTGGTTTGAAATCAAAATCTGTAAAAAATGGCCGGTGAAATCCAAAAGGTGCTCTTTGGAATGTGGGCCCCTTTGCCCACCTAGGCTGCAAAAAAGTGTCACACATCTGGTATCCCCGTACTCAGGAGAAGTTGGGCAATGTTTTTTGGGGTGTCATTTTACATATACCCATGCTGGGTGAGAGAAATATCTTGGTCAAATGCCAACTTTGTATAAAAAAAAATGGGAAAAGTTGTCTTTTGCCAAGAGATTTCTCTCACCCAGCATGGGTATATGTAAAATGACACCCCAAAAAACATTGCCCAACTTCTCCTGAGTACGGCAATACCACATGTGTGACACTTTTTTGCAGCCTAGGTGGGCAAAGGGGCCCACATTCCAAAGAGCACCTTTCGGATTTCACCGGCCATTTTTTACAGATTTTGATTTCAAACTACTTCGCACGCATTTGGGCCCCTAAAATGCCAGGGCAGTATAACTACCCCACAAGTGACCCCATTTTGGAAAGAAGACACCCCAAGGTATTTCGTGATGGGCATAGTGAGTTCATGGAAGTTTTTTTTTTTTGTCACAAGTTAGTGGAATATGAGACTTTGTAAGAAAAAATAAAAAAAAATCTTTTTCCGCTAACTTGTGACAAAAAATAAAAAGTTCTATGAACTCGCTATGCCCATCAGCGAATACCTTAGGGTGTCTACTTTCCGAAATGGGGTCATTTGTGGGGTTTTTCTACTGTCTGGGCATTGTAGAACCTCTGGAAACATGACAGGTGCTCAAAGTCAGAGCTGCTTCAAAAAGCGGAAATTCACATTTTTGTACCATAGTTTGTAAACGCTATAACTTTTACCCAAACCATTTTTCTTTAATCAAAGACATGTAGAACAATAAATTTAGAGAGAAATTTATATATGGATGTCGTTTTTTTTGCAAAATTTTACAACTGAAAGTGAAAAATGTCATTTTTTTTTGCCAAAAAATCGTTAAATTTCGATTAACAAAAAAAGTAAAAATGTCAGCAGCAATGAAATACCACCAAATGAAAGCTCTATTAGTGAGAAGAAAAGGAGGTAAAATTCATTTGGGTGGTAAGTTGCATGACCGAGCAATAAACCGTTAAAGTAGTGTAGGTCAGAAGTGTAAAAAGTGGCCTGGTCATTAAGGGTGTTTAAGCTAGGGGGGCTGAGGTGGTTAAAATCCTTATTTAACTATTATTCCCTATATAGGGCTCTTACCTTTTTTGTCTGTGGCTTCTTCTTCTTTTCCTTAAAAAACGATCTTTTAAAATATGCAAATCACTTCACTACCAGCAAGTAGGGCGTCTACTTGCTGGTAGCCGCCGCAAAAAACTGCCCCCTCCTCCTGTTGATTTGATGGGGCCAGCGAGCGCTCTCCTCCTCCGGCTGGCCCTGTCAGCATTTCAAATTCGGCGCTCTGAGAGAAGGAGGCTCGCCTTCTCAGTGCGCCTGCGCCGATGACGTCTTCTCTTTCGGTGACGTCATCGGCGCAGGCGCACTGAGGGAGTGCTGAGGAGGCGAGCCTCCTTCTATCAGAGCGCCTGTGCCGAATGAAGACAGGCGCGGGATTTGAAATGCTGACAGGGCCAGCCGGAGGAGGAGAGCACTCGCTGGCCCTGTCAATCAACAGGAGGAGGGGGTGGTTTTTTGCGGCGGCTACCAGCAAGTAGGCGCCCTACTTGCTGGTAGTGAAGTGATTTGCATATTTTAAAAGATTGTTTTTTAAGGGAAAAGAAGCCACAGACAAAGGTAAGAGCCCTATATAGGGAATAGTCGTTAAATAAGGATTTTAACAAGCCCCCAAAAAAAATGTGTTTTGGGGGTGACAGAAGCCCTTTTAAGGGTTGGTTTACATTGTACATAAAGCCCCAAAGTGATCTGATATTGTTGGGTTATATTATATGCGTTATAGGAAGAAAATATTGTGAAGGTGGAACACCCCTTTAACACCACCTTCTACTACTACTGCCTACATGTACAGCAAATGATCTGTGCTCCCAATATACTCTGTCATGTTTATTTCTAATCTATTGACTACATCATCTTCTATTGTTGCATGTGTGAATTATTTTACACTTGACATATTTTAGGGCACCTCTCTGAAGAAGACCCTTTCCCTCTGTGATGTGGATATCACAAAGGCTTTGGATGAGGATTACAGTCACAGACAACTAATTGGAGACTTTTCAAAGGTGCAGTAATATACACTAAAATTCTACTCTGTTTACTACAGAAAATTTTACATTTTGGAGTTAAAGGTTGCCTGGGACTAAACTTTTACTCAGCATTGCGCCACACCACCAGGTCCAGTAAACTTTTCAATATAAGGTGCTTGCACTTTTCATGCAGTTCTGGAGGCTTAGTGAGGTGATGCTCGTAGGAAAACATATATGCAGATTAGCTCTCTTCCAGGAAAAAGAAAGCTGCGTCTGTAGTGCCACCTAGCGGCGGTAGCTGCCCTATAGTCATGACGATGAAATTATGAACCTCTATTACAGACATTTGTTTAGAAATGAATTGTGTATTTTAACTTTGGTTGTACTTCCCCCCTTCAGGTTTATGCTTTGCCTATTGTGACTGGACGCCATCAGGATCTTCGCTACATAACAGCAGAGACTGTAAATATAGTTTTCATATAGTGAAATACATATGGTTTGGATAGCGATTGTTCTATGCAGAAGATAACTTGCAGTGTGTATATTCACCTAATTTACATAGAAAGTAACTTTGTGTGATCCTGATTTACAACCTGTAGTCCAGAGCTGCATTCACAGTTCTGCCTGTTGTTAAAGGGAGTCTGTCACCTCCATATGGCCATATACAGTGCTTACATGGCTCTGTAGCACACCTATACAGGATTGTAACGGTACCTTTTGTTCTTTTCTTTAGGCTTGCACCAGCAGGAAAAACAAAGTTTAATGCATATGCAAATGAGCACTCGCAAGTGCCCAGGGGCGGCGTTCAGTGTGTAGGTGCCCAGGCTGCTCTGCCTTTTTTTCACTTTACTCCTCCCCAGCCTCTTCTTTTGCCCACCCTCCAAGTCCGGACCTATCGATGAGGCAAGAGGCTGGGGAGGAGTAAAGTGAAAAGAAGGCAGAGCAGCCTGGGCACCTACACACTGAACGCCGCCCCTGGGCACTTGCGGGTGCTCATTTGCATATGAATTAAACTTCGTTTTTCCTGCTGGTGCAAGTCTAAAGAAAAGAACAAAGGTACCGTTACATTCATGTATAGGTGTGCTACAGAGCCATGTAAGCACTGTATATGGCCATATGGAGGTGACAGACTTTCTTTAATAAAAACCATGAAGCTTGACCGCAGTTGGCCATATAGAATTTAGTTGACCTATTATTTTTATTGCTGAAAGAGAAGCAAGTGCATTGTATGATGTTTTGACACTAGGTGGCAGCCTTAATTAATGGAAAACTTAACAGTCTTGTGGAGAAGTTCTACATCATTGATTGCCGCTATCCATATGAATACGAAGGAGGTCATATCAAGGTAAGGTGCTGCAACTCCACAGTTATACATCTTTCGTTTAACTTTCTGCAATACGATCTGATTCAGGTTATATTTTATCACTGAGCACCAAAAAAAACTTATTCGAAATGTTTCTCCTGTTTAGCAGTGCTGTGACTCCTATTAAACCTCTGTCATATTCCATTACTTTCCCAACTTTTATAGTTCCCATTTGTGTGATTGAAACATGAGGTTACAGGAGCACTCCCACAATTTTTTTTTTTATCCTCTGACCTGTTCGAAAGGTACATGATGTAAGCTGTAGTGAATCTTCTCACCAATGACTGTATTTGTGAGTTATAACCTCCCTTTCGGGCCTCAGCTGTGTCATGTGACCAACACTATGATCTCCATCTGACACAGGACAGTAAGTCTGTTAATTTTCTATTAATTCCTATGAGACTGACATTTAGACTCCCATGGGAATACATAGAAAAGCTGGCTTCCTGTCCACATATAAGATGCTGTGTTATTTCTAAAGTCTGATTGCTGGTCATATGACACAGCTGAGGATCAGAAGGTAGGGGATAACTCACAACTACAGGCCCCATTAAGAAAATTACCTTCCCTACTGTTTACATGTACCTTTTTATAACAGGTCAGAGAATAAAACTAATTGTACGAGTGCTACTTTTAATAGAGAATAGACGGAAACTGGAAAGCATCTACTTTGTGAATGTCATCGCCACTCTAGCGATTTTCATCTTCTTTCTGTGGTGCCAAATCAATTAGAAGTATAAGTATGAGCGCTCATACAGATTCACATAAACACTAGAACATTGGTATTGTATGTCAAAGCTTCCAAGTTCTCCTGGTATCGCCTTCCGCTTTATTCACAGTACACATCCTTATAAAACAGAAATTACATACAGGAAAGGGGAGTTTACAGAAGTTGTTTACATTAAAGTGATTGGTTCCTTTAAACCATAACATCCCGCCCACCTCTCTTAGGTTCCATTCACACGTCCGTAACGCGTTTTACGGATCCACAAAACACTGACACAGCAATGGGACCGCAATTCCGTATCCGGGCAGCACGTTGTGCTGCCCCATAGAAATGAATGGGTCTGCAATTCCGTTCCGCATTTTGGACGTGTGAATGGACCCTTATAGTGTAAATCTGGACACAATTAGGATACTACAGCGCAGGAAAATCTAAACAGAGAAGTTTCCCCAACACCTCTACAATGGCACTCACAGGAGGGTATCCCTGCCCCCAGGACAGGAAACAACGCAGAAGCACATGATTTAAAAAGGCCTCCTCCCCTTACCTATTCAGCCGTTGATTCCTGTCATTGGGTATGTGCGGAAGCCTCTCCTGGAGTGCCAGGAATGATCTCTTTATTGCCCAGCCTTGAATCCTCTTCCCCTACAAGGTGGGAGGGCTAGAACAGGGAACGGGAACCCCGAGGACGCATTGCCTCCCTTACCCGTTCCTAGCATGCAGGCTTCCCTGGGTTCGTGATACTCCCAGGTATCGGTAAAAGGGGCGTGGTATCCGACGTAGTGATGTCACTGGGCGAGATTCTCCGTGGGCAAGAGAATCTTGCGCTCAAACGGCAGGTCTACTTCCGGCGGAACCTCTGATAGAGCGGCATGCAGGACCATTTAAAATGGAGTGAGGAGAGTTCTATTCTGTCTTTCTCTCACCGCTTGCAATCATGCTTGCTCTGGTGGACGCTGACTCCGCAAAGAAGCCTGGAGATTACACTACCTCAGCCCGGTAAGCCTCCTCGCCAATGGGGCTTATTTTACTGTCCCTTCTTGAACACTACTGTGTGAGTCTTACTAGGGCTGCTATGGAGAAGCAGATCCCATTCCTTATCACATGGTGGCAGTGGTGTTTTATCCAGATATCCACCCCTGGAGTAGGTGATGGTCTTTTATTTTTTTTCCTGGCCCTATAAGTTTTTTATTTAATCTTTTTAGGGCAGAGAGACCATGACTCGTAAGCCATCCGGTGGACATTTGGGGCGCAAAAAATGCGCTATCTGAGGGAAAACCTTTTCCTCAAAATAAAAAAAAACTGTATGCCCAAAATGCATTGAACAAGTGGTTAAAGAGGAGTCGCCATCCTTCCTTGACACCATGAGAGCTATGATTTAAGGAAGAGGTTAATGTGGCGGTGGACTCTAGAATTACGCCACAATCCCCACGCCCATCCACGTCTCCTAGATCCTTTGCTTCTGATATGGTGTTTGATCTGGATGAAGGGGAGCTAGTATCTGACCTAGACTCTGCTTCCTCAGATGACTGTTCTGTAAACCATTGTTTCTCCCTGAGGAGACAGAAGATCTTTTAAAGACCATAAGGGCCACTATGGACATAGAAGAGGTCAAAGAAACCCTCTCCGTCCATGATCAAATGTTCCAGGGGTTGGGGGGGAAAAGAAGGAAAAGGGTCTTCCCCCATCCGTAACAGTATCAAGTCCCTAATATCCAAGGAGTGGAGAGATCCTGAAAAAAGAACAGCTGTGACAAATTCCTTTAAAAGGAAATATCCCTTTGTGGAGTCTTAAGTCTACAGGTCCTTTTCAAAAAATTTGCATATTGTGATAAAGTTCATTATTTTCTATAATGTACTGATAAACATTAGACTTTCATATATTTTAGATTCCTTACACACAACTGAAGTAGTTAAAGCCTTTTCTTGTTTTAATATTGATGATTTTGGCATACAGCTCATGAAAACCCAAAATTCCTATCTCAAAAAATTAGCATATCATGAAAAGGTTCTCTAAACGAGCTATTAACCTAATCATCTGAATCAACTAATTAACTCTAAACACCTGCAAAAGATTCCTGAGGCTTTTAAAAACTCCCAGCCTGGTTCATTACTCAAAACCGCAATCATGGGTACGACTGCCGACCTGACTGCTTTCAAGAAGGCCATCATTGACGCCCTCAAGCAAGAGGGTAAGACACAAAGAAATTTCTGAACGAATAGGCTGTTCCCAGAGTGCTGTATCAAGGCACCTCAGTGGGAAGTCTGTGGGAAGGAAAAAGTGTGGCAGAAAACGCTGCACAACGAGAAGAGGTGACCGGACCCTGAGGAAGATTGTGGAGAAGGACCAATTCCAGAACTTGGGGGACCTGCGGAAGCAGTGGACGGAGTCTGGAGTAGAAACATCCAGAGCCACCGTGTACAGGCGTGTGCAGGAAATGGGCTACAGGTGCCGCATTCCCCAGGTCAAGCCACTTTTGAACCAGAAACAGCGGCAGAAGCGCCTGACCTGGGCTACAGAGAAGCAGCACTGGACTGTTGCTCAGTGGTCCAAAGTACTTTTTTCGGATGAAAGCAAATTTTGCATGTCATTCGGAAATCAAGGTGCCAGAGTCTGGAGGAAGACTGGGGAGAGGGAAATGCCAAAATGCCTGAAGTCCAGTGTCAAGTACCTACAGTCAGTGATGGTCTTGGGTGCCATGTCAGCTGCTGGTGTTTGTCCACTGTGTTTTATCAAGGGCAGGGTCAATGCAGCTAGGTATCAGGAGATTTTGGAGCACTTCATGCTTCCATCTGCTGAAAAGCTTTATGGAGATGAAGATTTCATTTTTCAGCACGACCTGGCACCTGCTCACAGTGCCAAAACCACTGGTAAATGGTTTACTGACCATGGTATTACTGTGCTCAATTGGCCTGCCAACTCTCCTGACCTGAACCCCATAGAGAATCTGTGGGATATTGGGAAGAGAAAGTTGAGACGCAAGACCCAACACTCTGGATGAGCTTAAGGCCGCTATCGAAGCATCCTGGGCCTCCATAACACCTCAGCAGTGCCACAGGCTGATTGCCTCCATGCCACGCCGCATTGAAGCAGTCATTTCTGCAAAAGGATTCCCGACCAAGTATTGAGTGCATAACTGAACTTAATTATTTGAAGGTTGACTTTTTTTGTATTAAAAACACTTTTTTCTTTTATTGGTCGGATGAAATATGCTAATTTTTTGAGATAGCAATTTTGGGTTTTCATGAGCTGTATGCCAAAATCATCAATATTAAAACAAGAAAAGGCTTGAACTACTTCAGTTGTGTGTAATGAATCTAAAATATATGAAAGTCTAATGTTTATCAGTACATTACAGAAAATAATGAACTTTATCACAATATGCTAATTTTTTGAAAAGGACTTGTATACTGTGGGACAAAAAGTTGATGCCCCAGTTGCCCGCATTTCTAAAAAAAAAACTCTCTCCTGTTCGAAGATATGGGTCTCTTGTGAGATCCTATGGAGAAAAAATGTGAAAGTTTATTGAAATTAGCTTGGGAAACAAATATTGCTATGTTGCATCCCAATATTGCGTCTACCTGCACGGGCAGAACGTTATCTGTCTGGCTCAATCATTTAGAAGAACACTTAGCAGCAGATACCCCTAGGGAGGAGATCTTAGCCTCCAAGCGTCAAATTTCTTAGCAGATGCGTCTGCAGACTTAGTCAGATTCTCCCTTAGGTCTGCTGCATTATCAAATGCGACCTATAGAGCTATCTGGCTTCGTACATGGTCGGGTGACACAAGTTTAAAATAATTGCCTGTGCTCAATCCCCTGTGAAGGAGAGAGATTTGGTTCGACCTTAGATGACATTCTGGACAAGGCCTCGGATAAGAAAAAAGGATTTCCTCTTGAGAGACGTTATTTTTATCAAAGACTATCCTTTCGAAACCAGAAAAAAACCAAGACTGGACCAGAGTAAGGCCTCTTTCACACGACAGTATGTCTTTCAGTGTTTTGCGGTCCGTTTTAAACGGATCCGTTGTTTTGTTTCTGTTGTGTTTCCGTTTTTGTTCCGTTTTTCCGTTCCGTTTTTCGGTATGGTATATACAGTATACAGTAATTACATAGCTAAAATTGGGCTGGGCATAACATTTTCAATAGATGGTTCAGCAAAAAACGGAACGGAAACGGAAGACATACGGATGCATTTCCGTATGTGTTCAGTTTTTTTTGCGGACCCATTGACTTGAATGGAGCCAAGCACCGTGATTTGCGGACAAGAATAGGACATGTTCTATCTTTTCACGGCACGGAAATACTGAAATACTGAAACGGAATGCACACGGAGACACTTCAGTATTTTTTGCTGAACCATTGAAATGAATGGTTCAGTATATGTTCCGTATACTGAACTCAAAAAACGTCCAGTATACTGAACGCAAAATACTGTCGTGTGCATGAGCCCTTAGAAAGAGGGATCTGGGAAGGGGCAGCCATCCAGGGGCAGAGGGAGAGGATTCCTTGTTAATCCAGAAAATTCCTCCCGTTCTACACAATGACGCCATAAGCCATTTGGGGGGTAGGTTAAACACTTCACCTCTGCCTGGGAAGAAATAAATTTAAAAGAGGGCTTAAAACTAGAGTTTTTATCCCCTCCCCCAGATCGGTTAATCATAAAACAAGCATGTCTAGAATTAGAAATCTCATCTCTTAAAGACAAAAAAGTACTCCATCCATTCCCAGAACATCAATATGGCAAAGGTTTCTATTCACAGATATTTATCGTGCAAAAACCAAACTGATCCTTCCGTTTGATAATAAATCTAAAATCCCTGAACAGCTCTATATTGTACAAAAATTCAAGATGGAGACTATAAGATCCACCATAAACTTACTCCGTCAGGACTTTTTCATGGCGACTATGAACTTTCAAGACACATACTATCATGTCCCGATATGCCAGAGTTATCGAAAGTATCTGAGAATCGCTGTCTTCATAGGGTATCAGTTACGCCATTTTCAGTTCGGAGCCCTCCCATTCAGACTCTCCTCGGCTCCAAGAGTATTTTCAAAGATCATGTCAGAGGTCACAAAATACCTTCACCTAAAGGGGATTCTAATTGTGCCATATTTGGACGACTTCCTGATTTGCTTCACCCTAAGAAGAAGTTCTACGATCCCACCTTTCCCAAGTGCAAGAATGCTTTGCCACCTCGGGGTGGATTATAAATTTCAAAAAATCAGACCTGTCTCCAGATCAGAGGAAGCTCTTCCTGGGGGTACTCCTAGACTCTCGTCTGCTAATGTGTTTTTTTTTTATCTCTAGAAAAACGGAAGAGTCTAGTTTGGAAAATCTCTCCGTTCTGCAGCCAAAGGGCTTCCTCCATAAGGAATATCATGACCATCCTAGGTCTTCTGACGGCAACAATCCTGTTGGTCAGATGGCCTCTGAGTTCCATGAGGATCCTTCAAGCCTTCCTCCTGGGACGAAATCAATTCCTCTCTAGAAAAACGTGTTCTCCTTCCCAATTCTGTAAAAGAATATTTGATGTGGTGGAGAATGGAGAAAAACTTGCAGACGGGTGTGTTGGCGCCAGGAGAAACAGATGATCGTGACCACAGACGCCAGCAGTTCAGGATGGGGTGGTCACTCAGAAGGAAAAGTAGTTCAGGACAGATGGAGCAAAGATATGTTAAAGCTTCCTCCAATCTGAGAGAACTCTCAGCCATCTACAAAGTAATTGTCCCCCTTAACACACACTCATCTCCAAAACCTATAAAAGTGTTGTCGGACAATACCACGGCAGTAGCTTACCTGAACAGACAGGGAGGGACCAGAAGCCGTTCCCTAGGGGCAGTGTCTCGAGACATATATTTTTTTTTTTTTCTTTGGGCGGAAAATAATCTTATATCCTTAACAGAAGTTCATGTGAAGGGAGTGAACAATGTAATAGCAGACTTCCTCAGCTGCCGGACTTTGAAGGAAGGAGAGTGGTTCCTGAATTATCAAATATTTCAGCAGCTCTGCGAAAAATGGGGGGAGTTCCGGATCTAGATCTACACTGCTGAAAAAAATAAAGGGAACACAAAAATAACACATCCTAGATCTGAATTAATTAAATATTCTTCTGAAATACTTTGTTCTTTACATAGTTGAATGTGCTGACAACAAAATCACACACAAGAAAAAAATGGAAATCAAATTTTTTAACCCATGGATGTCTGGATTTGGAGTCACCCTCAAAATTAAAGTGGAAAAACACACTGGCTGATCCAACTTTGATGTAATGTCCTTAAAACAAGTCAAAATGAGGCTCAGTAGTGTGTGTGGCCTCCACGTGCCTGTATGACCTCCCTACAACGCCTGTGCATGCTCCTGATGAGGTGGCGGACGGTCTCCTGAGGGATCTCCTCCCAGACCTGGACTAAAGCATCTGCCAACTCCTGGACAGTCTGTGGTGCAACGTGACGTTGGTGGATAGAGCGAGACGTGATGTCCCAGATGTGCTCAATTGGATTCAGGTCTGGGGAACGGGCGGGCCAGTCCACAGCATCAATGCCTTCGTCTTGCAGGAACTGCTGACACACTCCAGCCACATGAGGTCTAGCATTGTCTTGCATTAGGAGGAACCCAGGGCCAACCGCACCAGCATATGGTCTCACAAGGGGTCTGAGGATCTCATCTCGGTACCTAATGGCAGTCAGGCTACCTCTGGCGAGCACATGGAGGGCTGTGGGGCCCTCCAAAGAAATGCCACCCCACACCATTACTGACCTAATGCCAAACCGGTCATGCTGGAGGATGTTGCAGGCAGCAGAACGTTCTCCACGGCGTCTCCAGACTCTGTCACGTCTGTCACATGTGCTCAGTGTGATCCTGCTTTCATCTGTGAAGAGCACAGGGCGCCAGTGGCGAATTTGCCAATCTTGGTGTTCTCTGGCAAATGCCAAACGTCCTGCACGGTGTTGGGCTGTAAGCACAACCCCCACCTGTGGACGTCGGGCCCTCATATCACCCTCATGGAGTGTTTCTGACCGTTTGAGCAGACACATGCACATTTGTGGCCTGCTGGAGATCATTTTGCAGGGCTCTGGCAGTGCTCCTCCTGTTCCTCCTTGCACAAAGGCGGAGGTAGCGGTCCTGCTGCTGGGTTGTTGCCCTCCTACGGCCTCCTCCACGTCTCCTGATGTACTGGCCTGTCTCCTGGTAGCGCCTCCATGCTCTGGACACTACGCTGACAGACACAGCAAACCTTCTTGCCACAGCTCGCATTGATGTGCCATCCTGGATAAGCTGCACTACCTGAGCCACTTGTGTGGGTTGTAGACTCCGTCTCATGCTACCACTAGAGTGAAAGCACCGCCAGCATTCAAAAGTGACCAAAACATCAGCCAGGAAGCATAGGAACTGAGAACTGGTCTGTGGTCACCACCTGCAGAACCACTACTTTATTGGGGGTGTCTTGCTAATTGCCTATAATTTCCACCTGTTGTCTATCCCATTTGCACAACAGCATGGGAAATTGATTGTCACTCAGTGTTGCTTCCTAAGTGGACAGTTTGATTTCACAGAAGTGTCATTGACTTGGAGTTACATTGTGTTGTTTAAGTGTTCCCTTTATTTTTTTGAGCAGTGTATTTGCCACAAAGGACAACCGGCAGACCAAAAAAATGTTGCTCCCTCTCCCGACGGGACCAGCCGTTATGGGTAGATGCACTATCCCAACCATGGCCGAAGACTCTTTATACTTTTCCAAGAGCTCTGAGGAAGAAGGGGCTCAGGTAATATTCATTGCTCCATTTTGGCCAAAATCTTGGTTCCCCCTTCTGCTCAGGCTGTCAGGGATATTCTGGACTTTTCTATGAACCCCGGACCTTCTCCACCAGGGTTCGGTATTTCATCCCAAAATAAACCAACTCAACCTGACGGCCTGGAGTCTGAACACCTCGCCTTAAGACGATAAGTCTATAACATCTACAATTTTATTTAAGAACCTGGAACGCTTTCCTGTCCTTTTCAAATAACCACTTTTCTCCAGACATTCCACAAATTTTATGTTTTTTGCAGGCAGAGTTAGATAAAGGTCTTCGACCTTCAACGCTAAAAGTGCAAGTTTCAGCTTTAAGTGTTTTTGGATGTAAAACTGGCAGACTCTCCACTAATCAAGCGTTTTTTGAAGGGGGCTACGAGAAATTTGGCAGCCAGCAAATCCCCTAATATCAGGGTCCTAACAAAGGAAAGGCAGCCAGCAAATAATCTATAGCAAGATGGATCAGAGAGATAATTGCCTTTGCCTATGCCAAGAAAAATCTTCATCCTTCTACCGGAATAAGAGCTCACTCTACTTGGGCTGTGTCATCCTCCTAGGCAGAGTCTACTTCCGTCTCATTAGACTAGTTTTGCAGAGCAGCCACGTGGGCAAGACCTATGACTTTTTTTTCAATAATAAAAAATTGGATATTCTCAAAAACCAAGATTTGTCTTTTGGTTGCAGGATTCTTTCTGCTGTGGTCCCTCCCTAGAGCTGATTACTCTGTTTTATCCTCCTGTGTGTGCCGTTGTGGAGGCGCCGGGGGAAAGGGTACACCGCTACTGGAATTTCCCCTCCCTTTTTTTTTTTTTTTAAATGATGTAATTTTGTTTATGTTTAATACATATTTTGTTCTTGCATCACTTCCGTGTCCTCTCTTATTGACTGACTAGGTAAGGGGAGGAGGCCTTTTTAAATCGTGTGCTTCTGCGTTGTTTCTTGTCCTGGGGGCAGGGACCCCCTCCTGTGAGTGCTGTTGGGGAGGCTATTGAAAAAAAACAATTACCGTTAAGAGTAATTAACCCTTTCCTTGTCTAGATACATTAAGTCCCCTCTCTTACCATCTAGCTTTTATACTAAGTATTGCACCCTAGGTATATTCAAGATTATTATGTTTAAAAATCATCTTGCCAAATAATCCTACCATAACATAGCCTGAAGGGGGTTTTCCATGGCTTTGATATTGATGACCTATCGCTAGAAAAGTTCATCACTTTAATACTGGAAACCCAATCTGTTGGAAACACAAATGTGATGTTCAGCATTTTCAAAATATATTCTATGTTCAGGTACTGCGCGATACGCTCCCTGTCCACCTTCCCTGGTGGTAGGTGCCAAAAGAAAAGAACAAGATACACTTTGGCTCTACAACTTCAGATCGGTATTTACCCGTTTCTGGGTTCTTGTCTGTTTGCCTGTGTGTCTGGTGTCCTCTTTGTTTTTGCTCCTACGTCCAAAGTGAAGGGGATGTTGGGAGGCTGGACCCTATTGTTGTTAGTTTTGCTGAGCCTGCCCCGGCCGGCGGCAATGCTCAGTTTCAAACTCTGCTCACTCGCACGGAGCGCTGTGTGAAGTCACAGTAAGAGCTACGGATAGCTAGGAGGACCAAAAATACCCGAACGCGTTTCGAATAAAACGTTATTCTTAGTCAGGGATACTGATTAGGACTCCTAGTGTTGTTTATATAGGTCCATGTCTCCTCTTTTATTTAACCCCCTCATGTCTTCTACACTTTGTGGTTTATTCACTCAAAGGCAAATAGCTCAATTTCTGAATTTAATCCTGCTGGTGCCAGTGTGTTCAGATTAAAAATCCAGTGGGTCTCTACTCGACATTTTTTTTTTAACAAAGTCCCCCCCTCTTTTATCTTTATTCACTATCTCTATTCCACTAAATGTGGTGCCATCACTATTGCCCCCATGTTTGGTTTTGTAGTGTCTTAAGACCAGCGGATAAAGGTGGGGGGGATTGTCATAATGGACAAGGAAAAATACCTGAAGGAGGCATATACAGTTGTGGCCAAAAGTTTTGAGAATGACACAAATATTAGTTTTCACAAAGTTTGCTGCTAAACTGCTTTTAGATCTTTGTTTCAGTTGTTTCTGTGATGTAGTGAAATATAATTACACGCACTTCATACGTTTCAAAGGCTTTTATCGACAATTACATGACATTTATGCAAAGAGTCAGTATTTGCAGTGTTGGCCCTTCTTTTTCAGGACCTCTGCAATTCGACTGGGCATGCTCTCAATCAACTTCTGGGCCAATTCCTGACTGATAGCAACCCATTCTTTCATAATCACTTCTTGAAGTTTGTCAGAATTAGTGGGTTTTTGTTTGTCCACCCGCCTCTTGAGGATTGACCACAAGTTCTCAATGGGATTAAGATCTGGGGAGTTTCCAGGCCATGGACCCAAAATGTCAACGTTTTGGTCCCCGAGCCACTTAGTTATCAATTTTGCCTTATGGCACGGTGCTCCATCGTGCTGGAAAATGCATTGTTCTTCACCAAACTGTTGTTGGATTGTTGGAAGAAGTTGCTGTTGGAGGGTGTTTTGGTACCATTCTTTATTCATGGCTGTGTTTTTGGGCAAAATTGTGAGTGAGCCTACTCCCTTGGATGAGAAGCAACCCCACACATGAATGGTCTCAGGATGCTTTACTGTTGGCATGACACAGGACTGATGGTAGCGTTCACCTTTTCTTCTCCGGACAAGCCTTTTTCCAGATGCCCCAAACAATCAGAAAGAGGCTTCATCGGAGAATATGACTTTGCCCCAGTCCTCAGCAGTCCATTTACCATACTTTCTGCAGAAGCTCAATCTGTCCCCGATGTTTTTTTTTGGAGAGAAGTGGCTTCTTTGCTGCCCTTCTTGACACCAGGCCATCTTCCAAAAGTCTTCGCCTCACTGTGCGTGCAGATGCGCTCACACCTGCCTGCTACAATTCCTGAGCAAGCTCTCCACTGGTGGCACTCCGATCCCGCATCTGAATCCTCTTTAGGAGACTATCCTGGCGCTTGCTGGAATTTCTTGGACGCCCTGAAGCCTTCTTAACAAGAATTGAACCTCTTTCCTTGAAGTTCTTGAGCGGATCTGTTCAGACTTTACATTGACTTCCATTATAAGTCTGGACGGATCCGCTCGCCTCCGCACGGCCAGGCGGACACCCGAACGCTGCAAGCAGCGTTCAGGTGTCCGCTCACTGAGCGGAGCGGAGGCTGAACGCTGGCAGGCGGATGCATTCTCAGTGGATCCGCCTCCACTGAGAATGCATTAGGGCCAGACGGATGCGTTCGGGGCCGCTCGTGAGCCCCTTCCAACGGAGCTCACGAGCGGACACCCGAACGCTAGTGTGAAAGTAGCCTTACTGTGACGTCACACAGCGCTCTGCGCGAGCGAGCTGGGTTTGAAACTGAGCATTGCCGCCGGCCGGGGCAGGCTCAGCAAAACTAATAACAATAGGGTCCAGCCTCCCAACATCCCCGTTCACTTTGGACGTAGGAGCAAAAATGAAGAGGACACCAGACACACAGGCAAACAGACAAGAACCCAGAAACCGGTAAATACCGATCTGAAGTTGTAGAGCCAAAGTGTATTTTCAAAATATAGTTGTCACATTTTGGGGGTTCATATTTTGTTCATTAGAAATACTTTGTCAATGTTTTTATTTCCAGAGTAGATGTACTTGTTATGTAATTTTTAGGTTATTTCTTATTCTTACGCATATGCTATCTATTTTTTGTTCTTATAGGGGTTGTTCGAGTTATGGAAAAAAAAAAAAAAAAAAAATATATATATATAATATACACTGCTCAAAAAAATAAAGGGAACACTTAAACACAATGTAACTCCAAGTCAATCACACTTCTGTGAAATCAAACTGTCCACTTAGGAAGCAACACTGAGTGACAATCAATTTCACATGCTGTTGTGCAAATGGGATAGACAACAGGTGGAAATTATAGGCAATTAGCAAGACACCCCCAATAAAGGAGTGGTTCTGCAGGTGGTGACCACAGACCAGTTCTCAGTTCCTATGCTTCCTGGCTGATGTTTTGGTCACTTTTGAATGCTGGCGGTGCTTTCACTCTAGTGGTAGCATGAGACTGAGTCTACAACCCACACAAGTGGCTCAGGTAGTGCAGCTTATCCAGGATGGCACATCAATGCGAGCTGTGGCAAGAAGGTTTGCTGTGTCTGTCAGCGTAGTGTCCAGAGCATGGAGGCGCTACCAGGAGACAGGCCAGTACATCAGGAGACGTGGAGGAGGCCGTAGGAGGGCAACAACCCAGCAGCAGGACCGCTACCTCCGCCTTTGTGCAAGGAGGAACAGGAAAAGCACTGCCAGAGCCCTGCAAAATGACCTCCAGCAGGCCACAAATGTGCATGTGTCTGCTCAAACGGTCAGAAACAGACTCCATGAGGGTGATATGAGGGCCCGACGTCCACAGGTGGGGGTTGTGCTTACAGCCCAACACCGTGCAGGACGTTTGGCATTTGCCAGAAAACACCAAGATTGGCAAATTCGCCACTGGCGCCCTGTGCTCTTCACAGATGAAAGCAGGTTCACACTGAGCACGTGACAGTCTGGAGACGCTGTGGAAAACGTTCTGCTGCCTGCAACATCCTCCAGCATGACCGGTTTGGCATTGGGTCAGCAATGGTGTGGGGTGGCATTTCTTTGGAGGGCCGCACAGCCCTCCATGTGCTCGCCAGAGGTAGCCTGACTGCCATTAGGTACCGAGATGAGATCCTCAGACCCCTTGTGAGACCATATGCTGGTGCGGTTGGCCCTGGGTTCCTCCTAATGCAAGACAATGCTAGACCTCATGTCGCTGGAGTGTGTCAGCAGTTCCTGCAAGACGAAGGCATTGATGCTATGGACTGGCCCGTCCATTCCCCAGACCTGAATCCAATTGAGCACATCTGGGACATCACGTCTCCCTCTATCCACCAACGTCACGTTTCACCACAGACTGTCCAGGAGTTGGCAGATGTTTTAGTCCAGGTCTGGGAGGAGATCCCTCAGGAGACCGTCCGCCACCTCATCAGGAGCATGCACAGGCGTTGTAGGGAGGTCATACAGGCACGTGGAGGCCTCACACACTACAGAGCCTCATTTTGACTTGTTTTAAGGACATTACATCAAAGTTGTATCAGCCTGTAGTGTGTATTTCCACTTTAATTTTGAGGGTGACTCCAAATCCAGACCTCCATGGGTTAAAAAATTTGATTTCCATTTTTTTTTTTGGTGTGATTTTGTTGTCGGCACATTCAACTATGTAAAGAACAAAGTATTTCAGAAGAATATTTAATTAATTCAGATCTAGGATGTGTTATTTTTGTGTTCCCTTTATTTTTTTGAGCAGTGTATGTATGTGTGTGTGTGTGTGTGTGTATATATATATATATATATATATATATATATATATATATATATATATATATATATATTAAATGAAATCCGCAGCACATCCAGGTAGTGAACAAGTGAAAGAAGCTTTAATCACCAAGCATGCGACGTTTCAATCCTCTCAATGGGATTTTTCTCAAGTATATATATATAGTACCACTGTAAATCTGATGGTCAGCAATATCTAACTAAGCTAAGCAATTTTTAGACAAAAAAAAATTAGTTTCTCATATCCCTGGTTCTCTCCTGGTCCTTTGTTTACCTGCAATAACAACAATCTCTGGAGTTTCCTCATGAATATTTGTGCCCCTCCCCCTGCTCTGCAAAGTATTTGAATACAAGTGCTTCCCTGAATGACATGTCTGACTGCTAGGATGCTCAGCAGCATGTTGTATGTGTAGGACTACAAGTCCCATCTGTACAATGACACTGCTGTTCCCCCTACCTGTTCTTGTGCAATGCTTTGCAGAAGTCATCCAGCCTGTCTGCTCTGTGTCTGCAGGATGAGGAGGGTAGATCCTCTGTCTCTTTACTGCCTGCAGCTACTCAGTAAAGCCTCCAGCCCTGAGTGTGTGCTGCAGAAGGGGTTAAAGTGAAATCTGAGAAAGGAGCCACTGCAGATAAAGTAAAGCCCTTACATTTGCCTAGTTAGAAACGTACAACATACAAAAAAATGACCCAGACAACCCCTTTAATTCTTTTTTGCCACTTTGCTTGTATTGTATTGTAGTGCTTGAAGACTGGAATGTTTGCAGTAGTTGCATTTTGTTATGCTATTTACTTTTGGAAATTCATAAAAACATATTATATAGAAAATGTAGTTGCCAGTTGTAGTTATGGCTTGTGTAATCTTAATTTATAATTCTGTGATATTCTGCAGGGCGCTTTGAATCTTCATCGACCAGAAGATGTGTTGGATTATTTTCTCAAGTGTCCTTTGGTCCCATCGGTGGCAGAAAAGCGCATTATACTGGTGTTTCATTGCGAGTTCTCATCCGAAAGAGGTCCGAAAATGTAGGTGAACAAGTCCTAAACTTTTCAATACATTTTGGTACTTTATTTTTTAGTTGTAATCTAAGTAGAATGCACCCCTGTCATTTTTTTTTCTGCCACATTGGCAGTATACTTATTCCTCGAATTATGCTCTGACATACCCATAGGTCCCATGCACCCAGCATGTGCCAAGAATGTGCTATTAGCATACTGTGGGTTGGTATGCATTAAATACCCCAGGTGCTTGCAGTGTTGTTGAAGTTAGAGATCTGCCTGTGGCACAGAGTACTACCAGTGTATCTGGCATATAATACACATCGTCAGTACAGTACATGGAAGGCATTTAATATCTACATCCTGAGCAGGAGGACCCTGTTCCTTTCTCCAAGATACCAATTATTATATCTCTTCTAATCTCCAGCATACAGCACCTCCTCATCTTCCCTTGCTCCCCTTTAAAGGATAATAATGTGCAGTATTCCTTGCAGAAATAAAGTTTAAGCGTTCACTTCCTTGAATTGATGTTACCAGGACTCCCACTTGACATGAAGATACTTTTAAATATTTGAAGTTATTAAAATGAAAAAACGTAAACCTCAGATTATTTTATTCTCATAGGAAATTGAACAGCTTGCTAGGGTGTGCCATTGTGTTTCATCTGTACCAGTCAGGCATCACTACACAGTTTTAGGCCATCATTTTTCTGCTATATGTACTGACGTCCTCAATGTGCATTAACAGCTGTCAATCGAAGTAGTTCAGTATGTCTTATTGTTTTGTATGAAAGGTGTCGTTTCTTGAGAGAAGAAGATCGCGCCAGGAATGACTACCCAAATCTTTATTATCCAGAGGTGTATTTACTGAAAGGGGGCTACAAAGAGTTTTTCCCAGAATACAAGGTGAGTTTTTTTTTTTTTTTTAAATTACTAGGATTAAAGGGCTTCTGTCACCCCACTAAAGTCATATATACTTTTTTGGCTACTTAAAGTCCTTATACTGCGATATATCAATATATAATGCTCTTACTCATTTTCGTTCAGTCACGCCAGTGGGGTGACAGAAGCCCTTTAACCACATATTCTAAATAAAAATGCCCCATTATTTTAATTTTTCCTGTATGTGGTCTTTTTTTTAAAATTAATTTTTTAGCAGATTTTTGAGAATCCTACATATGAAAATAAGGATATTACAAATCTGATCTAAGAGCCGTCTACCCCCACCTTCCCAATAAACATACATTATGGATCAAAGTTAAAAACTAATATTCTCAATCCTTGTTTCTGTGTGTGTGTGTGTGTATAATAGTAATAGGGAATGTGTTATCAGAAAATGACCTATTGTTTAAATAACATCTTTTATGTTAAAAAAAAAAAAAAAAAATCTTAAAAAATGTAAAATTTTCTATGTCACAATCTAAATTTAAATAAAAAACAAAATCCTGGCCACTGAGCCTAATAAGTGGCACTTTTTGGTCTGTACAGATCACTTTACTGCAGTTATCTGCTCTGTCATTCTAATCCTGCCTGTAATGATATCACTTAAAGGGGTTATCCCACTTTGCGTTTTTATACTTACCTGCTGCCACCGCGCGTTCACTTCCTGGATTCTGGCTGGGGGCGGGCTTCATCTTGATTGAAGTCTTCTCCCGGCCGGGCCGCGCGCTGGACTGAACGCGCACGCTGCCGCGCATGCGCAATGTGACTTATTTCTGGCCAGTATAGTACAGAGCCGGCGTGCGCGTTCGCATCTCTGTACTATTCTGGCCGGGAAGAAGTCACCGTCGCGCATGCGCGGCAGCGTGCGCGTTCAGGACAGCGAGTGGCCCGGCCGGGAGAAAAGAAGAAGTCTTCTGGGCAAGCGCGACCATCGGGATTTTGCGGAAGAGCGGTGGTCGTAACCAGGGGAGACCGAGTCACAACAATGAGGTAAGTGGGGATGAATTTTCTCCTAATCGGTGGGAATTTGTTAATAAAGTATATTTACAAAAATGATCACTGTCAAATCATTAACAGATTTAACAGTGATCATTATGATGGGATAACCCCTTTAATTGCTAATGCTTATCTATTCTTTCCTTGTACAATGACCTCTGCACAGGTCAGAGCATGCCTAGAAAACTCTATGTAAGTCAATAGGGTCCCCTCCTGTCCAGTGTGTCTATGGACCATGGGGCTGCCGTAAAGCAATTTTCTTAATACTTTCGAATGCTGTTAAGAACAGCTCAGGTAAGATGGCCTCCCCCATAATTATGTTCAAGAAACAGAATAAAAAAAATCTGCAATCAGAAAATAAAAACGGATTTAGAAATAAAGGATATGTGTTGCTAAAGGGATCCTGTCATCAACTTTATATTGACCTCACTGAGGGCAGCATAAAGTAGTGACAGACGCACTGATGTCAGCGGTGTGTCACTCATGAGCTAATAGTAAGTGGTTGCCGAGAACCAGCATCATAATCATTGCAGCCCAGGCCTTGAAAAGAGTCAAATCTACCAGAGAAGAGTCATGGTTATTCCTAATCTCCTGCCCACCTGCTGATGACTGACAGTCTTCTACCTAGTTTTCTCTCTTTCTTTCTGTCTAGGAGAGAACTGCCAATCATCAGCAGGTGGACATGGAGAGCAGGAGATTAGGAATAACCATGACTCTTCTCAGGTAGATTTCACTCTTTTCAAGGCCCGGGCTGCAATGGTTATGGTGCTGGTTCTCAGCAACCACTTACTATTAGCTCATCAGTCACACACCGCTGAAATCAGCATTTCTGTCACTATATTATGCTGCCCTCAGTACGGTCAACATAAAGTTGATGACAGGATCCCTTTAACTGACAGATAAAAATCTTGTTGACACATTTCCTTTTAAATATTTGGTGGCTGTTTTGGTAATTAGCATTGTCTTTCATTCATATTGAATTATTTTACTTGTTTACAGACTTTGTGTGAGCCTCAAAGCTACTGCCCAATGCATCACCAGGATTATCAGCAAGAACTACTGAAATGCCGTACAAAAAGCAAATCCTGGGCAGGAGAACGCAAGAGAAGGGATCAGATTGCCCGGTTGATGAAATTATAGCACAGGATTTGAAGTCTTCAACTACCTCGTCAGGAGCTTCAGTCTGACCATCTTTCAACACTTCTTCCAACATGACCATGGCTGCTTCCTAATTTAGAGGATGTCATCATTTGTACTGCGGTCGCTATGAAATGGTTTTATTATATATTAAAAACAATGCAAGAATGCACTGGATATACATGCATTTGGGAATGAATGTAGGTTCTAACTATGGGATACAGTAAACCTTCCTGTGACTGCTGAACAAAAGTGCCTTCTTACTGTTTGAATGCAGTGCCCTTGGAAGTCTAGGCTACATGTCTTCTTACAAATCATGTCTTTTCCGGAGACCAGCACCTTTTGTATTTTTGCTCACCCACTACAGCCGCTAAACTGTGACTAATAAAATTTATTATTTAAAGGGGGTTATCTCACCAAAACAACCTCTGTATATAGACATTACTGAAGGGGTGAATTCCTTGGCAACAGCAGCTATTTATCAGAGATTAGAGAAGCCAGACCCAGCTTCTTAATAAATAGGGCTGTTTTTGTGAGAGAACCTGTTTAATTTAATAGGGATTAATGACGACCATTGTTTTATTCCAAAGCATCTGAAATAAAAAAAAATAAGCAAGCTGGCAAAAGTTTTTTGATTTAAAATAAAATACCTTACCATTTTGTGTCTACAGCTCCTATGCAAACCTACATTTCTCCATGGTAACAGACTAAAACCAAACTCTAATCTGATCCTGCAATCATACTGCCATTTATCCACTCCCTAATTCTTGCTAACCAAATCTATGTTGGTAAGGATTATGTCATAGATGTTAGTCTACTTTCACACTGGTGTTTTGGTTTCCGTTTGTAAGATCCGTTCAGGGCTCTCACAAGCGGTCCAAAATGGATCAGTTTTGCCCTAATGCATTCTGAATGGATAAGGATCCGCTCAGAACGAATCAGTTTGCCTCCGTTCTGCCTCCATTCCGCTCTGGAGGCGAACACCAGAACACTGCCTGCAGCGTTTTGGTGTCCGTCTGATGCGGAGGCAAACGGATCCTTCCTGACACACAATGTAAGTCAATGGGGACGGATCCGTGTTCACTGACACAATAGAAAACGGATCTGTCCCCCATTGCCTTTCAATGGAGTTCATGACTGATCCGTCTTGGCTATGTTACAGATAATACAAACAGATCCGTTCTGAACAGATGCAGACGGTTGTATTATCTGAACGGAAGCGTTTGTGCAGATCCATGACTGATACGCACTAAACGCAAGTGTGAAAGTAGCCTGAGAGTTTAAAGTGTACACCTTCGGGCAATTTTATTATTTTTTATTTTTTTTATCTCCCTTTTGGGCTAAAATATTTTTTTCAAATGGTCTTTATTAAAAGTGTTCTGCCGCTCTGTCATAAGGGGGTAACTGTTCATCTAGCTGTGTGAATCCTACTTTCACTTTGTCATCTAATAACCCTCATCTCTAAATTACCGTACTACACTTTTTATTTAAGCCACATTTTTTATCAGTAAGATAAGAACTGAGCTATAATGTGTTTAGTAGGTCAGAGATAAGGACTGTAAGATGAGCTGCATGACAAAATGGAGTGAAAACAGACAGCATGCTACTAGAGCATCTCAAGGCTGTACAGAGACGGGTGCTAAACATTTTTAATATACAGTAGACCAATTGAAAGTTATTTTAGCTCAAAATGAGTATAAAGTATAATAATAATAAAAAAAAGACTCTTAAGGTGTATTTGGCCTTTAACTGCAGGATCAATCAGTTTTTATGGAGATATACAAGTCTGCATAGCAGCTGTATAACCAAAAAGTATAATAACTGATTGTTTAGAAGTACCTTCGCTTTAGATTTCATGATGATCTAAATTAGATAACTTTTACTATGCCCACTGTATACAGTACATTTAAAGGGATTCTGTCACCAGGTTTTGGGCTATAAAGCTGCGGACATGCACGGCTAGATCGCCGCTAGCATGTCCGCAATATATCTGTCCTATAGGGCTGTGTGCTTTTAATTTCTTTAAAAAAGGATTTTATAGATATGCAAATTAGTCTTGAATGTGTCCAAGGTGCTGTACGAACCTTCCTGGAGCCCAGCCACGCCCGCCTGTGAAGGAGCCCAGCACCGCCTATGTCCTCCGAATCTCCTCCTTTCATCAACTATAGATTGTCGTAATCTCGCGATGCTCGCGCATGCGCAGTTCTTTCCCTGAGGCTGATGCCAGCACAGGGAAAGAACACTATACCGTCACTGCGCATCGCGAGATTACGGCAATCTATAGTTGATGAAAGGAGGGGATTCGGAGGACATAGGCGGTGCTGGGCTCCAGGAAGGTTCGTACAGCCCCTTGGACACATTCAAGACTAATTTGCATATCTATAAAATCCTTTTTTTAAAGAAATTAAAAGCACACAGTCCTATAGGACAGATATATTGCGGACATGCTAGCGGCGATCTAGCCGTGCATGTCCGCAGCTCTATAGCCCAAAACCTGGTGACAGAATCCCTTTAAAGTTGTCTTCTGATATGACTATGGTACTTCACAATTTGCAATGCATACTGGTAGATGTTCCAACCACATATGCAGGCATACTATGAGTTATGTATAATTTGTTTTTATTAAAGAAATGTCACTAAATATGTGGTTAGGCACAATACAAGCAACCATTCAACATGGACAAAAATATATCTCAAAGCATTACATGAGCTGAATTACTGGCGTTATGGTAATGCAGGCGTACTATGATTTAATTATGTTTTTAATTTACTTTATAAAGCCTCAGTGCAAAATTTTGGCGAGTCCTGTGAATATTGTAACTTGCCAAAATGATGCTTCCGTTTCCCCTCTGAGGAAGATATGATACATGTAGAGTATGTGTGTAGCTGAATCTACATACTGAAAGGGTTGATACCTTTGTAAATAATACAGTGTGAGCTTGTTTCATCTTCTGTATAGTATTAAATGTACAAAGAAATGGACGAGTTAATGTTTTTCAGTGCATTATTAAAAGGTGAACCCGGAGGACAGATGTGTGTACATTTACTGGTTGATGTATTTTTGTGAAATGACTTCATGCATTGTGGTATACAGATGTAGCAAACATTACCTCGACACAGTTGGACAGATTTGCTAATCCTGGCTGAAATGCAGACTGTAAATTTAGGCTGTAAGATAAGATTAATAGACAGTCAAGTTTTACTTCCTACCACCGATTGACTTAATTTGCCAAAGAATTGTGAACCAAAATATTTTTTTTTTTTTTAGGAGATCCGGTGACGTAGCGGGCTCTCCATAGGGACAGCTAGGTGGAGGCTTCCGGCACTAATGGAAAGGCTTTAACGCTGCCCTAGCCTGTAAAACCGCCCATCAGAGCTGCTGACGTCTCCAAATGCACTTCTGGGCGGAAGCCTCCACCTAGCAGTGTAGAAACAAACAAAAAAGCGATCCAGTGTAGGGCAAGGGAGAGCTTCGGAGCATGAAATGAAATGCTAATATGGGGGGCTGTCTGGGTGAAAATAGGTGCATGCAGCAGGCGTCATAGCTGCCAGATTTCTGCTGTTTTAAATAGAAGAGACCCAGGGTGGATGTATGCATTTAACCCCTAAGATGCTCTGGTCAAATGTGTCCACGGCATCTGAGCGGTGCAGATGCAGGAGCCACGTGCGCCCGCACCTGTAACATCGTCCTCAGGCTGAGACTGGGTACTCTTTTATGTTACAATGATTGCTGGGAGCCTCAAGCAGGCTCTGATGGCTATCCCTGGAATATTCCAATACAGGCCCAGCAGGTGGCAGCACTGTTGGAATACAGTACACAACTGGCAACCTAATGATTGCCAGTTATAGTCACCTAAGGTGACTTAAAAAAAAAATATATATATATATATATATATATGTGCAAATCGCTATACTTTCCCCAAATAAAAAATAAATAAAAAATTCTAGTCATCACGACGTCCAAAAATGCCCATACTTATAAAAATATAACTATATATCTCATACGGCAAATGGCGTAACGAAAAAATTGTCAATTTGCCATTTTTTTTGTCACTTCATCTCCTCAAAAAATGTTAGTAATTAGTAAAAAGTCACACATTTCAAAATGGTCATTAAAAAGTACAGATCGCCCTGCAAAAAGGAGCCCCCATACAGCTCCGTACACAACTACAGAAAGGTTAGAGGGGTCAGATTATAGCGATTAAAAGACATTTTTTCAAGGTGTGTTTTCTTTTCAATGTTAAAATGTAAGAATAACTATACAAGTGTGGTATTGTAATTGTACAGACCTGGAGAATGAAGGTAAAAGGTCAATTTTACCTGGTGTGGAAAATTGGACGCAGACTCTCTGCTTTACTGCTGCCTTCTTGATTCTTGTGGATGTGGCGGTCTCTGCAACCTTTCTTTACACATCCTATCCATAAGCAATGGCACCTCTAGATGAAGAGCTGGAGTAAGGACTGGGGGTTCTATCACAAAACTGTTAGAAATTTTACTAGAACTTGATTAGGCAATATTAACATAAAACTGGATTCCTGATCTGTGGGCTCCCTTTGCAAACATGCAGCTAATTGACAGCTTTCAACCTATAGAGATTAATCGGGGGAACTCTGTCACACTGCATGCGATCAGCCAAAATATAGCATTTTCCATATATGACACGTAGCGTATTTGTCACTTCTGCATGGCAACATGAAGTACTGTAGGTGATAAATTCTCTTTAGAAAGGGTTAGTGATCTTTGTAATTAGCTGTCAAAACACTAGGTGGCAGCATTCACCTAAAACAAGAGACCACTGTATGCCAAGATGTAGAGGGAAAGGTTCCATAAAATAATCCGAATTTTTTTAATCTGTATGCCTTATTTGCAATGGCACAGTTGCCTTTTTTGTGTCAGGGATTGACATTCCGACCCCCACAAATGTGTTGGATCATATTGCTAATTTTAGTTGGGTATCCACTGTTATGTCAGGCAACTACATGAAATGGTTACCTAAATTAAGAAAACTATAAAATGTTTAAATTTTCCACATATATTGTGATGTTTTGCTCCATCTGAAAGCAAGCCCTGTGTTCTTTGCTGTGACTGAGAAATTATATTAAAATTAAATGTATCGTAGCCACTCAGTTATTCAATAAAATGTATCTGTATAGCGCCACTGAGATGGAAGCACATGCTCCGTCCATTCTTCAACTGCCACCAGTTGCTGCAGAAAGGATGCACCCCTGACAAAGGACACGTCCCCTAAGCTGACAGTTTGAAATTAAT
This sequence comes from Bufo bufo, assembly GCF_905171765.1. Taxonomy (NCBI): domain Eukaryota; kingdom Metazoa; phylum Chordata; class Amphibia; order Anura; family Bufonidae; genus Bufo; species Bufo bufo. Next base: position 437,148,447 of record NC_053389.1, on the reverse strand, counting down.
CAAGCAGATCAGTGAGATCGCTGGATCCATTTGAGGTACAAGGCTGGTTATAGCTTTGTTAGAAAGAGAAAATATACGAGTTGGGCAGCACTGCAATCTCCTGTATATGGATGGAGTGCCAGCGGCTGAGGAGACTATCCTACTCCAAATGAATAGATAGAAGAAATTCCACGGCACATCCAAGAAGTAAAATAAGTGTAGTGACTTTATTCACCAGGCATGCAACGTTTCGATCCGCTTCCTGGGATCTTTCTCAAGCAATGGCAAAATATCCTTGTGCTATGTGCATATTTATACAAGTTCATGTAATCAATCAATCAATCATTAATCCAATAATCAAACAATTGTGCAAAAATATCATCTGTAGCATAATATATTTCATAATTCACAATGTAAGTTATGCATTACACCATAAAGTGACAATAGTGCAAGACAAACTTATACATACTGATATAGGTCCACAAAAGACACTGTGCCAAACTTATTTACGCAGTCCAAAGTTTGGGTGTTTTCCTTGTTTGAACTGCGGCTAAATTGCCGTTATATACACAAAGGAAGTTTCTTTATGCACCCTATCACACAGAAGAAACATTTTATCAAACATTTTCTGACCTGTGAATCTGCATTTGTAGTGTATGTATTATGGTGTCCGTGTAGGATATTGTATATGGGAGAGACCTCCCTTGATTTTAAAACGAGAATAAATCGGCACCGATATACGATTCGCAAGAAACGCACGGACCTTCTGGTTCCCAAACACTTTGTTGAGTTGGGTCATAGAGAAGGTGATTTGCGGTGTATGTTAATTGATCATATTCTGACCCCCAGGAGAGGGGGAAATAGCAATCTTCTGTTGAGAGAAACGTGAGATCCTTTGGATCTCTACATTGAACACATTGAGGCCCAATGGGTTGAATGTAGACTATAAACCTTGGCTATTCTCCTAAGTGGACATTATGTAGGATTCTCTCATTTTCTGAATTTATATATGTTATTGATGTTCCTTGTAACCTGCAGGGTAAATTTATGTATGCTTTTATCTCTTGCAGATAATGGGGAGACAGGATTCATTCTGGAAAGGGAAGGCGGTGAGGTGCTGGTTATCTTGGATGTCGGGTCAGCTACTTGTATACATCAGCATCAATTATACTTAATATGCAGTTTTTTAATACATCTCCTTAGTGACAATTTTTTATGTGGTCATCTGTCCTTCAGCTTTTATTGTTATCAACAAGACATCTGCTTATGCACTCACTTGGGGAGATTGCGGCCTAGGCTGCATTCCAGTGTCCTAATCTGGTGATATTCAGGTTTATTATTGCTTCATCATTACTATGTGAGACCATTGCTATTATAATACTGGGGTAACAGTTATGGGGTCGACCAGTTGATATAGATGTTGTGAGTAATCATGTATGATCTGGTAGGGATGTCCTTGTAATCAGGGAATATTGCTCCACAATGACTGGTTGGACATCCAGGAATGAGTGCCAATTGACAATTGTGGAGGTCCAACGTGATGCCATGTGCCAACACCACATGGCATGACCTTGGAATCCCATATGACTAGAGGACAAGCCATCATGAATACTTTACAATATATGGTGGATAACATCAACTTGTTAATAGAACAGCGGTACTTCCGTACAGCTAGTCATCCAAGTCCTTACATGGGATTTGGAATCAGAAGTCACAATATTGTATAAGTTAAATGGATCGTTTCGATCTTTATTATTGTCATTATTTCGACCGTCCCTACCTCCAGTTATCTTAACTATATTTAACTTATAATATCCTGAATTTCAACCTGATTGGACTAGGGATTGAGCTGTGGGTTGCGTCTCCCGAATGTGATGTGCGGATCAGGTGTATTGTCTCTAGGATGTGGCTTGCGCTCCATGCCTCGATACTGGTGGAACGCAATGCACACCATACAGAGCGCTCTCGCGAGAATAAAGTGGACAGCATGTGATGTTTAAGTTCCGATCATGTGACCTAACGTGTGAATACATGATACGGAAGCAGCAACAGGTCCTTTGACATGCGCAGTAGGAAAATTAATACGCCGACTTCCACGAGGGCCTCATCCTCCGCTCTCCCTTGGATCTCCGTCCCCGTATTGTTTTTAATTTACACAACTACACTAAGGTATTTGATTATTATTATTGTACACCTGAATGAAATTTTAATTATGACAATTATCCACTGATGTATGAATTTCTGAGTATATCGATGGTTTTAAGTTTGTTTATTTATTGCACTATTGTCACTTTATGGTGTAATGCATAACTTACTTTGTGAATTATGAAATATATTATGCTACAGATGACATTTTTGTATTTTTGCACAATTGTTTGATTATTGGATTAATGATTGATTGATTACATGAACTTGTATAAATATGCACATAGCACAAGGATATTTTGCCATTGCTTGAGAAAGATCCCAGGAAGCGGATCGAAACATTGCATGCCTGGTGAATAAAGTCACTACACTTATTTTACTTCTTGGATGTGCCGTGGAATTTCTTCCATCTATTTGTTAGAAAGAGGTTATCAAATATTATCCTGTATAGGCACAGAAGGAGAAAAGGATACATTCAGGAATGGAGCAGGGACTTTGACATAAAATGGTCGGAGTTAGACACCAAGCATCTGTACCGATTCTCACACGTCTCAAGCAGATGAATTGTCTCCGCTTAGACACTTGTTAGAAAAGGGACTACTCTCACGGCACCAACTTCTACATGTGGTGGTCTTGTCCAGTACTGCAGCCTATTTGGTCTGAAGTTAGGGGGTTGATAAAACAAATCTGTTCTCTACACAGCCCACCTACCCCCATCTCAGTATTGCTGAACATCAGACTACATGACATTCCTCATACTAAACGTAAATTAGTACTTCACTTATCATCCGCAGCTAAATGTCTAATTCCTCAACATTGGAACCAACCTATTTCCCCCACAATATCACAGTGGTTGCAGAAGGTTGACAACATCAACCACATGGAGGAACTTTCGGCTTGGGAAGCACATATCGGCTTCCAGCGGATTTGGGCCGATTGGTCATCATTCCGGAAAATGAGTTCTTTCCTTGTACAACTCGCGGATTGTACTCTGCCCACTTGTCTTCACAGTTTAATAAACACCCATGTTATCTACCACCCTACCTGTTACCCATGCCCCCCCCCTCTCTTTGTTTAATAAATGGTGATCACAGTATTATCCCACTAGAAACGGCCTAATTTAGCTGAAATGTTCTTTATGTGGGGCTCTCCTCCTCGGGGTCGCCACCTGCGATTCCCCCCTGGGGTTTGTGGGTGGTGGGCTGGGGCTCGCTATTTCTTGCACTAGATATGGCTTATACTTTGATTGTTCGAGTGCTCACCACTGTTCGCTCTGTTTTTCTATCTTTGTATTTCCTGTATTTTTGTAATTTAGGAAAATCAATAAAATAGACAATTGAAAAGAAAGAAAGAGGTTCGCATGTAGTAGATTATGCATGGTTTTAATTTTTTACATTATTCATGGGATAACACCTTTAGCCTTTAGACTCTAGGGTCTTTAAGCATGGCGCCCGCTCACGCATGCAGCAGGCGCCATAGCCGGCAGGTCTCTGCTGTTTCCAACAGCAGAGGCCCGTGGCTCATGGCAGCGTATTAGATCGAAGGACCAGCTTCCCCAATAGCCGCACGGGAGAGACGGTCTTAACGCGGAAGCGCACGCTTCTGTTTTTCATTATTTTGATGAATAGACCCAGCGTATTAGAGCTGCAGTTACTATGTTGGCCTGCAGGTGGCATACCAACATAAGATAATGGCAAATTCAGCTTAGACTGTGCTTCTATGGAACTATAGTATAAGCTAAAAAAAAATCTGACTAGTGAATACTGTCTAGAGGAATAAAAAAAAAAAGTTGAAAAATAGAAAACAAAAAATGTTTTTTTTATTACTCCCCTTTCCCAAAATAAAAATAAATAAATACATAAACAATAAAAAAATATAAACATTATAGCATCAGTAAAAACTACAGATCATCTACGAAGCTCAGTAGACATAACTAAAAAGTTATGGGGGTAATCATTTGGCCATGTAAAAAATTTTTTTTCAAAGTTTTCATTTTTTCTGTATAAAATCTCCTACACATATATGGTATTGTTGTATTGTCCCAGAGATGGAGGGCACAGGTCTGTTTTTCAGCATAGCCCGATGGGGCTCACAATCTAAGGTCCCCATCAGTATGTCTTTGGAGTGTGGGAGGAAACCGGAGGAAAACCACGCAAACACGGGGAGAACATACAAACTCCATGCAGATGTTGCCCTTGATCGGATTTGAACCTAGGACCCCAGCGCTGCTAGACACCAGGGGCGTAGCTATAGGGGGTGCAGAGGTAGCAGTCGCTACCGGGCCCAGGAACCTGACGGGCCCAAAGACCCTTGTGCCACATAAGACACTGGCATTATAGAAAGTGCATGCTGGTCAATTTACACCTCTGGCTGGAGGGAAGGGGTTAGGTCAAGAATTTGGCATGAGGTGGTGCCCTTTCAATGTTTGCCTCAGGCAGCAGGAAGGATATGTGCTCCCCTGCCCCTTTCCAACAAGCACTGAGGGAAGTGGGGCCCTAGCTGAACTCTTGCACCAGGGGCCCATGGGCTTTTAGCTACGCCCCTGCTAGGCACCAATGCTAACCACTGAGCCACCGTGCTGCCCCATATATTAGACACTTTCATTTGCAATATTACAGTAATGAAGCTCATACTTATCATTGCAGGATTGTTATGTGTGACTGAGAAGTCTCTTGTTCATCTAGTAATGCCTAAGGCCCTAACCATCTGCAGGAAAGGAAGTTATTTTCTCAAGAATGTAACCACTTGAAAGATGAAATTTGTTCAGGATATTTATTTATTTTTCTTTCTTTATAATTTTTATCTTCTGTGCAGTTTTTATTATAATGTTATGCCACGTTAGATGTATGCTTTATTGCTGTGACTGCACTTGTATGGGATGGTGGTTTGCTGGTACAGGGAATGCTCAGTCTTCCCTACAGGGGAGGGGTATTAGGCAGACACACACTAAATGCCATTTTGTGGGAGAACAAATTATATGACTCCTACCTGGGCACAAAAACGAGAGAGAACAAAAGATGACTTGGAGGTCGTGGCCTAGTGTGTTGAAGCAGATCTTATGGACATATTGTTTATGGTGCAGACCAGTAAGATACACTGAGCAAAGGAGATTTTTATGACATGCCATCAAAGTCCGATACAGTGCATTCAGAAAGCTTTCATACACCTTCACTTTTTCCCCATTTTGTTGTGTTGTGGCCTTGTGCAAAAAAATAAAATTAAATTCTCCCATCATTCTGCACTCAATATCCCATAAGGACAAAGTGTAAAAAGAATTTTAGAAATATTTAAACATTTCTTAAAAAGAATTAAAAAAATTTCATGGACATAAGTATTCAGACCCTTTGCTATGACACTTGAAATTTAGCTCAGGGGTCCTCAATTTTCTTTCAATAATCTTTGAGATGTGTCTACACCTTGATTGGTGTCCACCTGTGGTAAATTCAGGTGATTGGACATGATTTGGAAAGACACACCTTTTTCTATATAAGTTCTCTCAGATGACAATGCACATCAGAGCAAAAACTGATCGATGAAGCGGAAAGAACTGCATGTAGAGCTCATAGGCAGGATTGTGTAGAGGCACAGATCTGGGGAAGGGGACAAAAAATTTCTGCTGCACTGAAAGTTCAAAGACAGGTGCTCTCTGCGGTCTTACTAAGCCCTCAAACTGGTGTTAAAATTAAGAGATTAGCCAACATGTCCTACGTGAGAACATGTCTGAGCCCGAGCACCGCGCCAAGGTTTCTCAAGTAGCTCGGGACCTAACGCTAAACCTACCTGGGCCATATGGGCAATACCAGGAGCCAGTGGGCAAATTACAGGAGCGCAAGGTCCGAATCAAAGCAATCTCCCAGTAACCTCCAGCATGTGACCATGCATACAATGGGATGAGGCAGAGAGCTCTGAGCCCCACCCAAGACTGGCTGATATAGCCCAGGCCTCACATGTGCACCAGAATGCTGCCTGTGGATGGAAATAAAGGCACATTCAGACTTGGAGTTTGCTGGAGGTCACTGGGAGATTGCTTTGAGTCAGACCTTGCGCTCCTGTAATTCGTCCACTGGCTCCTGGTATTGCCCATATGGCCCAGGTAGGTTTAGTGTTAGGTCCCGAGCTACTTGAGAAACCTTGGCGCGGTGCTCGGGCTCAGACATGTCCTCACGTAGGACATGTTGACTAATCTCTCAATTTTAACACCAGTTTGAGGGCTTAGTAAGACCGCAGAGTGCACCTGTCTTTGATTTTGTTGTATTATATATACTGTTTATCACATCCACACATTTGCTATCTTGTGTAGGATGTCCATTGTGGTACTTGTGGTCCGCTGCAGGCATCCTCCATTGTATGCATTTTTGCTGGGGATTGCCATTAGCGGACCACAAGTGCAGGATCTGCCCCCCCCGGTATAGATGCACCACTGCATGTGGGGTTGAGCACTTCCTGCTTTTTAATACCACGCCAATTTGTAGTTTGCACTGAAAGTTCCCAAGAGCACAGTGGCCTCCAAAATTCTTAAATGGAAGATGTTTGGAACAACCAGAAGTCTTCCTAGAGCCGCCTGCCCTACCAAACTAAGTAATTGGGAGCCGAAGGCACTTGGTAAGAGAGATGACCAAGAACCCAATGGTCACTCTGGTTGAACTCCAAAGATTCTGTGTGTAAATGGGAGAAACTTCCAGAAGGTCAACCATTACTGCAGCACTCCTCTAATCCAGACTATATGGCATGTAGCCACAAAGAAGCCTCTCCTCAACAAAAGACACATGAAAGTTTGCAAAAAGCACCTAAATGGCTCTCACACTATGAGAAACAAGATTCTCTGGTCTGATGAAACAAGATAGAATTGTTTGACCTAAGTTCTAAGAGTTGTGTTTGGAGGAAACCAAGCACTTATCATCACCTGCACAATACCATCCCTAGAGTGAAAAATGGCGGTGGCAGCATCATGGTGTGCAGTGTGTTTTTAATCAGCTGGGACAGGGAGGCTGGTCCGGGTTAAAGGAAAGCTAAATGGAGCAAAGTACAGAGATATTATAAACCTGATCCAGAGTGCCATGGACCTCAGACTGGGCTGAAAGTTTACTCTCTGAATGTCCTTAAGTGGCCCATCCAGAGCTTTAACTTGAACCAAATCAAACATCTCTAGAGAGAACTGAAAATGGCTGTCCATGGACAGTCCTCATCCAATTTGACAGAGCATGAGAGGATCTGCAGAGAAGAATGGCAGAAAATCTCCAAATGAAGGTGTGCAAACCTTGTGGCATCATCCCCAAGCAGTGCCGGACTGGGGTACTTAGGGCCCACCAGTGTAACTGATTCTGGGGGCCCACCTTAGGGCTCCTGCACACAAACGTATTTTTTTTTTCATGTCTGTACCGTTCACTTCAATGGGGCCGCAAAAATATATATTTTTTAAATGGCTCTGTGTGCATTCCGTGTCTGTATGTCCGCATGGCCGTTCTGCAACATGATAGAACATGTCCTATTATTGTCCACATTACACACAAGGATAGGACTGTTCTATTAGAGGCCGGCTGTTCTGTTCCGCATAATGTGGAATCCATGTTTTGTGGATCCGCAATTTTCAGACTGCAAAACATCCAACAGTCGTGTTCATGAGCACTTACAGTGATAACAGAAATATTAAAGCTGAATTATGATGGCAGACATTCACAGAAAACTGCACAAACATACATGTGGCAGAATTTACACATATATGGATATCCTGCACTTAAGTCAGTCCGAAACAAGACACATGCAGCGCACACCAATCACTCATTGGACAGATGTGGGACACAAGACACTTATACATCGGTCACATGCCACTGATGCATATGTCACATGCTGCACATACATCACTGATACATAGAACATACTGTATATAGCACACACCAATCACACATAGGAAACATGCAATGCACACACCAAGACATTTATGCCTAACCCTATTAAGTGTAGCACACTTAGAGGGGTTAAAGGGGTTGTCTCACATCAGCATATGGCATTTACCATGTAGAGAAAGTTAATACAAGGCACTTACTAATGTATTGTGATTGTCCATATTGATTCTTTTCCATTACATTATACACAGCACATATCCATGGTTTTGACCACTCTGCAATCCAGCAGCCGTGGCCATGCTTGCACACTTTAGGTAAAGGTGTTGGCCTATGAGCATTTCCAGCCTTTCCCTATAGTGTGTAAGCACGGCCACCGCTGCTGGATTACACGGTGGTAATAACCACATATACGTGCTGTGTATATTGTGATGGAAAGGAGGCAATATGGACAATCACAATACATTAGTAAGTGCCTTGTATTAACTGCATGATAAATGCCATTTACTGAAGTGAGACAAACCCTTTAAGCATAAATGTCTGGCATGAAATTTACCTCATCTTAACCTCCTCAGATTGCACATAATCTACAGTATATTTAAAAGGGTTGTGCTACCATAATGACCTCTTGCCTATCTACAGAATAGGTGATAAATATCAGATTGCTGGAACACCCACTGATCATTAAAAAAAAGGGTCCTGAGACGTTCAATTACATTACCGCCACTCTATGTACACAAGGGTCTTAAGACCTTGATCATGGGGGTCCCAGCAGTCAGACCCCATCAATCAGACACTTATCACCTGTCGTGTCATAGCTGTTGGACCTTTTCACATTCCCTATCTTAAAGGTTTTCTTTTAATGTAAAAAAATAAAATTAAAATAAAAAATCTGGCCCAAAATATGTGTCAAACTAAAATATAAATGCTCGCCTGTTAAAGGGCCTGTGTCCACTTCTCTAGTTATCTTCTATCCACTGGATCGGGGATAACTAAGTGCTGGAGCCCCCACTGATCTCCCTTCTTGATTGAGTGGCAGGTCGAGCATATCCCCTGCCTCTCCATCAATTCTCTATAGGGTCGCTGGAGATGGCAGAGTACAGCGCTGGCTATTTCCAGTGGTCCCAAAGAGAATAAATGGAGCAGCAGGGCGTATGTGTGGCCTGCCACTCAATCAAGAAGGGGGAACAGGACCCGTTCCTGGGATCAGTGGGTGGTCGCAGAATCGAACCCAACTAATCATATAGTTATACCCTATGGTGTGGAGAGGATAACTTGAAAACCTGGACAATCCCTTTAAATCCTCCACCACTCCACCAACATTATCTCTTTATATGGCAGCAGTGATGCCTGTAAATACGGAATATTATCACTACCACCATGTAAACCATTCGTGTCCATACTGGAAAATGTGAAGCACTGTGCAGAATTTTTCAGGCATAAGTCCAACCCCCTTTGCAGGTCATAACCTTTAACAAAGCCCAAGCAAAGTTGCTAGAGGAACAATCTGAGCAAAGGGCACAAACGGAGGGTCATGACCGAAACAGAGGCATTGGGGTCACCTGAGGCAGGGTGATAGTGGGGATCCTGGAGCAGGGGTAATTGGGGAAGAGGCAATATTAACGGTGCATTTAGAGTGGGGGCATCTGGATCTGGTGCATTTATGGGGGTGCACCTAAAGCAGAGGTATTGGGGGGATCTAGGGCAAAGTCCCCCCAATGCCACTCTGAACTCTGCAGAGAGCATCACACATTCATAGATCTGTGTCTACTATAAACAAATCCCCTATTTCCCCCTTACAGTCTCCTACAGCTCACACACACCTGAGAAATCAGCCCAGCACCGTAGAGGAGTCCTTCTCTCCAGCAACCACAGTTTCCTGACAGCAGGGAGGGCAGGAGGATGGCCAGACATGCTCTCTCCTCCTTCACTGCCAGCAGCCCGGGAAGTTTAGAAGATACTGCAGGGCCTCCTGTGCAATTTACACCAGTAGGAGGCTGCATCACTGTGCTATACTGCCACCTAGTGGCTACAATAATTATCCTGAGAAACAAGAGAAATAATTACTCCTCCATCTTATCTCCAGGCGCAGGAGACTGGGGGCCTACCGAGGAATCCCCCGCCTTCCCGGTGGGCTAGTCCAAGCCTGTACCCAAGAAGACTAGAGGCTGTAATTTCTGCCAAAGGTGCTGCAACTAAATACTGAGTAAAGGGTCTGAATAATTAAGTCAATGCAAGAGTTTAGTTTTTCCTTTTCAATAAATTCCTTTTCAATAAAATAGCACTTTCACTTCTTTTTTTTTAGCTCAAGGCCGCAACAAAATGTGAAAAAGTGAAAGGGCCTGAAGAATTTCGAATGCACTTTAGATGCAGGTACCATCTGAAATCCACCTGCATCTTGGGTCTACTCCAACTACGATTCCGACCAGATGGCAGACCAGTCCTACTGTGATCTGTGACTGAGACAAGTCTAACTAATTTGGGAATATAATATATATATATATATATATTAAGAAAAGCTCTACCAGCAAACTACTGGAGCCCAGCCTGTCAGTAACCAACTGATAAAAAAGCAAATTTAAATAATTTAGGCTGTCTCACAGTATTTTTGCGTACATAAATTTATTACTCATTAAAATACACTTGAATTAATGTCAACATATCAGCATGATTACATGTATAGACATAAATAGTGCAGAGCTCTCGCACACACCTATACGACTGGAGTACTCCAAAATGTATAAGACCTTTAGCTAGTGTTATTGGCGTTTTTCTGCAGACTTCAAATATATAGAAAGTTTAGTACTGATGTACTATTTTACCGGTTGTTGGAACCAGGTGGTTCAAGGAACGTCCTCTTTGCGATTATTGATGTAGAAAATGCTGTATTCAAGTATCGTCCGCTGGTGTTGATGCCTCCGCCTTCACCTGATGTTATTCCACTGGCTATCGTTGCGGAATGGGCTCTGACCTCGCTTCACACAGCGTCCCACGTGACCTCCCGGAAGATAGCACAGTGGAAGCTGATGCAGCAGAGTTCTTTCCGTATGCGGTCCGATTTTAATCACAAAGTTAATTACCTAAGTTAGGCATGACAGCATAGATCAGTCCATTTGGCCGATAGTTTATAGCTAAAATCGCTATTAAGCTTGTTCCTTTTAGAGGTCTACATCAATAATCGCAAAAAGGACGTTCCTTGAACCACCTGGTTCCAACAACCGGTAAAATAGTACATCAGTACTAAACTTTCTATATATTTGAAGTCTGCAGAAAAACGCCAATAACACTAGCTAAAGGTCTTATACATATAATTTGGGAATATATTGATTTTGACTAACCAATTGTGAGTAACCCCATATAATCAGTCGTCAACTGGATTTATTTTGGTGCTATTCATAAGTGATTTGGACTGGAGTGTCTGCTTCTATTTAGTGGCATTGTGGGATCTGTAAGGCTACGTTCACATCTCCTAAGAAGTGAAATAATCCCTCAGGGCACGGGACCCTATATATTGCAAATATGGATTTATTGACACTATATAAGACAACAATGAATACACTGCGTGCAGAATTATTAGGCAAATGAGTATTTTGACCACATCATCCTCTTTATGCATGTTGTCTTACTCCAAGCTGTATAGGCTCGAAAGCCTACTACCAATTAAGCATATTAGGTAATGTGCATCTCTGTAATGAGAAGGGGTGTGGTCTAATGACATCAACACCCTATATTAGGTGTGCATAATTATTAGGCAACTTCCTTTCCTTTGGAAATATGGGTCAAAAGAAGGACTTGACAGGCTCAGAAAAGTAAAAAATAGTGAGATATCTTGCAGAGGGATGCAGCACTCTTAAAATTGCAAAGCTTCTGAAGCGTGATCATCGAACAATCAAGCGTTTCATTCAAAATAGTCAACAGGGTCGCAAGAAGCGTGTGGAAAAACCAAGGCGCAAAATAACTGCCCATGAACTGAGAAAAGTCAAGCGTGCAGCTGCCAAGATGCCACTTGCCACCAGTTTGGCCATATTTCAGAGCTGCAACATCACTGAAGTGCCCAAAAGCACAAGGTGTGCAATACTCAGAGACATGGCCAAGGTAAGAAAGGCTGAAAGACGACCACCACTGAACAAGACACACAAGCTGAAACGTCAAGACTGGGCCAAGAAATATCTCAAGACTGATTTTTCTAAGGTTTTATGGACTGATGAAATGAGAGTGAGTCTTGATGGGCCAGATGGATGGGCCCGTGGCTGGATTGGTAAAGGGCAGAGAGCTCCAGTCCGACTCAGACGCCAGCAAGGTGGAGGTGGAGTACTGGTTTGGGCTGGTATCATCAAAGATGAGCTTGTGGGGCCTTTTCGGGTTGAGGATGGAGTCAAGCGCAACTCCCAGTCCTACTGCCAGTTTCTGGAAGACACCTTCTTCAAGCAGTGGTACAGGAAGAAGTCTGCATCCTTCAAGAAAAACATGATTTTCATGCAGGACAATGCTCCATCACACGCGTCCAAGTACTCCACAGCGTGGCTGGCAAGAAAGGGTATAAAAGAAGAAAATCTAATGACATGGCCTCCTTGTTCACCTGATCTGAACCCCATTGAGAACCTGTGGTCCATCATCAAATGTGAGATTTACAAGGAGGGAAAACAGTACACCTCTCTGAACAGTGTCTGGGAGGCTGTGGTTGCTGCTGCACGCAATGTTGATGGTGAACAGATCAAAACACTGACAGAATCCATGGATGGCAGGCTTTTGAGTGTCCTTGCAAAGAAAGGTGGCTATATTGGTCACTGATTTGTTTTTGTTTTGTTTTTGAATGTCAGAAATGTATATTTGTGAATGTTGAGATGTTATATTGGTTTCACTGGTAAAAATAAATAATTGAAATGGGTATATATTTGTTTTTTGTTAAGTTGCCTAATAATTATGCACAGTAATAGTCACCTGCACACACAGATATCCCCCTAAAATAGCTAAAACTAAAAACAAACTAAAAACTACTTCCAAAAATATTCAGCTTTGATATTAATGAGTTTTTGGGTTCATTGAGAACATGGTTGTTGTTCAATAATAAAATTAATCCTCAAAAATACAACTTGCCTAATAATTCTGCACTCCCTGTATATAAAATTCACATATAGTGAAACAAACTAAATATATAAAATCATGCGGACATATTGGAAACCACCAATATACCCCAATGGTAGCAACCTATAAGTAATAATGCGCAATTGCTTGTTTCTCAATGAATAGTCTTTTGTTATTATATATATGAATATTGGTTCACCAACGTTATGGGATAGTAGTCGCCTACTGTATTTTTTGTTTTTTATAAACTAATACTTTAGGTATTGGTCTCTGCAAGCAGTGCCTTAAAAAGTCTTTGCAAACTGTTCCTGCAAAGGAAAATGTGGTTCTTTTGCTCACTGTGACCAAAGGTATCACCACAGTGGAATTCATTTATGGTTAGATGAACAGAATGTGACTACCAGAGTTCTATGGTTCTTTTACTCACTGTGACCAGATGGATCACCACAGTGGAATGTTCCTGTTGTTAAATAACCAGCATGCAGTTAACCAGAGCTCATACCGCATGAATGTGGGAGCTTCTGGCTTAAGCTTCATGCACACGGCCGTTGTGTGCATTGGGGACTGTAATTTGTGGTCCCCAAAGCACAGGCAACATGTGTGCGGCGGCCGGGACGGATCGAGACCCATTCAAGTTGGGTCCGTGATCCGTTCGCACTGTAAAAAAATAGAACATGTATTTTTTTGCGGTGCAGAGGCACGGACAGAAACATCACGGAAGCACTCTGTAGTGCTTCCGTGGGGTTCCGTACCTCCATTCTGCACCGCAGCTCCGGATTGTGTAAATACATATAAGGGTGGGTTCACACTAGCGTTAGAGATTCCGTTATGGCTTTCCGTTATATCATGGTTATAACGGAAAGTAACGGAATTCCCAGACAGAATGCAAAACGGAAGCCTTTTAAAGGCTTCAGTTTTGCATTCCGTCATAATACAAGTCTATGGGCAGAAGAACGGATCCGTCCTTCCATCTTATGGATTCCGTTATTTTCCGTTATAACGGAAAGCAATAACGGAATCCCGAACGCTAGTGTGAATACACCCTAAATAAGTAGTAAAAGCTAGGTGTTTCAGCAGAGTACCGCCGCCTTCCTCAGGCTTCAGTTTGATGCTTTTTAAAAAAAAAAATAGAAATCCTCTTCAGAAGAAGTCCAAGTGCAGTGCAGTGCAGGGCGCAGGACTGGAGTAGTGGAGAGCAGGTATAATTCTTTCCATAGGTCAGACACGCCAGGGGGCTTACTTTAAGAGCTCATGCACACGAACATATTCTGTTTCTGTGTCTGTTCCGTTTTTATTTTTTGCAGCCCATATGCGGAACCATTCACTTCAATGGGGCCGCAAAAAACGTAAATGAAGTGTGCATTCAGTTTCTGTATGTCCATTCCGCAGAAAAATAGAATATGTCACATATTACGGACAGGGATAGGACTGTTCTATTAGGGGCCAGCTGTTCCATTCTGCTAAATGCGGAATGCACATGGACGTCATGCGTATTTTTTGCAGATCTGTATTTTGCAGACCGCAAAATACATGCGGTCGTGTGCATGAGCCCTAAAAGAGACCCATTCCTTAAATACACCTTTAGGCCTCCTGAACACAAACGTTTTTTTTTTCCGTTTCCATTCCATTTTTGCGGATTTCATTTGCGGTCCGTATGCGGAACCATTCATTTTAATGGGTCCACAAAAACAACGGAAGGTACTCCGTATGCATTCTGTTTCCGTATTTCCGTTCAAAGATAGAACATGTCCTATTATTGCCCGCAAATAACGATCCGTGGCTCCATTCAAGTCAATGGTTCCGCAAAAAAAACTGAATGCATACGGAATGTATCCGTATGTCTTCCGTATCCATGTCGTTTTTGCGGAACCATCTAATGAAAATTTTATACCCAGCCCAATTTGTTAATGTACTTACTGTTTAAACATTATTGTATGCTTCCGTTTCCGTTTGCGATCCGCAAAAAAAGGTTCACAAATGGAAACCAAATGGAAAAACGGAACGGAAGCAGAACGGAAAAGGAAACACTACTGAAACAAAAAAAACTGATCAGTTTAAAACAGACCGCAAAACCATACGGTCATGTGCAGGAGGCCTTAAAGAGAACCACTTGCCACAAAATGCAGTGCAATCTACAGGCATCATGCTATAAATCAGGAAGAACTGAAAATATTAATATATAGTTCTGTGGGAAAAGATTTAGTAAAGCTCATAAAAACATTGAAATCTCAGCTTTTTCTGAGCTCAGTCGTACACGGGGAAGGTGTTATCAATGACTAACAGCTATCTCTGTATACACATTTACACAGGGAATCGCAGATAACACAGTCCCCATGTACAACTATCAGTGACTGACAGCTATCTATGTATACACACTTACACAGAGAATGCTATCAATCACTGATAACACCTCCCCTGGGTACAGCTATCAGTGACTGAAAGCTATCTCTGTATACACACTTACACAGAGAATACTATTAATCACTGATAACACCCACCTGTGTACAACTATCAGTGACTGACTGCTATCTCTGTATACACATTTACACAAGGAATGCTATCAATCACTGATAACCCTTACCCCATGTACAAATATCAGTAACTTTTTTTTATGTCTACAGACCTGTGTGGGAGCTCATTTTTTTTTATAGGCAATCGATAGTTTTTATTAGTACAATTTTTAGAGTGTGTATGAAGCAATGAAAAAATTATGAATCGTCCATTTAGATTTTTTCCCATTATGCCGTTCACCGTGAAGGATAAATATGTTTTTTTAAATTTATTTTTTTATTCTTTTTATTGAAGTAATTTCAAATAATATGGAACAGAAGGAAAAACAAAAGGGGAAAGAGGGGAGCGATCAAATACTTTCTGACATAGTCACTGATAACTGACATCTCATCTGCGTCACAAGTCTTAACACATGTCAACATCAAGATAAATGTTTTTACACCTTAAGTGCACCTAAAGTGCCTTTTAATGAAGAGGTAAGATACCAAGAAGTATATCGGAACGGGCTGACTATTTCCGAGATCTCAGAGAAACTAAAGTGAGTGATAAGGAAAATCTTCAATTTTCTGAAAAACTTAGTGGCTGAGCTGTCTTTGTGCCTTTCCGCCTCCAGTCGATCATGCCTCAGTAACAATTTTAGCTGAGAGATCACAGCCAATATCTCAGGAATGAGGTCGGACAGTCAATGTTGTAGCAAGACCCTATTTGCGACTAGCAGGATCGAATGGAGGAAGAAAGGAATGGGCTGAGACGTCGTAAGGCGGATGTAGTGGAATAACATCGCCTGGGGTTTCAAACATATGCTTTCGGACATATGCTATCAAATATTTCCAGAATCCTGACACCTGCGAACAGGTCCATATCCCATGCCAAAAATCCGTAGAAGATTCTTTACATTTAGGGAAATGGGTGAGTCAGGGAAGCTAGGTGAGGCTGGGAAATTGAAGCCATAGATTGCGTTATGCAACATCCTAAAATAGGATACTCGCCATCTTTCATTGATGACACAGGAGCGAACTTTGGCCCAGCCCTCTCAGATTTTTTTCCCTGATGTTGGTATCACCCGTTATGTTTTCCAATTTATGGAAAAGCTTAGATGGAAAGCCTTTGTGAAGATCCCAGACATGGCTCTGTAGAGTCCAGAGAGTGCTTCCCTACTATGTCATCAAAGGTGTGCTTAATGGCTTCTTTAGAGAGGTTGCGGATCTTAGATCCACAGAATCTCGTTACTTGCATGATAAGCAGAAAATGGGAACTTAGCAGTTGGAATTTTTCCCTCATCTCCTTCGGGGACAGCCATCTCCTTTCCCCCACATGCATCAGATGCTTCGCCTTAGTAATCCCTTTTGATTTCCAGTTCTCGGAGGACGCGTTATGCCTGCCCTGATGAAACTCTGGGTGGTCCCAAAGTGGCATCCATTTGGATATTGAGTAAGGGAACCCAAATGCTTTCCTAGTCACTTTCTACGCCACCACCGTGTCCCTTACTAGCACCGAGTTTTTCACTCCTGGAGGTAGAGTAGCTAAATTGGAGTGAAGACATGATACTAGGCTTCAAGGAGCTACTAAATTCTGTTCTAAATCTCTATTGGAGAAGTGATCTGTCTCATGTAACCAATCCAAGATATGTCTCATAAGGCAAATAATGTTGTAGCCGCTGATGTTTGAGAATTTTACGCCTTCTTCTGGCTTCCACAACATCAACTTATGTAAGGAAATTCGGGGGCGCTTTCCTGCCCATATGTATTTCGTGAAGGCTTTGCTAAGGGTGTTCACATCCGAATGTTTCATCAAGATTGGGAGGGTTTGGAGAGGGTAAAGCAATTTGGAGAAGCTCATCATCTTGACCAGATGACAACGTCCCATAAATTACAAGGGGAGTGAATGCCATCTGTTCAAGTCGGCCACTATGTTGTTGATAAGAGGCGGGTAGTTCAAATGGTATAGAGAGCTTGGAAGTTTGCCGATCTTCAGTCCCAAATATCTTATGTGCTGTTTGACCGAAGTAGGGGCAAACCCATTTGTCTGCCATAGTTTCGCTTTTAGAGGAGTTAATACGATATCCTGAGAGGGAGCAAAATTTTTGCAATAGGGCGGACATCAAAGGGCTCATATGTTGTGCCAGATTTGACATGAACAGTAGCAAGTCATCCGGATATAAGGCCAATTTGACTTCCTTCTTGCCAATTTTATTGCCAGAGTACACGTCCGACCCCTCTAAAAGGCGAGCCAAAGGCTCTAGGGCTAAGTCCAAAAGTAGCGGGTCTAAAGGGCACCCTTGTCGCATGCCTTTGTGTAGAGAGAAGGTGGGGGAAAGGAAGCCCCCCAAATGTATTCTAGCTAATGGATTCGTGTATAAGCAGTTTAGGAAGGTACGAAAGTGCCCGTAACCTGGAACCTGTCCAGCACCACCTCCATCCAATCCCATCTAACCGAGTCGAAGGCTTTTTCCACATCTATCGCTAGCAGTATGGGGGTCTCCCCTGGGTGAGAGCATTGCCGGAGCCAGTCCAGGGTAGCCAGTACCTTACTAACGTTTGCCACTGCGGATTGTCCTTTAATAAAAACCTACCTGGGAAGGTCCCACCAATTCTGGCATCAGGGCCCCCAATCTATCAGCCAAAATTTTTGTTAGGATTTTCAGGTCTTGGTTAATCAAAGATATGGGAGGGTAGGAGCTAGGGTCTAATGGATCCTTGCGAGGTTTCAGTATAAGTTTTATGTGAGCTACATTTGTATGCCTAGGGAAATTACCCGTTTGGAGAAGGTGATTAAGGTAGGTAGCTAGAGTGGGGGATATTTGGGCTCGCATCACCTTATAAAACTCTCTAGAATATCCGTATGGTCCTGGGGCCTTGCCATTGTGTAACGACTTAATGGTGGCCAGAATTTCTCCCTCTGTTATTTTTGACCTCAGACTTTCCTGTTGGTCTGGGGTTAAGGACGGCATGCTAATGGATGACAAGAAGACTTTGCACGCCTCAATATCTCCTGGAGTGTCATTGTATAGTCTAGCATAAAATTCCCCTAGGAGTCTGTTTATAGTCTTGGGGTTTATATGTGTCGTTCCCTTGGCATCCCGCAAGAAAGTGATATTCGTAGGGGCAAATCTGCCTTTAGCTAAGTTGGCTAACATACGTCCTCCTGACTTATTGCCAAAACGGAAAAGATCAGTTTGAAATGCTGACCTATACATTGCCTCTCTCCTATCCACCCACCATTCATAGCCACTTCTAGCCTTGACCCAGTTGTCTTTATCTTTAATCGAGGCTGTCTGTAGGAATGTTGTATAAGCTTCTCTCAGGGACTTACTAGCCACCAAATATTGTTTGGATATCGTTTTGCGCAGATTACTGATATACCCTATTATCTTGCCCCTTAAAACCGCTTTTGCTGCTTCCCAATGAGTCGAGACATCTGATGCAAGTGGGGGATTGTCATTTTGAAACTCCAACCACCAACCTTTTAGGATATCACGGAAGTTGTCATCTTTGGCCAGGAAGGAAGGAAAACTCCAGATGAAGTCAGTTCTAGGATGTGCATTCTGCAAGTGAATAGAGACAGGTGAATAATCTGAAATCACCAAATCATGGATCTCCACGCTGGTGACTCTGCCTCCCATGTTTGTGCTAGTAAACAAATAATCAATGCGAGGCCACGCCTGGTGTGCATGGGAAAAATATGTGTATTCTCTATCATCTGGGTGAAGTGCTCTCCATATGTCGGTAATAGCAGAGGAAGACATAAAGGGCTGTAGAACCATGTCAGTGGGACGTGGATGGGGTACTAGCCTATCTGCTCTCAGATGGTCCTCGTGCACCGAAACAACTATATTAAAATCTCCTCCTACAATTTTGTTGGGGATTTCATTTGAAAGTAACCCATTTTCTAGGCTTTTTTCCCATCAGCCTACCCCACAACAGTACTTCACTTCCGGGCTGTGCTCTGGCATTCATGGGTGTGTATTAGTGAGAGCCCAAATGACCAGTCCTCTGTCCTCTCCATTCTGCTTCCTCTCCCACAATCCCTCTGCTGATCCTCACTGCACATTCCTGGCTTCCCATTCATTTAGAGGGCCTTGCTAATACTGGGGGCACTTTCGGGAACTTTAACACTACTTGGGGCACTATGGGGCATTATTACTACTGGTGGTACTGGGGGGCATTATTAATTTTGGACACAATATGTAGGGTACTACTAACAGGGACACTCTCTGGGAGCATTATCACTGTAAGGAGCTGTGTTAGTAATAAAGGCACTATGGGAGAAATTTATAATTGGTGGGACTTTTTGGAGAATGGGGTGGACTATCTGTATGGAACTACTATTTCTTCATTATAGTATTTGGGGGCATTCGGAGCACAGCAGGCACAGTACTGGGGGTAGCAGCAGAATAACACTGTTGGGACACCAGGAGTAGGGGTGATGGAAAAGTGAGAAAACGTAAAGTATGTTCTCCTGGGGCATACTCTGGTTTTGGAATTCCTGCTTGATGGTAGTTGGGGTGTCCATGATGTTATGTGTCTGCATGGGTGTAAGGCAGGGCGGGTAAAGTGCAATGACCAACGTATGGTGTTTGAGTCAGAAAGGCCACAGGTAGAAGAATAAATGCCTCTCTTTACTCAAGGGCAAAATGGGAATTGAAGTACATCCAATTATAGCAGTCATAGTTCCAACTGTACACAGTGCAATTTTCTTCCATATAGTGATGTATGGATTTAGGCAAGGATTAGAGTTAAGGGCTTCCTTGTACACGATCTTGCTAGTGTCTCTCTCAGTAGAATCTATGGCTGGCAACTGTACCTTGGTAATAATGGCTGCAGTGTCCACTGCAGGATATGGAGTCTTGAAGGCATGTCTGGCCAGGACATGTTCAAGTGTGAAGGGTGTCGTAATGGTGTCCCTCACAGCAGCAAAGTCCGAATGGCTGTAGTAGCAGGTTACCTTGCTTGACCATGCAGATTCTAAGTTCTCTTTTATTTCCTCGTTTTCTTTTCTCTTTCTGTAGATCTCTGAGCATGAGTCAACAGCTTCCACCCTCTCTGAATTCTCCCCTAAGTGCTCTTTCACATGAGCAGATGCCGTGCGTGGAATCCGCTGTGTGAAGGAGAACCAAGCCCCGCTCTGGACAGCAGAGACACGGAGCATTAATATCATTGATAATGCTCTGTGCCTCTCTGTGATCTTTTTACTACAAAATCACAGTGAGATAAAGTTGTCACCATGATTTTGTAGTAAAAAGATCACAGAGAGGCACAGAGCATTATCAATCATGTTAATGCTCCGTGTCTCTGCTGTCCAGAGCGGGGCTTGGCACTCTAAAACTGACTAACTGAGCTGGGGGTCAGATCCTGAATCCCCACCCAACCTCCTGCAAAGGGCTGAACCAGGAGTATTAAATCTGGTTGAGCCATCCATACACAGGTATGCTGGGTATAATACATAACAATAGATAACATAACATTACATAACATTCAATACCAAACCATTTGCAGATGTCCCGGCTCTGGGGTACTGCAAATCCAAAAGCAATACCAAGCAGTTTACAGCATCCTTTGGAACCAAACAACCCTCACTGATGAAAAAGCACCGAAACGCGTTTGGTGTAAGGACAAAGACAGTATATAGAAAATATCGCACCCAGTATCTTTACAATTTGGATTGGATATAATTCCCACACTGGCAAATAGGAGCACTCCATAACTCTAATTGACTATCAGCATTCAAGCGCAGAACAGACCGGGCGGATTTGATACCACGTGGGACGCCATGTGTGAAGCCGGTATAACGCTACTACCAGAGGCTGCTGCAATACACCTGCATACTCCGCACACAAACCTCGGTGCTGCGTGAGATACCAGGGATCGCTGCAATATATCCAGACATCTGGTATATAAACTCCAGGCCGACGGATGGGTAATGTAGCCACCACTACATATGTCTAATGGCGTAACTACCGGGAAGCAGGGGAAGCAGCTGCTTCGGGGCCCGGGCTGCCAAGGGGGCCCGGCGCCCCGGCAGCGTGTGTGACAGTTTATTTTCAAGTTAGTTAAATATCAATTCTTGTCTTAATGTTCAGGGCCCCTTCACAGCAGCAGCGGCTGACCAGGCCCCCTCGCTAATGTGATCTAATCTTACTGTCTCCTAAAGTCTCCTGATGTGTCTGGGATTCAAACCCACAACCTCCAATGTATCAGTGGCAAAGCATTTACCCACACAGCCATAAAGGCTGCATTGCAATTGAGACTTCTACTGTTATAGCTGGCTAAGTGTACATCTATACACATGACAGCTGCCCCAACACACCCAGCACTGCTATATCTCTATATGACAGCTGTCCCAGCACACTCAGCTCTGCTATATCTCTATATATGAGCAGCTGTCATGTGTATAGATGTACAGTCAGCGGCAAGGCAACTCTTATGGTCTTGTGGTTAAGTGCTTTGCCTCTGATATAGAAGGTCGTGGGTTTGAATCCCAGCAGAAACTTTTCTGAAATACAAGCACTGACTCCATATATGGACATACAGGGCATACATAATGCCTTCCTCCAGAATCCCTAACCGCCCACAGCGTCTCATCCCTCTCCTCCCCCTCCCTGACGGCCGAGCGAAGTCTCGCGCAGACGCAGTACCCACTGAGGGCTGCACCAGTGCGATTTGCTGGAGACTCAGGGAAGAGCGAGCATCGGATGTCACTGGGCTCGGCGCATGCCCAGTGACGACGATGAAGCTCCTGCCCTCAGTCTCCAGCAAATCGCACTGGCGCAGCCCTCAGTGGGTACTGCGTCTGCGCGAGACTTCGCTCGGCCGTCAGGGAGGGGGAGGAGAGGGATGAGACGCTGTGGGCGGTTAGGGATTCTGGAGGAAGGCATTTTGGGCACTGTAAGAGGGGCGTTACTGGGCAGACAAAGGGGAACATAATGCCCCTCTGGGCACCTTCAGGGTTAATTTGCATAATTATAAAAGTCGTTTTTCTGCAAAACTACTGGACGGATTACAATATAGAACAGCACAACCGATTCAAGGTAAGCTGTGGAGCATGACTGGTTTAAAATCTTAATTTGTGTTATGAGAGGTGACAGAATCCCTTTAATACCATTGTAAAAGTAACGGTAATATAACCATACATAACTATACAAAAAGACATTGCCTATTGAAGTACAATTTTATAAACAGAACACTGCTGAATTTTTATATATTTTTTTTAATCTTATTCCCTTGCTTTTATTTGCTATTTTATTCTATTTTGATGTATTCAGCAACTGATGTGGACCATTGATCCACACAATATAGTAATGGTCTTAATGCACAGAGTCATTGCATTATCTCATTCTAGACTATATTATATCTGTTAATCGCTATTCCTTATCGGATATTAAATAGGAGCAACTGTATAATCATGTTATGATAGATACTACGCAAATAAGTATTTTGCCATGACACTTACCTTTTTTCATATGTGAGTTTATAGGCCCTATAAGTTTTATGTACAATTTGTTTTTGTTTTTTACAATTGAAGAATCGTTTTTTTACCATAATAGATTGAAGCCCTTTGTGATTTCCAAATACTTGAGTGCCCTCCAATTGTTATTTTCTATATTGAGGTATTGTATCTGGGCGTAGGGTATAGCCCTAGGAGAGAGCACCATTTCTATGTTAAGTACACATTGGTGAGCCACTGTTGCCAAACTTTATAACCCTCTCTAGAAGCCATAAGGATGCTCAGGAATGAAGCTAAAATAAGAGAAAAATTACTCTGCAGGGGTGTTTTTTTTTAGATAGATCTGCAGAAGAAGTGATATCACTGAGAGAGGAAAAGGTGAAATGTAAAAAGCGCAGTCAAAAACACCAGAGCCAGCCAAAACACACCAACTGCCAAAAATGCAGCCAAAAGATGGAAAAAAAAACACTGTAAAAATTTTTGGGAAAAAGACACAGGTGCCTTCAAAAAATGCTTGTGAGTTTGTGTTTTTTTCAGCGCAGAGCAAATTTGTGTGCATAGAGGCCCTTAACGGATGTGTCTTGTTTAAAAACATATCTTCATATACCCTATTAGGGAATTCTGAGGGGTGCTCCACAATTCAAAAGTGGACAAATAGCATCTCTCTCACTCTGGAGGACCTGTTTTATCCTACATTATACAGATAAATGCATTCATTTGAATTTATATGGCATAATACATTACTTCTCCTGTGAAGGCGCTGCAGAGACATTTACTAAACATAAATTAAAATCAACCGAAATCCCTGGTTTGTACCATTTCTGTCGATTTTTGTTTAGGAATTATGGCTGACGACAGACAATTGTGAAAGCAACCTATCATCACTCAGCTTTCATTTCTTATGCTGCTCTTGACCAATGAAAGCTGCACACAATGTTTCTCTTTTAGTCAGTTTCAGAAATCTGCCTCGTTGTTGATTTATTATCAAGGGGCCTTTCTAAAAAATAGGGATTGTTCAAAGTAGAGGACCCCTTTAACATTGAATTAATGTAGAATGCTAAGGGGTACAGCATGTTCTCACTACTTTGACTGTATGGTTGATATTTGCATAATTCTTAATAATTAGATGTAATATTCAAACCAGTTGAGACTGTCAAGTAGTTAAATATCAGTGTCTTAAGCAAATATGAATGAACTATGAAGCACTCATAATGAGAATTTCCACGCTATTGCTGCTTCCTGCAGTAAATTAGTTTACATTGGATAGAAGAACATTTGTAAAAAATAGTAGAAAATAGGACACTGGGGACTGTCTGGACCATTAAACAACTGGACACAAAATACCAAACTAAATCAATGAACATTAAACACTGGATGAAGGGACCATGACATTTACCCATTGGATATCAAAGACTGCAGCAGCACACCACTGGATTCAGGAGACTAAGCCATTGGAGTTATTAATAAGATCTATTGGTACAGCACCACCTGCTTTTAGTTTTTTTTTCTTTATTTCTCTGTGCAACTCACTGAGGTGGTTGCACGCATACTGCCTGGTAGGGTTGATCATGGTGAACTAAATGAGTCCTTTACAGCTGCAATTGGATATACCATTGCAGCAAAACTCATTTAGGTGCTCGGAGCACCGAGGGACTGGACTATCCCCTCAAAGCACCACTTCAACGACTCCTCTACCTTATCGCTACTCCCACTCATGGCCTGACTGATAATGAAGATGCCTGGGCCTGAATTCTTGCAAATATACTAGCAGGAATGTCCCACAGGATTGGCGCATGGCAAATGTGGTGCCAATATTCAAAAAGGGTCCAAAAACAGAGCCTGGAAACTATAGGCCGGTAAGTTTAACATCTGTTGTGGGTAAACTGTTTGAAGGTTTTCTGAGAGATACTATCTTAGAGCATCTTAACGGAAATAAGCAAATAACGCCATATCAGCATGGCTTCGTGAGGGATCGGTCATGTTAAACTAATTTAATCAGTTTCTATGAGGAGGTAAGTTCTAGACTTGACAGCGGCGAATCAATGGATATCGTATATCTGGACTTCTCCAAAGCATTTGACACTGTACCGCATAAAAGGTTAGTATATAAAATGAGAATGCTTGGACTGGGAGAAAACGTCTGTATGTGGGTAAGTAACTGGCTGAGGGATAGAAAACAGAGGGTTGTTATAAGTGGAACACACTCAGATTGGGTCACTGTCACTAGTGGGGTACCTCAGGGGTCAGGATTGGGCCCTATTCTCTTCAATATATTTATTAATGATCTTGTAGAAGGCTTGCATAGTAAAATATCAATTTTCGCAGATGACACTAAACTGTGTAAAGTAATTAACACTGAAGAGGACAGTATACTACTACAGAGGGATCTGGATAGATTGGAGGCTTGGGCAGATAAGTGGCAGATGAGGTTTAACACTGACAAATGTAAGGTTATGCACATGGGAAGGAATAATGCAAGTCACCCGTACATACTAAATAGTAAAACACTCGGTAACACTGACATGGAAAAGGATCTAGGAATTTTAATAAACAGCAAACTAAGCTGCAAAAAACAGTGTCAGGCAGCTGCTGCCAAGGCCAATAAGATAATGGGTTGCATCAAAGGGGGCATAGATGGCCGTGATGAGAACATAGCCCTACCACTTTACAAATCACTAGTCAGACCACACATGGAGTACTGTGTACAGTTCTGGTCTCCTGTGAACAAGGCAGACATAACAGAGCTGGAGAGGTTTCAGAGGAGGGCAACTAAAGTAATAACTGGAATGGGTGGACTAAAGTACCCTGAAAGATTATCAACATTAGGGTTATTCACGTTAGAAAAAAGATGACTGAGGGGAGATCTAATTACTATGTATAAATATATCAGGGGGCAGTACAGAGATCTCTCCCATCATCTATTTATCCCCAGGACTGTGACTGTGATAAGAGGACATCCTCTGCGTCTGGAGGAAAGAAGGTTTGTACACAAACATAGAAGAGGATTCTTTACGGTAAGAGCAATGAGACTATGGAACTCTCTGTCTGAAGAGGTGGTGATGATGAGTACAATAAAGGAATTCAAGAGGGGCCTGGATGTGTTTCTGGAGCGTAATAATATTACAGGCTATAGCTACTAGAGGTGGGTTGTTGATCCAGGGAGTTATTCTGATTGCCTGATTGGAGTCGGGAAGGAATTTTTTATTCCCCTAAAGTGAGGAAAATTGGCTTCTACCTCACAGTTTTTTTTTGCCTTCCTCTGGATCAACTTGCAGGATAACAGGCCGAACTGGATGGACAAATGTCTTTTTTCGGCCTTATGTACTATGTTACTAGATGCCCAGGGGGGCGCCCAAGCCCTCCTCATTGCCGCCTGCCAGGTATATAATGATCTGATTGTGGAGCTTCTTTAAGTTTTTTTTACAGGACCACTGTAGGCTCCCAGTCTGCCCCTTGATGCACATTTGGTGAGAATTTTTGGGTGAGCATTCAAGTTTTTTCCCTGAAATACAATACAACATTTGTATGCAATTCAAGTACATAATACAACTTTTTCAAACCTTTTTTGTTGTTTTTTAAGGTTGTTTGGACACAAAATATAATTTTGTCATGTTTTTTAAGCTTTTTTCATGATGCAAGTTTTTTTATTGTATGGGTCATGCGGATGTGGCAATAATAATTGTTTATAGGGCTTTTTTATTTATTTATTTAAACAAAAATAAAGGTGTTTTAAAGGGAAAAAAGAAACTTGTATTTTTTTTACTTAATTATTTTTTAAAAACACATTTTAGATACTTTCTTTTACATTTTTTCTATGTTGTAGCATGGGAATTTGACTTGCAATGCTCTCATCTTCCATATAATACACTTCTATATTGCAGTGTGTTATGTCAATTACTATAAAACTGACAGAATGCCTAAGGCCTCTTTCACACGGGCGAGATTACCGCGCGGGTGCAATGCGTGAGGTGAACGCATTGCACCCGCACTGAATCAGGACCCATTCATTTCTATAGGGCTGTGCACATGAGCAGGGATTTTCACGCATCACTTGTGCGTTGCGTGAAAATCGCAGCATGCTCTATATTGTGCATTTTTCACGTTGCAGGCCCCATAGAAGTGAATGGGGCTGCGTGAAAATCGCAAGCATCCGCAAGCAAGTGCGGATGCGGTGCAATTTTTAACGCATGGTTGCTAGGAGATGATCGGGATGGGGACCCGATCAGTATTATTTTCCCTTATAACATGGTTATAAGGGAAAATAATAGCATTATTAATACAAAATGCTTAGTAAAATAGGGATGGAGGGGTTAAAATAATAATAATAATAATTTAACTCACCTCATCCACTTGTTCGCGCAGTCGGCATCTCTTCTGTCTTCTTCTTTCATGACCAGGAGGAAAAGGACCTGTGGTCACGTCACTGCGCTCATCACATGGTCCATTACATGATCCATCACCGTGGATGAGGGGAGTTAAATTATTATTATTTTTTTTTAACCCCTCCATCCCTATTTTACTAAGCATTCTGTATTAAGAATGCTATTATTTTCCCTTATAGCCATGTTATAAGGGAAAATAATAAAATCTACTAAACATCTAACACAAACCCGAACTTCTGTGAAGAAGTCCGGGTTCGGGTTTGCATACCAAACATGCCGATTTTTCTCACACGAGTGCAAAACGCATTAAAACTCTTTGCACTCGCGCAGAAAAATCACGCATTTTCCTGCGACGCACCCACACCTTATCTGGCCCTCACACGCGACGCCTGTGTGAAAGAGGTCTAATAGGCTCTGATGAAGGCCGGTCATAATAAGCATCCATACATGGAGGTAGAGATGAATGGAAGTGTAGCAGCGTGTGCACAGTAGCTGCTCCCGGAGCCGAATTTGAGCTGTGGCAGCAGCATAGGCAGGAGATTGACAAGGCCACACAGGATGTCCACCAGTCCAGTCAATCAAATGGCAGGTGGGAGCTTCACCTGTGGGGACAGGCCTCCACAAGTAAAGAAGTCTAACTAATGAGGTGAATCGATTTGTTAGAATTTATTCGCTTGTATTTACACATGCCAAGGAGCAGCCAATTGTCGCTGGTCATTTAGTGGAGGTGAAGCGCTGCATTTACATGCAGCAATCACCTCCACAGTATGAGAACGAGGGATTGATACTGTGATCGCTCATTCTCATATAGCTGCATTGTTTCTGGGCAGCAGACCACTCAAATGATAGTTTAGGTGCGTGCACGAATGACAGGATCACCGATGAACAAACGTTTCGATCATTCATTGGGTGATTGATGGCACCTTTAGACGGGCAGATTGTTAGGAATGAGAGTTCGCAGGAATGTTTGTTCTTGATAATCTGCCCAATTATTGTCCCATCTAAATGCACCTTAACAGTTAAACTGATGGAATGGAATTCTTTCCGATTCCGGCAGTGAGAGTAGGTTATTGAAACACCTTCGAGTGGTGGTGTGGGCACAGCTTTTGAGCCTGTGCCATCACTTGGTTGTAATATTCTGATCATCGGCTCATGGGAAGTATTCCCACAACATACTATTATTTTACTGGGCCAAACTGTTTTTTTGGAAGACTATCATAAACAATCCTTTGTGGTCAGAAGGATACCCTGAAATAAAGCTGTTCATGAGATGTAGCTGCTGAGACCGCCAGCTATTATACGTGATCTGTGGGTGAACCTGTTCAACATCCCTGCAGCACCATTCTGCCATTCTTTAGGGGAATTTGACAACATAATGCCCTAAGTGACATAAGATACTGCTTTATATGTGACATAAGCATGAGCCTCAACTGCTGTTTGGAGATCCATCAGAGACAATTGGACTAGTTCAAGCCGGCGCTAAAGCCAGTTTCATAGGAGACAATCTATGTATATATTAAGTGTGATAAAAAACTGCAGTGACTGATGAAAAGCCACACAAGTAGATGTGGAAGTTGTCTTAATGATGGATGGATTGGTAAGACATTTGGCTATCCTAAATGCCTGTCTTATGCAATTTTGAGAAATTTAGAAAATGGTACCTGCAAAGTAAACACCTTTATACTCTGCTTTCTCTGTCCTGTGGGGAAATGGAGGGACTGCTTTTGTTGCATAGAAATCTTATAAGTCTGGAAATTCTCTTTTTTGTGTAAAATCAACTGCACAAAGATTATACCTAATGGTGGTGTTGGACTCTTTAAAGAGGGTTTCCAGGACTGTAATATAAATATCAAATCAGTGGGGCACACAAGACACCCCCACTGCTCCACTGTTTGAAAGGGCTGCTGCACTCCAAAACTGGAACAGCACAGCTCCATACATGGGGTAGTGGCTAGGAAAGGTACTGCATTGTTATTCCCATTTAAGTGAAAGTGGGGCTCATCAATATTATAATCCTGGAGAATCCCTGAAGGTTGCAGTAAATACCTCTCATTATTATTGAGGTTTATATTATGACTACTTCTCATTATTTTAAGGGGTTTCTTTTGTTGTTATTTATGCCCTAAAGCCTGTAGGACATAATGAAAGTGTCATTCCTACTTGCTCTCCACCTCTTTGGTCTTGTGTCCTGTCTCCCGTTCAGCCATTTTTCAGGAGCCAACTTATTTACCTCTGGCTGGGGTATGAACATGCTTAAGTGCACTGCTGCAGTCACAAAGAATGCTACCAATCACTGATGACACCTCCCTGTGTACAACTAGCAGAGGATGACAGATATATATGTATACACACTTGCACAGGGAATACTATCAATCAGTGATAACACCTCCCCTGTGTACAACTATCAGTGACTGACAGCTATCTATGTATACACACTTACACAGAGAATGCTATCAATCACTGACGACACCTCCCCTGTGTATAAATATCAGTGACTGACAGCTATCTATGTATATACACTTACACAGAGAACACTACCAGTCACTGATAACACCTCCCTGTGTACAACTATCAGTGACTGATAGCTATCTATATATACACACTTACACAGAGAATGCTATCAATCACTGATAATACCTCCCATGTACAACTATCAGTGACTGACAGCTATCTATGTATACAGACATACACAAAGAATGCTATAAATCACTGATAATACCTCCCCTGTGTACAGCTATCAGTGACTGACAGCTATCTATGTATACAGACTTACACAGAGAAAGCTATCAATCACTGATAATACCTCCCATGTACAACTATCAGTGACTGATGGCTATCTATGTATACACACTTACACAGAGAATGCTATCAATCACTGATAACACCTCTCCTGTGTACAACTATCAGTGACTGAAAGTAATCTCTGTTTACACACTTACACAGAGCATACCATAAATCACTGATAATGGAAAGCTCAGGACACTTAGGGAAGTTATTTTCAGCCTGGACAAGAAAAGAAGCATACACATCCGGTCAGGACCTTGGCAGAAGAGCACACAGCTTCTGTAAGTACAGCAGGGAGAGCGACATTGGCGGAGCAAGAGTCCATTCAGTATTAACCAATCGATCTGTCTTCCATAGTTTAGTAGAACAGTTTTCATTAAAAGCCTGGAGAACCCCTTCAATGTATGAAACAGCCTTATTATACAGTGGACCCTTGGGATACAATGGCCTCAGATTACAATATTATCTACTTACAATGATCCTTTCTGGGCCATTGTAAGTTGAAACTAGACTCAACATACAGTACACTGCCGCAGACTCAGATCCAACCAATCAATATGGCCACAATTGTGATAAAACATCTATATTGGCTGTATAGTAACATATTTGCACAGCTGAAAAAACATGCTTCGTCCTCTATCCAGTTCAGCTTGTTATTTTGCAAAGTTGATGCAGGGGAAGGCAGGCAATTTTTCTCATTTTAGGGGGAAAAATCCTTCTCAACTCCAATCCCGCAATCATAATAACTCCCTGGATCAACGACCCTCCTACAGAAATCTATTGTAACTATAACCTTTAATATTATTACGCTCCTGAAACGCTTTCAGTAACTCCTCTTTACAATATGGTGTGGTACTACATCCCTTGCACTGTCCTCTGTCTGTACCAGGATGAGCTTGTCCTTTGGATGTGAGGTGAGGGCGGCTGCATGTTATTTTTCTGGTGCTCTGTGTGCTATACAGGACCCTGAAGAAGCCCCTGTCCTCATCATTGATAGTGATTTACAGCTTCCAGCAGCTATTCCTGGCTGTTATATGTAAGGACTTGATTTATATGTTGCTTTATACACTCACCTAAATAATTATTAGGAACACTTGTTCTATTTCTCATTAATGCAATTATCTAGTCAACCAATCACATGGCAGTTGCTTCAATGCATTTAGGGATGTGGTTCTGGTCAAGACAATCTCCTGAACTCCAAACTGAATGTCAGAATGGGAAAGAAAGGTGATTTAAGCAATTTTGAGCGTGGCATGGTTGTTGGTGCCAGACGGGCCGGTCTGAGTATTTCACAATCTGCTCAGTTACTGGGATTTTTACGCACAACCATTTCTAGGGTTTACAAAGAATGGTGTGAAAAGGGAAAAACATCCAGTATGCGGCAGTCCTGTGGGCAAAAATGCCTTGTGGATGCTAGAGGTCAGAGGAGAATGGGCCGACTGATTCAAGCTGATAGAAGAGCAACGTTGACTGAAATAACCACTCGTTACAACCGAGGTATGCAGCAAAGCATTTGTGAAGCCACAACACGCACAACCTTGAGGCGGATGGGCTACAACAGCAGAAGACCCCACCGGGTACCACTCATCTCCACTACAAAAAGGAAAAAGAGGCTACAATTTGCACGAGCTCACCAAAATTGGACTGTTGAAGACTGGAAAAATGTTGCCTGGTCTGATGAGTTTCAATTTCTGTTGAGACATTCAAATGGTAGAGTCCGAATTTGGCGTAAACAGAATGAGAACATGTATCCATCCTCTGATGGCTACTTCCAGCAGGATAATGCACCATGTCACAAAGCTCGAATCATTTCAAATTGGTTTCTTGAACATGACAATGAGTTCACTGTACTAAAATGGCCCCCACAGTCACCAGATCTCAACCCAATAGAGCATCTTTGGGATGTGGTGGAACGGGAGCTTCGTGCCCTGGATGTGCATCCCTCAAATCTCCATCAACTGCAAGATGCTATCCTATCAATATGGGCCAACATTTCTAAAGAATGCTATCAGCACCTTGTTGAATCAATGCCACGTAGAATTAAGGCAGTTCTGAAGGCAAAAGGGGGTCCAACACCATATTAGTATGGTGTTCCTAATAATTCTTTAGGTGAGTGTATGTCTACTTGCTTTATATGTTTATCTGATTATTTTTCTTAACTCCCCATTTTCTCTTATCTTGGAATGACATTTTGAGGTTTTGGAACAAATTAGTAGTTTCAACAATGGTTTCAACTTAAAATGGTCGTCCTGGAACCAATGCATATTGTACCTTGATGGATTAGTATATACACATGCTGTGCTTTGTATTTGCCAGCTATTTTCTCCATTTCATGTATCGTCAATGATCTTTGTATACTGCTTCTGCTACATTGTATCATTTTTGTGTTGTTTCATCAATAAAACAAGTTTAAAAATAAATAAATCTGTTTTGTGGAAGTTTTAAAACAATGTTATTTAGGTTATTCCATGTGACAATACGTGCTTTGTGCTGTATGTCTCGTGTGTCCATGTTGAGGCAGGTGGGCTGGAGACGTGCCTGTATATTCACGTAACCCTTTATAGTTGCAGCTAATATACATACAACTGATAAGAGAAGTGAAATATGATGCTGTGTCCAGACCATGGCACTTGCTATCTCGCTGTCTGTTTGCCTCTATCTCCTTTATTTACCTAATTTAATTGGGAAGAAATTGATAGGTTGCTCTTGTAATTAAATTATACTTGTAATCCTCAGGGCACAGGTGTTTGTTCCATGAAACTGGTGCCAGATAGACTGTCACGAAAAAGGAGAAGGTTAATAAGAGGCAACCAATCTCCCATTTTATTATATCTCTTTATTATCACCAAGATAAGGGAACAACTTCACAAGATGAGCAGCCATGCTCAATACAATATACCTGTAACTAGCTCATCTATGCACAACTGGAGACCATATCTCCAGAAGGATATTGATACTTTGGAGAGAGTTCAGAGAAGAGCTACTAAACTAGTACATGGATTGCAGGATAAAACTTACCAGGAAAGATTAAAGGACCTTAACATGTATAGCTTGGAAGAAAGACGAGACAGAGGGGGAAATGATAGAAACTTTTAAATACATAAAGGGAATCAACAAGGTAAAAGAGGAGAGAATATTTAAAAGAAGAAAAATTGCTGAGAGAGTAGTGGATGCATGGAATAGCCTTCCTGCAGAAGTGGTAGCTGCAAATACAGTGAAGGAGTTTAAGCATGGATGGGATAGGCATAAGGCCATCCTTTATATAAGATAGGGCCAAGGGCTATTCATAGTATTCAGTATATTGGGCAGACTAGATGGGCCAAATGGTTCTTATCTGCCGACACATTCTATGTTTCTATGTTTCTAACTGGCAACTTCCTAACATAATGTTATTATTAGAAATGATGTTCTCTTTACATATGGAAGCAATCCTATAATAACCTGCAATAATAGAAAAAAAAATCCTGTGGCCCTGTATGTATTGCTGATGCAAATTGGCAAATTGTATTACTTACAAATTTCAAAGCAAAGTATTAGGCTGGTTTCACACGAGCAAGTTCAACTTGAACTTGCTCATCTGAAACCAGCCTTAGGGTACTTTCACACTAGCGTTTTTGTTTTCCGGTATTGAGTTCCGTCATAGGAGCTCAATACCGGAAAAAAACTGATCAGTTTTATCCTAATGCATTCTGAATGAAGAGCATTCCATTCAGGATGTATCAGGATGCATCAGTTCAGTCCCTCTTACGTTTTTTGGATGGAGAAAATACTGCAGCATGCTGCAGTTTTCTCTCCGGCCAAAAATACTGATCACTTGCCAGAATGCCGGATCCGGCATTAATTTAGATTGATTAATTTAGTGTATTAGTTCCGGATCCGGCATTAAGTGTTCTGGCAAAATGGATCCGGCATGCGCAGGCCTTTAAAAATGCAAAAAATAATAATACCGGATCCGTTTTTCCGGATGACACCGGAGAGACGGATCCGGTATTTCAATGCATGATGGATCCGCATCTGGATCCGTCTGACAAATGCCATCAGTGTCACACACACAGGGGGTGGGGAAGTGACCACTGAACTCCACTCGCACCCCTGTCCCTGCCTACTTGCCTCGCAAGTCCTAGCGACAAGGGACAACTGGTTGACAAACCCTTAGCTAGGATAGTGCAGGGAAGACAAACAACACATGTAACAGGGAAGTCAAATAAGCCGCGTCAATAACCAAGAGAGCAGAAAGGTAACGGAGGAGCAAGCAGAGGATCGCCAGGACAAGCTGAAGTCAAACCAGGAGGGAACGCCAAGACCAAAGGATGAGACGGACGGAAAATCAGAAGCCAAGCAGGAACAACAAATCAGGTGAGTATATCGCAGGAAGGACCTCAATAACAGGCAAGCCGTGTCCAGCAGATTGCCTGTTTAAATAGGGCGCTAGTGGAGTCATGTGATGTGGCCAGAGTCACATGACTCCTGAGTTCCAATACAGCCGAGCGCCGAGTGATCAGCTCGGCGCTCAGCCCCAGAGTGGTTACCACGGGGACGGGCGACGCCAGGCGCGCTGATGACGTGAGCTCGACTCGGTCGTCCCCGCCTCCTGGAACCACACACAGAGCGCATCGTGACAGTACCCCCTCCTCCACGCGGGGCCACCGGACCCAAGGCCCCAGGCGACAGCTTCTCAGGATGTTCCAAATGAAATTTTTTGAGAAGCCTAGCAGCATGAACATCCTTAGCTGGTACCCAGGACCTTTTCTCCGGTCCATAGCCTTTCCAGTGCACCAGGTACTCTCCTAACCACAAATTCCGGAATTATTAACCAGTACCGGCGGCGGAGCGGACTGTGAAGGAACAACAGGAGTAACATGTTTTTCAGCAGAGATTTGTGGAAGACGTCATGGATGTGGAAAGATTCAGGTAACTTCAATCTAAAAGACACTGGATTAATTACCTCCGTAATCTCGTACGGACCTATAAAACGAGGTGCAAACTTTTTGGAGGCCACCTTAAGGCCTCTTTCACACGAGCGTGTCCGGATAAGTTCCGGATGCGTTGCGGCAAACCCGCGCGAGTAGGTACGCAATTGCAGTCAGTTTTGACTGCAATTGCGTTCCGTTGTTCAGTTTTTATCGCGCGAGTGCAATGCGTTTTGCACGAGCGTGATAAAAAACTGAATGTAGTACCCAGACCCGAACTTCTTCACAGAAGTTCAGGTTTGGGTTTAAGGTTGTGTAGATTGTATTACTTTCCCTTATAACATGGTTATGAGGGAAAATAATAGCATTCTGAATACAGAATGCATAGTACAATAGGGCTGGAGGGGTTAAAAAAATAAATTAAAAAAAAAAAAAATTTAACTCACTTTAATCCACTTGTTCGCGCAGCCGGCATCTCTTCTGTCTTCTTTGAGGAATAGGACCTTTGATGACATCACTGCGCTCATCACATTTTCCATCACATGATCTTTTACCATGGTGATGGATCATGTGACGGACCATGTGATGATCGCAGTGACGTCATCAAAGGTCCTTTTCCTCACAGATGAAAACAGAAGAGATGGATTAAGGTGAGTTAAATTATTATTATTTTTTTTTAACCCCTCCAGCCCTATTGTACTATGCATTCTGTATTCAGAATGCTATTATTTTCCCTTATAACCATGTTATAAGGGAAAATAATAATGATCGGGTCACCATCCCGATAGTCTCCTAGCAACCGTGCGTGAAAATCGCACCGCATCCGCACTTACTTGCAGATGCTTGCAATTTTCACGCAGCCCCATTTACTTCTATGGGGCCTGCGTTGCGGGAAAAACGCACAAATTAGAGCTTGATGCGATTTTCACGCAACGCACAAGTGATGCGTGAAAATCACCGCTCATGTGCAGAGCCCTATAGAAATGAATGGGTCCGGATTCAGTGCGGGTGCAATGCATTCACTTCACGCATTGCACCCGCGCGGAAAACTCGCCCGTGTGAAAGGGGCCTAAGAGGCACATTCTTAGAAGATAGCCACACCTGATCCCCAACCTGTAAATCCATCCCCTTAGAACGTTTCTTATTAGCTTTGATTTTTTGGCTCTTTTGAGCTTTTTCTAGGTTCGACTGAACCCGAGCCCAGACTGTGGACAGTTCTGACGACACCTTAGCCGCCTCAGGGTTAGACGAGGAGACAGATGACCCAGAATGAAAATGAGGATGGAAACCGTAATTACTAAAGAATGGGGAGACACCAGCGGAGGAATTAACATGGCTGTTTATTGCAAATTCTGACAAAGGAAGGTATTTAACCCACAACTGTTGATCACCAGAGACATATGACCTGAGAAACTGTTCCACAGACTAATTAAGTCGTTCTGTCTGCCCGTTACTCTCAGGATGATAGGCAGACGAGACGGACAATGAGATTTGGCACCTCTGACAGAAGGCTCTCCAAAACCTAGACACAAACTGGACACCCCTATCAGACACAATGTTCTTGGGGACACCGTGCAACTGTACAATTTGTTCCGCAAATACAGAGGCCAGAGTCTTAGCATTAGGAAGTTTAGCAAGGGGAACAAAATGTACCATCTTACTGAACCTGTCGACCCCTAACCAAACCACAGTTTTACCCTCAGCAGGTGGAAGATCTGTGATAAAGTCCATAGAAATATGAGACCAGGGTCTACTGGGAATGGGTTGAGTTCGCAGCTCACCAGCAGGGCGAGTTCTAGGGGTTTTAGATCTGGCACATATCTCGCAGGCCAATACATAGGACTTGACATCCTTGAATAGGGTGGGCCACCAGTAAGACCTAGATACCAGCTCTTTAGTACTCTTGATACCAGGATGTCCACACAAAACATGACATGACACTCACCCAACAGCCGGAGACGGAATTGTTCAGGAACAACTTATCTGTTGGTGTGGGTGCCGGGGCCAGATGTTGTTCTGCCTTAATAAGAGCCGTAAGATCTTGGGACACGGCTTCTAAAAAGACACTAGCTGGCAATATGGTTTCAGGCGGTGCGTCCGTAGGCTGAAACGCACAAAAACTCAGAGATAGAGCATCTGGCTTCACGTTCTTACTTCCTGGCCTGAAAGTGATCGAGAAATTAAAAAAAGTGTAAAAACAATGCCCATCTGGCTTGACGGGGGTTCAACCTCTTAGCAGACTCAAGAAACATCAGATTTTTGTGATCAGTAACAACGGTAACACAATGTTTAGCCCTCTCAAGAAAATGTCTCCACTCCTCAAACGCCCATTTAATGGCCAGCAATTAACAATTCCCCACGTCATAATTTCTCTCGGTTGGAGAAAATCTTATGGAAAAGAAGGCACAAGGCCTTAAATTGATAAGACTAGCGGGGCCTTGAGAGAGGACCGCCCCCACTCCGTCCTCATAGGCATCCACCTCCACAATGAAAGGTCTCTCTTGATCCGTCTGAATCAAAACCGGGGCGCAACTAAAAGCCTTCTTAAGTGTCTCAAATGCTTCAATAGCCTCACCAGACCAGTTCTCCAGGTCCGCCCCTTTTTTGGTGAGGTCGGTCAAGGGCCTAGCAATTACCGGAAAATTCTTTATAAATCTACGGTAATGATTAGCAAATCCTAAAAAACATTGTAAGACCTTTAAGATGATGGCCTTTCCCAGTCCATAATTGCTAACACTTTGCTAGGATCCATTTTAAAGGCGTGAGGAGTGAGAACATACCCAAGATACAAAATTTCTTGTTCCCCAAAAACACATTTCTCCTGTTTGGCCGCCAATTGATTCTTCCTCAAAACCTCAAACACTTGTTTAACATGAGACACATGACTCAAAATCAGGGGAAAAAATCTAAACATCATCAAGGTGGACAATTACAAATTTACCCAAGAATTCTCAAAAAATATCATTCATAAAGTTTTGAAACACAGCTGGCCAAAAGGCATTACCAGATATTCGAAGTGCCCAGCTGGAGTATTGAAAGCTGTCTTCCACTCGTCTCCCTCCTTAATTCGAATTAAGTTATATGCCCCCTTCAAATCAATTTTAGAGAACCAGGAAGCCCCCATTACTTGATTAAAGAAATCAAGAATCAACGGAAGGGAGTATAGATTCTTGATCGTAATCTTATTTAACTCCCGGTAATTGATACAAGGTCTGAGGCCTCCATCTTTCTTTTTGACAAAGGAAAATCCCGCCCCCATAGGA
The DNA here is from genome assembly GCF_905171765.1 of Bufo bufo. Classification (NCBI taxonomy): domain Eukaryota; kingdom Metazoa; phylum Chordata; class Amphibia; order Anura; family Bufonidae; genus Bufo; species Bufo bufo. Next base: position 437,110,105 of record NC_053389.1, on the reverse strand, counting down.
GATACAGAAGGCCTAATGTGCCCCTTACTGAGACTCTCTTTAACATAATCCTCCATGGTCTTGCGTTCAGGTCTAGAGAGATTATAGATACGTCCCTTGGGAAACCTGGCCCCCTCTACCAATTCAATGGCGCAATCATAAAATCTATGGGGCGGATTAAGAGCAAAGGCAATGTATTGCATTCTGCTGAGACCCCCGCTTGCACTACAGACAAGCACGAGTCGCATTCAACCCCCCCATTTCACCAGTTCCCCCTTGGTCTAGTAAATAATGGGGTTATGTAACTGTAGCCAAGGCATTCTCAGTACTACCTCTACTGGTAAGTTTTCTAGAACCAACAGGGAGCATATTTCAGAGTGACACCCCCCCACAGTCAAGGATATCTCAGGGGTAGAATACTTCACAGTACCAACCACCAGGGGGGTGGAATCGATAGCCATGATGTGGATGGGAGTGGGTAGTGTCAAAATCGGAATACCCAACTTTAATGCAAATCTCTGATCAATAAAGTTGGCAGCAGAACCTGAGTCAATGAACGCATTACCAGAACACTTGTTAATACCCATGGAGACAGTAATAGGTACTAGTAACTTACTCTTGACCACATTAGGAAATACCTGGTTCTTAAGCTCCCCCATCTTGGTAGATTTACCGGAAGAAGGTTTCTTGGAGCACTGGTTAATCCAATAGTCTGACTCGCCACAATCGAAACAAGCCACTTTTCGGAGACGTCGATCTCTACGAGTCATTCCGACCTGCATGGGTTCCTCAGAAGAGAAATTGGCTCTGCTCACAGGACAGACCTCTGACTGGAGCACCTCCTGGGAAAAAGGCAAACGTTCCTGCCGTCTCTCCCTAACACGTCTGTCAAGTTGAACAGCCAGTGTCATAGTCTCCTCTAATGTCTCAGGAAGCTGGTAGTTCACTAATAGGTTTTTAAGATTTTCAGACAACCCTGACCTGAACTGGCTTTTTAGGGATGGTTCATTCCAGCCAGAAGGAACACACCATCTCCTGAACTGGGTGCAATATTCTTCAGCAGGTTGGTCTCCCTGTACAAAAGCCTTAAGAGCGGTCTCAGCTACCATGGCCCTGTCAGGTTCATCATACAAGGTTTCCAGGGCCTGGAAGAACCCCTCGACAGAGATGAGACAACCAGCGTCAGCAGGCAAGGAAAAAGCCCAGTCCTGGGGATCTCCCTCCCTGGAGACGGGAGATTACTATGCCCACTCGCTGGCTCTCAGAATCGGATGACAAGGGGCGTAATCTGAAATAAAGCTTACAATTCTCTTTGAAAGAAAGAAACTTTTTACAGTCACCTGAAAATGGTTCAGGAAGCTTATTCTGGGGCTCCATAAGATGACTAGATGCATGCGGAGTTGAGGCACTCTGTCCTGACTCATGTAAATGGAGTTTCTCCCCCAATTCCTGAACAATCTGAGTCAAATTAGAAACATGCTCCGTCAGGGTAACCAAAGGATTCATGATAATTTGGGCCTGTTATTCTGTCACACACACAGGGGGTGGGGAAGTGACCACTGAACTCCACCCGCACCCCTGTCCCTGCCTACTTACCTCGCAAGTCCTAGCGACAAGGGACAACTGGTCGACAAAACCTTAGCTAGGATAGTGCAGGGAAGACAAACAACACATGTAACAGGGAAGTCAAACAAGCCGCGTCAATAACCAAGAGAGCAGAAAGGTAACGGAGGAGCAAGCAGAGGATCGCCAGGACAAGCTGAAGTCAAACCAGGAGGGAACGCCAAAACCAAAGGATGAGACGGACGGGAAATCAGAAGCCAAGCAGGAACAACAAACCAGGTGAATATATCGCAGGAAGGACCTCAATAACAGGCAATCTGTGGCCAGCAGATTGCCTGTTTAAATAGGGCGCTAGTGGAGTCATGTGACATGGCCAGCATCACATGACTCCTGAGTTCCAATACAGCTGAGTGCCGAGTGATCAATTCGGCGCTAAGCCCCAGAGTGTTTAACACGGGACGGGCGACGCCAGGCGCGCTGATGACGTGAGCACGCCTCCGCCGTCCCCGCCTCCTGGAACCACGCACAGAGCGCATCGTGACACATCAGTTTGCGTCCGGATTGCCGAAACTGCCTGCCGGAATCCTCTGCCGCAAGTGTGAAAGTACCCTTAGGGTCCATTTACACGTCCGCAAAATGGGTCCTCATGCGTAACAGGTGCAGACCCCTTCATTTTCAATGGGGCCGGAATGTGCTGTCTGCATCCGCATTTGCTCTTCCGTTCCGCAAAAAAATAGAACATGTCCTATTCTTGTGGAAAATTAGAAAAAAGCAGCTCTCACCTGCTCCCTGCTAAGTAAAGCACGAACAACAGCCCCTGGGCTTAGCTGTTCCAACGATAATCCAAAAACTTTAGAAATCCAGCTCAAAGCAAAAACAGGGGAATCTTTATTTCAGCGGTTAAAAACTTCCAGTACAGGATATAATGTTATCCGTTTCAGACCTCTATCAATTCAGGTCCTTCATCATGACATACTGAACACTCAAATGGATGCACTATATGCGCTCGCCCGCCACCTGGCCCTACAATTAGAGGATCACGTGATCGGGGCACACAGAGCGCAATCAGAAAACACATGTGCACACATATAAAAAATTTGCAAAACAAGTGCAAAAAAATGTGTAAGGTACTTAAAATCATATTATAGCTCCAGATAATTGCTAACGGCAATGGCTCTATTAGTATTGTAGTATTAAATCATGCCTCTTGTTGACGCCAGTTGGATGACAAGTAGCTAGCTGAAACATCCAGTACGCCTCCCTATTCAATAATTTTCTTTTTTGGTCTCCCCCCTCACAGGAATTTTAACTCTCTCTCCATACCTTGCGCCTTGAGTCCAGATGTATTCCCACCATGCACAACCGCAAAATGCAAGCTGACCGCAGACACGTTGCGGCTCTCATAGTGGGGAACATCCGAAATATGCTCGCGAATCCTGGATTTTATTTGGTTGGAAGTACATCCAACATACTGCAGTTGGCATTGTTCGCAAGTGATTAAATAAATCGCGTATTTCGTATTGCAATTCAGGTACGCTTTTATTGCAAACTCCTTGCCATTTACTAGTGATTTAAAATAGCCACCCACTTTAAAATGATCACAACAAATGCACCTGTTGTGACCACATTTGTAGCTACATCTGCTTACTAGCCAGGTTGGTTGAGATGTTTTTTTCTCCTGAAACAAACTAGGACTAATTAAGCTACCCAGAGTGGGAGCCTTTCGTGCGGCACATCTTAGTCCTCCCGCAACCACATCTGACCATTGGTTGTCATAGCTTAGCACCAGTAAGTGTTTCTTGACAATTTTGCATATTTTACCATATTCTTCACTATATTGTGTAACAAACGATGTGGCGCACATTCTAGAGTGGCTCCGCTCACACAAGGTGTCAGACTGCCGTTTCACCGGGAAAATGTACTCCTTCCTATACAATCCAGTTATACACTGTCTCTGTTTTAGCATTTGCTGACGTGAATATGATCTATCTGAAAGCCTATTGATTATACTGTCTGTTTCAAGAATAAAAGAACCAACTTCAGAACAGTCACGTCTTGTGAGGATTAATTCACCCTTTGGAACATTGTGCAACATATGGGGCGGATCACAAGAGGAGGCATGAAGGATCGTATTACCTGAAGAATCCTTTCTATACGTAGAGGTGCATATCCCTGATGTGGCCACATCCCCCCTCAGACACAAATCCCAAAAATTAATACTGACCGGATGATGTTGAACAATGAAAAAAATAGAATATAAGCATGAATTCAAATAATCTGCAAACAGCGGTATGGTCGCCACATCACCAGACCAGATAAACAACAGGTCATCGATGTAGCGACCATACCACTGCACCAGACCATGAAACGGATGAGTGTCGATGAGGAAAAAGCTCCTCTCCCACCATGCCATAAAAATTTTGGCTATGGAGGGAGAGAACTTGGCCCCCATCGACACTCCTGACACCTGTAAATAAAATACATTACTGAACATAAAGAAATTGTGTCTGAGGAGGAAGTCCACCACTAGTTCCATAAATTCTTTTAACTCATGTGTATAATCACTATATGTACTTAAAAACCAACACAAAGATCGTAACACCAGGTCATGAGGAATGTTAGTGTACAATGACACCTCATCTGCTGTAATCCACGTATATCCACTCTTCCACTCAAAGGAGGAGAAAGCTTGCAACACAGACCTGGTGTCCTGTATAAATCCAGGAATGAGAGGAATCAGAGGCTAAAGGAGTGAGTCAACCCACTCGGACAGTCTTTCTGAATAGGACCCTATACCTTCTACAATTAGTCTCAATGGAGGGGGGAAAATATTCTTATGGACTTTAGGCAGGGCGTGAAAAACAGGGATGACCGGGTGGGTTATGTAAATATATTCAGATTCTTATTTATTTAGGATACCCTGGTCCAAACCCATTGATAATAATTCAGCCAGTTTTGTCTGGAAAGGGAGGAGGGGGTTGCCAGTCAGAACAGCATAGACCATAGTATCATTCAACATATTTATTACCTGTGATTTATAGATCTCACTGTCCAAGACAACCACCGCACCTCTCTTATCCGCTTGCATGATAATTAGGTCATCTCTATTTCTCAAGGCCTGCAATCAGGGCCGGTACAAGGCAGGGGCCGAAGGAGCGGGTGCCCTGGGCGCTACAAGGAGGGGGGCGCAGGTGGGCCGGCAAGCCTGAGTGCCGCAAGGCCGCGGCCCTGGTGACAAGTGGGGGCGGCCGCGGCCGGCGGCAGGGCAGAGCAGGAGATGAGCGCTTCCATTGCGGAAGCGCTCATCTCCATAGTCATCTGTATTGCAGTCCTCAGGACTGCAATACAGATGCCTGCGCTGCGGCAGAGGAGGGAGAGGTGTGTCCCCTCCTGTTCCTCTGATAGGCTGCCGGCCTAATGCTGGCAGCCTATCAGAGGCCGGTGCAGGCGGCGCGATGACGTCATCGCGTCGCCTGACTGCCGTATAGCGAGGGACACAGACGGAAGAGGCGGCCTGCATCGCATCACATTGCTGGAGGTAAGTATAAGTTTTTTTTATTTTTTATTTTATTTATATAGGTACAATACTGGGCTGGGCTGGCACATAAGGGGGGACTACTGGGCTGGGCTGGCACATGATAAGGGGGGCTGCCTACTGGGCTGGCACATGATAAGGGGGGACTACTGGGCTGGGCTGGCACATAAGGGGGGCTACTGGGCTGGCACATGATAAGGGGGGACTACTGGGCTGGCACATGATAAGGGGGGCTACTGGCACATGATAAGGGGGGCTACTGGCACATAAGGGGGGCTACTGGCACATAAGGGGGGCTACTGGCCCATAAGGGGGCTACTGGCACATAAGGGGGGCTATTGGCACATAAGGGGGGCTACTGGCCCATAAGGGGGCTATTGGCAATAAGGGGGGCTACTGGCACATGATATGGGGGGCTACTGGCACATGATATGGGGGCACTCTGGCTACTGGCACATGATATGGGGGCACTCTGGCTACTGGCACATGATATGGGGGGGGGGCTCTGGCTACTGGCACATGATATGGGGGCACTCTGGCTACTGGCACATGATATGGGGGGGGGCTCTGGCTACTGGCACATGATATGGGGGGGGGCTCTGGCTACTGGCACATGATATGGGGGCATCTATGGGGGCACATCTTACTGCAGATTATTTAGGGGCATCTACTGAGGCTAAAAAGAAGATATTTTATATGGGGGGCTCTGTATAGGGGCATTTTATACTGGGACACATTATGGTGGGTACTATGGGGAAGGGGGGAGCACTATGGGGGTCATCTACGGGGGCACTGAGAAGGGGTATTTTATGTTGGCACATTATGGGAACATTAGCTCAACTGGGGGCATTACAAAGGGGTATGTTTTGCATATTATAAGGAGAATTATTACTACTGGGGGGGCATTATGGTGGGCTTTATTACTCCCCCATGGTATGACCCCCTAGTAGCAGCACCAGCCTCTCCCTGCTCTGCTATTCCTCTGCCCCTTCTCCAAATCCTTATTATGAAATCTTTCTCATTAGGATAAAGCACAACATCAGCTCCGCCGAGCCCCCGGCCAAGTGTTGAAGTGGCGTCCGAGATCCCCAAGGGCCAAGTCAAGTAACTGTAAGTTTTTATGGGGGTTCTACAAAAGAGCTATCGTGGGGCAAAGTTCATATTCGTGTTTACACACGTGTTTTAAAATGAATACTTTCAAAGTCCCACAGTCCTTTGTTCTATTGCTTTAAGTATATTCTTGTTTTGAAACAACATTGATTCTTTCTTAAAAACGGGGGGGGGGGGGGGGGGGGGGGCGCAGTTTGCCATCTTCGCCCTGGGCACCAAATGGCCTTGTCCCAGCCCTGCCTGCAATGCTTTACGCTCCTGATGGGTCAAATTAATGTGTTTGCCTATATGTAAAAATGGGGAAAGACTGCTTTGGTCTCTATCTAACATGATGTTATCATTTAAAACACACAGGTCCCTTTCCACTAACTCTTGATATTTATCCAAAGCTGGGGACCTTGATTGTAAAGGATAAAAATCCCTATTAGAAGTTTTAAATGATTGTTCGATATAAGTCAAAATGGTGCGTGGGGGAGAAGTATAGCCCTCTTTTCAAGACACTACCCTGATCCGCCATCAGTATCGCGGCAGACAGGTTGATAATTTGTATGTCATCTACCTTCTCTTGTGGGATAGCGGCGAGCATTTTCTTCTGTGCTTTCTACCTGCTCTCCGTATTTTGAACTCCTCTGCTTCAGCCAAGTTACCTTAGGAGTGCTTATAACCGATGAACCGGCCACCACTGTGTGATCACCAGGTAATGAATCAGAGGAGTCCACATCAGTAGAGCTCAAAGACACCTTCTATGATTGTTTTCTTCTATAGCGGGATCTCCTTAGAATAGACCGCTGTGTATTAGCTCTGGCCTCAGACCAAGTATATACTGTATTAGTACTGTAATCCAGCAGGTCTCTGTTGTATTTAATTTGCTTGAATTCAATAAGATTATCCTCCAATTCCTTAAGGTTTTCCTTTAACTTGTCATCCAATTTAGTAAATGCAGGGTTTTCCCACGAATGTTTTAAGGGTATCTCGTGTACTGTAGTTTTGATCTCATCTTTCAGATCAATGAACTTACTGTTCATGTTGGACAATCAACTGCATTAGTTTAATAGAGCACGCCGAAAGAGTTGACTGCCACTGCAAAGTGAAGGACTCCGAATAAACGATTGTTGGTTTCTTTCTAAGCCTGAGACCTCGTGGAATCATATATTTATCGATATATTTTTGAAGTGAGGTCAAGTCCCACCATTTGTGTAGCTCTTTCACTAGAAGCTTTTCAAGTGTAGACATGAGTCCATTCAAATTGAGGTCATCCTGTAATGACTGGTCAGGGATATTAAATATGGCATTAATTTTTTGCAGGCGATCACCCACTCGTCCATAGAGCGCAATGATATGCGTGCCATATCCCGATCCAACACGGAAGTAAACCGCAATATATAAAAATATATACCAAAAGCAGGAGGTGCTCGTTGTCCCAGTGAACAACAGTGGAAAATTAGAAAAAAGCAGCTGTCACCTGCTACCTGCTAAGCAAAGCACGGACAACAGCCCCTGGGCTTAGCTGTTCCAACAATAATCCAAAAACTTTCGAAATCCATCTCAAAGCAAAAACAGGGAAATCTTTATTTCAGTGGTCTGGTGATGTGGCGACCATACCGCTGTTTGCAGATTATTTGAATTCATGCTTATATTCTATTTTTTTCATTGTTCAACATGATCCGGTTGGTATTCATTTTTTGGATTTGTGTCTGAGGGGGGATGTGGCCACATCAGGGATATGCACCTCTACGTATAGAAAGGATTCTTCAGGTAATACGATCCTTCATGCCTCCTCTTGTCATCCGCCCCATGTTTTGCACAATGTTCCTAAGGGTGAATTAATCCGCGCAAGACGTAACTGTTCTGAAGTTGGTTCTTTTATTCTTGAAACAGACAGTGTAATCAATAGGCTTTCAGATAGATCATATTCACGTCAGCAGATGCTAAAACAGAGACAGTGTATAACTGGATTGGATAGGAAGGAGTAAATTTTCCCGGTGAAACGGCAGTCTGACACCTTGTGTGAGCGGAGCCACTCTAGAATGTGCGCCACATCGTTTGTTACACAATATAGTGAAGAATATGGTAAAATATGCAAAATTGTTAAGAAACACTTACTGGTGCTAAGCTATGACAACCAATGGTCAGATGTGGTTGCGGGAGGACTAAGATGTGCCGCACGAAAGGCTCCCACTCTGGGTAGCTTAATTAGTCCTAGTTTGTTTCAGGAGAAAAAAACATCTCAACCAACCTGGCTAGTAAGCAGATGTAGCTACAAATGTGGTCACAACAGGTGCATTTGTTGTGATCATTTTAAAGTGGGTGGCTATTTTAAATCACTAGTAAATGGCAAGGAGTTTGCAATAAAAGCGTACCTGAATTGCAATACGAAATACGCGATTTATTTAATCACTTGCGAACAATGCCAACTCCAGTATGTTGGATGTACTTCCAACCAAATAAAATCCAGGATTCGCAAGCATATTTCGGATGTTCCCCACTATGAGAGCCGCAACGTGTCTGCGGTCAGCTTGCACTTTGCGGTTGTGCATGGTGGGAATACATCTAGACTCAAGGCGCAAGGTATGGAGAGAGAGTTAAAATTCCTGTGAGAGGGGGAGACCATAAAAGAAAATTATTGAATAGGGAGGCGTACTGGGTGTTTCAGCTAGCTACTTGTCATCCAACTGGCGTCAACAAGAGGCATGATTTAATACTACAATACTAATAGAGCCATTGCCGTCAGCAATTATCTGGAGCTATAATATGATTTTAAATACACATTTTTTTGCACTTGTTTTGCAAATTTTTTATATGTGTGCACATGTGTTTTCTGATTGCGCTCTGTGTGCCCCGATCACGTGATCCTCTAATTGTAGGGCCAGGTGGCGGGCGAGCACATATAGTGCATCCATTTGAGTGTTCAGTATGTCATGATGAAGGACCTGAATTGACAGAGGTCTGAAACGGATAACATTATATCCTGTACTGGAAGTTTTTAACCGCTGAAATAAAGATTCCCCTGTTTTTGCTTTGACCTGCATGTCCTATTCTTGTCCGCAATTGCGGACAAGAAAAGGCATTTTCTATGAGAGTGCCGGCGATGTGCGGTCAGCAAAATGCGGAACGCACATTGCCTGCATCCGTGTTTTGCGGATCCGCAAAACACATATGGACGTGTGAATGGACCCTTAGTTGTCATTTTCTGGGAAAGTTGCCTCAGAATTAACCGTAATCTAAATATTTCATCAGTACCGGTTTGAGGGTAGCATTGCAACGCCTTTTATTTTTTACTAATCACTGGTGGATTGAGCTCTCATAGTTTTTTTATGTAGTCTTCTGAGTTATACTGAAAAAAGATACGCCGTATATCATTGTATTCAGGATTTTCACTTTAAAGCTTTGTTGTAAAATACTCTTGTGCATGTTCAAACAATTTTTTGATTTGTGTTAATCATAATTAATTATTATTACACATTTCATGAAAGTAGGAAACTTCTTTTCCTTTTTCATACTTTCCATATCCAATAAGTATAAGTTGTTACACAAACAAGTCATAATCAGTTGAAATTCTAGGAATGTACCATTGAGTTCATATAGAAAACTACACAATATAGAGATAACATCTCCCCATAACTTAAAAAGGTCTGAGGTCTGTATCCGTCAGTGGACAGCTATCTCTCCCGATTCCAAGTCAAGCATGCATGGGCTGTGAATAAGAGAGGGGAAGGAACCACTGACTGGCATCTCTCTGGTGGAAGTAGCTGAAATCCATCATACCCAACCCTTCGTTTCCCCTCTTGTTTGCTATAAGGGGAGAGTCCCTATACATGGGTTTGGTCAAAATACATCTAATGTGTATGGGTAGCCTTAGTGTCTTCACCATTTAGATTGAAAAGAGTGAGAAGAGTCATATCTAAGGACCAGTTCCATCAATTCATTAATCAGATGTCGATGTCTGCTATAACAAAACCAGGGCCTACTGACATCTGAAATCTTTCTCATAATTTAGAGGCAGACTGACGATATAAGAGAATACCAGAAACCATTTTAAAAGTTGATTATATACATTAGTCTAAAGTTGATCAAAATGGACAATTTCTATGAAAACGACTGTTTATCAAGTGGATTTTAACAACAAATGATTGTTTTAGTTGGCTGATGACAGACTAAATCTGGAAAGAAGACATTCAAGTTTACATATTTGCTTGATAGTTGGTAGTCCACAAGCTATGTTTCCATGAAAGAAAATAGTATGGTCCTAGAAAGATCATTTCTCCTTTGCATGGTGTCATTGAATATGTACGGCTAGTTTGAATGACTAATAGGCAGTATGTACTATACTGTGTATGGCTGCATCAGTACAATGATTGTTCACCAGATAATCATTAAATGGTTGTCCAACCATCAACCTCTAATGACACTATAGATGTGTTCTCCATGAGGATACATTAAGAAAAAAAGAAAACTCTCAACACCCATAACCCTTGCTCTAGGACTAAACATGGAACTCCTACTAGACACTGTTGGCTGAAGAAAGACTGTTAGACAAGACAAAATGGCCATAATCGGATTATACACCCTCATAAAATCCAGCAGATCGTGATCAATAATATAATTTTCAAAAGCTCCTTCAATATTCTCTTTATTCTTTATTATAAGATATATAGGATCATACAACAGTTACCTATATTCATTATTGTGTCTTGTTGTGTTTGTTATGTCTGTCTCCACCATGGCACCACTTTTAGGTTTAGAGTGACATGTTAGACATTTAGATTGCTTCATGCTAAACACATGACAAGTGCAAGAGGTATTTGGTCAGGTCACTTCCACAAAGAGAGCGGCAGAAAACTTTAGGAACAGGCCAGCTGAAAGAGGTAATGCAGAAGGGGTTGGGAAAACAGCATGAGACGGGACAAAAGCCCAAAGTTTTGCTTAGATTGAAGGGATATGATAGGAAAACTAAGCTCCCTGGTTTCATGATAAAAGCTACTCACATAGGGTCACCATTGTTACCATGCATGGTCTTATAACATCTGCATATGAATTGTCCGTTCCATTGCACCCACTACTCCTAGTTGCTGATAATAACTTGAAATGAAATCAGATATCTAGATCACTGCTTTATATCAGTATTCTGAATGACTGTTGCATTGACATAATGTGTTTTTATGGCACACCTATTGATGTCAAGATGTCATTGGTAAATCAATTATGTTATGGGCCTATTAATGTTCCACATAATGCTATTAATATCTATGCTTAAGAGAGGCTCTGTGAGAGAAACTATCATCACCTCTGTCTGGGTAAATGAAAAGATTTCCCTAAAGAGAGTTTGACGTTCTTCCTTTCATTGTATATGTTGAGATTTAATCTACATGAAGATTGAAGTCCATTGTGCTAAGGCAATTTCTAAATTCCTTGTTTAACTCTTAAATTTTTGAAGTATATAAAGGCATGATCCATTTTCAGAACTGGTGATCTGCGTTGGGTGAACACTACTATATGACACTTTTATTGGAGCCTTACTATTTGTCATCCATGATATGTGGATTGTCTGTTGTGTGATATAATTTAGTATCACAGCTCTGCTGATTTCTCAACCAAGTGGAAGACACTCAATTCATGTAAGGTCTTCTTCAAGATGTGAAAGAGAACATAGCCACATGACTAAAAGTATGTGAACAATGGAAAAGATCTATCAATGGAGTAATAAATTCTTTCTTGAAGGGGCATACCCAGTGTACTGTAGTATGTATTCTCTATAAATGTAACTTTAAGGATGAAACTCAAACATGAGAACTTTCATATAAAGTGACTGCTTGTCAACTGTATTAATCTACAATTGTAACTTCCATCTAGAGATACAACAAAAACACCATATAGCTCTCGATGTCCATCTTCTCGAGCCTTTAGCATCTCTGCAGTTGACCGCTCAACAGATAGATATGGTGGATACAACTAAATAGTGTAGTAGACACCCCAATCATACAAACGATTGCCGGGAGGGAAGCGTTACCTCCCGGCAATCGCTTGCTGAGGAGACCACAGCCATTGCCATGCAATTGGCGGCAGTATTAGACTGCCAGATAATCACTAATAAGTGTTACTAAGTTTAATCTGCCCATCTAATATACCCTTTAGGCTGCTTTTACACAATCAGTGTTTGGTGAGTGATTTCCATCAGTGATTGTGAGCTCAAACCACGTGCGGGTCAAAAACACAGAACAGGTGCAAATCTTTCTACTCCTGGTTTTGTCTCACAATCACTGATTTAAAGCACTAATTAAACACTGACCAAACACTGACTGTGTGAAAGCGGTAATAAGGCCCCTTTACACTACTCAACTGAGCAGATGATTGTCAGGAAGGAAGCATTCCTTCCCGATAGTCCTCCGCTTTTCAGTGAAGACCACTGCATTTACATGCAGAGATCTCTTCCACAGTATGGGGAGGAGCGATCGCTAATGCCATTGCTCGTCCCCTGACACCTTGTTTTCTGGCAACAGAGTCTCTTTAGACAGCACGATCTGCTGCTGGCTAACTATGATTTAGGTGACCGCACAAATGATCTTATTACTGATGAAAGAGCATCTTATAAGTTTATCAGGTAATCGGCAGCACCATTACACAGACAGATCATCACTAACGGCATTCCTACGAGTGCCCGATGCTCAGCCAGTGTAAAGAGGCCTTTTCTTTGCAGATTTTTGTAGTATGTTTGTATCTTTATCATTATCTACAGTCGGTTGATCACTTCACATAATTTTTCAAGCCATCATCCATTAACCTCGATAATAAGAAAGTCAACTTGCAACTGATGTAAACTTCGGCAATGTGGCAACAAGTTGAATCACTTTGGGATGAATAGAATTCATTGACCAATCTGAACAAATATTCTATCCAAACTGAAGATTGTCAGTAGAATTCTGAACAGATATTGCTGTAGTATCTGCTTCAGTTGTGTCTGGAAATGTAGATCCTTCCTCTTTTCAGAAAAGATGCTATGGGGATCTGTCCACCACAGATTTTATAGGCCTCAGGTGGCCTGAGCCCCATGTGCTTAAAAGCTAATGAATACCCTTTGACAAAGAAAATAACTATTTATTAGGAGACTCTATGGATGAAAGCCCCTACTTCAGTTATGTGCATTGAAATACATTACATAAAGGGGGAGATTTATCAAACTGGTGTAAAGGAAAACTGGCTTAGTTGCCCATAGCAACCAATCAGAATCCCCCTTTCATTTTCCAAAGGAGCTGTGAAAAATGAAAGGTGGAATCTGATTGGTTGATATGGAATAAATCTCCTCTATAATGTTTTTTTTTGGGACAAGTTAATTGATGGAAACACTCTTTTTCTCAATTCTTAATTGATGGAAACACTGTTCTTCTCAAATATTAAAGAGGACCTGTCACCGCTCTTGACATACCCGTTTTAAAAGCTACTGTCACGGCGGACGTGCACAGTTAAACAGATAACACACCAACCAGGCTCTGGACGAGAGACAGGGGAAGGGTCACCTCCTAATTTATCTCTGACCTCTTTCCCTGCAATGCTCAGCCCACAGACAAATCTTGATGGTAGATTTGCTGTGTCCACCAGCCTATACTAACAGAACCCTGAACTCCCTGAGATGGTGAAGTGGGGAGAAAGGAGCTGCCAGCTCGCACAGAACCTGGATGGGTAAGATGACAAACAACCAAACAAGAAAAGACACTTATCTGCTGAGAGCAGGAACAAACAGCCAACCTTCCTTCCTAGCTTCCAAGACCACAATGATGAGTATAATCCGCTCAGAGCACTTTAGCTGGAGACTATTTAAACTAATGACTCCACCCAGTGCACCTGATGCGAGGCGGATCCAGCACAGCATCAAAACAATACTAGACTCGTGCTGCAATCCTGGCTGACCTCCGCACATCGTCAGAGTGGGGCATGACAGTACCCCCCCTTCTACGGGTGACCTCCGGACACCCTGTACCAACCTTATCCGGATGGGACCTATGAAAGGCCCTCACCAGACGGCTGGCGTTGACATCTGACGCCAGAACCCACATCCTCTCCTCAGGACCGTATCCCCTCCAGTGAACCAGGTACTGGAGGGAACCCCGCAGAACTCTTGAGTCGAGAATCCTGGAGATCTCGAACTCCAAGTTTCCCTCGACCAGAACAGGAGGAGGAGGCAATGGCGATGGTACCACCGGTTTAACATATTTTTTTAGTAAAGACTTGTGGAAGACATCGTGGATCCTCCAAGTCTGCGGCAGATCAAGTCGAAATGCCACAGGATTGATCACAGCAGAAATCTTATATGGACCAACAAATCTTGGACCCAGTTTCCAAGATGGCATTCTCAACTTGATATTCCTAGTGGACAACCACACCAAATCACCCACACGTCTCCTGTCAGCCATTCGTCTATACCTCTCACCCATCCTCTCCAAATTTGTCACGGAACCATGAACCAGACGTACAACAAGAGATAAGTGAAAATAAGAAGGCTTTATTGAAAATCAAGCTATAAAGCAAAAGTCCAAACGGATGGTGAAACCGAAGCAGAGTCCTTGCGTAGCCAGAGGTCAGGAAACCAGAAGGGTAGTCAGACGAAGCCAGGATCAGGAACCAGCAGGGTAGTCAGACGAAGCCAGGATCAGGAACCAGCAGGGAAGTCAGACGAAGCCAGGATTAGGAACCAGAAGCAGCAGCAGTCTTAGAAGCATGTGAACACAGGAGGACCAAGCAAGGAACTGACGCCACAGACCTCCTATATATATGAGCTAGGCATCCAGCTCCTCCCAGTGGGAAGGAGGAGCCGCAGGGTGGAAGGCTACAAGAAACCCAGAAACCAAGATGGCCGCCAGCACATGTCAAACGAAGGAGAACAGCAAGAAGGTAAGACCATGACAAAATTCCCTTGAATCCCCCGCCAGATAGAGGATAAGGCAGAAGAGAATCTCTCCTCCTCTGGCATCCCGGAGGAACCAGACCCAGAAAAGGTACCAAACTGAGGATGGAAACCGTATGCGCCAAAAAATGGCGACTTACCCGTGGACTCCTGCCTACGGTTATTCAATGCGAATTCTGCTAAGGGCAAGAATGAGGACCAGTCCTCCTGATTCTCAGCCACAAAGCACCTCAAGTAGGTCTCCAGGTTTTGATTGGTACACTCCGTCTGACCATTCGACTGTGGATGAAAAGCCGACGAGAAAGAAAGTTGAATGCCAAGTCGAGAACAGAACGCCCTCCAAAACCTGGAGACAAACTGCGTGCCCCTATCAGAGACAATATCCGAAGGAATACCGTGCAATTTAACAATATTATCCACAAAAATCTGCGTAAGAGTCTTAGCGTTAGGCAGACTTGTTAGTGGTATAAAGTGAGCCATTTTACTGAAACGATCGACTACCACCAAAATCACTGTTCTCCCGGAGGAACTCGGTAGGTCCGTAATAAAGTCCATGGACAAATGTGTCCAAGGACGAGATGGAATAGACAATGGAAGAAGTGAACCAGGTGGTCGAGTATGAGCAACCTTAGACCGAGCGCAGGTTTCACAAGCTGCCACGTAATTCTCAATACTCTTACGCAAACCTGGCCACCAGAACCTCCGGGACACCAGATCACAGGTGGACTTACCTCCAGGATGTCCACCGAGAACAGTATCGTGATGTTCCTTGAACACCTTGTATCGTAGGCCCTCAGGAACAAACAACCTCCCTGGGGGACACGAACCAGGAGTCCCCTCCTGAGCTCCCAACACCTCCATCTCCAATTCAGGGTACAGAGCGGAGACCACCACTCCATCCGCCAAAATCGGCGCTGGATCTTCTGAATCACCTCCCCCAGGGAAGCTGCGAGACAAGGCATCTGCCTTGACGTTCTTGACCCCTGGGCGAAAGGTAACCACGAAATTGAACCTGGTAAAAAACAATGACCATCTGGCCTGTCTTGGGTTCAGACGCTTGGCAGATTGCAGGTAAGCCAAATTCTTATGGTCTGTATACACAGTAACGGGGTGAGAAGCCCCCTCTAACCAGTGACGCCATTCTTCAAAGGCCAACTTGATCGCCAACAACTCCCTATCTCCAACATCATAATTCCTCTCAGCGACCGAGAGCTTCCTGGAGAAGAAGGCACACGGGACCCACTTGCCAGGAGAAGGACCCTGCGAAAGCACCGCCCCAACCCCCACCTCTGATGCATCAACCTCGACCACGAATGGCCGAGATACATCCGGCTTCACCAGAATGGGAGCAGACGCAAAACGCTCCTTAATAGCCGAAAAGGCCTGCAATGCCTCATCCGACCAGACAGAGACATCAGCGCCCTTCTTGGTCATATCAGTAAGAGGTTTGACTAGCGTGGAATAATTCAAAATAAATTTTCTATAATAATTCGTAAACCCCAAAAATCGCATCAAAGCTTTCTGATTCTCTGGTCGGTCCCACTCCAGAACCGCCCGGACCTTTTCGGGGTCCATACGAAAACCAGAATCAGAAAGCATGTATCCCAAAAATGGAAGCTCTTGCACCGCAAACAAACATTTTTCCAATTTGGCATATAACTTATTCTCCCGCAGGATCGTCAAAACCTGTCTCACATGATCCTGATGGGTCTTCAGATCAGGAGAATAAATTAAAATGTCATCAAGGTAGACTACTACGAACCTCCCCACCAAATGATGAAAAATATCATTGACGAATCGCTGAAATACCGCTGGCGCATTCGTCAACCCAAAAGGCATTACCAGGTTCTCAAAATGACCCTCGTGCGTATTGAAGGCCGTTTTACACTCATCCCCCTCCTTGATCCTGATCAGATTGCATGCTCCTCTCAAATCCAACTTGGAGAACACCTTGGCTCCAACAATCTGATCAAAAAGATCAGAGATCAAAGGCAGGGGATATGGATCCCGGACTGTAATACGATTCAGCTCCCGGAAATCCAAACACGGTCTCAGTGATCCATCTTTCTTCTTCACGAAGAACAAACCTACAGCCACTGGAGACTTAGATGGTCTAATATGACCCTTTGCCAAACTCTCGGCGACATACTTTTGCATGACCTCTCTCTCGGGTTGAGAGAGGTTGTAGAGCCGAGACTTAGGCAACTTAGCCCCCGGAATGAGATTCACAGGACAATCATAGTCACGATGAGGGGGCAATTCCTGAGCCCCACCCTCCGCAAACACGTCCGAAAAATCTGAGAGATACTGAGGCAAGGCAGTAACGGACACTTCAGAAATAGATGTGACAAGACAATTATCCGAACAAAACTTGCTCCAACCAATGATTTGTCTCGCCTGCCAGTCTATAATTGGGTTATGTTTAGACAACCATGGCAACCCCAAAACTATTGGAGCTGGCAAATCCTTCATGACGAAACAGGAAATAATCTCAGCATGTGAATCACCCACCCTTAAATGAATATCATGAACAACGTGAGTAAGGCTCCCTTGAGAAAGAGGGGAAGAATCAATGGCAAAAACCCGAATCTCGTTCTCTAACGTGCAAATACTTAGTCCCAAACCCTCAAGAAACAGAAAGTCAATTAAATTTACCCCAGCACCACAATCAAGAAAAACATCAACAAACACATTTCGAGACTCTAGCGCCACCATAGCTGAAAGGAGAAAACGGGAACTGCAGGGAACTTGCATTTTCCAAAGTATCAGGGTATTCATGAAAAGCCAGAGCATCCTTCAACCTTTCAGATAACCCCTGACAAAACTGGCTACGTAACGCGGGGTCGTTCCACCCCGACTCAGTAGCCCACCTCCTAAACTCTGTGCAGTAAACCTCAGCAGTATGTTTACCCTGTAGTAAGTTACGTAATTTTGACTCTGCCATTGAAACTCGATCTGGTTCATCGTAAATCAATCCCAGGGCTTTAAAAAATTCCTCCACCGACCGGAGAGCCAGAGAACCGGGCGGCAGGGAAAAAGCCCAGGATTGCGTGTCCCCTTTCAGCAAAGACATGACGATACCCACCCTCTGATCCTCATTACCTGATGAAAATGGGCACAAACGAAAGTACAACTTACATGATTCCTTGAAACGTAAAAAATCATCAGTACCCCCTGCAAATTTCTCCGGAAGACCGACTTTAGGCTCCCCAACAATTTGACCTGTACCTGAAGCCAACACCCTCTGACACTGTGTGACCGTACTACGTAGATCCACAACCTCCAGGGACAAACCCTGCATGCGGTCAACCAGTGCTTCAATTGACGCCATCACATAAACACTGAGAAATGGCAGTCACAGTATGGCGGATTATAATGTCACGGCGGACGTGCACAGTTAAACAGATAACACACCAACCAGGCTCTGGACGAGAGACAGGGGAAGGGTCACCTCCTAATTTATCCCTGACCTCTTTCCCTGCAATGCTCAGCCCACAGACAAATCTTGATGGTAGATTTGCTGTGTCCACCAGCCTATACTAACAGAACCCTGAACTCCCTGAGATGGTGAAGTGGGGAGAAAGGAGCTGCCAGCTCGCACAGAACCTGGATGGGTAAGATGACATAAACAACCAAACAAGAAAAGACACTTATCTGCTGAGAGCAGGAACAAACAGCCAACCTTCCTTCCTAGCTTCCAAGACCACAATGATGAGTATAATCCGCTCAGAGCACTTTAGCTGGAGACTATTTAAACTAATGACTCTACCCAGTGCACCTGATGCGAGGCGGATCCAGCACAGCATCAAAACAATACTAGACTCGTGCTGCAATCCTGGCTGACCTCCGCACATCGCCAGAGTGGGGCATGACAGCTACACGCTTTCCCCATGCATGTGGGCAGCACAGTGGCTCAATGGCAGGGGCGTAGCTACAGGGGAAGCAGGGGAAGCGGCTGCTTTGGGGCCCTGACCCAGAAGGGACCCATCCAGGAGGAGGAGAACTAAAAGACTTTGTCAGGGTCCCCTCAACAGTATTACACAATAAAATTATATACACGGATGGAACAGCTGCCGGGCCTGGTCTAAGAGAGAGATCTTTACTAGCCACAGGAGTGGGGTGGCATGAAAGGAAGGGGTTGTGAAAAAATTACTGGGGGAGAGGGGCCACATTCAAAAATTTGCTGTGGGGCCCAGTCATTTCTAGCTACGCCACTGCTCTGTGGTTAGCACTGGTGCTGTGTAGCGCTGGGGTCCTAGGTTCAAATCTGACTAAGGACAACATCTGCATGGAGTTTGTATGTTCTCCCTGTGCTTGCGTGGGTTTCCTCTGGGTGCTCTTATTTTTTTTTCCACATTGCAAGATAAGGAAATTAGATTGGGACCTAATGTCTGCAAAGTGCTGCGGAACATGTCAGCGATATATAAGTGTGTATGATACATAAATAACAATTGTAGAGCATCTATTATTATGACTCTATGTTTAGCCATTCTTTTATTATTCCTGCTAGAAGTCACAAATGAATTGCTAGCCATCTGCAGTAGGGATAGAGAGGGGTGTTCACCACTTGGGGGAAGGGGGGGGGGGGGGCCCTGCACAGTGTGCCTCTATCCAATCAGTGCTGCCATTGTCAGTCTGTGCAGGGACAAGCCCCCTACTAGTGAACACCCCTCTGTACCTTTACTGCAGTCGGCTGGCAATTCATTCATAAATTCTAATAAAAATAATAAAGGAATGACACAACATAGAGATATAAGAATAGCTGTCCCAGAATTGTTTTTACATGCGGAATGCATGAAGCTATTAAGACAATAAAACAGGTATGTCAGGAGAGGTGACAGGTCCTCTTTAAGTAATTGATGGAAACACACTTCTCTAATATTAGTTAATTGATGGAAAAACTGTTCTTCTCAAATATTAAGGGAAACAGGAAAGCCCTAACCGTTACCCTTGTGTACATGATTATTCCAATATTTTAAAATTCGATTTTGTTCATTGTCCTTGTCATAACTTGAGAAACTCTAAGTAGCTAAAAGGCTTACGTTAGTGTTTAATGAATGGATTTTCATGGATTCGCTTGTTTGAAACATAAAAATCTAAACTGCTTTTCAGAAACTAACTGTACAAAGCTGCCAATTTTGCATCACATTTTATAATACTTTGATTTTTAAATTACATTGAAACAGTACATGCCCCTTCAATTCTAGAAAGATTATGTGGCTTTTCCAATTCAACAATACATAGGAACAAATTATGGCTGAAAGATCTGTGGTACACAATGGAGTCTGATGATTTGATAGTAATTATGGATATCTACAACTCACCTTTACACAGTCTTGACAAGTCTTATTATTTTAGTCTACATTGAGTCATTTTACTGATTTATTTTGCAGAAAGGTAAAGGGATTGTCTCCATTTTTTTTTTTTTTTAAATAACAACCCCCCCCCCCCCCAAAAAAAAAAGAACATTCGATTCCTTGGCAGTGTTACCACTGGAGAAATAAAGCATTTCATGCTTTTCAATGTGGTCAATAGGTTGCCTTACTGAGAATGAGACGCTAATATATACTGTGGGGATTCGCTCTGGTAGTTAGGACTAACGGATGCAGTATAGAGGCAAAGTACACAGTTCTTGAATCAAACAGCAGTATTTATTCACACATTTGTGCATCACAAAATGCAGATAAGGTGTATCACAAAACACAGGTGGCTTGGTGTTTGTTCACACACAAGGAAAGTCCATAAACAATAAAAGTCACCTTTTCCCCTGGGTGTTAATTCACACCCTGTTAGCAGTTCAGCCTCATCAAGTCCATAGGCGGCCTGTTCGCCTTTAGAGGGGTCTGAGTCCTCTAGTCCGGCTTAAACCTCAAATCCCAACACAGCCCTCAGTTCACAGCACACAGACTCCTGAGCTCCACTGTCAGAGGGAGGTAAATCCACCACACCTGGCAGTGCTGGCTGTTTTTTATGCCTTGCAAAACCCAGCCTGGAACATGGGGAGTAGTCACCCACCCAGCACTTTGACTACTCCCAGTTAAGAGCCGTACCGGATCAGCTATGACAGCAATGCTAAATCTCAGGGTGTCAATTAGCAATAGCTGCTGCTGACACATAAAATACCAGCTCTTACTTCACTGAGGCCAGGAACCTCAGTGACACATACCTTCCATCCACGATGATTCCAGGTACCTTCTTACATACCCCTTCCTTTGTTCAACCCTGAGGGAGTGAACACCTGCCATACAGTATACCCGGGACTGGGCATCCGAGTTTCCCTACAACCGGCCTGCCCTGTGTTCCACGGAGAACTTAAAGTTCTGTAAGGACAGGAACTACCTGGTGACTCGGGCATTTCCCTCTTTGGCCTGGCTCATCCACTTGAGAGCGGCGTGGTCAGTCACCAGGCAGAACTTTCTACCCAACAAATAGTAGCGGAGAGACTCGAGTGCCCACTTGATAGCCAGGCACTCTCTCTCCACTATACTATACCTGGTTTCGGCTGGGGTGAGCTTTCGGCTTAAAAAAAAACGATGGGATGCTCATCCTCATTGAATTCCTGAGAGAGTACAGCCTACTTCGGAGGCATCTGTCTTTACCACAAACTCCCTATTGAAGTTGGGCGTCACCAAAACCGGTGACCCGCACAGGGCCGACTTTAAAGTGGAAAAAGCCTCTTCTGCCCGCTCATCCCAGCAAACCCTCACTGATTTTCATCCCTTCAAGAGCTCTGTCAAGGGAGCGGCTATAGTGGCAAAGTGGGGAAAAAATCATGTAATAGCTTATCATTCCTAGGAACGACTTAACTTGTTTAGTGGTAACAAGTCGGGGCCAATTTCTTATCGCCTTCATTTTGTTTACTTGGGGTTTGATCACTCCACGCCCAATGACATAACCCAGGTATTTTGTCTCCTCTAACCCTATTGCGCATTTTTTAGGGTTAGCGGTTAGTCCAGCTTTTCGACGGGAGTCTACTACAGCCTGCACTTTGGGCAGGTGATTTTCCCAGTCGGTACTGTGGATGACAATATCATCCAGGTAAGCCAAAGCGTACCAACGATGTGGTCGCAGCACAATGTCCATTAGCCTTTGGAAAGTGGCGGGGGCACCATGCAGACCAAAGGGTAACACCTTATACTGGTGCAGCCCCTCCAGTGTGATGAAGGCTGTTTTCTCTTTGGAAGCCTCCGTTAAGGGTACCTGCCAGTACCCTTTGGTGAGGTCCAAAACAGTAAAATACCGGGCTTGTCCTAACCTCTCAATCAGCTCATCTACCCGGGGCTTGGGATACGCGTCAAACCTAAATACCTTGTTTAATTTTTGAAAATCGTTACAAAACCGCAACGTCCCGTCCGGTTTGGGTATCAGTACTATAGGGCTGGCCCACTCACTTCTAAACTCCTCGATGACGTTTAGTTGCAGCATTAGTTGTACTTCCTCAGAGATGGCCTGTCGCCGAGCCTCGGGTACCCGGTATGGTTTCAACCGGGTTTTGTCCTGAGGCTCAGTGACAATGTCATGCTGGATTATGGAAATGCGTCCAGGTCTGAGAACACATCCGTGTTCCTGCTGATGAACTCCCTGGCCTCCTGAGTCTGTTTAGAGGAGAGGCTGTCAGCAATCTTCACTGTGGCGAACCGCTTCCCTTACATAAGACTTAGGGTCCGGAACCTCTCCCCCTAGAAAACTCGGCCGCGGGCTATCGTCAGTACCGGTCTCCCTATCCTTCCACGGTTTGAGTAAATTCACGTGGTACACCTGCTCTGGCTTCCGCCGCCCTGGCTGGTGTACCTTGTTGTTTACTTCACCAACCTTTTCGATTACTTCATAGGGTCCCTGCCACCTAGCCAGTAACTTACTGTCCAATGTCGGTACCAGAACCAAAGCCCGATCTCCCGGGTTAAAGATCCAGACCCGAGCCTGACGATTATACATCCGACTTTGAGCTCGCTGAGCTGCCTCCATATGTTCCTTTACCAGCGGCCACACTGTTTCCATACGTTCCTGCATCTGGGTTACGTATTCAACACTTTTATATGGTGTGGGTTTTTGCTCCCACGCCTCTTTGACTATGTTCAACAGATCATGTGGATGTCTGCCATATAGTAGTTCGAAGGGCGAGAACCCAGTAGAGGCCTGGCGCACTTCTCGCACTGCGAACATAAGATAGGGCAGAAATAGGCCCCAGTCCTTTCCATCCTTAGCTACTACTCGTTTTAACATAGTTTTTAGGCCGTCAGTTTGCGGGTGATAGACGGATGTCCGTATCTGTTTGATATTCAGCAACTTACAGAGCTCCCACATGACCTTGGACATAAAAGGAGTCCCCTGTCCCCAGTCAGAACCTCTTTGGGTATCCCCACTCGGGAAAACATCTCAATTAACTCTTTTGCTATGAGTTTGGCCAATGTATGTCACAGTGGCACCGCCTCCGGGTACCGAGTGGCGTAGTCCAGGACGACCAAGATGTGTTGGTGCCCCCTAGTGGACTTTGGTACTGGGCCTACAAGATCCATAGCGATTCTCTCAAATGGTACCTCGATAATCGGGAGGGGCACTAAGGGACTGCGGAACAGGTGCTGGGGGCTAGTGGTTTGGCAGATCGGGCAAGACTTACAAAAGTCATCCACCTCTCTAAAGACACTGGGCCAGTAAAACCGTTGTAATATCTGGTCCTGTGTCTTCTGCTGGCCCAGATGACCCCCGAGAACATGTTGGTGGGTGTTAAGGGAGAATATTAATTACCAATATTTATGCAAATATCAATAATTAATATTCATAAATAGGAGGAATCGTCTACTGATGACTCCACCTATTTATACCTTAAATAAAGATATCACTATGATTACCTTACTCTACACTGAACTGCCTACGTCTATTGCTGCGACGCCTATTACAATAAAAGACTACACACGGTGATTAAATAAAAGGTATTTATTAAAACACTATATGTTATAGTCTAATATTTGCTTATAATTATATATATCTATATTAATGGAATAGATATATATATTTATAGCAGCACACAACAATATAATATGTAAACAACTATAACAACACACTAATAAGGTACTAACTACACTAGACACAATCCCACTTCCAATACTCAGCCCCAAGATGTAATGACCGGCGTCACGCACAGGGAGGGAAAAGGGAAAGCCCTGCCCAAGGGAGAGGGAAAGGTGGTGACCCCTGACTCACCTTGCGGCTGGCACCTGACTGCCCTGACGTCCCTAGACGGGTTCCTCACCCGTGCGGCGATCACGTGCCTAAACCCTGGCTTTCCCTAAAATGAGCCCTAGATAGTGAACGGGCCGGTGGGATCGCTAGTCCGCACCACTGACACTAAGAGGGAAACACCAGGGAGAGGACAGACAATACAGACAAACACATATACCCAGGTGGGCGACCACAGCAGACCACAAAGGTCCAACAGGGATCCAGAGGGTAGCGTTCTGGACCAACAACCAGAGAACGCAGCAACACAGCTCCAGAGGGTCAGAATAGATGTCCAGGCAGGAAGCTCTATATCTGGCAACCAGAGAAGTGTGAGAGGGGAATATAAGGAGGTTGGGAGTGCTGGACAAGGAACAGCTGAGGAGAAGGAGCTACGGATCCCTGAGTGAGCCAAAAAGGGTTGCAAAGCAAACCCAGAAAGCTACCATAAGGAAACAGCCCTATCTTACATAGAGCGCGCAGCCAACCGCTGCGACTTCCTGACCCCGGGTATAACGGAGTCAGGCGTGGTTCTTGACACCCTCGTGACACAAGATCTAGCTCTGAGGGGTCTGCCTTTATATAAAGTCCTGTCTAAAGCCCACAGTCCGAGAAGATATAAGTGAGGGACATGAACATGTGGAGTCACTATGGGTAGAGATACATGGAGCTAAAAACAACAATAAATTACTAATAGGAGTTTACTATAAACCACCTAATATACCAGAGTCCACAGAAAATCTACTACTAAACGAGATAGACGAGGCGGCAAATCATAATGAGGTGGTTATTATGGGGGACTTCAACTACCCAGATATAGACTGGGAAACTGAAACTTGTATATCTCATAAGGGAAACAGGTTCGTGGCAATAACCAAAGACAATTACCTCTCCCAACTGGTTCAGGACCCGACTAGAGGGACGGCCATACTGGACTTAGTATTAACCAATAGACCTGACAGAACAACAGACGTGCAGGTCGGGGGACACCTGGGAAATAGTGACCATAAAGTAATAACCTTCCAATTATCATTCAAAAGAGCGTTTCTACAGGGAGGAACAAAAATACCAAACTTCAAAAAAGCTAAATTTAGCCAACTAAGAGAGGCCATAGGCCAAACTAACCGGGACAAAGTCCTCACAAATACAGACACAAAATGGGATATCTTTAAAAACATCCTAAAAACTCATTGTGAGAGGTACATACCATATGGTAATAAAAGGTTAAAAAATAGAGTTGAGCGAACACCTGGATGTTCGGGTTCGACGAGTTCGGCCGAACTTTCAAAAAATGTTCGGGTTCGGGATCCGAACTCGACCCGAACTTCATCCCGAACCCGAACCCCATAGAAGTCAATGGGGACCCGAACTTTTGGGCACTAAAAAGGCTGTAAAACACACCCGGAAAGGGCTAGAGGGCTGCAAAAGGCAGCAAAATGTAGTTAAATCCCCTGCAAACAAATGTAGATAGGGAAATGATGAGTTAACATAAAATAAATAAAAATTAAACAATATTAATTGGAGTGAGGTCCCATAGCACAGAATCAGGCTTCAAGTCACCCACCAATGGAGAAGGTCACTTACTATTATTTTGACCACAGCACCCAGACAAAGGAGAGAGGTCCCACAGCAGAGAACCAGGCATCATATCACCCACCACAGGAGTAGGCCACCATTTAGTTACTTTGACCCCTACACCCAGACGGAGGAGAGAGGTTACACAGCAGAGAATCAGGCATTTAGATCACCCACCACAGGAGTAGGCCACCATTGAATCAGACCCCGGCAACCATGTCAGATGGCACAAGCATAAGCTTTATATCAATCAGCACAGGAGAAGGCGACTTTGACAGACTTTGACCCCTACACCCGGACGGAGGAGAGAGGTTTCAAAGCAGAGAATCAGGCATTTAGATCACCCACCACAGGAGTAGGCCCCAATTTAATGGGACCCCGGCAACCATGTCAGATGGCACAACCATCAGCTTCATATCAATCAGCACAGGAGAAGGCGACTTTGAAAGACTTTGACCCCTACACCCAGACGGAGGAGAGAGGTTTCACAGCAGAGAATCAGGCATTTAGATCACCCACCACAGGAGTAGGCCCCCATTGAATCAGACCCTGGCAACCATGTCAGATGGCACAACCATCAGCTTTATATCAATCAGCACAGGAGAAGGCGACTTTGAAAGACTTTGACCCCTACACCCAGATGGAGGAGAGAGGTTTCACAGCAGAGAATCAGGCATCATATCAACCACCACAGGAGAAGCCACCATTTAGTTACTTTGACCCCTGCACCCAGGAAGAGGAGAGAGGCACCACAGCACATATTCTGGCATCATATCAGCCACCACAGGAGAAGCCACCATTGAGTTACTTTGACCCCCGCACCCAGGAAGAGGAGAGAGGCACCACAGCACATATTCTGGCATCATATCAGCCACCACAGGAGAAGCCACCATTGAGTTACTTTGACCCCCGCACCCAGGAAGAGGAGAGAGGCACCACAGCACATATTCTGGCATCATATCAGCCACCACAGGAGAAGCCACCATTTAGTTACTTTGACCCCTTCACCCAAACAGAGGAGAGAGGTTCCACATCAGAGAATCAGGCATCATATCAACCACCACAGGAGTAGGCCACAATTTAGTTTATTTGACCCCTGCACCCAGGAAGAGGAGAGAGGCCCCACAGCACATATTCTGGCATCATATCACACACCACAGGAGAAGGCCTCTTTCAGTGATTTAGGCCTTTGGACCCAGACAGAGGAGAGAGGTCAGAGATTAGCTTCATATCCCCCAGCACAGCAGAAGACCGCTTTATTTGACTTAGGCCTCAGCACCCAGACAGAAGACAGAGGTAGCATGGCAGAGGTTATGGCTTCATGTCACCCGTTAGTTTAACCGGCCACTTTCATCTGGTTAGGCCCCGGCGCCCAGACAGAGAAGAGTTTCATTCAACTGTGGGTTTCATAAAATTTGTATCAAATAAAGAAGTGGCCCGTAGCACAACAAGACATGTTTTAGGCAGTTAATAAGGACTACTCTGCACAAGGGAGGGACAGGTCCTGTGGGATCCATGCCTGGTTCATCTTTATGAAGGTCAGCTTGTCCACGTTGGCTGTGGACAGGCGGCTGCGCTTGTCAGTAATGACGCCCCCTGCCGTGCTGAATACGCGTTCAGATAAAACGCTGGCCGCCGGGCAGGAAAGCACCTCCAAGGCATAACATGCTAACTCTGGCCACGTGGACAATTTCGAAACCCAGTAGTTGAATGGGGCCGAACCATCCGTCAGGATGTGGAGGGGTGTGCAGACATACTGTTCAACCATGTTAGTGAAATGCTGCCTCCTGCTAACACGTTCCGTATCAGGTGTCGGTGCAGATAGCTGTGGCGTGGAGACAAAACTTTTCCACATTTCTGCCATGCTAACCCTGCCCTCAGATGAGCTGGCCGTGACACAGCTGCGTTGGCGACCTCTTGCCACTCCTCTGCCTTCACCTTCCACCTGTTCCCCTGTGACATGTGGGAATGCTCTCAAGAGCGCCTCTATCAGCGTGCGCTTGTACTCGCGCATCTTACGGTCGCGCTCCAGTTCAGGAATTAAAGTGGGCACATTGTCTTTATACCGGGGATCCAGCAGGGTGGCCACCCAGTAGTCTGCACACGTTAAAACGTGGGCAACTCTGCTGTCGTTGCGCAGGCATTGGAGCATATATTCGCTCATGTGGGCCAGGCTACCCATGGGTAAGGACAAGCTGTCCTCTGTGGGAGGCGTATCGTCATCGTCCACCGTATCCCCCCAGCCACGCACCAGTGATGGGCCTGGGCTGCCACCCCGCTGTGAACTTGCGTCATCCTCGTCCCCCTCCACCTCCTCCTCCTCATCCTCCTCGTCCTCCAGTACAGTGCCTTGGCTGGCGACTTGTGAACCTGTCCTCTGCTGCTTAAACAAACCTCCCTCTGAGCCACTTCGAACAGACTGGCCCGAAAGTGTTAGAAACGAGCCCTCATCCTCCTCCTCCTCCTCCACCTGGGCCACCTCCTCTAACATCATTGCCCTAAGTGTTTTCTCAAGGAGACATAGAAGTGGTATTGTAACGCTGATAACAGTGTCATCGCCACTGGCCATGTTGGTGGAGTACTCGAAACAGCGCAGCAGGGCACACAGGTCTCGCATGGAGGCCCAATCATTGGTGGTGAAGTGGTGCTGTTCGGCAGTACGACTGACGCGAGCGTGCTGCAGCTGAAACTCCACTATGGCCTGCTGCTGCTCGCACAGTCTCTCCAGCATGTGCAAGGTGGAGTTCCACCGGGTGGGCACGTCGCATATGAGGCGGTGAGCGGGAAGGCCGAAGTTCCGCTGTAGCGCAGACAGGCGAGCAGCGGCAGGATGTGAACGGCGGAAGCGCGCACAGACGGCCCGCACTTTATGCAGCAGCTCTGACATGTTGGGGTAGTGGTGAATGAACCTCTGCACCACCAAGTTCAGCACATGCGCCAGGCAAGGGATGTGCGTCAAACCGGCTAGTCCCAGAGCTGCCACGAGATTTCGCCCATTATCGCATACCACCAGGCCTGGCTTGAGGCCCACCGGCAGAAACCACTCGTCGGTCTGTTGTTCAATACCCCGCCACAACTCCTTTGCGCTGTGGGGCCTGTCCCCCAAACATATGAGTTTCAGAATGGCCTGCTGACGTTTACCCCGGGCTGTGCTGAAGTTGGTGGTGAAGGTGTGTGGCTGACCGGATGAGCTGGTGGAAGCAGTGGAGGAGGAAGCCGAGTAGGAGGAGGAGGCTACAGGAGGCAGAGAATGATGCCCTGCGATCCTAGGGGGCGGAAGGACGTGCGCCAAGGAACTGTCCGCCGGGGGCCCAGCCGCCACTACATTCATCCAGTGTGCAGTTAGTGAGATATAGCGTCCCTGGCCGTGCTTACTGGTCCACGTATCTGTGGTTAGGTGGACCTTGCCACAAATGGCGTTGCGCAGTGCACACTTGATTTTATCGGACACTTGCATGTGCAGGGAAGGCACGGCTGTCTTGGAGAAGTAGTGGCGGCTGGGAACCACATACTGCGGGACAGCCATGGCCATCAGCTGTTTGAAGCTGTCTGTGTCCACCAGCCGGAATGACAGCATTTCAAAGGCCAGCAGTTTAGAAATGCTGGCGTTCAGGCCAAGGGCTCGAGGGTGACTCGGGGGGAATTTGCGCTTCCTCTCTAAGGTTTGAGATATTGAGAGCTGAACGCTGCTGTGTGATATAGTGGAGACGCTAGTTGACGGTGGCGGTGGTGGTGGTGTCGGTGGCACATCCTCTGTTTGCTGCTCGGCAGGTGGCAACATTCCTCTCGAGGCGGAAGCCGAGGCAGCAGCGGTAGAGGGAGCAGGGGGAGCCTCAGCGAGTGCCTGGTTTTTAAGGTGGGTACCCCACTGCAGTTCATGCTTTGCATGTAGATGCCTGGTCAT
This sequence comes from Bufo bufo, assembly GCF_905171765.1. Lineage (NCBI taxonomy): Eukaryota > Metazoa > Chordata > Amphibia > Anura > Bufonidae > Bufo > Bufo bufo. The sequence continues at coordinate 437,080,327 of NC_053389.1, read as the reverse complement.
GCAGGTTGTGCTGAGGTTCAGAACGTTAATGCCTCGCCTCAGGCTCTGATGGCAGAGCGTGCAAGTCACTCGGGTCTTGTCGGTAGGACATTGTTTAAAGAAGTGCCATGCCAGGGAACTCTTTGAAGCTGCCTTTGTGGGGCTGGGTCCCTGTTGGCGATGTCCAGTAGCAGGCGAACTCTGGGGGCGGCGGCTCGTCTGCTTTGGCCCCCTGCTCCCTCTTTGGCTTCGCTGTTGTCTCGGTCTCACCACTACCTCTTCCTCTGAACTGTGAAAGTCATCGCCACGACCTTCAGTCCATGTGGGGTCTAAGACCTCATCGTCCTCTGCATCGTCTTCCACCCAGTCTCCCTCCCTGACCTCCTCCTGTTCAGTCTGCACACTGCAAAAAGACGCGGCAGTGGGCACCTGTGTTTCGTCATCATCAGAGAGTCGGTGACTCTGCTGTGGTGGTATTCCCATGTCCTCTTCATCTGGAGACATAAGTGGTTGTGCGTCAGTGCATGGTATGTCTTCCTCCACTGGGGAAGGGCTAGGTGGACGCCCCTGGGAAACCCTGGAAGCAGAGTCTTCAAACAGAAGAAGAGACTGCTGCATAACTTGTGGCTCAGACCGTTTCCCTGATATGCTTGGGGGTGATGTGACAGACTGATGGGCTTGGTTTTCAGGTGCCACCTGTGCGCTTTCCGCAGAAGACTGGGTGGAAGACCATGTGGTGAACGTGCTGGAAGCACTGTTGGCCACCCAATCGATTAATGCCTGTACCTGCTCAGGCCTTACCATCCTAAGAGCGGCATTGGGCCCCACGAGATATTGCGGTACATTCTGCCGGCTAGTTGAGGGAGTTCGTTCCCTACTGTGTGCGCCTGGGGCCGAACGGCCACGTCCTCTACCAGCAACAGAGGCTCCACGGACACCACCACGACCGCGTCCTCGTCCCTTAATAGTATTTTTCTTCATTGTTGCGATTCAACTCGCACCACAATGAAATATATTATTTTTTATAAGCAAAATCCCCTCACTGGAATACTTTCAGTCTTTTGACTGTATGGATTACAGATGGAATGACTGTTATATGTGAGTACCGCTTTCTTTGACAGATTCTAGTATGGGTACATATATGTTTTCCCAACCCCAGCACATTAGTTTGCTAATTCCAGATGTATGAAACGCAGGCCTAACTGTATCTAGTATATTGAACGCCAGATAAACTAACTTGGCCTTTTTTAAATAAAAAAAAAATTCCCTCACTGGAATACTTTCAGTCTTTTGACTGTATGGATTACAGATGGAATGACTGTTATATGTGAGTAACGCTTTCTTTGACAGATTCTAGTATGGGTACATATATGTTTTCCCAACCCCAGCACATTAGTTTGCTAATTCCAGATGTATGAAACGCAGGCCTAACTGTATCTAGTATATTGAACGCCAGATAAACTAACTTGGCCTTTTTTAAATAAAAAAAAAATTCCCTCACTGGAATACTTTCAGTCTTTTGACTGTATGGATTACAGATGGAATGACTGTTATATGTGAGTACCGCTTTCTTTGACAGATTCTAGTATGGGTACATATATGTTTTCCCAACCCCAGCACATTAGTTTGCTAATTCCAGATGTATGAAACGCAGGCCTAACTGTATCTAGTATATTGAACGCCAGATAAACTAACTTGGCCTTTTTTAAATAAAAAAAATCCCCTCACTGGAATACTTTCAGTCTTTTGACTGTATGGATTACAGATGGAATGACTGTTATATGTGAGTACCGCTTTCTTTGACAGATTCTAGTATGGGTACATATATGTTTTCCCAACCCCAGCACATTAGTTTGCTAATTCCAGATGTATGAAACGCAGGCCTAACTGTATCTAGTATATTGAACGCCAGATAAACTAACTTGGCCTTTTTTAAATAAAAAAAATCCCCTCACTGGAATACTTTCAGTCTTTTGACTGTATGGATTACAGATGGAATGACTGTTATATGTGAGTACCGCTTTCTTTGACAGATTCTAGTATGGGTACATATATGTTTTCCCAACCCCAGCACATTAGTTTGCTAATTCCAGATGTATGAAACGCAGGCCTAACTGTATCTAGTATATTGAACGCCAGATAAACTAACTTGGCCTTTTTTAAATAAAAAAAATCCCCTCACTGGAATACTTTCAGTCTTTTGACTGTATGGATTACAGATGGAATGACTGTTATATGTGAGTACCGCTTTCTTTGACAGATTCTAGTATGGGTACATATATGTTTTCCCAACCCCAGCACATTAGTTTGCTAATTCCAGATGTATGAAACGCAGGCCTAACTGTATCTAGTATATTGAACGCCAGATAAACTAACTTGGCCTTTTTTAAATAAAAAAAATCCCCTCACTGGAATACTTTCAGTCTTTTGACTGTATGGATTACAGATGGAATGACTGTTATATGTGAGTACCGCTTTCTTTGACAGATTCTAGTATGGGTACATATATGTTTTCCCAACCCCAGCACATTAGTTTGCTAATTCCAGATGTATGAAACGCAGGCCTAACTGTATCTAGTATATTGAACGCCAGATAAACTAACTTGGCCTTTTTTAAATAAAAAAAAAATTCCCTCACTGGAATACTTTCAGTCTTTTGACTGTATGGATTACAGATGGAATGACTGTTATATGTGAGTACCGCTTTCTTTGACAGATTCTAGTATGGGTACATATATGTTTTCCCAACCCCAGCACATTAGTTTGCTAATTCCAGATGTATGAAACGCAGGCCTAACTGTATCTAGTATATTGAACGCCAGATAAACTAACTTGGCCTTTTTTAAATAAAAAAAAAATTCCCTCACTGGAATACTTTCAGTCTTTTGACTGTATGGATTACAGATGGAATGACTGTTATATGTGAGTACCGCTTTCTTTGACAGATTCTAGTATGGGTACATATATGTTTTCCCAACCCCAGCACATTAGTTTGCTAATTCCAGATGTATGAAACGCAGGCCTAACTGTATCTAGTATATTGAACGCCAGATAAACTAACTTGGCCTTTTTTAAATAAAAAAAATTCCCTCACTGGAATACTTTCAGTCTTTTGACTGTATGGATTACAGATGGAATGACTGTTATATGTGAGTACCGCTTTCTTTGACAGATTCTAGTATGGGTACATATATGTTTTCCCAACCCCAGCACATTAGTTTGCTAATTCCAGATGTGTGAAACGCAGGCCTAACTGTATCTAGTATATTGAACGCCAGATAAACTAACTTGGCCTTTTTTAAATAAAAAAAATTCCCTCACTGGAATACTTTCAGTCTTTTGACTGTATGGATTACAGATGGAATGACTGTTATATGTGAGTACCGCTTTCTTTGACAGATTCTAGTATGGGTACATATATGTTTTCCCAACCCCAGCACATTAGTTTGCTAATTCCAGATGTATGAAACGCAGGACTAACTGTATCTAGTATATTGAACGCCAGATAAACTAACTTGGCCTTTTTTAAATAAAAAAAAAATTCCCTCACTGGAATACTTTATGGCTTTTCACTGTATGGATTACAGGTGGACTGGTATTAGTAGGGGTGACACAAGCACACCCAAGTCCCTGATGTAGGATTTCTATGGCACAGACCACTATTACAAGTGATTAATGGACGTTGGGAGAGATTGTGCTGCAGCACTAGTCCCAAGATGGCCGCCGCCTATCAGCCCAGTAACATGTGCCACAAAATGGTCTGCACAACCTTTAAAAAAAATAGCCTTGGACTGTGCTGCTAAATCGCTATTGGTCTGAATCCCAGGTGTAGATGTCTGACTTGTTTGGAGCTTTGGAATGCACACTGTGGCAGCTTCTGCTGCAGCACTACAAGTCGCAAAATGGCGGCCGGCGGTCAGCCCAGGTACATGTGGATGGAAAAATCACTCTGGCCACTCTAAAAATAGCCAATCCCTATCAAAAAAGCAGCTCAGCTGCAGTTGTTCAGATGAATCACAGGTGGAGGAGAGAAATTTGCTTCCAGTTATTCAATTATCCCTGCCTATTCTCGCCCTAGCATCAGCTGCGTCTATCCCTGTTCTATTCACATCGGGAGTGAGCACGTCCCGACGTGCGCACAAGCTTATAAAGAGGCTGAGTCACATGCTGCACTTGGCCAATCACAGCCTTGCCAATAGTAGGCATGGCTGCGATGGCATCTTAGGGCAAGTAGTATGATGCATGTTGATTGGCTGCTTTGCAGCCTTTCAAAATGCGCCAAAATACATGCCGAACGACGAACCCGAACCCGAACTTTTACGAAAAAGTTCGGGTTCGGGTCCGTGTCACGAACACCCCAAAATTCGGTACGGACCCGAACTATGCTCGAACTGTTCGCTCAACACTATTAAGGAACAAAAAGAAACCAATGTGGATAAACAGAACTGTAAAGAAAGCAATAAATGACAAAAAGAAAGCATATACAACACTAAAACAGGAGGGTTGCACGGAAGCACTGAAAAACTATAAGGAAAAAAATAGAACATGTAAAAAACAAATAAAAGCGGCCAAACTAGAGACCGAGAGATTAATTGCCAAAGAGAGTAAAACTAACCCTAAAATGTTCTTCAATTATATAAATGTTAAAAAGTATAAATCTGAAGGTGTTGGCCCTTTAAAGAGTAATGAGGGGGGAGTCGCAGAGAGCGACGAGGAGAAAGCAAAGCTGTTAAATATTTTTTTCTCCAATGTATTCACTGAGGAAAATAAATTGTCAGATGACATGCAGAATGCAAAAATAAATTCCCCATTAAAAGTGTCCTGTCTGACCCAGGAAGAAGTACATCAGCGACTTAAAAAGATTAAAATAGACAAATCGCCAGGACCGGATGGCATACACCCCCGTATCCTAAAGGAATTAAGTAATGTCATAGCCAGACCCTTATTTCTGATATTTGCAGACTCTATACTGACAGGGAATGTCCCACAGGATTGGCGCGTGGCATATGTGGTGCCAATATTCAAAAAGGGGCCAAAAACAGAGCCTGGAAACTATAGGCCGGTAAGTTTAACATCTGTTGTGGGTAAACTGTTTGAAGGTTTTCTGAGAGATGCTATATTAGAGCATCTCAACGGAAATAAGCAAATAACGCCATATCAGCATGGCTTCGTGAGGGATCGGTCATGTCAAACTAATTTAATCAGTTTCTATGAGGAGGTAAGTTCTAGACTTGACAGCGGCGAATCAATGGATATCGTATATCTGGACTTCTCCAAAGCATTTGACACTGTACCGCATAAAAGGTTAGTATATAAAATGAGAATGCTCGGACTGGGAGAAAACATCTGTATGTGGGTAAGTAACTGGCTGAGGGATAGAAAACAGAGGGTGGTTATTAACGGTACACACTCAGATTGGGTCACTGTCACTAGCGGAGTACCTCAGGGGTCAGTATTGGGCCCTATTCTCTTCAATATATTTATTAATGATCTTGTAGAAGGCTTGCATAGTAAAGTATCAATTTTCGCAGATGACACTAAACTGTGTAAAGTAATTTACACTGATGAGGACAGTATACTACTACAGAGGGATCTGGATAGATTGGAGGCTTGGGCAGATAAGTGGCAGATGAGGTTTAACACTGATAAATGTAAGGTTATGCACATGGGAAGGAAAAATACAAGTCACCCGTACATACTAAATGGTAAAACACTCGGTAACACTGACATGGAAAAGAATCTAGGAATTTTAATAAACAGCAAACTAAGCAGCAAAAACCAGTGTCAGGCAGCTGCTGCCAAGGCCAACAAGATAATGGGTTGCATCAAAAGGGGCATAGATTCCCGTGATATGAACATAGTCCTACCACTTTACAAATCGCTAGTCAGACCACACATGGAGTACTGTGTACAGTTCTGGGCTCCTGTAAACAAGGCAGACATAGCAGAGCTAGAGAGGGTTCAGAGGAGGGCAACTAAAGTAATAACTGGAATGGGGCAACTACAGTACCCTGAAAGATTATCAAAATTAGGGTTATTCACTTTAGAAAAAAGATGACTGAGGGGAGATCTAATTAATATGTATAAATATATCAGGGGTCAGTACAGAGATCTATCCCATCAGCTATTTATCCCCAGGACTGTGACTGTGACAAGGGGACATCCTCTGCGTCTGGAGGAAAGAAGGTTTGTACACAAACATAGAAGAGGATTCTTTACGGTAAGAGCAGTGAGACTATGGAACTCTCTGCCTGAGGAGGTGGTGATGGTGAGTACAATAAAGGAATTCAAGAGGGGCCTGGACGTATTTCTGGAGCTTAATAATATTACAGGCTATAGCTACTAGAGAGGGGTCGTTGATCCAGGGAGTTATTCTGATTGCCTGATTGGAGTCGGGAAGGAATTTTTTATTCCCCTAAAGTGGAGAAAATTGGCTTCTACCTCACAGGGTTTTTTGCCTTCCTCTGGATCAACTTGCAGGATAACAGGCCGAACTGGATGGACAAATGTCTTTTTTCGGCCTTATGTACTATGTTACTATGTTACTATGTTACCTAACACTTACATACACGTTAACATCCCACCCAACCTGGCTCTAAGCTGTCCCTAAGGGAGTAACGAGGGGTTAATACACACTCAGCTGCTGCTGGGGTATGCAGGGCAGCCGTGAAGGGGTATCAAGGGGTACCAGGGGATCAAGGGTAGATGATGGGTTGAGCAGGGGATACCAGGGGAGGTATTACAGGGGTTAACAGGGGAGAATCCAGTGGAACTGTGTAGGGGGTAACCCAGGAAAGGGTTAGCACTTTATAGGGCAGGGGTACAATAAGGGTTAATGTATGATATAATGATATATCGTTGGTGGTATAGGGAATGCATAGGAAAGGGGGTTAATGCAGGGGATCGTTGGTGGTATAGGGCAGGGGAATAACAAGGGTTAATGTATGATATAATGATATATCGTTGGTGGTATAAAGAATGTATAGGGAAGGGGGTTAATGCAGGAGATCATTGGTGGTATAGGGCAGGGGAATAACAAGGGTTAACTGATATCGTTGGTGGTATAGGGCAGGGTAATGCAGGGGATCGTTTGTGGTATAGGGAGGGTTAAGGATACTCAGCCGGTAATATGCTCGTTGTCCAGGGGGTGCTCGTTTCTCCAGGGGATGATCCTCTCTGCCGAATGTGGTAAGTACATTCATTGAACGTAGCGCCGCCGGATTATTTAAGCTCGGCAGCGCTCGCTCCCGCTCCGCCGGCAAGAACACGCGGGCCGGCGCGGTGATATGGCGTCACCGCACGGGCCCGCGCATCCCGGAGCGCGCTTCCAGGCGGGGGGATCTTTTGATCCTCCCGCCTGTGGAGCGGATGCACACCTTCGGCGCCGTAATTACAGCGCCGGAGGTCAGCCACACACAGGGGCATGGAAACTCTTTGTTCCCATGTCCCTGTTAGGCACACCATCTCCGGCGCTGCTGGAGATGGTGACAAAGGGCAGAGGATCTTATTGATCCTCTGTCCTTTGAAGAGGCCGACGCTGGCCATAATTGTCCAGCTGTCGGTCTCTTCCACCCCCCCAGCAGGCGCATTCCAGAGAGGGGGCAACCAAGGGGAGACTGGCCATAGTTCCTTTGCACATATATGTCTATAGATACTTGGGGCACAGCTATAAACATATATGAGCAGACATAATATATATGGGGGAAAGATATACATAACTGGGGGATAACTAAATAAGCCCACCTATACTATATACAGAGATTGCTGCAGCTCTCACCTCTCACCCAGTGGAGCACGGATGTACAGACCTGGACTCAGTCTGGAGCAAAATGTGAAAAAGAAAACGAATTTCAGCTCTTCACAATAATAGGCTTCCTTATTCCACTTCTTTAAAACAGACATCAAGAGCAGAGTAGTATGCAGTGACGCGTTTCGGGCTGTTACATCTTAGCCCTTCATCAAGTCTTGATGAAGGGCTAAGATGTAACAGCCCGAAACGCGTCACAGCATACTACTCTGCTCTTCTTGATGTCTGTTTTTAAAGAAGTGGAATAAAGAAGCCTTTTATTGTGAAGATCTGGAATTTGTTTTCTTTTTCACACCTATACTATATATATATATATATATATATATATATATATATATATATATATATATTATATACATAGAGATGCATGCTGCCGAGGAGGCGTACATACATCTCTATGTATATGACCACCCCACCTGGACAGGCCCATGATAGAGGGCCAATATATACAAATATATATTGTGAACTGTTACGCCTTCCTGCGGGGTTGTTTTGGGCCGAAACAGGAACACTGACACCTTTGTAGCTTTTGCGTCACACTGTTGATGGTTTATTTTGCAAGTTGCTCAAATTAACAAACAAAACCAAAAACAACAATAGCCGTCTGGCTCCTGCCTATCTCACTCGGCAGCCCTAGCTAAACTCATAACACAAAACACAAAGAGCATTTTCAAGGGGAAAACAGAGCAACTTACAGTTCAGTAGTTAGGTGGAGAAGCCAACCGCTCTCAGAGCTCCTAGGCTTGCAGCTTCTCAAACAGACTGCCAGAGAGAGAGAGCTCCTGGGTCAGGGCTGCTGACTTAATTAGTACATCTGTGTGAGCAGTCCCCCAGGCAGGTAAAACCCGGACTGGCTCCGGGTGGTCAGGGAATCCACCCAACTCTTCCCTGACCGGCTCCAGGACCCTAAACTGGCTTTCTTTTTCCCAGAAAGCTTCTGGATACAAAGAAAACCAAACCTTCCTGGAGCCTTTTAATACATGAAGTGCTGGAAACTTGGTGCAATGTACACACCATCCAGCACTTTCTCTGCAAAACATTGTGACACCCTGTCACAATATATATATATATATATATATATATATATACACACAGTTGCAAGAAAAAGTATGTGAACCCTTCGGAATGATATGGATTTCTGCACAAATTGGTCATAAAACGTGGTCTGATCTTCATCTAAGTCACAACAACAGACAATCACAGTCTGCTTAAACTAATAGCATACAAAGAATTAAATGTTACCATGTTTTTATTGAACACACCATGTAAACATTCACAGTGCAGGTGGAAAATGTATGTGAACCCTTGGATTTAATAACTGGTTGAACCTCCTTTGGCAGCAATAACTTCAACCAAACGTTTCCTGTAGTTGCAGATCAGACATGCACAATGTTCAGGAGTAATTCTTGACCATTCCTCTGTACAGAACTGTTTCAGTTCAGCAATATTCTTGGGATGTCTGGTGTGAATCGCTTTCTTGAGGTCATGCCACAGCATCTGAATCGGGTTGAGGTCAGGACTCTGACTGGGCCACTCCAGAAGGCGTATTTTCTTCTGTTTAAGCCATTCTGTTGTTGATTTACTTCTATGCTTTGGGTCGTTGTCCTGTTGCAACACCCATCTTCTGTTAAGCTTCAGCTGATGAACAGATGGCCTTAAGTTCTCCTGCAAAATGTCTTGATAAACTTGGGAATTCATTTTTCCTTCGATGATAGCAATCCGTCCAGGCCCTGACGCAGCAAAGCAGCCCCAAACCATGATGCCCCCACCACCATACTTCACAGTTGGGATGAGGTTTTGATGTTGGTGTGCTGTGCCTCTTTTTCTCCACACATATAGTGTTGTGTGTTTCTTCCAAACAACTCAACTTTGGTTTAATCTGTCCACAGAATATTTTGCCAGTACTGCTGTGGAACATCCAGGTGCTCTTGTGCAAACTGTAAACGTGCAGCAATGTTTTTTTTGGACAGCAGTGGCTTCCTCTGTGGTATGCTCCCATGAAATCCATTCTTGCTTAGTGTTTTACGTATAGTAGATTCGCTAACAGGGATGTTAGCATATGCCAGAGACTTTTGTAAGTCTTTAGCTGACACTCTAGGATTCTTCTTCACCTCATTGAGCAGTCTGCGCTGTGCTCTTGCAGTCATCTTTACAGGATGGCCACTCCTAGGGAGAATAGCAGCAGTGCTAAACTTTCTCCATTTATAGACAATTTGTCTTACCGTGGACTGATTAACAGCAAGGCTTTTGGATACTTTTATAACCCTTTCCAGCTGTATGCAAGTCAACAATTCTTAATCGTAGGTCTTCTGAGAGCTCTTTTGTGCGAGGCATCATTCACATAAGGCAATGCTTCTTGTGAAAAGCAAACCCAGAACTGGTGTGTGTTTTTTATAGGGCAGGGCAGCTGTAACCAACACCTCCAATCTCATCTCATTGATTGGACTCCAGTTGGCTGACACCTCACTTCAATTAGCTCTTGGAGATGTCATTAGTCTAGGGGTTCACATACTTTTTCCACCTGCACTGTGAATGTTTGCATGGTGTGTTCAATAAAAGCATGGTAACATTTAATTCTTTGTGTGTTATTAGTTTAAGCAGATTGTGATTGTCTATTGTTGTGACTTAAATGAATTTTAGATCACATTTTATAACCAATTTGTGCAGAAATCCATATCATTCCAAAGGGTTCACATACTTTTTCTTGCAACTGTATATATATATATAAATAATGAAAGTCTGCAGCACTCCTTGAAAGATGAAAAAAATTTGCTATTTATTCACACATGTCATGTGACAACGTTTCGGTTCTCTCACAGAACCTTTTTCAAGTCAAGTCTTGAAAAAGGTTCTGTGAGAGAACCGAAACGTTGTCACATGACATGTGTGAATAAATAGCACATTTTTTTCATCTTTCAAGGAGTGCTGCGGACTTTCATTATTTATTCATCATCCTGAATCGAGGGATTACCGCGGGCACCCTGCTTTTCAACTTCCAAGGGAGTGCTGCCTGACTTTTTATGGATAGAGAGATAAATATTATATATATATATATATATATATGTCAGGGCATATATATATATATATACAATATATATTATATATTTAAATCTCACCCTTCCCTCAACAGTGGGCTAAATCTAACACGAGTTTTTGATAGGCCCTGGGAACCACCAACTGTTCAACAGGTTCACCCCGCAGCTGGTTTACCCGATATAGCATATTCTGGTGGACCACAAAATGGGGAAACATCGACTCGGCCCAAGGTTGTTGGGGTACACCATCAAGTATTACCACATTCTCCCAGGCCCGGGATAGGGTTGGGTCTTGGCGTTGGGCTGTAACGAAATTCTCCCCGGAGACGTTGAGGTCTGCCAACCCAGGACCCGGTGGCAACTCCTCTATGTCTCCCACCATTACCCTACGCAGGGTTGTTTCCCCCTCTTCCACCGAAATGGTGGTCACCCCTACTGCTGGCCCTTCGGCCTCAGGTTCCCAGGGTTCTGGCTGTCCCCCTGAACAAGGCCAATCTCCTGGGCTTATTCCTGTCTCAGGGGTGTCCTTAACTCTCACAACCGGCCATAGGGCAGGGAAACCTGGAAAGTCTCTCCCTTTTATGAGTTCATAGTGGAGATCGTGGATCCACCTGCCGGCCACCGTGTTTAGAGACACCAGCGCGGTGGGGTAGTCTTTCAAGTCTCCATGAATGCACATCACCCCAACTTTCCGGCCAGTATACTCAGCAGACCGCACCAGGGTAGCCCATACCAGGGACACCAAGCTCCCCAAGCCAAGCAGCGCCTCTGCTTGACTGTCTCCCACTTCCACCTGGCACAAGGGGTCTAGAGTCTCCGGGGTACCCGTGGCACACAGTTTCCTAGCATATAGCGATTCTCGGTAGCCACAATTAGTGTCCATGGGCTCAACCCAATGAGGACACTTAGCCCTGGTGTGGCCAGGTTCCTGACACGGCCAGCAGATTAACTGGGTCCGGTCCATAGGGGGAACCTCCCGGGGAAGGGGGGGGGGGGTACCTTCTTACAATACTAACGGAGTGCTGATTCAATGTACTGATTGACCCTGATCTTCAGACACTGAGAATACTAAAAGTCCTGTGGGATAGGCCATGAATATCAGATTGGTGGGGATAAAACTGACAACACCCATGCTGATCACCTGTATGAAGGGGATGTGGCACTTGGGCAAGCAGTGCAGCCAGTGGACACCAGAACCCTGTTCATTTACTACCAGCTATGCTGGGTATTGCAGCTTTGTCCCATCTAAGTGAATGTAATACCCAGCATAGTTGCTACTAAATGTTCAGTGTGCAGGTGTCAAAACCAATGTAAATAGTGAAGAGGCTGCAGCACCCACCTGAGGACTGCACCCTCTTCAAACAGCTGAACAGCGGGGGTGCCAAGGGTCAGACCCCCACCAATCTGCTATTGGTGAGCTGTCCTATAGATATGCAATCGATATTGTAATGGCAGAAAACCCTTTTAAGTGCACAACATGTAAGTAGCAAACTATAAGTATATACTGACATTTACTGTAGACACAATGCATAACTATATGGTTAATGCAGGTTTAGATATTTTACTCAGTATCAGCCTATGGAAGACTTTCCTAGGTGTTTTAAGGTATCTACCCCCTGTGGGGAAGTGCATGAGCAATAGGTTCTAGTTTCCTGTGCTATTTATCTCTGGATTTGACTCTTTGCTGCCTGACCTCCTCCTGATCTCTATACTTACCCTGAGCTGCCTGCCCTGACCCTCTGACTGAATTTGGATTGCACAAACTGTGCCTGTACTGAACTCGGCTTGCCTCTGACTACTTTTGCCTGACCCCTTAGTTCTCCACACCGGTATCTCTTGATCCCCATGGGTCACTGGTCTACTGACCAGAGACTACTCCAAGAAGTAGCAGCCTGGTGGTGGTTTCGCTAAAGTTAGGTTACTTTCACACTGCCTGCTGGATCCGGCAAAACGTATGCCAACTGATGGCATTTGTAAGACTTATCAGGATCCTGATCAGTCTTAAAAATGCCTGATCAGTCAGAAAATTTATTGAAATGACGAATCCGTCTTTCCGGTGTCATCCGGCAAAACGGATCCGACATTTATTTTTTTCACCTTTCCGGTATTTTATATGCCGGATCCGGCACTAATACATTCCTATGGAAAAAAATACTGGATCCGGCATTCAGGCAAGTCTTCAGTTTTTTTCGCCGGAGATAAAACCATAGCATGCTGCGTTTTTTTCTTTTGCCTGATCAGTCAAAATGACTGAACTGAAGACATCCTTATGCATCCTGAACGGATTACTCTCCATTCAGAATGCATGGGGATATACCTGATCAGTTCTTTTCCGGCATTGAGCCCTTTTGACAGAACTCAGTGCCGGAAAAGAAAAACGCTAGTGTGAAAGTACCCTTAGGCTGTGTGCACACTTCAGTTATTTGGTCAGTTATTTCCATCAGTTAGTGCTCATGCACACGACCGTTGTTGTTTTTCTGTCCGTTTTTCACGGATCCGTTGTTCTATATCTGAGTTTTAAAAAAAATCTGATTTAAGTCTTCTTCCGTTACGTTATTCCACAAAACATAACATATCCGTATGGTTTCCGTATGCGATCCGTTTTTTGCGGATTGGAAACAGAAACAGAAACTTATTAATCACCAAACACATGAGCAATATGGGCTGGGCATAGCATTTTTACAATATGGATCCGCAAAATACGGATGAAATACAGATGACATACGGAAACGGAATGCACACGGAGTACCTTCCGTTGTTTTTGCGGACCCATTGAAGTGAATGGTTCCGTATACGGTCCGCAAAAAAAAGTAACGGAAGCGGAAAGAAAATACGTTTGTGTGCATGAGCCCTCAGGCTCTATTCACACATCCGCAACGTGTTTTGCGGATCCACGGATCCGCAAAACACGGACAGCGGCAATGTGCGTTCCGCATTTTTTTACGGATCGCACATTGCCGGCACTAATAGAATATGCCTGTTCTTGTCCACAATTGCGGACAAGAATAGGACATGTTCTATTTTTTGGCGGAACGGAAGTGCGGACCCGGGAGTGCTGCCCCATAGAAATGAATGGGTCCACAATTCCGTTCCGCAAAATGCGGAACTAAATTGCGGACGTGTGAATGGAGCCTTATTGTGAGCCAAAACCAGTAGTGAAGCCTACACAGAGATAAGGTATAATGGAAAGATTTGCACATATTCTGTGTTTTTGAGCCGCACCTGGTTTTGGCTCACAATAACTGATCAAAATAATGTACCAAATAGGCCTCATGCACACAGCCGTTGTTTTGGTCCTCATCCGAGCCGCTCAGATGCGGACCCATTCACTTCAATGGGGCCTCAAAAGATGCGGACAGCACTTTGTGTGCTGTCACCATCCGTTGCTCCGTTCCGTGGCCCCACTAAAAATATATAACATGTCCTATTCTTGTCCGCGCTTTGCGGACAAGAATAGGCATTTATATTAAAAGCTGTCCGTGCCGTTCCGCAAATTGCAGAACGCGCACGGACACCACCCGTGTATTGTGCATGAGGCCATGACTGAGTGTGAACTCAGTCTTAGACTACATGCACACGACCTTATGTTATTTGTGGTCTTCAAATTACAGATCCGCAAAAAAAAAAAAAAGGAAGCTATCCGTATGCCATCTGTTTTATTTTTTTGCGGATCCGTTGTAACCATGCCTAAAACGGACAAGAATAGGACATATTCTATTTTTGTTGCGGGGCTACGGAATGGACATACTGATGCGGACAGCACACGATGTGCTGTCCGCATTTTATGCTGACCCATTGAAATGAATGGGTCCGCATCCTAACCGCAAAAAATAACGGAACGGACACGGAAACAAACAATATTCGTGTGCATAAGGCCTTAAACGGTGAAGACCAGGGGGCCAGTTAGATAATACACTTAGGAGTAGCCCCAAGTCAAATCTGTTCAGTAGACACAGCAGATCCACTTCCACTTTGTAACTTCCATTAATATATTGTAACATATGTATCTATAGATAATAAACATAGTTTATTTATATATTTTATGCAGTTTGTTGAAAAACTAAAGCTAGAAGAACCCCTTCCTTATTGGATGAACCTCTCTTTATATGGAATGGTGGAGCAGATTCAAATGATTGTGGCTTAGAGAATGGAAATAATTCTATGGTTATGAGATCAATGAATAGGATGAAGGCTCCTTATGACAAACCACACATTGTGCTACTGGTTCAGAACAGTAGATCTTTTCTATGGGATCACACAATTCAGTTCATAGTCTTCAGAAACACTAAAATATTTTGGTCATTACAAAATCCCTCGTACACAAAGTAACATATACTGTATTCTGTCATATAACATTTGAACATCTATGAAAAGACAGACCTACAGGCTGAAGCAGACAGATAAATCTGTGTCACCGCTTCGTGTGACACTACTGGCCACTCATGCAATGTCAATTATTTTACTAATGTACTATGGTGGAGGTGAATACCTGTCCTAAGTGGGCAAGGATGTTCACAGTAATAGAACCTGAAAGTGTATTTTAAATGTAAAAAAACCCAAATATGCTCCGTTTACCTGACTGCGCCTGTTTGTCTACATTTCACTTCTCTGGAATTCTCCCCAAGTTAAGATGGAAAGGTCAAACACATGTGCAGCGGCCCAAAAGAGGCTGGAGCGGAGGATGGGGGTTCTAGTGGTTCTGGTGGTCACAGTCAATTACAGGGGCTGTCCTCACACTGTTGCTCCCTAAGGCCGTGCAGTGAAAGAAGGGTGCTCTCTTTCTTCCCCCTGGTTCTGGGGCTCCTGCGTGACGGTAGTTGGGTTGCCGGTGATGTTAAGTGCCGGCGTGTAGAGTGCAATGGCCAGTATATGTGTAGTCTATGAAGATTTCTGGGCCTAAAGAGAGGGGGCATGAGGCAACAGCTTCCTCTCTCTCTGAACTCCCCCTAGAAGAACAACCTCATGCCAGGGGTGAAGCTAACCTAGCTTCCTACAAGGGCTGAGCCAGAATTATTAACCCCGGCTTTGCCATTCATACATGGCTATACTGGTTTCAACATATAACATTACAATACATGGCATAACATTACATAACAGTATATAACAAACCATCTGCAGATACCCCCTGCTCTGCTGTACTGCATGTGTTCCACTAGTTTCATATTCATTTCTTAAAACATAAAAGATCTATTATTTTTTTTACAATAAATTATTCATCAGGGTGTTGGGGCAGATTTTTACATGACTTGTGTAATGGATCTAGGATATTTTACATAGCTTTACAGCGTCATGTTCACAACTTGTAAGTAGATAATGTTGTAAATATATCTATTCTAAACCTTAGCTTGAAAGGTTTGCTGCTTTCTGGCTATTTGTCACTCTATGGCACTTAATAGTTTTATATAGTCCTTATGTGATAGTCTGTGCTTTTTGCTATTGTTCATAAACCATGTCCCCTTGTTCGGCAAGTCTTTGGTGCTGTCCACATAGAGGTCCTGTCCGTAAGATGGTTGCTGATGGAGGGTTATGTGATCAGGCACATCATTCAGCATCCTCCATTCAAACACACTGCACCTATAGTACACTGTAGGCTATAGTTACTAGAGAGGGGTCGTTGATCCAGGGAGTTATTCTGACTGCCTGAATTTTTTTCGACTAAAGTGAGGAAAATTGGCTTCTACCTGACAGTTGTTGTTTTTTTTGCCTTCCTCTGGGTCAACTTGCAGGATAACAGGTCGAACTGGACGTCTTTTTTAAAGGGACACTGACAGGGCCAAAAAGCATATTAAGGTATATATATGACCGTATAAGAATCATGTAAGTATCCCCCCTGTCCACCTTATAACTACAGTAATGTGAAGTTTTATAACCTGCTGGAATCGGGTTCAATCTGCCCAAAGGGCGGTGTTTCACCTCAGCTTGCGCCCAGCCAGCCTCGCCACAACTGCCGTTTGAAGCGCCGCCCAGCTCATCAATATTCACTTCGCTGGGCGGCGCTGGGCGGCTACTAGTGTCCCCGGCTATCTTCAGCGCATGCGCCCGGCACCCTCACTGGCCGGGATCGCATCGCGCCTGCGCACAGTCTCATTCTCAGAGGCAGCCTGCTGGATCCGGCAAACTGTATGCAAATGGTTACCATTTGTAGACGGATCCGGATGCGGATCCGTCTCACAAATGCATAGCATTACTGGATCCGTCTCTCCTGTTGTCATCTGGAAAAACAGATCCGGTATTTATCGTTTTCACATTTTTAAAGGCCTGCGCATGCGCAGACTGCAAAACTGGATCAGTTTTTCCGGAACACTTGGGGCCGGATGCGGCATTAATGCATTTCAATAGAAAATAATGCCGGATCCTGCATTCCAGCAAGTGTTCCGGAGTTTTGGACGGAGAAAATACAGCAGCATTCTGCGGTATTTTCTCCGTCCAAAAACCATACAGTGACTGAACTGAAGACATCCTGATGCATACTGAACGGATTTCTCTCTATTTAGAATGCATTAGGATAAAATTGACGCGTCTTTTTTCCGGTATTGAGCCCCTAGGACGTTACTCAATACCGGAAAAGTTTAACGCAAGTGTGAAAGTACCCTAAAACATAATGAAATCTGTAAGTAGCCTTCTCCTACACTTTTTACTTTTATTAGGAATGGAAAGAGTAAGCTGCTAAGTAGGAAGAGTGGAAATCAATATTTTAATTTGTGAAAAAGGCAGAGAAGCCTTGATTTCAGCAGAAAGACTCCAACCTTATTACAAGGCGCACTGTACCAGAACAAACCTTTTAGCATCTGCTGCTTCTGCAGGTGACAGACCATCTGTGTGTCCAATAAAGCATGCACACTTGTTCTGCCCCTCGGCAATTGCAATGTACAGTACAGTACTAATAAGAAATTCTGCTACTCTGTAAAGTGTGGACAGATACTACATGTAAAATACTGTGTCTCATCATAAACAGAGCTGATGAATCACATAGCCTCTAATAATGCCAAAAGCAAAAAAAAATTACACATTTCCGCTGTAAAATGATTCTTACTTTCTTCCTTTCTGTGGATTTTTTGTTCGTTGGTGACATTTATGCACAATGGTAGCAATTGTGAAGAACTGACATTACAAGTAATATTTCATGCCAAGAGAAGTATTCAGCAGTTCCATGTCCTGCTACATGAATTCATACTTCAAATGTATTATGAAACAAACCTAAAGTCTATCTTATCTTAGTTTGATATAGAAATAAAATAGTTCAATATATAAATACAAATAAATAAATAAATATATGCAGCCAAAATATATTGATATATTTTGAGGTAAGCTTAATACCACATCAGAAACACCCTTGAAAAAAAGCACTTGCAGTTCTGATGCCTTTTAACTTGTAGTGGACAGCAGTAGTTACTACAGGCAATAGGAGCAGAGCTGTAGTAACAAGCTCCCTCCACTACAAGCTTGTTGGGGCTGTGGAGTTTTGGGGCTGACTTCCAGTGGCAGAGCTACACCTGATCAGCTAGTGATATCCTATCCTGAGAAGAGGACATCTCTTAGTAAAGGCTGGACAACCTCTTTAATGGGATAGCTATAACCCCTTAAAGGGACACTGTCACCTGGATTTTACTTATTGAGCTATGAACATCACCGCATCAGTCTCCATGATTTATATTAAAATATACTAGTATTACTGCCCTGTGTCTTGTAATTTGTCTATAAAATCACATTAATATGCTAATTACTTCATACGAACGTATGGCTTTTATTGTTTTTTGCGGTCCGTTTTTTACGGATCCATTGTTCCGTTTTTGAGTTCCGTTGTGTTTCCATTTCCGTTCCATTTTTCCATATGGCATATACAGTATACAGTAATTACATAGAAAAAATTGGGCTGGGCATAACATTTTCAATAGATGGTTCCGCAAAAATGGAACGGATACGGAAGACATACGGATGCATTTCCGTATGTGTTCCGTTTTTTTTTGAGGACCCATTGACTTGAATGGAGCCACGGAAAGTGATTTGCGGGCAATAATAGGACATGTTCTATCTTTCAACGGAACGGAAAAACGGAAATACGGAAACAGAATGCTTACGGAACACATTCCATTTTAATGCGGAACCATTGAAATGAATGGTTCCGTATACGGACCGTATACGGAACACAAAAAAAAAACGGCCCGTGCACTCGCAAAAAAAAACGATCGTGTGAACTAGGCCTTACACAAAGCACTATAAAAAAAGTTGTGGACATTGAGTTACTGGCCTAATAAGGACCCTTTGCTGCTGTCGGACGCTGCACCATCCAGCCTATCAGGAATCATCTATGACCAGTTGACCCTGCGCACATCATGTTAATGGTGAACTTGGCAGAAATAGCTGTCAGCTGAAGAAGTACAGTATTTGGGTGAAGCTGAGATGGAGCTACTGTACGAATCAGTCATTTGTAGCTGACAGAAGCACTCTGTCACTTTAAGGGCTCATGCACACGACAGCATTTTGCGTTCAGTATACTGGCCGTTTTTTGAGTTCAGTATGCGGAACATATACTGAACCATTAATTTCAATGGTTCAGCAAAAAAAACTGAAGTGTCTCCGTGTGCATTCCGTTTCAGTATTTCCGTACCGTGAAAAGATAGAACATGTCCTATTCTTGTCCGCAAATCACGGTGCTTGGCTCCATTCAAGTCAATGGGTCCGCAAAAAAAAACGGAACACATACGGAAATGCATCCGTATGTCTTCTGTATCTGTTCCGTTTTTGCGGAACCATCTATTGAAAATGTTATGCCCAGCCCAATTTTTTCTATGTAATTACTGTATACTGTAACAGAAAAACAGAAAGGAAACGGAAACACAACAAAACAAAAAACGGAACAACGGATCCATAAAAAAAAGACCGTAAAACACTGAAAAAGCCATACGGTCGTGTGCATGAACCCTAAGACTTGATCCTGAAGCTGCCAGTTATATGTGTATTGTTACTCCCATGATGAGTCCACGTCCACCCCCTGTCAGTGTAGAAGCCTCTGTGCCCTCTTCAAAATTAAGGCTACCTGCACACGCTGCAGATTACGTGTGTTTTTTCCTTGCAGAGTCTTGTGCAGAAAAACTGCAGTGTAAGGCTACATGCAAACGACCATATGTCGTTCCGTATGGCATCCGTTTTTTTTGCAGATCTGTTTTTTTTGTGGATCCATTGTAATAATGCCTATCCTTGTCTGCAAACTAGAAAAAAATAGGACATGCACTATTTTTTTTGCGGAGCAACAGAACGGACATACTGATGCGGACAGCACACGGTGTGCTGTCCGCGTTTTTTGCGGACCCATTGAAATGAATGGGTCCGCATCCTATCTGCAAAAAAAACGGATCGGACACGGAAACAAAATACAGTCGTGTGCATGAGGCCTAAGGTTACTCTAACACCTCTGGTTTGAAACTCCGTATGACTGTTCCGGCAGACAAGCGAAGAATCAACGACCACAAACTGCAGCATGCAGCGGTTTGTGTCCGACCAGGTCTCCGCTTGTCTACTGGAATGCGTAAGGATCTTTGACAATCCCCATTATACCTAATGGGGCCGGCGGACATTCCGTCCGCATTCGGCAGTGCCGGATCTGGAGAATTTCGGCAGGCTGTTCTCTACCGGAACAGCCTGCCGGAATTAAGACCAGAGGTGTGAAAATAGCCTAACACAATACCAGCCACGTTTATAAGATTGCAGAAATCTCAAGTACACTTTGATTCTTTTCTTCTGAAATTGACCTGCTATGCAGATTTTGAAACCTCCTCAAATCTGCATCAAAAACCACAAGAAACACATATGGTTTTTGATGCAGACCTGGGACAGAAACACATAGAAATCCACACAAAAATGTGCAAACCTGCCTAGAATTAACATCTGTCCTACTGCATGGTGCTGACTGCTATGGCTGCCTCCACAGTTTCCCAGCGTGCCACCACAGAAAGTGAGGCATATTATTAGGATTTGCTTTTTCTGATTTGTGTGTGAGTGTGGGGCGGAAGGGGGGATGGGGGAGCAAACAGAATTTTCGCCCTGGGTGAAAAAAAGGTTATCTCTTGTATATGACCAGCTTTATACACAAGCATGGGATCAGAAAACTGGAAAACCCTAAGGGCTCATGCACACGACCGTTGTTGTTTTGCGGTCCATTTTTTTTCACCGATCCGTTGTTTCATATCTGAGTTTTTTTTTCTTCTCTGATTTAAGTCCTCTTCCGTTCCGTTATTCCACAAAACATATGCGTATGGTTTCCGTATGCGATCTGTTTTTTGCGGATCGGAAACGGAAACAGTAACTTATTAATCACCAAACACGTGAGCAATATGGGCTGGGCATAGCATTTCTACAGTATGGATCTGCAAAAAACAGATGACATACGGATGACATACGGAAGTGTTCCGTGTGCGTTTCGTATTTTTTGCGGACCCATTGACTTGAATGGATCATCGGACTGTGATTTGCAAACAATAATAGGACATGCACTACTTTTTTTGCGGAACAAAAATACAGAAATGGAATGCACACGGAGTACCTTCCGTTGTTTTTGCGGACCCATTGAAGTGAATGGTTAAATATATGGTCCGCAAAAAAAACGGAATGGAAGCGGAAAGAAAATACGTTTGTGTGCATGAGCCCTAATACACAGTAAACCTTGAATGTCAGGTTGAAATTTTGCGGCCAGAGTATATATGGTATATATTGTAGTATATATTCTGAGTAGCTTGCTCCATTCGTCAATCCTTTGACTAGTGTGTTCAGCAGGGCGCGCAGTGACTGACGGGTGTATCCCTGTTTTAACATCCCTGAGATGCAAACGTTAAGTGAGACCATAGGAACAAAGGGCTAAAAGACACTGCCGGATTTCAATAATAGGGGCCTGTTTTGAGATGTCTCTTTTCTTCAGCGTGAGAAATAGCAAGTGCATTGATTGACCTGTGTGGTGACTTCAGCAGCTGCACCACGCTAATGGTTTGTATGACTTTCGCTTTTCCTTCTCTGCTGGGGGTGTGGAGCCGTAGGAGTCACATTGCAAATATGTGCAGCATTTCCAGAGGTGAGGCAGAATATATTACCTGTACTTAGCAGTGCTCCTCATTTGTAGTTCATCTATGGCCAAAACTATTGTAATCTCCTAGATACTCGTGGGGTTTGTCAAAACAATTATCATACCAAGCAACAATCACCGCTGGGTAGGTGACTTAACCCTTAAGCCCCACATTTTTGTGTTAACCCCCTGCCTTTCCAGAGCCATAACTTTTTTATTTTTCCATTCATATGAGGGCTTGGTTTTTGTGGGACAAGTTATGCTTTCTAATGGCACCATTTAATATTGATATGATGTAGAGGGAAGCTGGAAAAATCCAAATAGGGTGGAATTGGGAAAAAAAACACAATTCTGCCACAGTTTTAGGCCTCTTGCACACGACCATATGTATTTTGCGGTCCGCAAAAAACGGATCCACAAAAAATACGGATGACGTCTGTGTGCATTCCGTATATTGCGGAACGGAATAGCTGGCCTCTAATAGAACAGCACTATCCTTGTCCATTATGCGGACAATCATAGGACAAGTTCTATCTTTTAGCGGAACGGATATACGGAAATACGGAAACAGAATGCACACGGAGTACATTCCGTTTTTTGGCGGAATCATTGAAATAAATGGTTCCGCATACGGAACGCAAACCGCAAAAACGGAATGGAAACGGAAATAAAATTTTTTGTGTGCAAGAGGGCTCATGCATACGATTGTTGGATATTTTGCATTATCTATTTTCAGGAACTAAACAGCCCATAATAAAACAGTCCAGTCCTTGTCCGTAATGCGGATAATAATAAGACATGTTCTATTTTTTTGCGGACATACAGACACTGAATGCACACAGAGTAATTTTTTTTGCACCCCCATTGAAGTGAATGGTTCTGCATATGGGCTGCAAAAAAACAACGGAATGGAGATGCAAAAAAAATATGTTCATGTGCATGAGCTTTTAGAGTTTTACCTGTCCCCTTCATTCTCTGGATCAGTATGATTATGACAATACCACATTTATATAGGTACTGAAAAAAGGCTTAATTTTTTTTTCTGTAGTTTTTATAGATACCATTTTGGGGCGTGTATGACTTTTTAATCACTTTTTTCTAATTTTTTTTGGGAGGTGAGGCTTGTCAGAAAGATTGCCAAAATTTGGGTAGGGTAATAGGTTCTGTTAATAGGATTAAATGGGTTTTCGGGTACTTAGGTATTGACAGTCTTTCCTCGGGATAGCTCATCAATATCAGATCATTGGGGGTCTGACACCTTGCAGCTGTTTCAGGCAGCTGCCGACACCAAAAACAGTGGAGAAATCACAAATTCGGTCCACTGTGAAGTGGCCATGCCAGCGAACTGCAGATCAGTGCAGTACACTAGTGGTGGAGGTTTACCGACAGTCGTTTCCAAAGAGTTGCCTTCCTTGGACAACATCTGTACTTATTCTGTGTTATATATCCAGTGGCCTATTAAAGGGGTTTTCCAGTTTCTTGATATTGATGACCTATTCTAAGGAAAGATCATCAATATCAGATTAGTGGGGGTCCAACTCCTAGCCCTCGGCTCTGCATTAAATGACAACTAACTTGCCTGATCATTGTCTGTGCTACATATGGGTCCTGCATTGCACCCAGCAAATCAGTCCAACCAACACAAGGCAGGAGCCCAAATACTAGGGTGTGCCCCGAGGAAAGAAAGTGCCCCCCCCCTTCAGTCACCGCATGGTCCTAGGCAGCCAAAACCACTACTATCATCCAGGGGTGCACCTAGCCTTTCTGCTGCCTGAGGCGAAAACTGAAAGGGCGCCCCCCCTCCCCATGCCAATTTCTTAACCTAACCCCTTCCCCACAGCCCTACTGTTAAAGACATACTTGGAAAACATTACATACAGCGCTACAAACATACAGGGTAATTCAGCGCCACATATGTACCTCTTACATCCAGTGACTCTTTCTTTATCTTTTCCATTGAGACCAGACCTCCATGATGATTTCTTGCAGCGTTCTCTTGTCTCTACAGAGTTTGACAACTACTTTTCCATGCTCCTCCCAACCTTCTGATCACCCCATCCTGCCACTTCTAATACTGTGCTCCCCAACACTATACTGCAGAAAGAGATAATCCCCCTGAAAATACTATTACCACACAGATAGTTCCCCTTCAATAATTATTGGCACACAGCGCCCTAAAAAATAACTGTGCCCAGCAAATAATGTACCTGAAATAGTGCCATAAACATAGTTTCCTCCAAAAATGATTGTGCTAAGGGTACTTTCACACTTGCGGCAGAGGATTCCGGCAGGCAGTTCCAGCGACGGATCCGGATCCGTCAAAACGTATGCAAACTGATGGCATTTGTCAGACGGATCAGAATCCTGATCCGTATGACAAATGCATTGAAATGCCAGATCCGTCTCTCCGGTGTCATCCGGAAAAACGGATCCGGCATTTTTTTTCTCCACAGTTTTGCGGTCTGAGCATGCGCAGACCGCAATGCCGGATCCGTTTTGCCGCAACACTCGGGGTCAGATCCGGCATTAATGCATGTCAATGGGAAAAAATGCTGGCATTCTGGCAAGTGTTTCGGAATTTTGGACGGAGATAAAACCGCAGCATACTGCGGTATTATCTCAGTCCTGAAAAGTAAAAAAGACTAAACTGAAGACATCCTGATGCATCCTGAACGGATTGCTCTCCATTCAGAATGCATGGGGATAAAACTGATCAGTTCTTTTCCGGATTTGAGCCCCTAGGACGGAACTCAGTGCCGGAAAGTAATAACGCTAGTGTGAAAGTACCCTTAGGCTAGTTTCACATTAGTGGCAGGGGACTCCGGCAGGCTGTTTCGGCGGGTGAACAGCCTGTCGGATCCGTCCTGCCGCTAGTTCACGTGTGCCCCCAGACTGCGTCGCCATTGACTATATTGGGGGCGGGGGCGGAGTTCTGGCGGCAGCACGGCAACGCACGGCGAGAGGCAGCCGGAATAAAATTAGTCCGGCTGCCTCTCGCCGTGCTGCCGCCAGAACTCCGCCTTCTGCCCCCATTATAGTCAATGGGGACGGAGCGGCAGTTTGGGGGCACACGTAAATTAGCAGCAGGATGGATCCGACAGGCTGTTTACACACCGGAACAGCCTGCCGGACTCCTGTCACGGCTGGGGATGGGGGAAATCCTCAGCCGTGTGGAGCCCGGTGATGTTACGGCTGCTTGGCCATGAAGACAGGATTAGGGAGCAGGTCACCTCCTAAACGCATCCCTAACCTGACCCTGGCTCCTAGCTACATGAGCCAACCTTGATGGTAGGAGGGCTCATGCTCCGGAACCTAAAAGTCCCTGCTAGCCCTCAAGATGACCCTCACCTAGGAGCTGAGTAAGACAAGCCCACTCCTCCTAGACACGGAGGAGCAGGAGTCTCAACGGCCAAGCTGCAGGAAAAGGGGAGACATAAACAGCTCTATGGATATGGCAGGTGAACAAAGAGTTCCACCTACCTGCCACAGCCTTGCTGACTGGATCCCTGTGTTAGCAGGGTGCAGATCACAAACGCATCCCCACACAGGGACCCAGATCCATAGCTGCACAAAATCACATATAAAACATCACACGGACATCACACATAACTAGAAATAACTTAATGCGACATTATGGTTATGACCACAGGGGTGGCTCTTACTGGCAGGTAGTAAAGACATGAGGCTGCTCTCAGCTAAGCATGGCTGAAGCAACCTCCAGGCCTGCAAAAGCTGTGAGGCTTTATAGGCCAAGAAGCCACACCCCACAGTCGGACACACCCAGTGCACACACACACTAGGAAGGAGATTAACCCTTCCAACACCAGGGAAGGGAAAACACCACTTAAAGGGGACGTGCACACAATAACATAAAAAGGAAGTGCACACATACACACATCACACAAAACCGCATGCACAACGTAGCGAGCTGCAATGGCACAGCTCCGACTGCTACGCTGCCACATCCATACTGTTGCCAGCGGCAACCACAGGTGAGGCAAATACCACAGCCCTCACCTGTGATTGAAGACCAAAGAAAACCGCTGACAACCGCATGCGGTTCAGGAGTCACGGTCATAGCCATGGCCGTGACACTCCCACCCCTCAAAGCCCCCCCACCAAAAAAAAAGAAATTGGTGAGAGACTCGCACAAGGGGATAGGAGAAGGGAACGTCCACTCTCAGGACATGGTTCCCAGAAAGTCGCTGTCAGCTGCATCCTCTCCCAGCACACAACACAGCCAGTCCGACGAGGCCTGCAGCCCGCACCAGCGACACGGAAATGGAACCACTGAGAGTGGACGAGGGGACTCTCCACTCACGTCCCCACTCCAGTCGCTGCCAGCAGACACTCCTAACCAGCACGCAGCCGGACCACTTACGGAGTGCTGCCAGCAGACGACCAGAGATGGGAACATGGAGAGGGACGAGGGATCCCCAACACGGACACGGAAGGTAAGGTGGCGGGGAATAAGCCACCAACCGTGCCGTTAACGGAGAACCCCCAGGAACGCTCTCCCTCCGGAGAACGCGCATGCAGGCCACAAGGATATGGCACTGCATGCTGCACCCTCTTTCGAAGGTATGCATACCGCATACCAGACACACACCACGTGTAAGTAAAATCAGGGGGACGCCACACGAGGCAACGGTGAAGGGATGGCGGGGAAACGCCACTCACCGCGCCCTGAGAGGCGAAACCCCCAGAACGCTCTCCCTCCGAAGAGCGCGCATGTACCCCTTCACAGACGGCGGTACATGCTTCACCCTCTTTCGAGGGAATGCATACTCCCACCCCTCAAAGCCCCTCCCAACAACAAAAGGGGAAGGTTGGTGAGGCATGGGAAACAATGGGAGGGGGGAAGGGGAAAGACAAACAAAAGGGGACACCAACACGGACAACGGTGAGCTAGGAATGGCGGGGAACGCCACTCACCGCGCCGTAAATGGTGAAAGCCCCATAACGCTCTCCCTCCGGAGAACGCGCATGCACCCCATCCGTAGATAGCGGTGCATGCTTTACCCTCTTTCGAGGGAGCGCCACGTAAGAAGCGACTGTGGTCATACTGTCACGGCTGGGGATGGGGGAAATCCTCAGCCGTGTGGAGCCCGGTGATGTTACGGCTGCTTGGCCATGAAGACAGGATTAGGGAGCAGGTCACCTCCTAAACGCATCCCTAACCTGACCCTGGCTCCTAGCTACATGAGCCAACCTTGATGGTAGGAGGGCTCATGCTCCGGAACCTAAAAGTCCCTGCTAGCCCTCAAGATGACCCTCACCTAGGAGCTGAGTAAGACAAGCCCACTCCTCCTAGACACGGAGGAGCAGGAGTCTCAACGGCCAAGCTGCAGGAAAAGGGGAGACATAAACAGCTCTATGGATATGGCAGGTGAACAAAGAGTTCCACCTACCTGCCACAGCCTTGCTGACTGGATCCCTGTGTTAGCAGGGTGCAGATCACAAACGCATCCCCACACAGGGACCCAGATCCATAGCTGCACAAAATCACATATAAAACATCACACGGACATCACACATAACTAGAAATAACTTAATGCGACATTATGGTTATGACCACAGGGGTGGCTCTTACTGGCAGGTAGTAAAGACATGAGGCTGCTCTCAGCTAAGCATGGCTGAAGCAACCTCCAGGCCTGCAAAAGCTGTGAGGCTTTATAGGCCAAGAAGCCACACCCCACAGTCGGACACACCCAGTGCACACACACACTAGGAAGGAGATTAACCCTTCCAACACCAGGGAAGGGAAAACACCACTTAAAGGGGACGTGCACACAATAACATAAAAAGGAAGTGCACACATACACACATCACACAAAACCGCATGCACAACGTAGCGAGCTGCAATGGCACAGCTCCGACTGCTACGCTGCCACATCCATACTGTTGCCAGCGGCAACCACAGGTGAGGCAAATACCACAGCCCTCACCTGTGATTGAAGACCAAAGAAAACCGCTGACAACCGCATGCGGTTCAGGAGTCACGGTCATAGCCATGGCCGTGACAACTCCCCTGCTGCTAATGTGAAAGTACCCTAAGCTGATACTGTGCCAGGGTGCCCCCAATGTAACAGTCCTCCTAAAAGTCCCACCAATAGTAATAATTCTCTGCCTGAGTGCACTATGTGGTAACAGTGTACCCAATAGTAATAATGTCCCTCATTTTTCCCCCATAAGTAATAATGCCCCCAGAGTGCCCCCAGTAGTAATAATTCCCCCTATAATGTGTGCCCTGAGTACAGCAATGCAGTTGAATATGCAGAGATGAGTGTTTCCATAATAGAAGCGCTCATTGCCCATGGCCTTTCTGCTGCCCTCTTTTGCCCCTACCTTGTGCTGCCTGAGGCAATCGCCTCACCTGGCCTCATTGGTGGTGCGCCCCTGCTCTCATCCTCTACTCACTCCTGGGTGCTGCAAAACCAGCACCTTGATCTGATTACTTTTGTTATTACATGTAATTAAAAATTTTGTATAGCTACTGAACTATTTCTTAAAATATATATGTATAGCGCCATCTGCTTTTTGTTCTTTTTCTTATTTCTCTGCCCACCTTACTGAGGTGGTCGCACACACTCAGTTTAAGTCTTCAACTGTCACCAGCCAGATCTTCTGTTAGAAGCTATGGCAGTAAAGCCTCATGCACACGTCCGTGGAAAACGGACCGTGTGATACCGGCCTGGATTTCTTCTGATCTATGATCTATACCAGTGCATTACTGTACTGCGGCGGCAGCAGGAAGCGCACGGCGTCATAGCAACCAATGACGCCGTGCGCTCCTGCACTCAGAAGAAATCCAGGCCGGTATCACACGGTCCGTTTTCCACGGACGTGTGCATGAGGCTTAACAGGGAATAAAGCTACAGCAAAAAGGACACACCCCATGAGCTGTGATAGGGGAAGAGAGAGACAGAAAGCAGCAGAAAGGACACACCCCCTGAGCTGTGATAGGGGAAGAGAGAGACAGAAAGCAGCAGAAAGGACACACCCCCTGAGCTGTGATAGGGGAAGAGAGAGACAGAAAGCAGCAGAAAGGACACCCCCCCTGAGCTGTGATAGGGGAAGAGAGCGAGAGAGCAGCAGCAGAAAGGACACACCCCCTGAGCTGTGATAGGGGAAGAGAGAGACAGAAAGCAGCAGAAAGGATACCCCCACCTGAATGGCCAGCTCAAATTTGGCTTCTTCTTCAATGGGGACAACCCCTCATAGGTGAAGGACACTTGCTAATGAGATGAATTGGTTTATTAGAATTGATTCACTCATCCCCAGTGCAAATACTAAATTTTTTAAAAATGTGAACCAATGTCTTCTTGTTACAAAGGAGCACTTTCACTTTCAATTTTTCAGCAGTTTTAAAATGTGCAAAAAATGCATTAATTTCAAACTTTTTTCTGATGTTACTTTGAGAGTTACTTTGGCAATTTGTGGGCCAAATCCAGAAGTGTATCCAGCATATTTCTGATGCCCTTCCAGCCCACTTCTAGCTTTGGCTCAAAAAACTGTATCAAAATCCTTGACACTTGAAACGCATTGCATAGAAAGCATTTGTCTTTGTGAAAGCTGCTATGTATGAAGACTTTTCAATACTTTGCTATAGTAATGTAATACAACGTAATAAAAAAAATACAAACCATGAAAAATTGTGCAAAACGCTGTGTATGAATCAAGCCTAAGAAAACAACTACTGTAGGCTACCATAGTCTCAATATGGTGTGTGTGTCACCACCGAGCAGCAGTGAGGGGGGCGGGGCAGGCAGGGAGGAGAGCTCGTAGTACATAGCTCAATCACTGCTCAGCCACAGCTTGGGAGAGAGCCGGAGTTACTACTCCTATCATCCTGGAGGACTGGCTGGGGATGGAGCTGCTGGGGGCATAGACCCTGGATGTTGAGTTCTGGGGGATATCTTGTGTGAAGACTCCACTGCTGCTGCCCACCATGAGATGTTTGGGGGTCATCCTGCTCCTTGTGGACGCTGGTAAATGTCTCTCTATTATTTCTCTGTGTATCACTACTAGGGGAATGATGCTGTCCAGCCCGGGCAACTGTATACTGCCCAGTACTCGGTGCTGTGCAAGTATTGTAACTATATACTACCCAGTACTCGGTGCTGTACAAGTATTGTAACTATATACTACCCAGTACTCGGTGCTGTACAAGTGTTGTAACTATATACTGCCCAGTACTTGGTGCTGTACAAGTATTGTGACTATATACTGCCCAGTACTCGGTGCTGTACAAGTATTGTGACTATATACTGCCCAGTACTCGGTGCTGTACAAGTATTGTGACTATATACTATCCAGTACTCGGTGCTGTACAAGTATTGTGACTATATACTACCCAGTACTCGGTGCTGTACAAGTATTGTGACTATATACTGCCCAGTACTCGGTGCTGTACAAGTATTGTGACTATATACTGCCCAGTACTCGGTGCTGTACAAGTATTGTGACTATATACTATCCAGTACTCGGTGCTGTACAAGTATTGTGACTATATATACTATCCAGTACTCGGTGCTGTACAAGTATTGTGACTATATATACTATCCAGTACTCGGTGCTGTACAAGTATTGTGACTATATACCACCCAGTACTCGGTGCTGTACAGGTATTGTGACTATATACTGCCCAGTACTCGGTGCTGTACAAGTATTGTGACTATATACTGTCCAGTACTCGGTGCTGTACAAGTATTGTGACTATATACTACCCAGTACTCGGTGCTGTACAAGTGTTGTGACTATATACTGCCCAGTACTCGGTGCTGTACAAGTATTGTAACTATATACTACCCAGTACTCGGTGCTGTACAAGTATTGTGACTATATACTGCCCAGTGCTCGGTGCTGTACAAGTATTGTGACTATATACTGCCCAGTGCTCGGTGCTGTACAAGTATTGTGACTATATACTACCCAGTACTCGGTGCTGTACAAGTGTTGTGACTATATACTACCCAGTACTTGGTGCTGTACAAGTATTGTGACTATATACTGCCCAGTACTCGGTGCTGTACAAGTATTGTGACTATATACTACCCAGTACTCGGTGCTGTACAAGTGTTGTGACTATATACTACCCAGTACTCGGTGCTGTACAAGTGTTGTAACTGTATACTACCCAGTACTCGGTGCTGTACAAGTATTGTGACTATATACTATCCAGTACTCTGTGCTGTACAAGTATTGTGACTATATACCACCCAGTACTCGGTGCTGTACAGGTATTGTGACTATATACTGCCCAGTACTCGGTGCTGTACAAGTATTGTGACTATATACTATCCAGTACTCGGTGCTGTACAAGTGTTGTAACTGTATACTACCCAGTACTCGGTGCTGTACAAGTATTGTGACTATATACTACCCAGTACTCGGTGCTGTACAAGTATTGTGACTATATACTACCCAGTACTCGGTGCTGTACAAGTATTGTGACTATATACTACCCAGTATTCGGTGCTGTACAAGTATTGTGACTATATACTGCCCAGCATTCGGTGCTGTACAAGTATTGTGACTATATATACTATCCAGTCCTCGGTGCTGTACAAGTATTGTGACTATATTCTATCCAGTACTCGGTGCTGTTCAAGTATTGTGACTATATACCACCCAGTACTCGGTGCTGTACATGTAGTGTGACTATATACTACCCAGTACTCCGTGCTGTACATGTATTGTGACTATATACTATCCAGTACTTGGTGCTGTACAGATATTGTGACTATATACCACCCAGTACTCGGTGCTGTACATGTATTGTGACTATATACTACCCAGTACTCCATGCTGTACATGTATTGTGACTATATACTACCCAGTACTTGGTGCTGTACAGGTTTTGTGACTATATACTCTCCAGTACTCGGTGCTGTACAAGTATTGTGACTATATACTATCCAGTACTTGGTGCTGTACAGGTATTGTGACTATATACCACCCAGTACTCGGTGCTGTACAAGTATTGTGACTATATACTATCCAGTACTTGGTGCTGTACAGGTATTGTGACTATATACCACCCAGTACTCGGTGCTGTACATGTATTGTAACTATATACTACCCAGTAATCGGTGCTGTACAGGGATTGTGACTTTATACTACCCAGTACTCGGTGCTGTACAGGGATTGTGACTATATACTACCCAGTACTCGGTGCTGTACAGGTATTGTGACTATATACTACCCAGTACTCGGTGCTGTACAGGTATTGTGACTATATACTACCCAATACTCTGTGCTGTACAGGTATTGTGACTTTATACTACCCAGTACTCTGTGCTGTACAGGTATTGTGACTTTATACTGCCCAGTACTTGGTGCTGTACAGGTATTGTGTCATCAGACACACAGTGGAGGACTATACTGTGCCCTTACTACCCTTGCTCCATAGACCTGTCAGTCATCACATGTAATTAGTATTGTCATGGCCACTAATGCCAGCACGTGGCTGCCTGTCGGTCACAGTGCCTGCCCAGGACTGACAGCTGATGGACAGCTCCAGCTTCTTACATTAGCAGCTGCACTGGGAACATACAATGAATTCTCCCCTTCACCAGTCTGCCACACACAATGCACTGGTTGTACTGGGTATTAATAGTCTGCCGGTCAATGATATAGTCTATTGGAGTACTACAACCACCCATCATCAGCACTGAGTAGTCTTCTACCTTAGAGATTCTCATCGGGACTACAAACAATGGACTGAGCAGTGGTCTTCACATCTGGGGCTTGCTCTAGCTATGGCATGAAGCTGGGGTAGACCTGCCTTGTGTTTCATACACCCAGTGCTCTTTCTGGTTGGTAGACTGAGATAGGACCAGGTTATTAGGAATATTATAGGGCTCATTGCTTTCTGTTATCTCATCACATATGTTCCTGACAACCCTTATCTTTCCTTTTTTTAATTATATTTTAAGATAGTGTTTGAATCGACTAAACAGACTATAGGTAGCATTTTGTGGCTCCAGGTGTTGCAGATCTACAAGTCCTGATAAAACTCCTCATCTGGAATCGTGCTTGTGTTTTTCTGCCTGAATCTATGGATAAGCGGTGTCTGTCAGCTGATTATCCCCTCTAAAAATGTAGGTTTGGCTGTTCATGTTGAGTCTTTGTATGGTCAGCTGTAAAGACATTGGAGAGGCTGGTGGTTACATGTCAACCTGAAATTCTAATGATCTTCGTGAAGGCGTAGAAGGTATTGAAGAGGAATGACACCAGTATGACCCATTGATACATTTCTTTATATTTATATAAAATGCTGAACCAATATAATGTAACATCAGAATGAACACAATGGTCAAATGTACTGCACATATATAGGGTGACTCTCCCTATGAGTAGCCTCATGTTTCAGCAGAGAGGGAGGAAGAACCCCTCCTTGTCCTGGTCCATGCTACCATGCTTTCATCCTCAGGTTGGCTTGGTTCTTGAGCCGTCTCCATTCTTCTTTGTCTAGTAACTTGGGGTGCCCTTGGTCTTAGTTAGTCTTGTTCAGGCTCATGCCACTCTAGAGGAATGGGGGATGAGTCCAATCTAAGTTTGTTGGCAAGCACCCTATTGCAATTATTAGTATTACCCAGGTGCATTTTTGTTGGGACCATCGCTGATATCCAGAATTAAGGGGTTGCACACAAACACACCCCTTTAGTGTTTCTGTGAGATTTTGATTGAGGAAAAAAAAGAAACGGTTGTTTAAAATGCTGCTGCTATCCATAGGATTAAAGGAGAGGAAGACTTGGAGTGCTTTCTTCCATCCTGAGAATCTAATTGCTTACAATGGCTCACACTGATGAACTCCTAATAGAGTGTCATTGATCTACATATTGCTTTATTGAGAATACCGTGCTTGATATTCTGAATTAAAGGAATTCCCTACTGGTTGTGCCCAGTTCAGTTGCTGCCAGAGAAGTGAATACATGCGCACTGCCAGTCCAAGTGCATGCTTGGCTTTTTTCCTTCTCGATAGGGAGTATACATTGCCACTCTTTTGCTGAGAAAGAGGACTAGGGAGCCCCATTCTTGGAATTAGTGGGGGTCACTTCTTTGGGAAATCTTATCAGAGAGACTTTCAGAAGGGGCTCATATGCTCTGTAGATGTTCCCCTTGTCGGGGTGGTAGGCAGCTAAATTCAGACATTTCTGGATAGCTGTACACGTTAATGTCAGAACAGAACTGCAAAGATGGGCACTGATTGGAAATGCACCTCCCGCACAATCCCAGACATTGTATTTCTACATTATGAAGGAAGAATACATTTCACATAGTAAATGACATCACTGGCAATTAAATATGAAGGGCAAAGTGATTTCTACTTGGAAAAACCACTTTACTTACTCATAACGCTATTTCATGTATTATTGATGGATTTCTACAGTGTATGAAGCAGCGAACATACTAAGCAAGGGCAATCTCCACCTGTACTCCGAGCGTGATATCAAAGGTGTTATACAACTAATATCCTCGCCATTTTAAGGTTTATTCCAAGAAAGAAATGCTTTTCGTTTGTTAAATTGAATCCCTGAGTGATGATCTTAAAGGCTACAGACACCTTTGGGGTGATTTTTTTTTTATTACACTAGCAATAATTTTAGATTAAAAAAGCATATTACATTCACATATAAACATCGCATAAAACATATTATAAAAACTATGCTCCATTTGCTGCATAAAAGGAGGACAGTACACAGATATCATCCATGTGGCGGTGATTCAAATTATAGAGCATGTCCTATTCTTGTCCATTTTGCCATCGAGAATAGGCATTTCTACAATGGAGGACGATAAAAGTGTGGGATTCACACAACCGGTATCTATATGTTGTCAATTGCGGTTTGCGGACTGCAAAACGGATACGGTTGTGTGCAGGAGGCCTTTGTCTGGACCCCCTCTCTGTGCTCTCCCGAATGCCTTCTTGAGCTCATGCACACAAACGTATTTTTGGTCCGCATTCGATCTGCATTTTTTGCAGGTCAGATGCGGGCCCATTCACTTCAGGACAGTTTTGCAGAGGGCAGGACTTTCCACTCCAAAACCGGCAACGGCCGTGTGCGCGAGCCCTTAAGCTGACATCTCTTTGGATTTAATTTAAATGTATTTGTTTGTAAATGTATCAGTTTAGATTTGTGTTCAGGAGAGCAGGTTGCGGGGCTACAGCGTGAACCGTCTCGGAGTTCATCTGATGGATTACACACTAAACGGGACTGAGCAGCAATCAGTGCAGACTACAGAAGACAAAATGTTTAATAGAAAATGTTTTTATCCCATAATACAACAATAAAAATTGTCCTTAAGGTGTCTATAGCCTTTAAGAACTACAGCTAGCAGGAGGAAAAATAACTCTTAACTCTTTAAGGTATGGCAGAAGATAGCATTAGTTGGGATCTCTGACGTGGGACCCCTTTGACTGTTAGAATAAACGGTCCCATTGGCTTTTAGCTTTGTTGATGCTGTTGGATTGAGAAGAATATGGTCGTATTTCAGATTTTTACTCATTTTAACATTTCTTTCCTGGAAATAGCTTCTTAAATTGCATATACCCTTGGTAGCTCAGTGCTGATTACACCTCTGCACAAAGTCATTGTGATACTAGTTATAATTTTACCCTGATATCATGAACTTTATAGCCAATATACAAGACGTTCACTATAAAAAGAATAGATAATTGAGGGCTAGAGTTGTAATAGGCTGGGGTCATATTGAACATGCCACTTGTGATGACATCTAATTAAAGATTACAGGGATATGACATATAGATGGTGATGTCAGCAGGCACCCCTCCCCTTCTATGGGTATAATAATCAACTTCATTTAACATATTGATTATTCTTTTTTAATTTGTGAAGCCACCTGCAATCTATGGGTGACCGAGATATAAATTCTCATGATGCAGGCAAAATGACAGCAGTCCTTGAAATGAATGTACTGACCCACTAAAGAATTTGGAAGCTTCCTAAGCAATAATGTTTTCCAAAAATATAGCATAAGTCAATGCCATTTGGAGTTGGCCTTGTAGCCCATCACATGATACTAGGATCTCTATGTCTTATGGACTGATTCATAAATATAAGCTCTATGTCTTATGGACTGATTTATAAATATAAGGTCTATGTCTTATGGACTGATTTATAAATATAAGCTCTATGTCTTATGGACTGATTCATAAATATAAGCTCTATGTCTTATGGACTGATTTATAAATATAAGCTCTATGTCTTATGGACTGATTCATAAATATAAGCTCTATGTCTTATGGACTGATTCATAAATATAAGCTCTGTCTTATGGACTGATTTATAAATATAAGCTCTGTCTTATGGACTGATTTATAAATATAAGCTCTATGTCTTATGGACTGATTTATAAATATAAGCTCTATGTCTTATGGACTGATTTATAAATATAAGCTCTATGTCTTATGGACTGATTTATAAATATAAGCTCTATGTCTTATGGACTGATTCATAAATATAAGCTCTATGTCTTATGGACTGATTTATAAATATAAGCTCTATGTCTTATGGACTGATTTATAAATATAAGCTCTATGTCTTATGGACTGATTCATAAATATAAGCTCTATGTCTTATGGACTGATTTATAAATATAAGCTCTATGTCTTATGGACTGATTCATACATAAAAGCTCTATGTCTTATGGACTGATTCATAAATATAAGCTCTATGTCTTATGGACTGATTTATAAATATAAGCTCTATGTCTTATGGACTGATTCATAAATATAAGCTCTATGTCTTATGGACTGATTTATAAATATAAGCTCTATGTCTTATGGACTGATTCATACATAAAAGCTCTATGTCTTATGGACTGATTCATAAATATAAGCTCTATGTCTTATGGACTGATTCATACATATAAGCTCTATGTCTTATGGACTGATTCATACATATAAGCTCTATGTCTTATGGACTGATTTATAAATATAAGCTCTATGTCTTATGAACTGATTCATAAATATAAGTGTCTTATGGACTGATTCTGAATTATTAGCTCTGTGTGTAAGGGAGTGATTCAGAAATAGAAGGTCTATGTCTTATGGACTGATTCATACATATAAGCTCTATGTCTTATGGACAGATTCTGAATCATTAGCTCTGTGTGTATTGGAGTGATTCAGAAATAGAAGGTCTATATTTGGATTGATTTTGAAATAACCTATATGAATTTTCATGTTCAAAAATAAAATTGATATTTTTTCCGGCATGTGCAATGATTCGTAATGCAATTAAACATGAACGCTCACACATAATGTATAATTGGAGGGTGAACCCTCACACTCGTGAAAATGTCTTTGTGAATACATTGAATTATCATGGCCAAACCATAGTTCCAGAGATTATTTATCAAAACCATTCAGGGTATGTGTTCTAATCTGCTACAAAAACACAAAAGGGGAGATTTATCTTCTCCCTTGCCCCTAAAAAGTGGCGTAAAAAAGTCTCAAACTACAAAAACAAATTGTCGCATCTTCCACTATTTAGGCTACCCTCGCCCCTATTCACAAAGGGGACATGGCAAGAGGGTGTGGTCAGCAGCCGCAACATATTTATCTTCATTTATACCAGTTTTCTGGCGCACATAGAACCAGAAATCTACAGCAGCTCTGAGCTGTCGTAGATTTCTGTTTAGTTAGACGGGTTGCCGGAGGGTGCACCTAATTTATGACGAGGACTGAGCCTCATCATAAATTAGGGGCATCCGCTGACAACGGTTTTGATAAATCTCACCCAAAATCTTGCCGTGAGGTGCCAACTATACTAATTTTATACAGCTATTTCCCCGACTCCACCATAAACACACAGGCTTGTTTATTATAATGAGGAGAGGGCAATAAGTCAGTGCCAGACATCTTATCTTTTGCAGAAGCAGAGGATCGGGCATGTTGAAATCTGACACACCAGATTCTGCTTCCCTTTAACATATACCAGTGTGCTGTGTTCAGACTGCATGCGAATAGTGCAACACGTAGAGTTATCCATCACATCAAAATGCAGGAAGCCACAGCGGACCCCAACAGACCCCATTGTAAGTCGATGGAGTTCATCAAGTGCCATGATATTCACTGGCAGTGCATGATGGTTTCCATTGGAAATTATGATTACAGCATAAAGGCCCCCAAATTCATTATACAATTGTCGCCCAGACCTGCCATTTTCATCAGGACCAGCTAACAGTCAAACCTGTATGGGGAACTCCTGACTCTCCCATGACAGATGATATCAGAGGAGAGAAGATTTGGGTTTTATCACCTAATCCATTTGTTCTCCAGAGCAATAAGCCATAGCCAGAACTATATGACAGCAGTTTTCTCAACCCATGAAAACAGATATGCGTGGTCAAAAGTTTTGAGAATGACACAAATATTAGTTTTCACAAAGTTTGCTGCCAAACTGCTTTTAGATCTTTGTTTCAGTTGTTTCTGTGATGTAGTGAAATATAATTACACGCACTTCATATGTTTCAAAGGCTTTTATCGACAATTACATGACATTTATGCAAAGAGTCAGTATTTGCAGTGTTGGCCCTTCTTTTTCAGGACCTCTGCAATTCGACTGGGCATGCTCTCAATCAACTTCTGGGCCAATTCCTGACTGATAGCAACCCATTCTTTCATAATCACTTCTTGGAGTTTGTCAGAATTAGTGGGTTTTTGTTTGTTCACCCGCCTCTTGAGGATTGACCACAAGTTCTCAATGGGATTAAGATCTGGGGAGTTTCCAGGCCATGGACCCAAAATGTCAACGTTTTGGTCCCCGAGCCACTTAGTTATCACTTTTGCCTTATGGCACGGTGCTCCATCGTGCTGGAAAATGCATTGTTCTTCACCAAACTGTTGTTGGATTGTTGGAAGAAGTTGCTGTTGGAGGGTGTTTTGGTACCATTCTTTATTCATGGCTGTGTTTTTGGGCAAAATTCTGAGTGAGCCCACTCCCTTGGATGAGAAGCAACCCCACACATGAATGGTCTCAGGAGGCTTTACTGTTGGCATGACACAGGACTGATGGTAGCGCTCACCTTTTCTTCTCCGGACAAGCCTTTTTCCAGATGCCCCAAACAATCGGAAAGAGGCTTCATTGGAGAATATGACTTTGCCCCAGTCCTCAGCAGTCCATTCACCATACTTTCTGCAGAAGATCAATCTGTCCCTGATGTTTTTTTTGGAGAGAAGTGGCTTCTTTGCTGCCCTTCTTGACACCAGGCCATCTTCCAAAAGTCTTCGCCTCACTGTACGTGCAGATGCGATCACACCTGCCTGCTGCCATTCCTGAGCAAGCTCTGCACTGGTGGCACTCCGATCCCGCAGCTGAATCCTCTTTAGGAGACGATCCTGGCGCTTGCTGGACTTTCTTGGACGCCCAAGAATTGAACCTCTTTCCTTGAAGTTCTTGATGATCCTAAAAATTGGAAAATACAGCAATGTAGACAGTTGCATTTATATATGTTACCATTTTATCATTTTTTTTAAAACTGATGATGTCCTTAAATTTCCATAAATCTGCAAATTTTACAAATGAAAGTGTATAGAGAGTGATTTAGAAGACTCCATAATGGGCAGTACTATTCAAAGCTCACAACTTCAGAACATTCCCTAGTCTAGTTTTGAAATATCTATATCTGAGGATGTATTATTCTCACATAATGAACAGACTTCAGTGATCTCCCAAGAAACCGAACTTGGGCAGCTGCCAGACCAACTGACATGGGCTCCCTATTATCAGTGCAAAAGTCAGTGAGGCAACAAATCTTACTATGCCATACAATCTAGTCAGTCATATGTACTAGTAACATTTATTTCCAAGTATTAATACTTAATTTCTGGATGTAAAGCTACTGCAAAGATAGTGTAAGGGAATGTTCATATTGATGTAGTGAAGTAACGGTCACAAAACTGAGACACCTACTGTTAATATAATTAGTAGCTTAGTTTTTGTGATACAGAGCTGCAAGATTGAAATGGGTTATTTGGCGCCCAAAATTTGGCAACTATTGATTTTATAATATGATGTTTGAAGTGTTGTGCTGGCATTCTGTGCACACTGGTCTCTCTTCTCCTGGCGGATATGGCTATTGGAAGACACACGCCTTCTTCAGCCCTGCCATGGCAGCAGTTCGTGACCTCCCGGCAGGCACAGCATCAGATGGTACAATACGAGTGATGCAAGTTAGACACAAAAATGTCACTTTTATAATGTGAGTGTGTAATTTTAACCAGTTTAATAAAAGTTACGTTTTAGTACCCCTCTACCTTCAGTTGAGCACACAGCCGGCAGAGTGCTCAGACCAAGCGTGCATGGCCCAATCTGTCCCCATCCAATGTCTACTGATATAACATGCCTTTCCCTATGGGAAAGTATCAGAGCAATAAGGTTCATAGCTTGCCTAGTCCCTGGTGTATTATATTGTCTGAACTTCTGTGCCTGACCTCTGCCTGTTTAGTGCTAAACCTGTCCGTCCATCCTGACCCCTGCCCATTTATCATACTGCCTCTGTGCTGCCTGCCCTGACCTCGCCTTGTCCATGACCGCCTAACCATGATTTTTCCTGTCCCCTTGGTGTTTTGTGCTGGTGTCTCCAAGAGGTAGCGATCTGGTAGTTCTCCTGCAGCAAAGACCAGATCCCTGTATTGGGGTGAAAACCAGGAAAACCACTTATGTGATGCCCTAAGCCAAGTCCATTCAGTGGCGCAGTGGATCCGAACCTGCTGCATTACAATAAGAGCTTACTAATATATTTGCATTTTCAGTTCTGCAAGGAACCAGCAAGTAAAAACCTGGTTATGTGATGCTTGAAGCTGTGTAGTTTCCTCCTACCCAGGGACATGCCGACATGCCATTACAGTCCCATGTGAATGAGGGCTACCTCTCCATTCTGTTTGTGTTAACATGTCACAAAATATATGAAACATATGATAGCAAAGGAGCTTGATTTAGGAGAGGAAACAATGAGGAAGATACAGTTACAAAGTAAGGTGTGGGCTGGGAATTATGCGTGTTGAAAAAAGAAAGGGATGCTGCCACTCAGCTGCCTCTAAACTCCTATCACTCTCTTCCTCCTTCTGCCTCTCACAGTGGTCTTCCACTCCCACCCACAGAGATGGTCACACTCTGGATCTTATCTTTACCCGCCTCTGCTCCCTATCTAACCTTTCTAATTCGCCTCTTCCCCTATCCAACCACAACCTACTCACCTTCTCTTCATTGGTCTCTTCTGCTGCTTCCCCGGTCCACACACTAACACACCCCTGCAGGAACCTTAAACATTTCGACTTTCGCTTGCTTTCTGACTCTCTTCTGCCACTCTCTACTATTGTTCCCTCTAAGACCCAGATGCTGCCACCACCCTGTATAACACCATAACTACAGCTCTGGACTCAGTTGCCCCCCTCACACACAACAAAACCCAAAAAATCAAGCTTCCAGGGCTGCTGAGCGGCAATGGAAGAAATCTCATTCTAAAGATCAATTCACCGCATA
The DNA here is from genome assembly GCF_905171765.1 of Bufo bufo. Taxonomy (NCBI): domain Eukaryota; kingdom Metazoa; phylum Chordata; class Amphibia; order Anura; family Bufonidae; genus Bufo; species Bufo bufo. The sequence continues at coordinate 437,038,936 of NC_053389.1, read as the reverse complement.
CAAGCAATACCTCCTCATATTCAAATCCTCATTCGCTGATGCAAAATAGGCCTACTTCTCATCTCTCATATCTTCTCTGGCCCACAGCCCTAAACAACTTTTTAACACTTTTAACTCCCTTCTCCGTCCCCCAGCGCCCCCACCCTCTCCTCTCATCTCCGCTGAGGACTTTGCTGCATACTTCAAACAAAAGATAGTCAACATCAGATAGTCAACACAGTCCCCACAGACCCTCTACACAACTGCTCAGTCCTCTTCTCCCAAAACCCGCTTCTCCACCATTACAGAAGAAAAACTCTCTACTCTACTCTCCAGATCACATCTCACCACCTGTGCACTTGACCTAATCCCATCCCACCTCATCCCTAACCTCACCACAGTGTTTATCCCAGCCCTAAATCATCTCTTCGACCTATCACTAACCTCTAGTGTCTTCCCCTCTGCTACCATTACACCCATCCTCAAAATGCCTTCACTTGACCCATCTTCTTTGTCCAGTTATCGCCCCATATCACTTCTTCCGTATACCTCAAAGCTACTTGAACAACATGTCCATTCTGACCTGTCCTCTCACCTCTCCTTCTGCTCCTCTTTGACCGGCTATAATCTGTCTTCCGACCTCACCACTTGACTGAGACTGCCCTTACCAAAGTCACCAATGACCTACTAACAGCCAAAACCAAAAAACATTACTCTGTCCTCCTTGTCCTTGACCTGTCCTCTGCCTTTGACACTGTCGACCACTCCCTACTGTTGCAAACTCTCTCATCTTTTTGCATCACTGACCTGGCCCTCTCCTGGATCACATCATACCTCACAGACCAGACGTTTAGCGTCTCCCACTCTCACACCACCTCCTCGTCTCATTCCCTCTCTGTTGGTGTCCCGCAAGTCTCTGTCCTAGGACCCCTGCTCTTCTCTATTTACACTTTCGGCCTGGGATATCTCCTAGAGTCCCATGGCTTTCAGTATCACTTTTATGCTGACGACACACAAATATACCTCTCTGGTCCAGACATCACCACCTTATTATCTAGAATCCCAAAATGCCTATCTTCCATATCATCCTTCTTCAACTCTCGCTTTCTAAAACTTAACATGGATAAAACAGAATTCATCATCTTTCCTCCATCTGGCTCAACCCCCCCCAACAGACCTATCTATCACGATCAATGACTGCACACTCTCCCCGGTCAACCAAGTCCGCTGCCTTGGAGTGACCTTGGATTCTGCCCTCTCGTTCTGACCGCACATCCAAGCCCTTTCCACCACCTGCTGCCTCCAACTCAAAAACATCTTCCGCATCCGCGCTTTCCTCAACTTTGAATCTTGGAAAATGCTTGTACATGCCCTCATCATCTCCCGTCTAGACTACTGCAACATTCTCCTATGTGACCTTCCATATAGCACTCTCGCACCCCTCCAATCTGTCCTCCACTCTGCTGCCCGACTAATCCACCTCTCACCCTGTTACTCCTCTGCCTCTCCCCTCTGCCAATCCCTTCACTGGCTCCCCATTGCCCAGTGAATTCAGTTCAAAATACTAAAAAATACATACAAGGCCGTCCACAACCTGTCACCTCCATACATCTCTCAGCTACTTTCCCGATACATCCCCACACGCACTCTCCGATCCTCACAAGACCTCCTTCTCGCCTCTCCTCTTATCACCTCATCCCACAATCGCCTCCAAGATTTCTCCTGTGCATCCCCCACACTCTGGAACTCGCTACCCCAACATATCAGACTCTCACCTACAGTGGAATCCTTCAAAAGAAACCTAAAAACCCACCTCTTCAGACAAGCCTACAACCAGTGACCCTGCTGCCTCTATACCGCCATGACCAGCTAGCTTCACCCTCACCTACTGTGTCCTTCTCCCATACCATGTAGATTGTAAGCCCTCACGGGCAGTGCCCTCTCTCCATCTGTACCAGTTTGTAACTCGTCTTGTTCATGATTAGTGCAATTGTCTGTATTATGTATGTATACCCCTTTTCATATGTACAGCGCTATGGAATGAATGGTGCTTTAATAATAATAATGCTGGGATTTGTACATTTTTGGAACCTCTCCTCATAATTGAAAGGAGAAAACTGTGTCTGCTGCCATATCAGGGGTCAAGTGAGTAACCCTAAAAAGATGTTTTGGGCTGTCATTTGATGTGTTAGGATGAGGGAACAGTTTTACAAGACGTTTAAAAAAAAAATACAGTTTGACTACTTGCAGCTGCCACTATAGAGAGCGTCGGAGTTGACTGCATGCCGTTTATACCTTGAACTAAATAATTTAAGAGTGTAGTATGCTCACTTACGTAATGGTGGTTGTAAAAAGGCAGTAGTGTAACATTTAAATCAATAGATAAGTATGTGATTTGGAACTTTGTATTAGAAAAAACAACCCCAACTACTATTAAGATAGCTAAGCATTTTTTTTGTGTTAAGATTCTTAAAGGGAATCTAAAGACAACATAAACTGGTGACAGTTCTCCTATGTGAAACTATGGGTCATCTTCTTTAACTGACCCATCTGTTTTGCAAAAATTTAGAATTGAACATGCCCAGCGAATTAGGAGAAAAACTTTCCATCAACAGCAGTAAGAGTTGGGAGCTCATGAATATCAGGACTCCTCAGCACATGCTGGAGTTGTTAGGACTTAGTAGTTAGAGCAGCATAAAACTGGTGAAAGATTTCCTTTAAAGAAATAACAAGCATAGAATGTTGGATCTGTTTGGATTCATTGAACTATATGGTATTTAAAGGGGTTTTACCGTCACAGACAATGGGGGCATATCGCTAGGCATACCTCTGGGACCCCCACCTACACCGAGAACTGAAAATAGCCGAGCACTGGCTCGACTATTTCTATTGTCCCCATAGAAATGAATAGGAGTGGTGGCCGCGCAAGCACAGTGCGCTCCCATTCACTTGTATGGGAAGAGTGTTTGGCGGTGGCCGGACTCTGGGAAACACTGGGTCCTCCATCCACCACTCTTTCCCCTTTGTTCTTGCTGTAGGTGCGGGTCCCAGAGGTGGGACCCGCACCTATCATACAATGGGGGTGATATGCCCTCATTGTCTGTGATGGGAAAACCCCTTTAAGGGTGGTGGACAATATCACCCCCTTCCTGCTTGAACAGTGTAATTTTTTATTGTATCTTTAAAGTAAATCTTTGAAACATGTCCTGGTTTGTCCAAGTTGTGTCTCCCCGGACTGGAGCAGCGGGAAGCAGGTGAGTATGATTGTTTCATGGCACCACATGGTACGGGGGTTAATTTAAAAGGGGAAAAGTCCTTGAAAACCCCTCTAAATTTAACTATTTTACTGCTGTAGACCACCTGCAATGTAGGCCATAACAGTCACTGTGCTAGACTTGGATGCTATTTTATTTGCCTGGACATTAGTTGTGCGCACTTCATGTGTACAATGGACTCGGGTAATACAATCAATCATTGGTGCGGCTCAGATTTTTATTGGTGTAATACAGAATGCATGAACGAAACCTCATAAACACCATTACATGGTGTGACATTCAAACTAAACTTAATAATATTACCAATGTCATAATGGCTACAGCATTGGTAAATGTAGCCACCCCCAACAGTTGGGAAATGCTTGATAGACTCAACAGTGTCCCATGGCTATAGAAGTTACAAAAAGAGTGATAATGGCTTCTAACCCTCAAGACCAGAAAACCAAAACAAAAAGGGGGATGTCAAAGAAATTGCTATTTACTATCTCAAATCTTAATCCAGATTACTAAAAGAGGAGCATGGACTAAATAGACCACAGGCAGATAGAAATGTGGACATAGCATTGATTTAGAAGGGAAAATCTTAGCTATAACGTCTCCTAGGAGAATGGCATAATGGAGATCAAACCTTCTGTCAGCAGCACTTTCCTCTTTTAAGAGCTGCATTTACAAAGCATTTGAAAGAGAAATACAATCTCAGTGAGCAGGCCAACTACATGCAGTGTGTTATATCAATGCCCTCACCTACCTTTGGATACAGGCTTTGTGAGGCAGGATAGGATTTGGATGGAGTTCTTGTGCCCACAGTAATTGCTCAAGAGATGCTGCGATGATGCTAGGGGCTTCTAAATCCTTGGGACTAGGCAGCCATCTTGAAAACCTCACCATTCACACCTTAGGCTACTTTCGCATCTGCGCTTTCCCTTTCCGCAATTAAGATCCGTCATAGGGAAGGGAATGGAGTGCACCAGAATGCATTCCGTTCCCATGACGCAGACAAGCAGCGTTTTTGAGTGCGTCCTGGGATGTGGAGGAAGACGGATCTGTCATGACTCACAATGTAAGTTAATGGGGATGGTTCAGTTTTCTCTGACACAAAAGAAAACGGATCCGCCTCTAAAACCATTGTAAGTCAATGGGGGATGGATCCGTCATGGCTATTTTAGAGATAATACAACCGTTTCTGTTCATATCTAGGGTTGAGTAAACCCGTGGAAGTTCGGGTTCGCCGGGTTCAGGTGAAAGTTTGGGTTCGGGACCCGAACTTCACCCCGAACCCCACCACATCACCGCAGGTCCTTCTATCTTCATTCAGCAGGACCTGCGGTGACGTCACCACGCTCACCTGTCCTTTTGCAGGTCCTAAAGAAAAGAGGATACCGGCTGCGCGATCAAGTGGATGAGGTGAGTTTTATTTTTATTTTTTTAACCCCACAGTATACATTTTATTTAGCATTCTGTTTTAAGAATGCTATTATTTTCCGTTAAATAATAAAATGACCTGAACATCGAACGCAAACTTCAGTGATAAAGTCTGGGTTCTGGTCCGGGTACCCGAACTCGCAAAGTTCAGTACGAACCCAACTTTGCAGTTCAGGTTCACTCAACTCTATTCATAACGGATGCAGACGGTTGTATTATTGTCACGGAAGCGTTTTTGCTGATCCATGACGGATCCAGCAAAAATGCAGTTATGAAAGTAGCCTTACCTACATTGTAGCCTCTAAGCTGTGTGACACTCAAGAAAAGTCTGCCCCATCATGGAGAGAATCTGCCTGATCATAGAGAGAACTGTGCAGTCCTACAGTTATAGCTGCTTATACAAAGCTGAACTATCTTTATTTGGAAAACTGGAGCTTGGAGGGGTAACATACTGGACCCCAGGGATGCAGTATTAACCCTTCCACTGCCCTCCACCAGGAATTGTAAATGGGTTGTCCTATTTTAATTAGCCCCTGTAGTGGTACTTAATGAAATAATCATACTCGCATGCTCCCCACCACCCTGGTTCAGTCCCCTGGCTCTGTTTTCCACTCCCCAGCTTATTTAATTCTGACTGGGTACGCACTGGGTCACATGTGCATTACCACTAAGGCCAGACATTGGCTTCAGTGGCGTACATCACCATGTCCATACCCCAGCAGGAAGTAAACAAGATTAGGACCAGAAGATCTCTGAACAGAGCCGGGGTGCCGGATTGGAGCGGTGGGAGTATGATTCTTTTATTAGGCACCACACTGTATGGAGGCTGATTAAAAAGGGCCAAAATCCTGGAAAACCCCTTAATATCAGTTTACTGCCCTAGACCATCTGGAATGTAGCCCTTAACCATCTGTGCTAGACTTGGGTGCTATTTTATTTGCCTGGATGCTATGTTAGGTGCTTCGTGTTAATATTTGTTGCTTCTCTCTATTGCCCAGTATACAGGGTACAGCGCCTAGATCTCAAACTGCCTCAATCACTATTTGCAAGGGCCTAGAAGGAATACTGTTCATCTCCTGGTACCTTGATATTGTCAATGAGACTTTTACGAACAACTATAGTCAAATATATGCAAACTAGAGAAATACTATAGAATTGACGACACCTTCTGCCTAGTTACACACAGAAAAGTTGCATAAAAATTAAACAATCTCTGCACCTTGCTGCAATGACACTTTCACAGCAGAAGACATTTGGTTTAGAAAATCCAGACTCTCACCTGGTGCTGAAAGTGTCCTATCAGTAAAGGTCACTTTTCCCAGATCGCAGGACAAATATGCACAACACACTGATCGCAGGTTATAAATTAACCCTATTGTTTTCCTGATAAGAGCCGTTTAACCAATATATTCTGACATAACAGCTGATTCGTGCTTAAGTCAATAAAAGCTTTTCCATCTGGAGGGATGTGGTGAACGATCCTTCCATCTGGTCCTGTGTGCAAGAGGTGGGTGGGAGATGGAAAAAGTACAGTATAGATTACTGTAAAACAGAGGCTAGGACAGGTGTAGTTGTCAGGGACCGACTGGAAAACAGAGGTATAAAGTCACTCCAATGAGAAAGATATATACCAAGGGTCAGCAACCTTCGGCAGGGTCAGCAACTACAATTCCCAGGATGCTCCATTCATTTCCATGAGAGTTCTTAGAAGAGCAGAGCAAATATGCATGCTGGGAGTTGTGGTTTCACAACAGCTGGAGTGCCGGAGGTTGCCTACCCCTGACATATACGGTCGGCACCACCTTTCAGGCCAGCTGCATGGACATATGAATCAGTGGGTAAAAGGAACGTCCGTGGTGCTCAGTGGGAAAGAACAGATAAGAAATCCATACAATAAAAAGGAATATAATCCACGGCACTCACCAATCTTCATGTTATTGAAAACCAAAGTGCACCGTGCATAGGGAACATAGCAGATGAAAACCAAGGCCTTGAGAAAGCATCGGTGGACGCAAAACGGCCTTTGGTATTCAATAAATGGACAATAAAAAGATTGTTTAATGCATTGGATTATATTCCTTGTCATTAAACAGTGATATAAACATTCATATATTAATATAGAATTTCAGTGGACTAGGAGAAAATTAGAGAGTTGCAGTATCCAAGGGGTGCTTTACCATAAACCAGGAAATCTTCACCCCAAACTTCTCCATAGAGATTGATCTTTTTTTAACTATCCTGAAAAACCTGAAAAAAAGCGACTACTCTAATAATAGTGCCTTTACCTTCTAATTTACCTTTACTTTTATCTAATACAGGTATTGCTGATGGGTAATACGGTATTTAAAATATATTATCATTTTACTAAAGCTTGTATTCGACAGGCAGATAGTCTTAGTAAAGCCCGTTAGTGATGATCTGGCAGTGTAATACTGCCTCCGAATTACCAGTTTGCTCGTTCATTGGACACTTGAAATCTTTCAACAGGTTTAAAAATAATTTGCCAGCGGCAGATAGTGGTGTCTACACACGATCTGCTGCCGACAAACAATAATGCATGTAATAGCAGCGGTCTCCTCCGCTGATGAACAGGTGATTGCTGGGAAGGAACGCTTCCCTTCCTGACAATCGCCTGCTAATCTGCTGGTCTAATACAGCCTTAATTTATTAGTAGAAATGCCCTATAGGAGTCTCCCTGTCCACATGCTAAAGTATCAGTAGCTCTGTTAAGGTGCCCATACATATCCCTTCTATATCTGTCGGCCAAAGATCTATCTCTCCTGACTCCCCCATACATGTTTATGTGTTTTTGTTGGAGAGAGAGGAAAAAGCCACTGTCAGACACCTCTGTTGACTGCTTATCTCCCAGGAGAACTAAAGGATCAGGTGTTAATATTCAACATGCCTGATCCTTCTCTCCCCAAACATCATGTGTTGGAGGGAGAGTCAGAAACACATTACATAGTTGGCCTCTGGCCCGCCTTGCAGACAATAGCAGGTTTGGCCAAAAATAGTCAAATATTTGTGGGTTCATATGGCAGAATTTGTGGTCCCAAAGCTAGTCTGGAATACCGGGAACAATCCTATTAAAGGGAATCTGTCACCTATTTTGACCCTATTAAATCATTAAAATAGCAATGTGCAATAAAGAACCTTCTTACCTACATGTGTCTTCTTTCTTTTATTCAACTTTTCATTCTTATAAAAAAGCAATTTTTCTGATATGTAAATGAGGTTCCAAGGTGACCAGAGGGGCGTTATTACTCGGCTCTGGTGCCCAGTAACGCCCCTCTTTAGTGCCCAGCCGGCCTTTCTTTCAAGCCTAGCACGCTTCCTCATAAATAAATGTCCTCCCACATACTGGCCGAACGGCGCCGCCCCCTCCCCACCACGTCATTTAATTTATTCACTTCATCGGGCGTTCCTTCCTCCTCTCTTAGCCTACGGCGCCGCCCCCTCCCATTACGTCACATGTATTCATAGCACCGACCCTCCCTTCCTCCTCTGCTGTCCTCAGAAATCCCGCGCAGGCGCAGTATCGGTGGGTGCCTGCGCCTGCACGATTCTCCTGTTCCAGAGGGCAACAGCCTCAATATTGTCACTGGGCATGCGCCAAGCCCAGTGACATAATCCGAGCGCTGTTGCCTCTGAGACAGGAGAGGAGGAAGGGAGGGCCGGTGCTATGAATACATGTGACGTAATGGGAGGGGGCGGCGTCGTAGGCCAAGAGAGGAGAAAGGAACGCCCGATGAAGTGAATAAATTAAATGACGTGGTGGGGAGGGGGCGGCGGCGTTCGGCCAGTAAGTGGGAGGACATTTATTTATGAGGAGGCGTGCTGGGCTTGAAAGAAAGGCCGGCTGGGCACTAAAGAGGGGCGTTACTGGGCACCAGAGCCGAGTAATAACACCCCTCTGGGCACCTTGGAACCTCATTTACATATCAGAAAAATCGCTTTTTTATAAGAATGAAAAGTTGAATAAAAGAAAGAAGACACATGTAGGTAAGAAGGTTCTTTATTGCACATTGCTATTTTAACGGTTTAATAGGGTCAAAATAGGTGAACAGATTTTTATCAGTTGCATTTATAGGTAGGGAGAAGATAGCTACTGCTAAAGAGCTTGTCCATATCTCTACGTGTATCACACATTGGAATGATCAGTTTTATATTGTGATACCCCATTTAACAAATAGGGCCAAGTTCACAATTCAGTTATTTGATCAGTTATTTCCATCAGTTATTCTGAGCCAAAACTAGGTGCGGGTCACTAACACAGAACAGGTGCAGATCTTTCCATTATACCTTATCTCTGTGAAGGCTTCACTACTGGTTTTGGCTCACAATAACTGATGGAAATAACTGACCAAATAACTGAAGTGTGAACTTGGAAATGTATACAGTACTGTGCAAATGTTTTAAGCAGGTGTGGAAAAAAATGTGGCAAAGTAAGAATAATTTAAAAAATTTAATGTTTAATATTTATTTTTATCAATGAACAAAATTTAAAGTGAATGAACAAAAGAGAAATCTAAACCAAATCAATATTTGGCGTGACCACTCTTTACCTTCAAACCATCATTTCTTCTAGGTATACATGCACATAGTTTTTGAAGGAACTCCACAGGAAGGTTGGTCTAAAGATCTTGGAGAACTAACCACAGATCTTCTGTGGATGTAGGCTTATTCAAATCCTTCTCTCTCTTCATGTAATCCCAGACGGACTGGATAATCAGAACTGTTGGGGCCATTTCATCACTTCCAGGAATTCTTGTTCTTTACGCTGAAGAGAGTTCTTAATAGCATTGGCTGTATGTTTGGGGTCGTCCTGCTGCAGAATAACTTTGGAGACAGTCAGCTGTCTTCCTGATGGTATTGGATGATGGATTAGTATCTGCCTGAGTAGTATAGTGGGACATGTCTCGTCAAACTCAAAGTGGCAGGTGCCCCGCCCCCTTTTCACACCATAACCCCTCCCAGAAATGTCCTAACCCCACCCAGATCCGCCCATTTCTCTCCCCTCGCCGCCCCAAACCACGCTTAAATGCCTCCCACTTTGATATGATTTTCCTATCATTTTATATGGTTTGATATAAATTTTATTTCAAATGATAAGCTTTTTATATCACTTTATAAGTCCTTATCAAATGATAAGCTTTTATTATCACTTTATATCCCATTTATAACATTTTGATACAGTTTTATATCACTTTTATGTCATTTTGTGATTTGATATTCTTTTGATATCATTTTGATATGCCTTTTATATATTGGCATGCCCTTTTGATACAGTTTTATACCACTTTTATGTCATTTTGTGATTTGATATCACTTTGATATCATTTTGATATGCCTTTTATATATTGGCATGCCCGGACATGTCCAAAAGACGTATACTACACGGCCAGGCGTCTTTTAATTATAATAGCAACGATAAAAAATCAAGGATGACAAAATTTAAATCATTTTAAAAAGTTTTATTAATTTAATTATAATGCTATACCATGTAAATTAAAAGCGCTCTTATATATGCAGCCCAAGCTTACAGTGTATGCATGTCCATGAAAAGTAAGTTCAATCTACCCCCATTGTGAGTGCATGAGTGTAATTTAACTCCCACCATACCGGACAGCTGAGTCAACACACTGAATTTGAATTAAAAACATGAAATGTCACATTCCTGCTATACTACTTGGTAGTTCATTTTAATTCAAGAAGTGCAGCTGTCATGAGTACATCCTGTCAACTATACAACCATTTTCATTAAAACACCCCCAATACATTTTCCCACAGGTCCACAAGCGTACATTAGATTGAAACTTGAAGTGGGTTATGATCATAGCACAGGATGACAGCTGTTACTTGAAACTCATGGTCCATACATCCTAACATCAAACTTTTCATTTCCTACAAGACCACACACATGAGTATCAGGTAGCAGCTGTGACAACCTGAGAGGTGTTAATTTTCTCGGGATCTGTCTATAGCAGAGTTAACACAAAACTACAGGTATCGTTTAAACAGCTGAGGCAAACACTACGCAGTATCTGTCCATATTTTTCTAGCATCTCTTTTCAGGAAACAAAATGATTGTGATTGGCTGTATCACCGCCAACACCTATTGCATATGCTAATGGTAAGAAAAATGGCTTAATATAAATTTTATATCAAATGATAAGCTTTACATATCACTTTATATCCCATTTATAACATTTTGATACGGTTTTATATCACTTTGATATCATTTTGATATGCCTTTTATATATTGGCATGCCCGGACATGTCCAAAAGACGTATACTACACGGCCGGGCGTCTTTTAATTATAATAGCAATGATAAAAAATCAAGGATGACAAAATTTAAATCATTTTTAAAAGTTTTATTAATTTTTCTTTATTTACAACACATCAACTTACATTTTTAACAACCACTTAGGGACCGACAAGTTTGTGTGTAACTACTGTAATTGTTTCATGCGTATCGCTACAAAGGAGCGCACAACACGATCATTTTTTCTAAAATCACTCGTAAACATTTTTAATACACTTATCAAAAGGTATTCCTTTAGCTATACAATGTAAGATGCAGTAATGGCCGCAGACCGAACTAGCGACGTCCTGGATTTGTCTATTTTGATACCTAAATTCATCAGGAAATAGCTTACTCAACGGCGATAATCCATAACTATCAAAAAATATAGTGTTGTCCCTGCTTATACGAATTGTCTGTATTTACAATGTAGGCCGCCGGGCAGTCGATGATTTTATTTTTAGGTAATAAATCGCACGGAAATACACCTTTAAATATGCGACGGGCGTGAAAGTCGGTTTTAATAACGTGTAATTTCATAATTATCAATTTTTTTTTTAAATCATATAAAACTTCCCTTCTATTATTTATTTTAATAATGTTTTCATGAACTGAATACACAATCATGTTAATAGTGTTTACAACCGCCTCAGCAAATCTAATTTCAGCTCTGAGATTTCCGCTTTTTACTAGCGAGAAATGACCACCGGGTTCTTATCCAGCGATAAATAAAAAGCGAACAATGTGTAGCTGTTCAAAAATTCGGACCGGTCCGCAGATAAAGTGTTGTCAGCCTTATGCTTTCCCGAAATATGCACGACCGACATATATTCTCGAACCGCTGATTCGTCTTGGAAATTATTTTGAAACGGTTTTGCGGGTATCTGTTGCCCAACCCGGCCAAATATAAGGCCGCATAATTTGCATTATAACGGTTGAAGCACAAGAATTTCTTTGGTAATGACCTGAAAATGACTCTTTGTCCACAAACGTTAGTATTACTGTTCTCGGTATGTTCACCAGAAAAAGATTCTCGTGGTTAGATATGCGAACAAATTTTCGTACTTCTCTGAATAAGGGCTCTACGCCGCCATAAGAGCCGACAGCTTTCGGCGTGTAGTACTGTTTTCGCAATATCTCAGCAATACCCGTCATTTTAGCAACGTTTTTAAGCAGCGTCTATCAAACAATGCGACCCAACTGTTTACGCAATTTTAACTAATCAAGATAGTGGATTTATTGTAAAAAGAAAAAAGCGGACTACATTTTATTTAAAAACTGTTTATGTAAAACTAATATAAACATTACAAGACGTTGCATACAAACACATTTTATATACATTCAAAGTAAAAAAAAATTATGTAAGACAAATAAAAACATTATAATGCGTTACATACAAATACATTTTATATACATTCAAAAGTGTAGCATCTTCAAAAGCTTCTAAAAAGAAACGTGTTTTACCGTCTGTAATTTATCACAAGGGTTCTTAAAAAGGACCATGTATTTATTGTTAAAATTTATGGTTCGGCTTTTCTCACCCAAAGGCCTCTTTCAGACGGGCGTTGCGGGAAAAGGTGCGGGTGTGTTGCGGGAACATGCGCGATTTTTCTGCTCGAGTGCAAAACATTGTAATGCGTTTTGCACTCGCGTGAGAAAAATCGTGCATGTTTGGTACCGAAACCCGAACTTCTTCACAGAAGTTCGGGCTTGGGATCGGTGTTCTGTAGATTGTATTATTTTCCCTTATAAGATGGGGAAAATAATAGCATTCTGAATACAGAATGCATAGTAAAATAGGGCTGGAGGGGTTAAAAAATAAATAAAAAAATTTAACTCACCTTAATCCACTTGATCGCGAAGCCGGATTCTCTTCTGACTTCTTTCTTTGCTGTGTGCAGCAACAGGACCTGTGGTGACGTCACTCCGGTCATCACATGGTCCATCACATGATCCATCACCATGGTAAAAGATCATGTGATGGATCATGTGATGGATCATGTGATGACCGGAGTGACGTCACCACAGGTCCTGTTGCTGCACACAGCAAAGATGGAGACAGAAGAGATGCCGGCTTCGTGATCAAGTGGATTAAGGTGAGTTAAATTATAATATTATTTTTTTTTAACCCCTCCAGCCCTATTTTACTATGCATTCTGTATTCAGAATGCTATTATTTTCCCTTATAACCATGTTATAAGGGAAAATAATAATGATCGGGTCTCCATCCCGATCGTCTCCTAGCAACCCTGCGTGAAAATCGCACCGCATCCGCACTTGCTTGCGGATGCTTGCGATTTTCACGCAACCCCATTCATTTCTATGGGGCCTGCGTTAAGTGAAAAATGCACAAAATAGAGCATGCTGCGATTTTCACGCAACGCACAAGTGATGAGTGAAAATCACCGCTCATGTGAACAGCCCCATAGAAATGAATGGGTCGGGATTCAGTGCGGGTGCAATGCGTTCAACTCACCCTACGCATGCGCGCGGAATACTCGCCCGTGTGAAAGGGACCTAACAAAAAAAAAATTGAACGAGATACATAATGCTCAAGTTTCTGTGGTGTACGTATTTGGTGAATGCATTTTGCATTTCAAGATTTTCACAAGCCGCCTCCATTAAATCATCAACGACTGCCAAATTTACCTTGTCCGGCGGGAATAGATCAGCGGCTGTAAAATTTTGCGGTATTCCCTCGACAAACCTGATATTTGTAAACAAACGGGTTAGTTCATCGTGCAATTTCTGCCAACAATCGTAAAACCAAATGACGCTATCAGGTTTGTGCGCCGTTAACGTATCCGCTTGTATTAACAAACGTTTAACAAAAAACTCTTTCCGGAATTTGAGGGGCCTACTAAAATTCATGAAAAAGGGTGTTGAAATTGAGCCGCCATGTTTAATAGCTGGAAGGTAGCATTGTAAAGTCGTCAGACGTCTCTTTGTATAGACACACTTTTGCGTTTTATGTAACGGTCTTGTCTCTACGGTCAAACGTTTTCTGTTTTTGAAAATTCAGTTTTGCTCGATACCTATTGTTTTCTGCATCTCGGGATCGGAGTTGCGTGAGTAGTCCGGTACAAGGTGTTTTAAACAGTCAAAATTAACAAGTCGGGCGTTAGCGACGTTTAGCGTTATACTCTTGACCTTTAATACAGTTTTACCGTTGTTGAGTTTGTAACCATACGTCAACGTTAGAACCGTTTATCTAGAACGTGTATTCCATCAACAGCGCGACTTAGTGAATTTTAACAGTACCATGTACACAGAACAATTTAGATTCGCTAACCTCGAAGCCATTCGTTCATTTGTCGACGCTCTTGATGCTATACACGCAGCTATACAATCTTTGTTAGATAGGGTTTTACAGGCCGCTGAGCCGTGTGATTATAACCAACTGCGCTTAGACGATGGCAATTCGTTTGACTCCGTTTTTTCAAATAGATATTCTAGAGATGAATTTAGCGGCGAAACATTTTTGAACAATATCGCTAACGCTTTAAAGAGCAACGCGGAGTGCATAGCCGGTAATTCACTTAAACTAGTCGTCATCATTGTCAGGGACCGTCGCGGTGGTGCCCGAAGTCATTTGGGCGGCATAGCGTATAGCTGTATTATTGAACGCAAAAAAACAACATTTATACGACTTTAACTATTACTATAATAACGTTTGCCTGGCCGCTAGTGTTTACGCTATTTTGGAGGCGGCTTGTGAAAATCTTGAAATGCAAAATGCATTCACCAAATACGTACACCACAGAAACTTGAGCATTATTTATCTCGTTCAAAAATTTTTTGGTCAGGGTAAGAAAAACCGAACCATAAATTTTAACACTAAATACATGGTCCTTTTTAAGAACCCTCGTGATAAATTACAGATTATTACGTTGGCGCGGCAAATGTACCCCGGTAAAACACATTTCTTTTTAGAAGCTTTTGAAGATGCTACACTTTTGAATGGATATAAAATGTATTTGTATGTAACGCATTTATAATGTTTTTATTTGTCTTAAATTTAAAAAAAATACTTTGAATGTATATAAAATGTGTTTGTATGCAACGTCTTGTAATGTTTTTATTAGTTTTACATAAACAGTTTTTAAATAAAATGTAGTCCGCTTTTTTCTTTTTACAATAAATCCACTATCTTGATTAGTTAAAATTGCGTAAACAGTTGGGTCGCATTGTTTGATAGACGCTGCTTAAAAACGTTGCTAAAATGACGGTTATTGCCGAGATATTGCGAAAACAGTACTACACGCCGAAAGCTGTCGGCTCTTATGGCGGCATAGAGCCCTTATTCAGAGAAGTACGAAAATTTGTTCGCATATCTAAGCACGAGAATCTTTTTTCTGGGGAACATACCGAGAACAGTAATACTAATGTTTGTAGACAACGAGTCATTTCAGGTCATTACCAAAGAAATTCTTGTGCTTCAACCGTTATAATGCGAATTATGCGGCCAAAAATTTGTCCGGGGGGGGCAACAGATACCCGCAAAACCGTTTCAACCTAATTTCCAAAACGAATCAGCGGTTCGAGAATATATGTTGCTCGTGCATATTTCGGGAAAGCATAAGGCTGACAACGCTTTATCCGCGGACCGGTCCGAATTGTTGAACGGCTACACATTGTTTGCTTTTTATTAATCGCCGGATCAAGAACCCGGCGGTCATTTCTCGCTAGTAAAAAGCGGAAATCTCAGAGCTGAATTGTAAACACTATTAACATGATTGTGTATTCATTTCATGAAAACATTATTGAAATAAATAATAGAAGGGAAGTTTTATATGCTTCTCAATAAAAATGAATAATTATGAAATTACACGTGTTATTAAAACCGACTTTCACGCCCGTCGCATATTTAAAGGTGTATTTCCGTGCGATTTATTACCTAAAAATAAAATCATCGGCAGCCTACATTGTAAATACGGACAATTTGTATAAGTGGGGGCGACACTGGATTTTAATTATATTACAGCCTGACGACGTATCTATATTTTTTGATAGTTATAGATTATCGCCGTCGAGTGAGCTATTTCCTGCTGAATTTATAAAATTTTTATACAAAACTTCTAAGACTATAAGGTATCTAAACAGACAAATCCAGGACGTCGCTAGTTCGGTCTGCGGCCATTACTGCATCTATATCTTACATTGTATAGCTAAAGGAATACCTTTTGAAAGTGTATTAAAAATGTTTACGAGTGATTTTAGAAAAAATGATCGTGTTGTGCGCTCCTTTGTAGCGAAGCGCATGAAACAATTATGTATACGCTGTTGTAATTACACACAAACTTGTCGGCCCCTAAGTGGTTGTTAACAATGTAAGTTGAAGTGTTGTAAATAAAGAAAAATTTATAAAACTTTTGGCATCCTTGATTTTTATAGTTGCTATTATAATTAAAAGACGCCCGGCCGTGTAGTATACGTCTTTTGGTCATACCCGGACATGCCAATATATAAAAGTCATATCAAAATGATATCAAAGTGTTATCAAATCACAAAATGATATAAAAGTGTTATAAAACCGTATCAAAATGTTATAAATGGGATATAAAGTGTTAATAACAGCTTATCATTTGATAAGGACTTATAAAGTGATATGTAAAGCTTGTCATTTGATATAAAATTTATATTAAGCCATTTTTCTTACCATTAGCATATGCAATAGGTGATGGCGGTGATACAGCCAATCACAATCATTTTGTTTCCTGAAAAGCGATGCTATAAAAATATGGATAGATACTGCGTAGTGTTTGCCTCAGCTGTTGAAACGATACCTGTAGTTTTGTGTTAACTCTGCTATAGACAGATCCCGAAAAAAAAATGAACACCTCTCAGGTTGTCACAGCTGCTACCTGATACTCATGTGTGTGGTGTTGTAGGAAATGAAAAGTTTGATGTTAGGATGTATGGACCGTGAGTTTCAAGTAACAGCTGTCGTCCTGTGCTATGATCATAACCCACTTCAAGTTTCAATGTAATGTACGCTTGTGGACCTGTGGGAAAATGTATTCAGGGTGTTTTAATGAAATGGTTGTATAGTTGACAGGATGTACTCATGACAGCTGCACTTCTTGAATTAAAATGAACTGCCAAGTAGTATAGCAGGAATGTGACATTTCAGGTTTTTAATTCAAATTCAGTGTGTTGACTCAGCTGTCCGATGTGGTGGGAGTTAAATTACACTCATGTATAAGAACCGCACTCACAATGGGGGTAGATTGAACTTACTTTTCATATACATGCATACACTGTAAGCTTGGGCTGCAGTTATAAGAGCGCTTTTAATTTACATGGTATAGCATTATAATTAAATTAATAAAACTTTTTAAAATGATTAAAATATTGTCATCCTTGATTTTTTATCGTTGCTATTATAATTAAAAGACGCCCGGCCGTGTAGTATACGTCTTTTGGACATGTCCGGGCATGCCAATATATAAAAGGCATATCAAAATGATATTAAAGTGATATCAAATTACAAAATGACATAAAAGTGGTATAAAACTGTGTCAAAAGGTTATAAATGGGATATAAAGTGTTTATAAAAGCTTATCATTTGATAAGGACTTATAAAGTGATATTAAAAGCTTATCATTTGATATAAAATTTATATTAAACCATATAAAATGATAGGAAAATCATATCAAAGTGGGAGGCGTTTAGACGTGGTTTGGGGCGGCGAGGGGAGAGAAATGTGTGGACCTGGGAGGGGTTATAGTGTGAAAAGGGGCGGGGCACCTGTCACTTTGAGTTTGACGAGACATGTCCCACTATACTACTTGCCTGTATTTCTCAGCATTGAGGACACCATTAAAGATGACCTGTCCCCTCTTCTGACATGCCTGTTTTAATAGCTACATGCATTCCCCATGTAATAATTCTGGAGCATCTATTCTTATGACTCTATGTTGTGCCATTCCTTTATTATTTCTACTAGAAGTTATGAATTAATTACTAGCAGTCTGTAGTAAGGGTACTGAGGGGTGGTAACCAATTTGGGGGGGCTGTCCCTGCACAGACTCACTCTATCCAATCAGTGCTGCAATTTTCAGTCTGTGCAGGTACACCCCCCCCCCCCCCAACTTGTTACCACCCCTCTGTACCATTACTGCAGACTACTAGCAATTCATCCATAACTTTTAGCAGCAATAATAAAGGAATGACACAACATAGAGCCATAAGAATAGATGCTTCAGAATTGTTATTACATGGGGAATGCATGAAGCTATTAAAACCCATGTCAGGAGAGGTGACAAGTCCTATTTAATCTTAACCAAGTCCCCAAATCCTCAACTGTATATAAAATGTATGATGTAAGTGTAACCTAATACATAATTCTTCACAGTCCATCTTTTGCCAAAATCTCTGAACATATTGTTTTTAAGGTTTTGAGGTTTTTGAAGTACTTTGCTTTGCTTGGCTTGTGTTCAGCAACCTAGATCTTGAATAATGCATAAATTCCTGATGTGGCTATCATTTTAGTCTGTCTAAGGCTAGGCCTACGCGCCGACATGTGTCGCACCACATTTCATATAATGTATGTCCATGTTGTGCAGTGTGACATGCAACATGCTGCAAGTAAATCCAACTCTGCTGGTCTTTGTGTCACAAGTCTAAAGCCATGCATGACTTTTACACCATTGATTTCAATGGTGTAAGTCGCACATGATACGCGAATCACATCTGACAAGGCTTTGTTTTCACAACCAAATCCCAGCTCTAAAATAGGGGCGCAAATGTAATTTGTAGACAAGTTGCATGTACTGTATATTTGTGTTGCGTGACTTTCCTGCAACTTGCTGTCGCCCTGCCTAACAGTTGCAAAATGATTGTTTTTGACTGGAGCTTTTATATTTATTTTCAAAAAAAGTTATAAAACTATAAAGTTACATGAGCCTGAGTAACTTTGTTTCCTCTCCATTCATGTCTTAAGTTCATTCAAGTGGAAGTTTAGTTACATTTTGAGAGGTATTCGGGTAACAAGAAGTCATTATAGGCATAACTACCAGTGTAGCAGGCGTAACAGCTGCTAAGGGGCCCAACCACTAAGGGGGCTCATATTCACTGAGACACAAGGTGAAGTTAGTCGTAAAATGTACATAAGATGCCATGGAAAATTTATACAACTCCATTAGGTTTTACTGTGGAGCCTCAAGGTTATGTTTTCTGTTTTCATTATTCGTTTTGCTCTGCATTACTTCATGCGTTTTTCTTGTGCTGTGACATCAATACACTATTTCTGTACTGTGACATAATATGTGCATTGTACTTAAATGTGAATGTTGCAACATCACTGAGTAGATTATTCCTGTTCTGTGACATCATTGTCTTTATTATCTCTGTGCTGTAAGATCACTGTGTGCTCTATTCCTATACTGTGATTTGACTGTGCACATTATTTCACTATTATGACATCACTGTGCACATTATCCCTGTAATATGACCTTACTATTTGCATTATCCCTGTACTATGGCATTAATGTTAAGCCTTAGCCTTGTGCATAAGGGAGACCAATCATAAGCATTTCAGAACATGTTGAAAGTTGTCATAATGGAATGTGGCCCCATTTCAAGTTATGCTATGGGGCCCCATGGTTACTTGTTACACCTCTGGAAATTATCACCTATCAAAGTCTATGGGACTCCTGAAGATGTTTAAAGAAATGCAGTGCAGGAGGAGCTGAGCAGATTGGAAAAAGATTTAACCAACCTCCCATTAATCCAATCTCTGCTATTTCTGAACTTAAAGAGGACCTTTCATTAGTTTTGACATAGGCTAATTATGGCATTACCTTGTAGGGCAGCCCCCACTGATGCCATAGTTGTATTTTTTTTTAAATAAAGCCCCCCTCATTCGTCCGCTGTGGCCCCCCCCCCCCCGATGATTTGGCGCGCTGTATTATAATGAGCAGTAAACGCTCAATGGGGAGGAGACGCAGTCTTCTGCAATGGGCGTCTCCTTCTCCGTGGCTGTGAGCACGATCCAATCAGAGCGAACCGCTCATAGCCACGGAGAAGGAATCTCGCGAGAACTTGAGCTCCCGGTCCGCTCTGATTGGATCGCGCTCGCAGCCAGGGAGAAGGAGACGCCCACAGAAGAAGACTGTGTCTCCTCCCCATTGCGAGTTTACTGCTCATTATAATACAGAGAGCCAAATCATCGGGGGGGGGGGGGAAGGGGGGGGCACAGCGGACGAACGGGGCGGGGGGGGGGGATTTTTAAAAAACAAAACAAAACACCCATGGCATTAGTGGGGGCCGCCCTACAACGTAATACCATAATTAGCCTATGTCAAAACTGATGAAAGGTCCTCTTTAAAGGGAACCTGTCACCTCCAAAAAAACATCCCAAGCCGGCAGCAGTACCTGAGAGTAGCCAGCAGCGTGTTTGTAACGATCATTTTCTTCCTGCAGACTGATGAAGCAAAAGCTGTAAAAACGTTCTTTAATCCCCTGCCGGTGCGCTTCTCCACACATGCTTGAAGTCAAGGGGGCAGCGGGCTCCTTGCTTCAACTCACGGTAACCACGCCCCCTTCCCTGCCCCTTTGCTGTGACTGACAGACGGCAGTTCGGCAAAACCAGCCGAACTGTCGTGCATAAGCGCTGTCAGTCACAGTGAAGGGGCAGGGAAGGGGGCGTGGTTACCGTGAGTCGAAGCAAGGAGCCCGCTGCCCCCTTGACTTCAAGCATGTGTGGAGAAGCGCATCGGCAGGGGATTAAAGAACGTTTTTACAGCTTTTGCTTCATCTGTCTGCAGGAAGAAAATGATCGTTACAAACACGCTGCTGGCTACTCTCAGGTACTGCTGCCGGCTTGGGATGTATTTTGGAGGTGACAGGTTCCCTTTAAGACCATCCTTGTGAACAGCTATCAGTGACTGATGGCTTCCTTTCTAAATACACTTAGGCCTAGTTCACACTCCAGGGTTTGGTCATTGATTTCCATCAGTGATTGTGAGCCAAAAACAGGAATGGGTTGAAAACACAAAACAGCTGCAAATCTCTTTATTGTACTTTATCTCTGTGTATGATCCTCTCCTGATTTTGGCTCGCAATCATTGATGGAAATCGCTGACCAAAGCACTGAAATATGAAGTAGGCCTTATCCAGGGAATGCTATCAATCACTGATAACACCTCACCCATGTACAACTAAAGTCAGAAAAAGCAGAGCCTTAAATGTATAAATTACAAGTTTTACTGAATCTATACATCAATCTGCTCAGCTCCTCTTGCTGCTCACATATTATACTGCATTTTGTGGTGACACGTCTTCTTTACATGTGTATCTCCACTGGGGGCCACAGAGTTGAATTTAGCAGTAGTGTGAATGCTCTGCCATCTCTCCATTTAGATGAGGAATATGGTCCCTGTTTTTCCCTATCCAGTGGGTGTTCTGAGGCTTTTTTACTTCTCTTTTTGGTGTTAGACTTTATCTTTTTAGTTATTGCATTCTGTTGGTGTTCTTATATTGTATCATGTGTGTCATAATCACATGGTCTATCTATCTGTGCCTTTTTATTTCAAGCAAAATCAATATCTGTATATCTGCAGGCAGCCTGTTATATAGAAGAAGGAGCTGAGCAGATTTATATATAGTTTCAGTGTATGAATGTACTACAGAGATAGCTGTCAGTCATTAAGAAGGAACACACAATGGACTCCTAAGCTACACGATATAGTGTTTCTTGTCCCAAAAAACTATATATTAATTTGCTCAGCTCCTCCTGCCTTATAACATGCTGCCTTCAGATTCCACTGCATTTTCGATGTCACAAAATAAGGTTGTCATCTTAGATGACAATGCCATAAGCTACAATGAACAAATCAATGATCTGTGGCATAGTTGGGCTTCCACTAGTGGGATGGAAATCTGTTGCTTGGCATGAATATCTTTTTTGTAAGGCTGAAAAAAGACATCTGTCCATCCAGTTCGGCCTGTTATCCTGCAAGTTGATCCAGAGGAAGGCAAAAAAAAACAAAAAAAATGCAAAGTAGAAACCAATTGTCCTCATTTTAGGGGGAAAAAATTCCTTCCCGACTCCAATTAGGCAATCAGAATATCTCCCTGGATCAACGACCCCTCTCTAGTAGCTATAACCTGTAATATTATTACGCTCCAGAAACACATCCAGGCCCCTCTTGAATTCCTTTATTGTACTCACCATCCCCTCAGTCGTCTTTTTTTTTAAAAAGTGAATAACCCTAATGTTGATAATCTTTCAGGGTACTGTAGTCCCCCCCCATTCCAGTTATTACTTTTAGTTGCCCTCCTCTGTACCCTCTCCAGCTCTGCTATATCTGCCTTGTTCACAGGAGCCCAGAACTGTACACAGTACTCCATGAGTTGTCTGACCAGTGATTTGTAAAGTGGTAGGGCTATGTTCTCATCACCGGCATCTATGCCCCTTTTGATGCAATCCTCTTATTGGCCTTGGCAGCAGCTGCCTGACACTGGTTTCTACAGTTAGGTTTGCTGTTCACTAAAATTCCTAGGTCCTTTTCCATGTCAGTGTTACCCAGTGTTTTACCATTTAGTATGTACGGGTGACTTGCATTATTCCTTCCCATGTGCATAACTTTACATTTGTCAGTGTTTATCTGCCTCATCTGCTACTTATCTGCCCAAGCCTCCAATCTATCCAGATCCCTCTGTAGTAGTATACTGTCCTCTTCAGTGTTAATTACTTTACACAGTTTAGTGTCATCTGCACAAATTGATATTTTACTGTGCAAGCCTTCTACAAGAACAATTAATAAATATATTGAAGAGAATAGGGCCCAATATTGACCCCTGTAGTACTCCACCAGTCACAGTGACCCAATCTGAGTGTGTACCATTAATAACCACCCTCTGTTTTCTATCACTCAGCCAGTTACTTACCCACATACAGACGTTTTCTCCCAGTCCAAGCATTCTCATGTTATATACTAACCTTTTATGTGAATTGTACCTGAAAAAGATCCCAGGTCATGATCGAAATGCTTTGTCCCTGTTCATTTACAAATATGAACAGTCTCTGATTTGCAAAACCAGCAGCTCCTAAAACTGATAATCAAGCCTTTCTCCTACAGTATTTTAATGTATCGTTTAATTGATGCAACAGATATAATGTGGAGTGAATTGTTGAACTTCAGATATTAAACACTTAGAAAGTTACTAAGTTTTCAACTAATTCATTGGTAGAATACCTGAACCTGCATGCAGACTATATACTGCAAGACACCCTCCTTATGCTCATGTACCAGAGCTCTGCAAAGTCATATGGTGTTATATTGTGCTTACCTTTATTGCAGTGTATAAGTACATGTCTTGTAGCTAGGAACTGGTATATATTTAAAGGGATACTCTGGTTTTTATCAAATTATACCCTATCCACAGAATAGAGGAGAACTATTAGATCGATGGGGGTCTCAGCAGTAGGATCCTCACAAGAATTGAAAGCTCAATCCTGGCAGGGTCCCCCAAAATAAATGTGACTGGTCCAAGTAAGTGCGCTGCCGCTCCATTCCATACAGGAGTGACAGAGATAACCAAGTAGTGTGTTCGCCTATAAGTCCCATAGAGATGAATGGAGCAGCAGTTCATTTCATTCTGGTGGTCAGTGGGGTTCCAAGCAGTATGACCACCACCGATCTAATAGTTATCCCCAATCCTGTGGATAGGGGATAACTTGCAACAACTGGATTACCCCTTTAAAGGCTATGTGCACCTTCACAATGCATCTAAAATGAAAAATGAGGCAACTTTGTAAATCTCAATCCTAATTAAAAAATGTCCAGTTTTGCATTTACAGCTCCAGTAGGTTTCCATGGTAAAAGACAACCCAAAAAGTGCATATAGTCTGATTCTGCAGTCATATTGCCTTCTATCCCCTTATTCCTACTAGCATACATTTGGTACACAGGGGTTTGTTATCTTTTACCAGGAGGCATATGGGTTTACGCAGGAGCTGTAGACACTAAAAGATAGATTTTTTTAAATTAAAACTACTTGAAATGTTTCTTCATTTTAGTTGCCACGGAATAACAGAAATAATTGGTCTGAGATGATGGACATAGCCTTGAGTACGTCATATGATCCTCTATGTGTTTTTGTTCTTCAGCTTTCACCTTGTCAATGAACTCTCCGGAACTGAATGACTGCGTATCAGCAGAGGAGCTGTGTAGGAATGATCCTCTGTGTAATAGCACTTACCAAGTGCTAAAGAACTGCTCTAGAGCGGACACATCGGCATGTCAAGAGGCAGCTGAGCTGATTCCTCAGACTCCCATCATCCACTGCAAATGTCATCATCGTATGAGGAAGGAAGAGCATTGTTTGGATGTTTATTGGACTGTGCATCCTGACTTTAAAGCTGGTGAGCACTTTACACAACTTTCCATTGCATCAAACATAAAACTTAGAGAACCTAGAACAGGTCCCTTAGGATCGCTTCCATCCACAAATAATATTGTAGCAATTTTACTTCTGCCTAATGGAATGAATCTTTTTCTATACTTGTACTGATTGCTAATAATATATAACTGCATGTGAATTCAAGTTTGCAGTTTGTCCTGAAATCATGTTACCAGGAGTAATGCTGACATTTTCTAGGAATGTGGACTTTAATGTTGTAGAACTTGTCATGAGTCCCCCCCCCCCCCCCCCATATATTAATTATAGGGTGTCAGTGCTGTACAGACGTTTAGAGAAAACTCATTCAGTTCTGTATTCAATTTCCCTGCACCTACCCGAGCAGACGAGAAATGAAGTGTTAAAATCAGTGTTAAACCAGACAACAAGTAGGGTAAAGATCTGCAATGAACATAGGATTTTGAATGGATTAGGTCAGAAAAATTGCGCTGGACTGTGGTTCATTATCCAGAAGATGAGACAGCAGTTTAATTATGCATGATAATCTAAAAAGATTGAATGTATATATGAATATAGACAAGTGTGGTGCTGTAATTGATGAGGATAAGAGCCCGGAGAACCCCTTTAGCTTCCCCTACATAATAAATGCTATTTGCTGAAGTGAGATAACCCCTTTACGGTTCCATGCTGAACTCTAAGCTATTTTTTCCCTAACTAGAATGCAATTGCTAACATCAATTTATCTTTTACTGATCTTACAGGTTACCTGGTTTCATCTGACTCTCCTTATTCAGATGAGTCAGAAACAAAAGAGGAAAGAAAGCAAAATCCCTTTTTCGATTCTGGTAAATATTTATTGCATTTTCTTTATCTGGCCCTTTCTGTTGCTCTCTCTAGCTCTAAATATCTGAACATGCTTTGTTATGTGTATATATATATATATATATATATATATATATATATATATATATTTTTATATCAGTGATGGCGAACCTTTCACAGACCGAGTGCCCAAACTGCAACCCAAAACCCACTTATTTATCTTAAAGTGCCAACACGGCAATTTAACCTGTCCAGTATAGTATATCTTCCATGTACCTAATGATTCAGCTATAATAGCTTGCCTGCATTCAGTGCGCTGCCTGTGCTGTACATAGTGCGCCCTACTGATGAATGGCAGGAAAAGTCTAAGGCATACTGGTACACCATAGATATATATACAGTATTGTGGAAAAGTTTGACAGGTGTGAAAGTAAAATGCTTCCAAAAATAGAAGTGTCAATAGTATATTCTTATCAATTAACAAAATGCAAAGTGAATGAACAAAAGAGAAATCTAAATCAAATCAATATTTGGTGTGACTATCCCTTGCCTTCAAAACAGCATCACTTCTTCTAGGTACACTTGCACACAGTTTTTTTAAGTAGGGAGGTTGCTCCAAACATCTTGGAGAACTAACCACAGATCTTCTGTGGATGTAGGCTTGTTCAAATCCTTCTGTCTCTTTGTGTAATCCCAGACAGACTGGAGGATGTGGAGTTAAGAGCTCTGTGGAGGCCATATCATCACTTCCAGGACTCCTTGTTCTTGTTTACACTGAAGATAGTTCTTAAAAAAAACTCAAACTAAGGCACTTTCCAACGACATTACTTTTTCAGTAGTCTCCTTTTTCTTTTTAGGCCTCCCCTTTTATTTACTGCTCATTTATCTAGGGGATTTGGGCCAGTTATACTTAGGGAAAGAATGCAGGTTTTACAAAAATAGTTTATAACTGCATTTTTAGCACTCACTATTTTACAAAAAGCCTTTTTTACTTTTCATCCTTTTTAGTACATGTTCTCATCTCCTTAGAACTCTCATAGCCTATTATCACATTAAAAACAATGTATTTTTGTCTTTTTTTTGGTATTGCCTTACATCGATCATCATGCATATGTTGTTTAACTTATTGTGTAAGTTACTATAGATGTGGAGATATCAATTATTTGAATATCATGTTATTTGTATACTGTTAATTAGGTTAATTGTCCTTTTTTTTACTTTTTTGTTTTATTTTTTAGAACCTTACGTTTTATATGTTTTATTTATTATATTTCTTTCTTTCGGTAAAGTAGCAGAGTATGAATTCAGGAGGTGTATGGAGTTGTCAAACATATGAAAGGAAGAGAATAATACCAGGATTCAGGAATAGAAGTAAGAAGACATGAAGGAAGGGAGGCTTTAAGAAAATGCTAAAAATAAAAAAAGGGTAATTACTCACCTCCTCTGATCCCCCACTGCTGCCATTCCAACACTGTTCTGGTTCCTGCTGCTCTACACTTCCTGCTCCCAACTTGACATACTGGAAATGCCAGGAAAAGCAAGCTTAGCCAATCACTGGCCTTAATAGTGACCCACCTTAGCAAGTGATTGGCTGAGCTTGCATTTCCGGTGTGCGAAGCCGGGACGAAGAAGTTGAGTAAAGCAATGACAATATCTGCATTGGAACATTTGCAGCAGAGGTTTGTGAGGTGAGTAATGCTTCTTTTTTATTTCTAACCCGTTTTGTCCCTTGTTAACAAAATTTTATCCCCCAGACAACCTCTAGAATATCTACCATTTAAACTATGAGCACATTTATTAAGACAGGCGTTTTAGACACCGGTCTTAAAAAGCCCTAAACTAATGCAGGCCTCCCTATAACTTCGGTGCATCCAGCACCAGTTCTAATTGTTCCAAGCTGTCTTACATTTAGACCTTTTTCTACATCTACAACGGGCATAGAAAATGGTGAATGAGATGGGCCTGCCAACCCATTACACGCCCACAATTTTAGACCTGGCGTGAGGGGGGGCGAAGTTGCAGATAGCTGCGCAACAAACTGTTGCGCCGTTATCTGCGCCTGAAATAGCCTAATTTGAGGCGTATTTCAGCATAGTAAATGATCCTCTATGTTTTTTGCAACAATTTTTACATGATTTTCCCAGTTTTACTGGGGGAAAGCCAAACTTATATATGGAGGAAAATCTTATTTCATGTTATTTTACTGTATTCTTGTGCATAAGGAAGCTGGTGATGATTACATTGCACTTGCACTGTTGTCTGAGCTGTGTTTGGGCATTGCTCAGACAGTAGGTGGATTATATGACTTTTGCAGTACACTGATACAAGTGAATGGTGCAGTGGTGGTCACAGCAAAGTGCATTTGTGCAAGAATAGTATATGGGCTCCTTCACACTCTCTGAAAATCCACCAGTAATATTGAGCTATGGAATTTACTAGCTCAGTCCCTTTTTAAGGTAACAATGGGCTCCCTAACCTTCAAGTCCTCTATGCAGCTGCACAGGTTACACATATGGCACGATCTTCCATTTATGGAGGCAATGTAATCAAATTAAACCTGAATATAAGTTATTGCACCAGACACACCCAACCAGTCATTAACACAAAGATAAATCCTAATAAAGAACCTCCAGGAAACAGATATTAACTTCCCACCCGAAAGCTGGTGCTTAAAACCTTATACAGGCCCCTCACCTCCTTGATAGCTGTGAAATCAAGCAAGTTTGACTATTTTTTCACACTGGGAGATAAAGACCTCACTCCTCTTTATATAAATCAGATTACTATGGTTTAATTTCAAAAACACATTAGAGAACTGAGGCCAGTTATTAGTTTAGAAAGTTAATGTAAGACATTTCTTACATGCACACAACCCAGGACCTCATGAATTCTTCCACATATTAACAGCTATATATCAGCATACTGAGAGACTGTTTTGAGTAATAACACCTGTATCCATTACTTGACCATGTGTTGTCCTTGTCTTGACTGTTTTTACACATGGTACTATTCCACCAGGATCACTCATCCCTAATTTCTTGATCTGGGTCATTTTACTTATGTTCACATACAAGATGTTGCATTGGAATGAAAGTCACATGGAAACCACATGTCTGCATCACCTCTCCCCATCTGGACTCTGACACTAATCCATCCATCTTTATTATAATCATATATATGCCTCTTGCTTTTCTATTCTTCTTGCTGTTGCCTGTGGATTTAAATCTTGGTTAACAGGATGGCCTCAAGGTTGGACAATGCCACCAATAAACCTTCTAAAAGGACTCCGATTCCGCTAAAGTAATGGGCCCAATCCATAACAAGGCCCATCAGATCCAGCAGCAAACAACCTTTTCTGACCCTGAATGAAACAGATCTCTTGCTTAATTTATTGAATGTTTCACACTGCAACTAAAGGGCAATCTGTGTTTTGCCTAGTACAGGGCCTGAGGGGACGTTGCATGACACAAACATTTAAAAAGCAGTAAAAGTGATGTGCTTCCCCCTCAGGCCCTCTACGAAGCACAACAGTGATAGATGAAGCAGATATGAAGTAGTCCTGTTTAGTGGTAGTGTAGACCCTCAAATATTTCCTCTTTCCTCAAGTTACTGGTCCTTCAGTGGTGACTGGTGCTTACTGTGCTTGACTGTTTGACAACTTAGAGGTGAAAGGTGACCACTAATATACTTACTGATGTTTTCCTCTTACAAAATCATAGACAGTGTCTTCAGATTACCATAGTTCCTTTCTATATACTATGTTATCATTAATATTGTAAAGGATGGAAGATCCAGTCAAATTGTGCAACTGCTGTGTGGGTTCAGAAGGGAATGTTCTTCCCGGTGACTATAGTAGGATGGGAGCTTTGTTTTGCTTAGTTCTGGATAAAACGGCAAAAACTGGAGCATTCACCTCCCACAAAACTGTTAAAAACAACTTAGTAGGATATGAGAGAAGCATATAGTATTGGTACAACTACAAGTAGGTACACACTACCCTGTTCAGCCTACCCTACAGCTCTGTGATATACAGTTATGATAAATGTGCCCCACGGTGCATTATACTGTATATGAAAACCAGTGTAGGCATTGGAGCAGATGCCAGTATCAACCAGGATCCAACCTATCATTTTTCTATTGCATGTCAGCCTATAAAAGAATAATATGACTGATTGCCAGAGGCAGCTGCTCCTTTTTTGTCCTGACCAGAAGCTGAAAATGTTTACTTGTTTTGGTATAGACTGTTTAACTGACTAAAACAGTCATTGTAATATTTCATTTCAGAGCCTGACCTCAGCGATGCCTCCAACGCTTGTATACATGAGGCCAATATTTGCAGTTCAATTGAGAAGTGTGAAACTCTGAAGACCGAATATGTCATGCACTGCAGTTCCATAAAATCTGAAGGTTCCTGTGATCGACGGAAATGTCACAATCACCTCAGAAACTTTATTAAAAAAATCCCCATGGAATTTACCAAGCGACTCCTATTTTGCCCCTGCGATCAGGATAAAAGCTGTGGAGATCGCCGACGCCAGATTATAGTGCCCAAATGCTCTTTTGAGGAAAAGGAAAAGAAAAACTGCCTGTCACTTTACGACTCCTGCATGAGCGATACCTTGTGCAGGTGAGGACTTTTGCAATTGTTATAGCCAGGTCATTATTAAAGGTAAAATCTCCAGGAATATCTGACAATAAAGATAGCATGACACACAGTCATATTTCATTATAATCTAGTCCATACCCTAATGTAAGGTACTGAACAGTGTACACCCCTTGGGCTCCCTTCGTCCCATCCTTTGTCCTGGACCCAATTCTTTTCATTTGGTGTATATTTGGAGGGATTATATAATCATTTTCTCATGGCCGTTATGGATCTTTGGGAACCATACCACATATTTGGTGGGTCCTTGAAGTATGAGGAAACAGAACACTGATTAGACATACAGTAAGTGTTAACTCATGGCTACTAGGTTCTGAGACATATACATATGAAATGGACTAATGGTTTATAATAGTAGTCATAATGACTCTAACGTTCTCCTTGTATAATAAAGCCTTCTAATGGTTCTAACAAACCACTAAAGATGACATTGTTCTGCAGTGAAAATTGTTCCTGATGACTCGCATGATCATAGTAGTGTACTATTGAGCAGTGCAGAATACTAGATACTACAGGCTGGGCTGTCAAATGTCTTTCAAATGTCTGTCAAATGTCTTTCCATGAAAAGGAAAGAAGTTGTCAAATAAATGCATAAACATTTGGTGGGCGTATGTCGGGGTAAGTAAGGATTGGGTCCAAACATGCTAGAAGGGTCTGGCAGTAACTTCTCCCCTTTGAAAAAACAGAAGGTCACAGAAGTAAATTACCTTTAAAATATAACTTTTATTAAATACTATAATAAAATAGATATTCCCTCAAAACAAATAGTGCATATATGTGTGCAGATATAAAGAAAAATCCACCTAGATAGGCGTCATTTAGTAATCAATCCAAAGGTATCTCTAACAATGATAGCTAGATACATAGAGACACATCTGAATGGATAGAGGGGGACAGGGCACCAGTAACAAAACAACCAGATACCTGATGTTAGGAATTGATAACCTATAGTAACAGACGGCTAAACATACTTAACAGAATAGATATAACTGTTTGGCAGCCATGTGCTAGTTTACTCACGGTACCCAGGTATGGATTAGTGGTGATCACGGGTGGAAAGATGTCAATAGTCAATGATAAGAAATTGCTTTTCACCTAGATGCCGGTAACAACTAAAAAGATGCAGAGGTGGTATAGTTGAAGCCAGCTGAGTGAAGGTCTGGTAAGGTATATCCCTCAGTATCCCTAGGGGTCTCCCTACCTAGCTGTGGAGCACTTCCAGTCAATCGATGGCTCACCCTAATGTGCCCTGTATGTCCCTAAAAAAAGACCACATAGATATTAAATAACGTCCCGACGCGTTTCCCCAACAGGTAGTGAAGGTTCCTCAGGGGACAAGTAATAAACTGGTAGTGATGTCCCAGATACTTCTGTGACCTTCTACTTATTTGCCCTAATTAGTGGAATAGCCTTTGAAAAAACAGCCACACAGAATGCAGGTTTATGGTGGATTCAGGAAGAAGAACTGTAGACACCTTTAGAGGACAAGTATGATGCATCTGATTTTTAAAAACAGTATAATTGCTACCTGACTGACATAGCAACAGAGAAAGGATGTATTTGACATAAGTTGCAACTATAATTTGATGTCTTTCAGATCTCGTCTTTTGGACTACCAGAAACAGTGCCGCCTGTTTGAGAAAAACAGAGAAGGCTGTTCTCCAGGACAATTTGATCCATGCATAAAGTCCTACATTAGGATGATTGGTGAGAACGAATCATAAGACCTTTAATGGCTTTCCTGCTTCTAAATTTTTTTGACATATTAATTAATAATGCTATAAAACTGTCAATATTGGGGTCTGAACTCTGGGGATCGATTCTGAGACATGGTCCCAGTTCTCAGAAGAGAAAAGAGGAGACCTCATGTAGTTGAATATCTAAAAGAGAATATTGCAAACTAATATTGATTGCAGAGTAAAAATTTTCAGATACTTTGAAAGTGAATTGGTGCGGCTGAGATTTAGTTGTTTTCAATGACTATACCGTAGTTATAATACTATTGTGGACATAGGCCAGCAATTCTCTTACTCTCCATTTACTCAGTAATAATACACTGCCTAATTACTGTATATGAAATTCATATGTGTGGTTTATTATCATTCAACCAGGTACTTCAGTCACTCCCAACTTCATTAACAACTCAAGCATGGACACATCACTGTGGTGCACCTGTGAAGGTAGTGCTAATAAGCTAGAAGAGTGCGAGGCCTTCCTTGGGATGTTCACTTCCAACAAGTGTCTCCGTAAGTAGAAATCCTAATATGTACTCACAAACACCATCACTATCTGCTATGGAATGGCCTTATGGTAGGACACTTTAGGTGAAATCATGCTCCCTGTGCAGGTACTGTAACTGCTCAATTACTGTGTCTGCACATGAGGTTATGAGATGGAGATCATTTCCATTTAGTAGGTATAGTAAGGAGCCAGTGATTTCAGATCTTTACTCATGGTGGACACAGAAGATCTTAGGCTTATTGTGTGCAATTCCTTCTTAAAGGGACTCTGTCACCACTTTCTAACCCCCCCTTTTAAAAGTATTGTTATCTCCATGGCGCCCCTGTGATTACAAAGGTGTTGTTAGAAGATAAATTCGCCGTCTCCTTTTGATAAAAAGAGCTTTTATCTAACCTGTCAATCTTCTTGATAAGGTGCCCAGGGCGTTTCTGTTGGTCTCAAGCTGCCGCCCGCCGCCGCCGCTGTTGGTGCCCAGCTCCTCCCCTGATGCTTTCAGCGCCGCCTGAATGTAATGAAATACGCCTCCGGCTCTCGCTCAGTGCCCCCTCCTCCTTTTCAAAGATCCCGCGCGTGCGCACAGGCCTGTGCCTGATGCGCCCGTGCGGACATTTACAATCAGCCTCATTGAGCGAAGTGCGCATGCGCGCACTTCGCTCAACCTCCTCATCAGACGAGCACTGCAGCCGGCCGGCTGCAGTGCTCGTCTGATGAGGAGGTTGAGCGAAGTGCGCGCATGCGCACTTCGCTCAATGAGGCTGATTGTAAATGTCCGCACGGGCGCATCAGGCACAGGCCTGTGCGCACGCGCGGGATCTTTGAAAAGGAGGAGGGGGCACTGAGCGAGAGCCGGAGGCGTATTTCATTACATTCAGGCGGCGCTGAAAGCATCAGGGGAGGAGCTGGGCACCAACAGCGGCGGCGGCGGGCGGCAGCTTGAGACCAACAGAAACGCCCTGGGCACCTTATCAAGAAGATTGACAGGTTAGATAAAAGCTCTTTTTATCAAAAGGAGACGGCGAATTTATCTTCTAACAACACCTTTGTAATCACAGGGGCGCCATGGAGATAACAATACTTTTAAAAGGGGGGGTTAGAAAGTGGTGACAGAGTCCCTTTAAATGAAGTTTCCTGCCATGGCATTTCGTTTCTACAGCATCTCCCATCTAGGCATGAAATTCTTAATACAGTTACTGCAAGAAATAGCAGTACAATATACTAATGGGTAAGGGGAGAGAAAGTGGCAGCTACTTTGAGCAATTTTTATGATTATAGCAGTTGTCACTTCTCTAACCCAACAAAATAGTGAAGAGGAGCAGAATCATATTTGCTGGGAAATAAAACTGACTAAATGCTGCATGAAAAAATTCCTCTTAAGGCTACTTTCACACTTGCGGGAATGTGATCCGGCGGGCAGTTCCGTCGTCGGAACTGCCCACCGCATCCGCCGATCTGCCGCTGACCGAAAGCAAGGATTGCAAGGATGGATCCGTCTCTCCGCTTGTCATGCGGACAGACGGATCCGTCTTGTATCTTTTTTCACATTTTTACCGGTCTGCGCATGCGCAGGCCGGAAGGATGGATCCGGCATTCCGGTATTTTGATTGCCTGATCCGGCGCTAATACATTCCTATGGGAAAAAATGCCGGATCCGGATCTGGCATTCAGGCATGTCTTCAGTTTTTTGGGCCGGAGATAAAACCGTAGCATGCTACGGTTTTCTCTTTTGCCTGATCAGTCAAAACGACTGAACTGAAGACATCCTGATGCATCCTAAACGAATTACTCTCCATTCAGAATGCATGGGGATATACAGTACAGACCAAAAGTTTGGACACACCTTCTCATTCAAAGAGTTTTCTTTATTTTCATGACTATGAAAATTGTAGATTCACACTGAAGGCATCAAAACTATGAATTAACACATGTGGAATTATATACATAACAAACGAATGTGAAACAACTGAAAATATGTCATATTCTAGGTTCTTCAAAGTAGCCACCTTTTGCTTGGATTACTGCTTTGCACACTCTTGGCATTCTCTTGATAAGCTTCAAGAGGTAGTCCCCTGAAATGGTTTTCACTTCACAGGTGTGCCCTGTCAGGTTTAATAAGTGGGATTTCTTGCCTTATAAATGCGGTTGGGACCATCAGTTGCGTTGAGGAGAAGTCAGGTGGATACACAGCTGATAGTCCTACTGAATAGACTGTTAGAATTTGTATTATGGCAGGAAAAAAGCAGCTAAGTAAAAACAAGTGGCCATCAATACTTTAAGAAATGAAGGTCAGTCAGTCAGCCGAAAAATTTGGAAAACTTTGAAAGTAAGGGCTATTTGACCATAAAGGAGAGTGATGGGGTGCTGTGCCAGATGACCTGGCCTCCACAGTCACCGGACCTGAACCCAATCGAGATGGTTTGGGGTGAGCTGGACCGCAGAGTGAAGGCAAAAGGGCCAACAAGTGCTAAGCATCTCTGGGAACTCCTTCAAGACTGTTGGAAGACCATTTCAGGTGACTACCTCTTGAAGCTCATCAAGAGAATGCCAAGAGTGTGCAAAGCAGTAATCCAAGCAAAAGGTGGCTACTTTGAAGAACCTAGAATATGACATATTTTCAGTTGTTTTACACTTGTTTGTTATGTACATAATTCCACATGTGTTAATTCATAGTTTTAATGCCTTCATAGTCATGAAAATAAAGAAAACTCTTTGAATGAGAAGGTGTGTCCAAACTTTTGGTCTGTACTGTACCTGATCAGTTCTTTTCCGGTATAAAGCCCCTGTGACGGAACTCTATGCCGGAAAAGAAAAACGCTAGTGTGAAAGTGCCCTTAGAGAACCTGTTACCACTCCTGACATGTCTGTGCTACTAAATTATTGTATTCCCCATGCAATAGCAGTTCTGGTGCATCTTTTCTTCTAATTCTATGGTGTTTCATTCTTCAGTTATTGCTACTAGAAGTTTATTAATGACTCTGCAGCCGTCTGTTACCAGTTGGAGGGGTGTCTCTGCACAGTCTGACATTGGCGGCAGTGACTGGACAGTGTCAGGCTGCAGTGATGCTTCCCCTAACGGGTAACCCCAAGCTGCAGAGTCATTAGTAATCTTCTAGTAGCAATAACTGACAAATTAAAAAGACAGTTATAAGAAAAGATCCTCCAGAATTGTTATTGCATGGGGAATACAATTATTTAGCAACACAGACATATCAGGAGTACCCTCTATAAAGCTTCTATGAGTTAATTTAAAGGGAATGTGTCATTGGAACATGACCTATTCTTTAAACCACGTTTTTATGTTTTAAGATTTATTTATTTTTATTTCCATGTCACTATCTATATAAAAAAAATTGCATGTAATCCTAGGCCTAAACTATGTTAAAACTAGTGATGAGTGAACTTGTGTTTTCAAGTTCGGCGTACAAGGTTAGTAAGTGCCTTGTATTAACTTTCTCTACATGATAAATCCCATTTACTGAAGTAAAACAACCCCTTTAAGGTGGATTTAGACGAGCAGATAATCGTTACGATTTGAACGCAAGCTATGGAAGATGGACGAGAACTGTGGCATGTAAATGTTTCTAACGATTGAGCGATCTGACCAAAAACGCTCATTTAATGTCTGTGAAATTATTGATGCAAACAAGTACAATCATCGTTTGTCATTAATGCGTTGTGTTATGTAAATGTGCATTGTGTACTTTCTTGACGATACAGAGCCCTGTGTAGGCAGGCGTATCTACGATTGTACAATAAAAATAAAAATAAATAAAAAAATTTACACAAAAATCCTTTAATTTAAAAGCTAGTTGTCTTCTAGACCGGATTTTGTTCATTAACTTAGTAAAATCCGCATGCGGAAAATCCGCTCCAATCGATGCGGATTGACCGCACGGATTTGCCTGCGAACACCTGCGGATTTCAGTGCGGATTCTCCGCACATGAATCCTGAACGTGTGCATGTACCCTTACATGAGAGAGTTTTCTAGGCATGGCTGAAATTGTGGATTCTGTATATAATATGTGTGTGTGTGTATATATATATATATATATATATATATATATATATATATATATATATAAAGAGAGAGAGAGATGTTACTCACCAAAAATTCTGAAAAAATAAGTTTAACATATATTTAAACAATAGGTCATTTTCTGATGACACACATTCTGATGAACAATGAGGGCACTCATACTCCTATGAGGACTTGAAGAGGGGATTCACTACTTTTAGTTTGTGTATATTTGCTCGTATTGACTGTGAAGATGCTTGCTAAGGCAAAAAAAAAGTTGTCTGATGTGTATGAATCTGAATCCTTCATTTAAGCGGTACATAACACTATAAACCATGAATAAAAAATTATCAATGAATCTGTATGGGGATGAATGATGACAGTAGATTTCATTAATGCCCATAAAGAAGGGAAGATTACTGCATGTTAATGCACCTGTTACAAGCTGGCAATGATTGGGAATGAGCAGTTTGTTCCCAATCATTGCCCTGTGTATTAGCCCATGTAGATAGGCCCTCAGTTTTGTGTAACTATGAAACCTCCATAGATGCTAAGAAAAAAAATGCAGCAATCAGATTCTTCATATTGATCAGATTTACACATTTAGGCCTCATGCACACGATCAGTTTTGTGCTGATCCTATAGATTGTAAGTGTCACAGAGAAAGGACGGGGGTCCATACATACTGCTACATTTTGCATAGGTAGAACAATTATACTCAGATGATAAATCTTCACTAATGCAGTGGGGATGGACATGGATGCATTGGTTTGATAAGTGAGTGACTACATTCACATCTAAAGTAGGCATTAGCTTTAGTTTTTTCACGAAGGCTACTAGTATGATTTGATACCTTAAAAGCACATCATTAATTACTTTTTTTCTACAGAAAAAGCGATTAGCCCAGACCTTAACCAAAGCCTCCCAATGACATTAAATGATGACCAGAAAAGTCCCACTGATGGGAAAAGGGATACTGATTTAGCTGTCCTCGCTGAAAAAAATCAGGTAAGGCATACTGTCTGTGAGATGGAGGGCAAAGAAACTCCATTCAACTTTTTTAATCCCTGAATTTTTCTCTGTCCAAAGACAGGCACTTGGACTTGTATCTTTAACCTTTCTGAAACCTCCCTTGCTTCCTTTCAGTTGGGTGATGTGAGCTTTAGTGACCCCCTATTGTTTCTGTAGCTGCCGGGGCGCCACCATCTACCTGGATGACCCATTTCCTATATACTACAAACTTTCATCATCCAACTGCCAGAACACTGCCGTCCCCAAACGACTAACTCCTCCTTCCAGACATCTATATTACAAATCGCTATACAGACATCTCCGCCATGTTAATATAGAAGGAGGAGGAAACTCTTCCTGGCAGCAACTATCTTACACAAGCTCACGTCCTGCTGTACACAGCCATATTACATTTACTTACAATTTTGGGATGTAGTCTCTTAAAAGTGGTGGCAAACGACAAGGTGTGAGCTTGTAAAAAATATTCGTGCCAACTGCTAAATTGTATGCTGCTGAGAATAGCTTCCATCTGCTTCCATAATTACACAGCGGAGAAGATCTAAGACATCTGTATAGGGGTATGCTCTCTGGACATGATTTTAGGTGGTAGAGATAGAGATAAAGCAAAATATATTACACAGATGTAGCCATCCCTTGCAAACCCACGGTTGACAACACCTCTTTAGGCGTGCTGACAGGGGTGCAACTAGCCTTTCTGCTGCCTGAGGTGAAAATTGAAACCGCACCCCTCCATCCCCATGCCAAATTCTTAACCTAACCCCTTCCCTCCTAACATTACATACAGCACTACAAAACATACAGGGTAATACAGTGCCACATACCTCTTCCAGTAACATCTCCTCTGATGTAGATGTTCCAGTCCCTCATCTTTTCCTTTCACACCAGACCGCCATGATTATTTCTTTCAACAGCATTATGTCTCTGCAAAGTTTGACAAACAGACATCTTCGTTTCCTACCTTTCCATCATCCTCATGCCTTCTGAGCACCCTATTCTGCCACTCAAATACTGTGTCCACTGTACTCCCCAATACTGGACTGCAGAAACAGTTCACCTGAAAATATTAGTACCATACTAGTGTTGCAAACATAATGTCCCTAAAAAATAACTGCTAAGCTGATACTGTGCCAGGGTGCCCCCCACAGTAATAGGGCTCCAGAAAGTCCCACCAATAGTAATAATTCTCTACCAGAGCACACTTAGTAGTAATATTTCCCCTACAGTGCCCCCAACAGTACTACTGTCCCCACTGTGGCCCAGAAGTAATAATGCTCCCATAGTATCCATACTAGTAATCATGTTCCCCATGGTCCCACAGTAAAAGTCGTTTGTGTAGTAGTTAATGCCTCCTTATAATGTGAGCCAGTACAAAATATGCCCCCTTATAGTGTGCGCTAGTACAAAAAATACCCCCTTATAAGGTGAGCCAGTACAAATAATGCCCCCTTATACTGTGCACCAGTACACAAAATGCCCCTTATAACGTGTGCAAGTGCAAAAAATGTCTGTTATAATGTTTGCCAGTACAAAAAATGTCCCTGTTGTGTGCCAGTACAAAAATACCTCCTCTTAGTGCCCCCAGTAGAGCCACTGTCCCCATAGTGCCCCCATAATGTGTGTCAGTATAAAAATCCCCCCAGTAAAGCCAGTGCCCCCATAGTGCCCCTGTAATGTGTGCCAGTACAAAAAATACCCCCTCTTAGTGCCCCAGGTGAGCTAATGTCCCCATAGTGCCTCGCATAATGTGTGCCAATATAAATTGTCCTTATACAGTGCCCCCTGTAGATGCCCCCATAGTGCTCCTCAGCATGGTGTCAAATGAAAAAAAAGTACTCACATACTTACCTCCATGCCACTGCCAGTGATGTAGTGCAGGCCTCTTCTGGCCTGCGTCCAGCGTTGTACGCTGCCCGGCGATGATGATGGCGTCACTGCGCCGCCTTGCGCCAGCCTCTGATAGGCTACAGTCACTAAGCTTATCAGAAGGAACAGGTGCAGGGAGACATTGCTCCCATGCCCTGACGCAGTATTTAATTGTATCACTGTCCTGAGAGATGAGCGCTTCCACAATGGTAGCACTGATTTCCCTCGACCCTGCCACCGCCCCCACTTATCTCCAGGATGAGGTCGCTTGAGGCAATCTCCTCACCTTGCCTAATTGGCAATATAGTCTTGGTGGAAGTGACAGGATTCAACATCAGCATGCAAATGCAAGCACATCAGGGTAAAAGGGAAAGAGGAAAAAGAAGGACCATAATAGCGGCAGTTGGTAAAATTCACGAAGTAGCTGTAAGGAATATGAACAAAGAATGGCTAAATCGAGTAAAGAATGCAAATTAGTATACTACCAGACCAGTCACAGACAGTCTGTGATTTATAGGGAGTGTTTATAAATTAGGGTGATCGCAAAAATGGACATTGTAGAGGAGAGGTGGAATAAAAAGGTACAAAACACATGAATTGCCATTGACTTTAAAGGGACAATCCCATCAACATTTTATATTATCACATATTAACAGCCTATATGTGAATATTCTAAGTCATTTTTTTTAAATGGGTGAATTTTTTTCTAGAATTCATTTTTTGTAGCCACTCCATAAATTCTACTTCTTGTCCTGGCTCTTTAACTTCCTCTTTGTTTGGACTTTTAACATGGCAAACAGTCTCGCCTGACTTTCTCAGTCAGGCCATTCACTGTGGTGAGAGAGGGAAGGTGGATGATTGACTCAATTAGAACACTACACTTTACACTGATAATCTAATCTAGGCCTATCAAGAGAGCAATATGGCTGTCATACGGTTATCCCAATTCTACACCTACTATTATCATGAGACAGCCTTCGAATAACATCTTTCCTTCACAGCAGCAGTAAAATAACAATGGGGGGATCCCTATCTATATAGGAGTATTATCTCAGAGTTCACAGCTACAGAAAGAAAATACTTTGTATTTAATTTTCAGTGGTATAGTACTGCTGAAATGAATACGTAAAACAGCCAAAAATTCTAAACAAAAAATATTTTCTATGAATATTGAGTGTCCCTTTAAGAAACCATACTGCCTAACCTAAATATCAGATTGGGATAAGGATGATTTTAACGTTCATGGTTTTCAGTAAAAGCAGGCAGCATTAACTAATATTATGTCTGTCCTTTCCTCCAAGAAAACGCCGACTTCTCATTCACTGCCAGGTGCTGCAGCTCCATCTTTCACACTGCTTATGTGGCTGTTCATAGTGGTGTCATTTATGTGACAGAAGACCAGGAAGGCCTACAAAGTAAATTGACAGCACAATAATCATGGACATGCCTGGCATAGGAAAAGACAGCTGGAAAACACACAAGTGTGCTTTTTTTCACTCTTGGACTTAAAAGCTGAAGATGATTCACAAGGCAATAAGACTAGGTGGTATCAACGCACAAAGCCCACCCACATGCAGTGGTCTGGAGAGTGCATGGGCTATGTAAAGTACCACGCGTGACCTGTTCATTGAAGCTGTAGATGTTGGAGAGTTGCTCCTCAGAGTGTCTACAACCAAAGGTAACTCAAGCATTTTACCAGATGCCAAGAAAGTAATCAGGACACAGTCATGTGGACGTGGCATCTAGATTCATACTATGTTCCTGCTAATGTGACTGCAAGCTCTGCTCACTAACTATACCAATATTATATATGAAAGACTATATTTGTATATTATAGTCAATAGAAAAATAAGGCAACTTACATTGATGGGCTTTGCTTGTAGATTTTCCATCAGCACCCTAAACAAGAAGCATTTAATGTTCTTTCAAGCTTTTCTTCTAGACACAATGGTCTGAAAAAGGCATATTCTATATAAAGAGATGATTCCTTGGAAGATTCCTTGGATTGTCAGATGAGAGTCAATCTCATTTTATGAGAATTCTTTCAGCTACTATTTTTTTTACTTTCCTTTCTATCTATGGTTCCCCAGCATTTGCATATCTTCATATACTGTAAATGCGTGGAGAGTGGAGACTTATTCATGTATACATCCAGTAACAACTGTAAAAGTCTAGTTTTGGAGGTGGAAACATAAGACTGTTATTATTAAGCATAAGACTGTTATTATCTGGACAAATTAGTTCCAGCTCAAGGGTATTGGCACATGAAAGCATTTTAAAATGACAGAGGTAATCTTTAGCCATATAGCAGTATAGGCCTGTTTACACTGGCCAGTTATCCTTATGGTTTGTTGGCCTCCAAGCAATTGTATAAATAATTTACCACTGTAAATTAGAGAAATATCGGCAGTAAATAATAAAACGATAATTTATGGTTGATTTTGATTAATTGTGCCACCTTAAAAATCATCATTGTTGGCAGCACGAAGGGTAAATGTAAAAGGCACATTAGGCTGCCTTGTGCATGGGTCTTGTGAGAGCCGTTAACAGGCAAGAATAATGTTCCTTTTCCGTTGGGGAGAAGTTTCCTCAGATCATTAAGAAGGACTTCTTAATTCACTGATCATTAATATGTGGTTTATAAAGGAACCTTTATGGAGTTGTCTCATTAATGGCAACTTCTGTCCAGATGTGGAGAGCTGGACTCGAAGAGCGGTTCTTTGTTCTGGTTGAATGGTTGCTATGCAATACTACATTTCACTTACAGCACATCGGGCCAGACATGTCATCCCTCAGTGATAATAGCTGATCATCCAGGTTGGTGGGGGTTACAGAGAAGTCAGGCCATCAGTGATGAGCTGATCATTGTGCCAGATTCTGTTTATAAAAGGGAGACAACTTCTTTGAGGAATGTACAATAATAAATGTACAGAATTTGTCCCTTTAGATGTATGCCCCAATCCACCACCTCCACCAGCGGTGGGCAGGTTATAGAGAAGTCAAACCCGTGGTGATCATCTGATCGCTTGGTTAGCTTCAGTTTTTTTAAAGGATTCTCTCCATAAGCCAAATAGGGACTTCAGGGTTTCTGGGATTTTTATATTGATCACCTATACTCAGAATAGGCCATCAATATCAGATCGGCCAGGGTCTAATACCCTGCCCCCCTGCTGATCAGCTGTTTGGGAGTAGCCCCAGTGGTGGAACTACACAGCTCTGTCCATTATGTAGTGGACATAGCTGGTTACTGCAGTGCCGCACCCATTCACTTCAATGGACGCAGCACCCAAGCTTCTTCCAAACAGTGGATCTGTGGTGGTGCGGGGTATCTGACCCCCACTGGTCTTATTGATGGCATGTCTTTATTATAGGACATCAGTATATAAATCACGGAAATCCTCTTTAAGGTATGTAAAGATAGATATATACAGAATTTGACCCTTTACGTCTATGTCGTATTTATAAATTATGGTGTCATATGATCACCCTATCTACATAGAAAAAACAGCTATTCTCCATGACTGAGTTTTCTGAATAGATATCTATCACTAAACTAGTGCTGTAGTGAAAATAGTTATTGGATCAGACATTTCTTGAGATTGTTTTTTAGATGAGAGATTATTTCAAAAGAACACCCCTTTGCCCCCCTGAACAGCCCTTTGCATTATACATGTTTGAATTTCAGGGTTGGTACAAAGATTTGGGTTGTTTGCATCTCAGGTTCACATCACGTTTTATGCCTCCGTTTGACGTATACGTTAGAAGAAAAAAAAAGGCAGCACGCCATGTTCTTGTATCCTGCACAGTCCGGTAAAAAAATATAGTTTTTTTACAATGGTAAAAAAAAGTATTCTCTTTTTTTTTTGTTCTTTACAATTGAACTCTATGTGAACAGATGCCACTGTATGGTATCAGTCTGAGGCATCCGTTTAACGTATACGTTAAATGGATGGTAAAAACGTGATGTGAACCCAGCCTTACTCATAGAAACAGCAGGATGGCAAATCCCCCTGTACGATAAATGTACCTGGTTGTCTTTTACAGTCCGTAACCTAACTGATAATCACAACATATTACTACAGGACTATAGGCTCAAAGCTTCAGTATCCAATATGGTAATATCTGCTCATCACTATCTGTTGTGCAATGACCTAATATGTGTGTAAATTATTATATATGTGTAAAATAAAAACAAGTGAAATATCCTGCAGGAAAGTGTCTATTGTGCAGTTTGTTCAGCCAATAAATGGACTTATTCTTTAAAGTAGTGGGTCAGCGCCCCCTTTTATAGTATTATATTGTCTTTGTATGATGCATGAACTGTACCATATTTTCACAAAGGAAGTGTTGTGGCATCTTATATTAGGGCCTCATGCACACGACCGTATGTATTTTGCAGTCCGCCAAAAATACGGATGACATCCGTGTGCATTCCATATTTTGTGGAACGGAACAGCTGGCCCCTAATAGAACAGTACTATCCTTGTCCGTAATGTGTAAAAATGGAACGGACACGGAAAGAAAATACGTTTGTGTGCATGAGCCCTAAAGGGGATGTAACTATGTGGCTTATTTCACACAAGTGAAACAGAATGAGTCGGGGTCTGTTCTGGGAAAAACTGATGGTTTTGAATGCAAGTGTAATCAGTTTTGTCTGCGATTGCGTTACAGTGTTTGAGTTTTTTTCCGCAGAGATGCAAACAGTTTTGATGCATTTTTAATGCATGCGAGGACAAACTGAAGATTAAGACTAGCAGCCATCAGTGAAAAACACATTGCATCTGGATGTCTTCCGTTTTTTTTACACAAGTCCCATTCATTTCCAATACAGAACATGCTGCAATTTTTCCTGAACACAGTGATGATCAGTAATACACAACGCTCATGTGCACAGACCCATTGAAATGAATGGTTCAGGGTTCAGTCCGGATTCTATGCGTTCGCTACACGCATCACATCCGGACAGAAAACTCACTCATGTGAAAGAGACCTAAAAAGGGCCTGCTTGTTTTCAAGAAACGGCTCTCCTCTCGCCCATGGGTG
Organism: Bufo bufo; assembly: GCF_905171765.1. Lineage (NCBI taxonomy): Eukaryota > Metazoa > Chordata > Amphibia > Anura > Bufonidae > Bufo > Bufo bufo. The sequence goes on along the minus strand of NC_053389.1, from coordinate 436,994,909 downwards.
GTAGCTGGTAATAAGTCTCAGCCACATTTAGGGTCACATGAATTTGCACTGCATTTTTGGGTGGGTTGTAAAAAAGTGAGTCAGCATGTCTTACAACTACCAATTTCTCCATGATGTTTTTGCTGTGTAGAAAAGGCGTTGTCAGAATCCATGAAAAACACCAAGAGCATTCCGTTTTGATCTGTCTTCATAGAAGTCTATGGGAATCATAATGGATCCATCTGGTTCCCGTTATGCAAGTCCTTTTTTCTCCGTTCTGCATAACGGAAATGGAACGGATCCGTCATGATTCCCATAGACTTCTATTAAGACGGAATGCCTTTTGACTTCAATGGGTCCGCAAAACGTTTATTGTGGACAAGAGTAGGACATGCAATACTTTTTTTGCGGACGGGAAACACGGACAGCGGATGCGGAAAAGAAATGGTTGACTACACCCCAATTTTAACGGCTCCATAGAAATGCATGGGTAACCATCCGATCAGCCCAAAAAAACGGAACGGACGCAGAGAGAAACAACTATCAAGTGTATGTAGCCTATTCATGCTTACATTGGTTTACCAAGACTTAGGGCTCATTCACACGAACGTGTGCTGCCGGTTGCCGCATTGTGGACCGCATTTGCGGATCCGCAATACACGGGCACCGTTCCGTGTGCATTCCGCATCACTGATGCGGACCCATTCACTTCAATGGGTCCGCAAATCCGGAGATGCGGAACGGAAGCACAGAACGTAACACTACGGAAGCACTACGGAGTGCTTCCTGGGGTTCCGTTCTGTGCCTCCACACAGCAAAAAGATAGAACTTGCTCTATCTTTTTACGGAACGGACGGATCGCAGACCCATTCAAGTGAATGGTTCCGCGATCCCCATGCGGCTGGGCCACGTGTGAACAAGCCCTTAAAGAACCTGTTAGCTCTCTTCATGTGTCTGTATAAGTAGATGTATTCTCCATGGAATAACAATTCTGGGGGGTGTCTTATACTGTACACTGTGTTGTGCTTTTCCTCTATTAATCCTACTAGAAATTTCTGAATAAGTTGACAACTGAGTGTTATCATCCTCCTATCCTATCAGTGTGGAGAATGTAAGAACACACTCATTTGACTAGGGGAATGGAAACCCCCAGTTCTCAACTTAAAGGTGAAACTCGAAAAAATTTGAATATCGTGCTAAAGTCCATTTATTTCAGTAATGCAGCTTAAAATTAGAATTTTGTGAAAAGCTACAATATTCCAGGCTCAAAGTGTCACACTCTAGTCAGCTAATTAATCCATACCCCCTGAGCAAAGGGTACCTCAAAATTGTGACTTTGGGGTTTCATAAGATATAAGCCATAATCATCCAAATTATACCAAATAAAGGCTGGAAATATCTCGCTTTGCATGTAATGAGTCTATCTCATATGTTAGTTTCACCTTTTAAAGGGACACTGACAGGCCCAATAAGCATAATTAGCTGTATATATGCATGCACAGGTCTTCCATTGAGTATTAAAAACATATAAGTCTAACCCCTGTCCACCTTATGAATACTGCAAAATGATGTTTTATAACCTGATGTAACCGCTCGTCTTTCTGCCCAAGGGGCGGCGTTTCAGCTTGACTTCTGCCCAGCCAGCCGCCCCCCAACCGCCGTTTTGAAGCGTCGCCCAGCTCATCAATATTCACTTCGCTGGGCGGCTTCTGCTGTCCCCGACGTTCCGAGATCTGGCGCATGCCCAATAGAAAGCTATGAGTGCCGGGCGCATGCGCAGAAGCTGAAAGTGAGTCCGATGCCCATAGCTTTCTATTGGGCATGCGGCGGATCTCGGAACGTCGGGGACAGCAGAAGCCGCCCAGCGAAGTGAATATTGATGAGCTGGGCGACGCTTCAAAACAGCGGTTGGGGGAGGCTGGCTGGGCAGAAGTCAAGCTGAAACGCCGCCCCTTGGGCAGAAAGACGAGCGATTACATCAGGTTATGGAACATAATTTTGCAGTATTCATAAGGTGGACAGGGGTTATACTTATATGTTTTTAATACACATTAGAAGACCTGTGCATGCGTATATATAGATAATTATGCTTATTGGGCCTGTCAGTGTCCCTTTAAGTTGCATTACTGAAATAAATTTACTTTGCACAATATCATTTTCCGAGTTTAACCTGTATACAGATTATCACAATACAGAGGCCCACATTTACACGTAAGTACGCCACTATCTTGGCATTGTTTGCACCAAAATTCTGGTGCACCACATTTATTGTTATTCAGATGTTCTTAAAAAAGAGTTTTTGCAAAATCCTCGACATGTGATTTTAAACTAGAACGTCTGTGTGTGTGTGGTAGCTTTTATTACTTTCTAGATACATTTACAAAACTGAAATGCCCTATTGTGGCTCAAAAAATGGCACAGATTAGACTAATTTATAGCTGAGCTATGGACAGAACTTTGCCGCATTTTGACAGATTTTTGGCTTTTGAATTTTACCACGTTGGGACAGATCTTCAGGACTTGTGGAGATATTTTGGGACAGATCTTCAGGACTTGTGGAGACATTTTCAGCCAAAGCTAAGCCAACAAACAGGTGGTATAAACTAGACTAGACAGTCTAAGGGTCCATTCACACGTCCGTTGTTTCTTTCCTGATCTGTTCTATTTTTTGCGGAACAGATCTGGACCAGTTCTGTACCCATTCATTTTCAATGGGTCCTGAAAAAAAATCTGACATTGAGCTGTCCGATTTTTTTCAGGACCCATTGAAAATGAATGGGTACAGAACTGGTCCAGATCTGTTCCGCAAAGAACGGAGCAGATCAGGAAAGAAACAACGGACGTGTGAATGGACCCTAAAGATGAGCTAGGTTTATCACTTAGCATCAGTCACCGTGATAAGTTCAGAGCATTCCCAGACTGTCTGACTACGTGTACTGTCTACAAATTAGACAGGATTAGTAAATGTGGGGCAAAGTTCTTAGAAAGATGCTCCAGACTTCTTGTTGCAACCAGAGTAGCAAAGGTTCCTTTTTTGGGTGGTAACAGATCCACTTTAGGGCTCATGCACATAACCGTGTTTTTTGACCGCATCCGATCCGAATTGTTTGTGGAACCATTCACTTCAATGGGGCTGCAAAAGATGCGGACAGTAAGTCCATTCTGTGATTCCTCAAAGAAACAGAACATGTCCTATACTTTGTATGTTTTGCGGACACGGATAGGACATTTGTCAAGGAGTAAAAAAAAAAAGCGGGATTTGCGGACAGCAAAAGTTTGCTTTGGCCGTGTGCATGAGCTCTTAAAAATCCTTGTTTTAGAGTTTTAGACCACACCTATTGTATTCATTTGAAATCATAATATATCAGAGTGAATGTAATTTCTGAGTGGAGCAGTCTGAACCACAAATCTTATCAACGTGATTGAAATTGCTAACAATATGAATTATTATTCTTCAAGAGCCAAGGTGCCCTCTTATTTATGTGCTATGAATAATGAAACCTCTAGGTAGACAGCTCTAGGTAGCTTTGAGGAACATACAGCTTGTCTACAAGGAACTGGGGATGCTACCCCTGCTGCTTGATTGACAGGGCCGGACATCTCTGTAGGACCTGACAATCTTGCGCCTGCACCACTGCTCCTAGTAGCAGTGCAAGCGTAGAGGCTCTGCTTTCGCAACTGAAGCAGTGACTGTGCATGCGGCGCTACACTTCTAGTTGGCAAAGCATGAACAGTCACTGCTCCAGAAGGGGCCCGACCCTGTCAATCAAGCAGTAGGGGGGAGTGTCCTCAGCTTTGGTGACACCCCATCGCAGGTGTAGAACCCTGCTTGATCAGACAAATCGATTCGTATAAATTGATTCCCTCATCTATAAAACCAAACCCCTGATGCACTTCTTTATTCTCCGCCACAGCTCCAGCACCGTCCCCAACAATGCCCAGCTAGTTTATACCCCCTCCCACCCAGGTAGTTACATAGACACGCCCCTATCACTGCCCCTACCTATGCCCAGCTAGTTTATAGCCCCTCCCACCCAGCTAGTTACATAGACACTCCCCTATCACTGCCCCTACCTATGCCCAGCTAGTTTATAGCCCCTCCCACCCAGATATTTACATAGACACTCCCCTATCCCTGCTCCTACCAATGCCCAGCTAGTTTATAGCCCCTCCCACCCAGCTAGTTACATAGACACTCCCCTATCCTTGACACACCCATGGACATAGCATCACAGGAAATAGGTAAGAGCTGCATGGACATGGTCATGTGATCACAGCCCAGAACGGGAGGAGGGGCAATAAAGGTAAAAGGCATACACTGCAAAATCATAGCTGCCTTCATAAATGATTATTTTAAAGGATGTAGACGCAAACCAAAAAACCCCTTTCGAAGGAAAATATGGACAATGCTGCTCCATGTTAATAATTGCTGCTTGAATGGTTTTTGAACAGTTATTTTAATTTTCTTAAAAAAATTTCCGTGACATCATGAACACAGCATCTTGGAATACAATAGTCGCTGCATTTTTAACTGTTTTGGTTTCTTCATGGCTGTAAATTTCCATGGTCTAACTCAGTTAGTACATACTGAGCAGAAGTCAATAGGTAGAATTGACTAGAATATGTGAGTGTGCATGAGGCAAATTCAGTTATATATCCCAGTGGGGACAGGGACTGATATGACTGGTTACAATCTGTGTACGGAATACAGTATATTACATACTATATATAACATTTATATCCTTACTGTGTCAATATGGTAGTGCTATATAATAGGAAAAATAATAACAAAAAATAATAGAATTAATTTACAAGATATGTTGGAAATTTTCATCTGTTCCTCAGTTGAAAATGCTACGCGTCACCCTACAGGGGGTAGAAATGAACCACTGCCAGAGGGTACAGTACTTTCAATAGCTGCACAGGATGTATAGTTACATTGGTAGATCATCCGGGGCCAGTTATAGGGAATGAATTTTAAAAAAAAGCTTGTTCCCAATAATTGACCTGTGTAAACCTGCAACAAATCACCATAAAATGAGCAAACATTTGTTTGTTGGGTGATATGATTGTTTATGGGGCACATTAAATCTTTGTGGGCAGCACATCACACTGTGTAAACGGATGACAAATGATGGAACTGTGTGGGGATGAATGATCGTAGTAACAATCGATCCTCATAGAAAGAGAATGATTGCTGCATGAAAGAAGGAGCTGTTCATTCCTGATCATTGCCCTGTGTATTGGTCCATGTCAATGGGCCCTTTGTGGGAGTGACTGACTACAGATCTGGCCCAAATGTTCTTGTGGTTGAAGCAGATAGATGGATGGTCATACTGGCCAGGCCCTGCAAAGTTGTTTTTGTTAATAATTTCCACTTGAATAATTTACATTAATAGATATTTTTTCTGATCCACTTCTTGCTTCCTTTAATGAATGCTAGGCTAATGGATGGTACATAAAACAACATTACATGTCTTCAAGCAGACACAAAGCATGGGACTAATTCTTCTGTAAATTCTAATGCCTTGTTTTGTCAATAGAAACCTCTTAATTCATACAAGTATACTGGAGTTACTGGTGAAAATGGGTGTCGATATAAGAAGAGCAATTGTCAGTAAAGAATGAAATAGAAAAGATATTTTTGAAAATGCAATTTTTTCAATATGCATCTGTGCAGCTGAGGCAATGACCGGCTCTTCTAATGCAGAAAAGAAGCTGTGATTCCAGCTTCAGGCTCATTCTGCTCATGTTGGATGCATCCTTGTGGTTTTAGTTTTTTTCTGTCTAAAAGAGAAAACTGTCTGTATCACAGCAAGTTTCCTAATGGAATGAGGTCTAATTGTCAGAGGTACTGTCCAGAAAATGATTTCTATGTTGCTTTCTCTTTACAGGTTGGTCACCCCAGCATATCCTTTCCAATCACTGTACCTTTAATGTGACCCTGCATCCTTACAGCTGGTGGCCATACATTATCTTCCACCAGGAGGAGGGGATGCTCAGGAATAGTTAAGTGCATTAATCAGACTAACAGCTCAGAGCTAATTCCCTTTGTAATGTACTCCTATATTCCCGGTAAACAACCGCTTGCTATCCCCTCACAGGGATCCAAGCCAAAGCTGCCCATTAGTGATGCAGAGATAAGGCTCTTAGAGAAATTGTGTCCTTTGGAAGGTTTAAATGACATTAAAGTGTGCGCTAAATAATGAGAGGATGAGAGCTCCTTTTAAATTAATGACATATTTGATAATTAAAGGAGAAAAGACAAGATAGGAGAACTGTATTTAGCAGATTGTGTGTCTGCCAGCTACCTCCAGCCCCCTCATTGCCACTATTATTATTATTTACTATTGCATTTCATCCTTGGGTGTCTACAAAAAGAAATTGGTGGCAATGGAACTGCTAGACTTTACAAACTTCTGGTTGTATTTTTGGCACTGGTTGACAAGGGCCATGCAGTGCAACTTAATAGTAAAATACTATGTTGCTCTGCATGGGGAATGCCCATCAGCAGAACAATGTATAGCATGTTTATTACAATAAAATATACCGATGTACCTAATTATTACCCCCATATGCCATACAAGTAAATACAGTATAGATTAGGCACAGTTAGGAAATAAACAACTATTAAATCCATTGATAGGCAACAGCTTCTCCGATTGCAGTTCTTCACTTTCTCCATCTTTTCGATTTGGCCCAAACTGACATGAAGGCTATAGCTTCTCAATTTTCTACCGTTCACCCTCTCCAGTTTTTCAATCCGGTCTAGGATGGCTATGAAGCGAAACAATTTCAAATTGTATCTGTTCACCATCTACATCTGTTCGATCTGATCTTCACTGACATGAAGGCTGCACCTTTTCAGATCGGAACTGTTCACTTTCTACATCTGTTTGATCTGCTCTAGAATGACATGAAGGCAACAGCTTCTCAGATTGTAGCTGTTCACTTTCTTCATCTTTCCAGACATGCAAGAAAGTTACACCTTTTCAGGTTGTAGCTGTTCTCTTTCTCCATCCTTTCAATGTAGCCTAGATTGGCATGAAATCTTCTTCTGGCTATTGTGGGCCCCTGAAGAATTTGTTGCCCAGGAATCTTTGACTCTTTGTGTTGACGCTATATTCATCCAGGGGAGGACTGGGAACCTACAGTGTCCCTGTAAAAAAAACTAAAAGTGGCCCCATTTTGTTGGTGGGTGCAAATTGACAGAGGGACAACAGAAGTAGGCAGGGCCAGAAATACCATAATGCAGCACAAAATACCACCGCCCTTGTTGCAGTATAAAACTGTATCACTGTCTGGAAGATGGCAACGCTATTGAATTCAGAAGGGCCTCTGTGGCCACCAGCCAGGTGCATAAGTACCTGATCGTCCTACGTTAATTAATGCTGAGAGCATCAGATTGTTATGTACCTGGCTGGTGGTGGTGACAAAGTCTTGGGTGCCCCCCACATCCCCAACCCCATTCCATTTGGGCACCGGCATTCTGGGAAATTTCCATACAGTCCACCCCTGTATTCATCACATAATTGCCACGGACTGCCCCCATATAAAATTCACAAAGCCCCTTATTCCAGCCACAGTTACCCTATGACAGCCACAATACCACCATGATGACCATGCCTCTAATGCCAACTCTAATATTACCCACACAAGCCACAGCCCTCCAAACCACCCCCCCCCCCCCCCCCCCGCCAGCAACTATTCTCCCATGTCAACCTTACTGGAAAGTGGTAAGTATATATTTTTTTTTACTTGGTTACAGTACAGGGGAGTTCATATACCATAGAAGGCATTTGAACACATTTCTATCATTCAATGTGAATTGTAGAATTATGGCTGCATTCTTTTTATACCAGAGATAGTTGGGTAAACCTAGATTTTAATATCATGCATAAAGACATTTTTTTTATCATTTCTTTGTTGCCGGAAGATGATGTTACTTTTGTTTCTGCACAGACTGTTAATAAAAGCAATATGAAAAGATGTGCTGGAGATTTGCTAACCATCAACATGTCTTCCCACAAATGACTTCAACACATTTAGCAACTGCATCTTAGAAAACCACATCTGTCTTTTCAATCCATTAAATCGCTGCATGCAAAGTAGAAAAGAAACCAATTATCCCAACATGATTGAAGTGCCCAACCTGGGAAGAAAGAATCAGGCTAGTTATTAAAATGGCAGCTAAACCCAAATATACATTTTTAATTGGCAATTTAGAGATTATTATTCAGTTTCTTTCTCGATTGTGGTCCTGGAAGTACTTCAGTGAGCATGCGGTTAATGGTGTTAATCTGGTTTATATAATGTATCCTATCTTGGATACATAGGCAGTCTTTTGAGCAACTAAACTCCTGGCTAATCTAGTGCAGGATTGGCAAGATTGGAAGAAGATAATCATATATAGCTTTTCTAATAATCAATAGCTAATATTTTATAGATTCTATGTAAGCATGTGATCGAACTTTAACTATTTATAACTAGGGTTGAGCGAACCCGAACTGCAAAGTGTGTTCAGTGTTGGGGTGATTTTATTGTTTTCCATTATAACATGGTTATAACGGAAAATAATAGCATTCTTAACCCCTTAAGGACTAGGCCATTTTTTGCAAATCTGACCAGTGTCACTTTAAGTGCTGATAACTTTAAAACGCTTTGACTTATCCAGGCCATTCTGAGACAGTTTTTTAGTCACACATTGTACTTCATGACACTGGTAAAATGAAGTAAAAAAAAATCATTTTTATTTATAACAAAATACCAAATTTACCAAATATTTGTAAAAAATTGCAAATTTCCAAGTTTCAATTTCTCTACTTCTATAATACATAGTAATACCTCCAAAAATAGTTATTACTTTACATTCCCCATATGTCTACTTCATGTGTGGATCATTTTGGGAATGAGCCATAATTTTTTTTGGGAAAAAACTATGGCGCTCAGACTATGGAAACACTAAAACATTTTTTTTGCTTCAAAAAAGAAATCATTGTGTAAAACTTACATAAATAATTTTTTTTATACATATTAGGTATCGCCGCATCCGTGACAACCTGGTCTATAAAAATATCACATGATCTAACCTGTCAGATGAATGTTGTAAATAACAAAAATTAAAAACGGTGCCAAAACAGCTATTTCTTGTTATCTTGCCTCACAAAAAGTGTAATATAGAGCAACCAAAAATCATATGTACCCTAAACTAGTACCAACTCTACTGCCACCCTATCCCGTAGTTTCTAAAATGGGGCCATTTTTTTGGAGTTTCTACTCTAGGGGTGCATCAGGGGGGCTTCAAATGGGACATGGTGTCAAAAAAAACAGTCCAGCAAAATTTGCCTTCCAAAAACCGTATGGCATTCCTTTCCTTCTGCGCCCTGCCATGTGCCCGTACAGTAGTTTACGACTACATATGGGGTGATTCTGTAAACTACAGAATCTGGGCCATAAATATTGAGTTTGGTTTGGCTATTAACCCTTGCTTTGTAACTGGAAAAAAATTATTAAAATGGAAAATCTGCCAAAAAAGTTAAATTTTGAAATTGTATCTCTATTTTCCATTAATTCTTGTGGAACACCTAAAGGGTTAACGACATTTGTAAAATCAGTTTTGAATACCTTGAGAGGTGTAGTTTCTTAGATGGGGTCACTTTTATGGATTTTCTACTCTAGGGGTGCATCAGGGGGGCTTCAAATGGGACATGGTGTAAAAAAAAAACAGTCCAGCAAAACCTGCCTTCCAAAAACCGTATGGCATTCCTTTCCTTCTGCGCCCGGCCGTGTGCCCGTACAGCAGTTTATGAGCACATATGGAGTGTTTCTGTAAACTACAGAATCTGGGCCATAAATATTTTTTGGTTTGGCTGTTAACCCTTGCTTTGTAAGTGGAAAAAAATTATTAAAATGGAAAATCTGCCAAAAAAGTGCAATTTTGAAATTGTATCTCTATTTTCCATTAATTCTTGTGGAACACCTAAAGGGTTAACAAAGTTTGTAAAATCAGTTTTGAATACCTTGAGGGGTGTAGTTTCTAGAATGGGGTCATTTTTGGGTGGTTTCTATTATGTAAGCCTCGCAAAGTGACTTCAGACCTGAACTGGTCCCTAAAAATTGGGTTTTTGAAAATTTCAGAAAAATTTAAAGATTTGCTTCTAAACTTCTAAGCCTTGTAACATCCCCAAAAAATAAAATATCATTCCCAAAATTATCCAAACATAAAGTAGACATATGGGGAATGTAAAGTAATAACTATTTTTGGAGGTATTACTATATATTATAGAAGTAGAGAAATTGAAACTTGGAAATTTGCAAATTTTTCCAAATTTTTGGTAAATTTGGTATTTTTTAATGCAAAAAATTTTTACTTTTATGACCCAATTTTAGCAGTGTCATGAAGTACAATATGTGACGAAAAAACAATCTCAGAACGGCCTGGGTAAGTAAAAGCGTTTTAAAGTTATCAGCACTTAAAGTGACACTGGTCAGAAGTCCTTAAGGTGAAATAGGGCTGAGTCCTTAAGGGGTTAAGGACTCGGGAAACATGCCGTACCGGTACGTCATGTGTCCCTAAGGGGTTAAGACAGAATGCTAAATAAAATGGCCATTGAGGGGTTAAAAATATATATTTTTTAAACTCACCTCATCCACTTGATCGTGGTGGTGAGCGCGGTGACGTCATCGCAGGTGCTTTTGCAGGTCCTGAAGAAAGAAGAGGATATCGCCTGCGCGATCAAGTGGATGAGGTGAGGTTTTTAATAATTTTTAACCCCTCAATGGCCATTTTATTTAGCATTCTGTCTTAAGAATGCTATTATTTTCCGTTATAACCATGTTATAACAGAAGAAAATAAAGTGAAGGTTGGGGCCCCATTAACTTTAATGGGTTCCGGGTTCGGGGTCAAGTTCGGGTCCCGAACCCGAAGTTTGACCTAAAGTTCGGCCGAACCCGGCGAACCCGAACTTCCAGGTGTTCGCTCATCCCTACTTATAACAAGAGGTGCCAGAAGGGAATCTGTAGCCTGGTCCTGGAACAGTCATTCTGAGGTTAGAGGGGATTTATGCAGATAAGGTAGCCAGGATGATCGAAGACAGAAGCAGTGTTTTAGACAAAACAATTATTGTGGCTCAGTGATGCATTTTAACTCCTGATGTTAATGTGTGATGTGCAAGTTGTAAGGGGAACGTCCAAATGGCAGGTGGCAAAAAAATAGGCTGAAAAGCTCTTGGTCCTGGCAAAGCTCCGGGTTCTCTGGACCCTCTTATGTCTGAGCAGTCGCCCTGCTTGTCTTTATTTCTTTCTTTTGCAATGTGCCACCCCCAGGACCAATTGTGTCCCTGGTTTTTAAGAATGCTGAGTGGTGTGGTACGGCCTTAATAGTCTCTATTTATTACGGTGCTCCTACCTGGATACTGTCACTCCCCGGGGTTAGGCACTGAAGCAATAAAGGGGAGAGTGATGGTGGAGGTGGAGAATAAGTAGAGTCCAGACTTTATAGGCTTTATTGAATCAACTTGCATCCGTACAAGAAGTGATCTTTCTCTTGGTTCCAGCAGGTATTGGGATAACTGGCAGGCAAACTTGAATATTCTACTTTCTACTTCTCTGCTGTTCTGATCTCGGCTTTAGTCTGGTAGCTGGACTCTGTAGTGGTTCTGGTATTGGAGTGGGATGCTTTTGGCTGTTGACCCCTCTCAATACTCTATCTCCTAATCTGTAAAGAGTCAAAGTGCTATATGAGCTGCTTCCCTCTGGAAAGACTCCTGCTGCAGGAAGGGGGCCTTCCCCTTCCCGCTCCAGCTCATCTCCTTCCAGCACTTGACTAGACCTAGGAATGACTAAACACCTCCTGCAGCCCCTCCCTTGGTAGGAAGTGGGATTCGACCACTTCTGCCTAAAAGGGGGAGAATGGAATAATAAGTTCTATTCTAACTAAAGATCTCTCTGCCATATTCGCTGCCACCTTCTGGTGAACCAGGCACATTACATAAACATAACAGTTTCATAGCAATATTAGGAATGCACAATGTAGGAGGCACTGAAATAAATACACAGTTGACATTACTGTTAGCCATTACAGACAGTAGCAGTGTGTAGAAATGGTAGAGCCACTCTGGGGTACTACACTTTCTTCTTTTTCAGTCTTAATCTCTCTAATATCCTTACCATCTCCTATACTCAATGCCATCTCCTATACTCAATAAACTTTCCACTTAAAACTGTGCTGCCCATGAGACAAGAGACGCTTGTTTATAGAAGTGTCGATCTCCTTATCAGTTGGTGGGCAAGTCCAGCAGTCACTAGCCTTAGTGCATTTCAGATCAAAGGTGGGCAAATGAGGCCTTCAACTCCCCATGCCTTACAGCTCTTCCCAAAACCTTCTAGCAGCACAACATACTTCAAACTGCCAATACCATTATTTTAATAGATTACCTCTGGTCACTGGTTGCATGCAATGTAAAAGCGGAGTACAATGTCGCTGTCACGGGTAATGGGGAAGGGGAAAACACCAGATACACACAAAAGAAATAGACAACAGTCTAGGCCTCAAAAGCTAAGGAAGAAAGATGTTGACCCCCTAGTAATCCCTAGGCCTTTCCCTAACTCCTGCCAGTATGAGCAGATCCTGATGGTGGAAATGCTCATACACCGGTTACCTATGCCCTGCTAAAACTGACGAGCCCTAAGATAGGTAGCAGGAGACAAGACAGCTGGTTCCTTCTCATGTTGAAGAAACCCGCGTCTCCCTGAGACCTAGAACCAAAACACACCAGAGAACAACAAACAGAACAGGCAACTTGTACTTAGCTTTGAGATGAATGGAGAAGCAGGAGATCCAAGACAAACAAGCTCTAGCAACTCCAAGAGGAAATATCAACCACATGGTCAGCAGTGTGAGGTGGACCTCATCACTGATAACAAGCAGAACCTGAGGAGAGGTGAGATCCTGCCAAACAACAACATACAAAGAGGAAAACAGAGAGACCTGTCAGATAGCCTCACGTGCAGCAAGTCTATCTGATCTTCTCACCTCTGTCACAGGAGGGACCGTGACAGTTGCCTAGTGTGGGTGAATTTCCCCCACAAACATGCATTCTGCTTCAGCCCTACATCAAATAATTTGCTTCTTCGTAAGTATGTATAGCATAATTAGAACAATTAAATATACTGCCATAACGTAACCAATACCACCACAGATTAACTTGGTACCTTACCTGGCTGAATACTAAGATTTGGAGCCCCGGTCTCTTTGCACAGAGCTCAAATGTCTTATATGCCTGTACTGCTAACCAGTGGCGTGCCTAGGGTGTTTGGCACCCAGAGCGTGTCCTTCCTCTGGCACCCCCCCCCCCCAATACTTTAAAAAAAATTGTACCCCCCCCCCCACAGTAGTATTGCCCTCATTGTACAACCTTCACAGTAGTTTTGTACAGATGTGTGCCCCCTCACAGTAGTTATGCCCACATTGTGCCCTCTCACAGTAGTTATGCCCTCTCTGTGCTACTTTCCCAGTTGCAATGCCCCCTTTGTGCCCCCTTCACAGTAATAATTCCCATTGTGCCCCCTTCACAGTAATAATCCCCATTGTGCCCCCTTCACAGTAATAATCCCCATTGTGTCCCCTTCATAGTAATAAACCCCATTGTGCTCCCTTTATAGTAATAATGCCCACTGTGTCCCCTTCATAGTAATAATGCCCATTTTGCCCCTTCACAGTAATAATGCCCATTGTGCTCCCTTAATAGTAGTAATGCCCACTGTGCTAGTAATGCCCTCTGTGCCCCCACCATAGTAGAAATCCCCATTGTGACCCCTTCACAGTAATAATGCCCATTGTGCTCCCTCCACAGTAATAATGCCCACTGTGCCCCCGTCACAGTAATAATGCCCAATGTTCATTGTAGTAATGCCCTCTGGCTCTGTGCCCTCTCCATAGGTAGAAATGCCCATTGTGCCCCCTTCACATTAGTAATGCCCTCTGTGCCCCCTCCATAGTAGTAATGCCCTCTGTTCCCCCAGCTGTTTGAAGAGAGGGCAGCGCTCATATGAGATTTGCTTTCTCTGTTCTGTTCACCTGCTCGCCGTAGCATTTGCAGTAATGAGCAGATAAACAGAGCAGAGAAGGCAGCGCTCATACAAAAAAAAGCAGACAACTCCTTTAAAGACATACTTGGAAAACATTACATACAGCGCTACAGAACATACAGGATAAGGGCTCTTTCACACCTGCGTTCTTGTCTTCTGGCATAGAGTTCCGTCGTCGGGGCTCTATGCCGGAAGAATCCTGATCAGGATTATCCTAATGCATTCTGAATGGAGAGAAATCCGTTCAGGATGCATCAGGATGTCTTCAGTTCCGGAACGGAACGTTTTTTGGCCGGAGAAAATACTGCAGCATGCTGCGCTTTTTGCTCCGGCCAAAAATCCGGAACACTTGCCGCAAGGCCGGATCCGGAATGAATGCCCATTGGAAGGCATTGATCCGGATCCGGCCTTAAGCTAAACGTCGTTTCGGCGCATTGCCGGAGCCGACATTTAGCTTTTTCAGAGTGGTTACCATGGCTGCCGGGACGCTAAAGTCCTGGCAGCCATGGTAAAGTGTAGCGGGGAGCGGGGGAGCAGCATACTTACCGTCCGTGCGGCTCCCCGGGCGCTCCAGAGTGACGTCAGGGCGCCCCAAGCGCATGGATCATGTGATCACATGGATCACGTCATCCATGCGCATGGGGCGCTCTGACGTCATTCTGGAGCGCCCCGGGAGCTGCACGGACTGTAAGTATACCGCTCCCCCGCTCCCCGCTCCTACTATGGCAACCAGGACTTTAATAGCGTCCTGGCTGCCATAGTAACACTGAAAGCATTTGGAAGACGGTTCCGTCTTCAAATGCTTTTAGTACACTTGCGTTTTTCCGGATCCGGCGGGCACCTCCGGCAACGGAAGTGCATGCCGGATCCCAACAACGCAAGTGTGAAAGAGGCCTAATACAGCGCCACATACCTCTTACATCCAGTGACTTCTCTGCTCTGATGTAGATATTCTCTTTCCTCTTCTTCTCCTGTTAGACCAGACCACCATGGTGACTTATTTCAGCCGTGCCTCGTCTCTGCAGAGTTTAAAGGGTTTCTGTCACCCTGCAAAACTCTTTTTTTTTTTTTTGGATAGTTAGATTGCTCATAGTGCGATATAGCAGAATATAATGCTCTTACTTACTTTCATGCAGCCGATTCTTTATAAAACGAACTTTTATAATATGTAAATGAGGGCTCTACCAGCAAGTAGGGCGTCTACTTGCTGGTAGCTGCTGCAGAAATCCGCCCCCTCGCCGTGTTGATTGACAGGGCCAGCCGTGATCTCCTCCTCCGGCCGGCCCTGTCAGTAATTCAAAAATCGCGCGCCTCGCGTCATTCGGCGCAGGCGCTCTGAGATGAGGAGGCTCGTCTCCTCAGCACTCCCTCAGTGCGCCTGCGCCGATGACGTCTTCTCTTTCGGTGATGTCATCGGCGCAGGCGCACTGAGGGAGTGCTGAGGATACGAGCCTCCTCATCTCAGAGCGCCTGCGCCGAATGACGCGAGGCGCGCGATTTTTGAATTACTGACAGGGCCGGCCGGAGGAGGAGATCACGGCTGGCCCTGTCAATCAACACGGCGAGGGGGCGGATTTCTGCAGCAGCTACCAGCAAGTAGACGCCCTACTTGCTGGTAGAGCCCTCATTTACATATTATAAAAGTTTGTTTTATAAAGAATCGGCCGCATGAAAGTAAGTAAGAGCATTATATTCTGCTATATCGCACTATGAGCAATCTAACTATCCAAAAAAAAAAATATTAGTTTTGCAGGGTGACAGAAACCCTTTAACAAACAGACATCTTACTTTCCTACTTTTCCATAATTCTCCCACCTTCTCAACACCCCATCCTGCCACCCCCAATACTGTGTCCATTTTGCTCCCCAATACTTTACTGCAGAAACAGTCCCCCTGAAAATACTGGTACCACACAGATAGTGCATTAGTACAAAAACACCCCTTTATATTGTGCGCTAGTAATAAAAAAAAAACTTCCTTTCAGATCAGACCCCCATATAAAACCCTAAATGAGATCCCCCAATCTCAGACCAAACCCGCTGTAGACCCCTATGTCAGACTCTATATAAGACCCCAGTTTTAAACCTCAGATCAGACCACCATTAGACCTCCATGTAAGACCCCGACCCAATATCAGACCTCAGATAAGACCCCCAATATACCTCCAGCCCACATATCAGACCTCAGACCAGACCCCATATCAGACCTACAGACCCCCATTCGACCTCTAGACTCCCACTAGACCTCCAGATATTTCATATTCCCTATCCTTAAAGGTTTTCTTTGGGTGTAAAAATTAGTGTCAAACTAAAATATAAATGCTCTCCTGTTAAAGGGCCTATGTCCACTTTTCTAGTTATCCTCTATCCACAGGATCGGGATAACTAAGTGATCTGTGGGGGTCTGAATGCTGGAGCCCCCACTGATCCCCCTTCTTGACTGAGTGGCAGGTGGAGCATATGCCCTGCCTCTCCATCCATTCTCTATGGGGTCGCCGGAGATGGCGGAGAACAGCACTGGCTAATTCCAGTGGTCCAAAAGAGAATAAATGGAGCAGTATGTGTAGCCTGTCACACCATAAAAAGGGGGAAGAGGACCTGTTCCTGGGATCAGTGGGGGTTGCAGAATCGGACCCCACTAATCATATAGTTATGCCATATGGTGTGGAGAGGATAACTTGAAGGCCTGGACAACCCCTTTAAATCCTCCACCACTCCACCAACAGTATCTCTTTATATGGCAGCAGTGATGACTGTAAATACGGAATATCATCACTACCACCATGTAAACCATTCGTGTCCATACTGGAGAATGTGACGCACTGTGCAGAATTTTTCGGGCATAAGTCCAACCCCCTTTGCAGGTCATAACCTTTAACAAAGCCCAAGCAAAGGTGCTAGAGGAGTAACGTGAACAAAGGGCATAAACGAAGGGTCATAACTGAAACAAAGGCATTAGGGTCACTTGAGGCAGGGTAATAGTGGGGATCCTGGAGCAGAGGTAACTGGAGAAGAGGCAATATTAGCGGTGCATTTAGATTGGGCTCATGTGGATCTGGGGCACTTATGGGGGTACACCTAAAGCAGAGGCAGGATAATAGTGGGGATCCTGGAGCAGCTGCAAGGGTATTAGGGGGGCAACTAGAGAAGATTCAATATTAAGGGTGCATTTAGAATAGGGGCATCTGGAGCTAAGGCACCCAATGTCACTCTGAATTCTGCAGAGAGCAGCACACATTCATAGATCTGTGTCTGCTATAAACAAATCCCCTATTTCCCCCTTACAGTCTCCTACAGCTCACACACACCTGAGAAATCAGCCCAGCACCGCAGAGGAGTCCTTCTCTCCAGCAGGAGGATGGCCAGACATGTTCTCTCCTCCTTCACTGACAGCAGCCAAGGAAGTTTAGAAGATACTGCGGGCCTCCTGTACACCAGTAGGAGGCTGCATCACTATGCGATAGGGCCAGGGCTTCAGTCTGCAGTTCACAGAAGGTTGAACAGTCAGGACTTCATAGTGGGGAATTTCCCAGCTTGGAGGTGTCCATATATGGAGTCAGAGAACATGAAAGGGGTATTCCCAAGCATGGTCTTTATGCTTAGGGACACCCTGTGTACAAACCGGATTCCAAAAAAGTTGGGACACTAAACAAATTGTGAATAAAAACTGAATGCAATGATATGGAGATGGCAAATTTCAATATTTTATTTGTAATAGAACGTAGATGACAGATCAAACGTTTAATCCGAGTAAATGTATCATTTTAAAGGAAAAATACGTTGATTCCAATTTTCACAGTGTCAACAAATCCCCAAAAAGTTGGGACAAGTAGCAATAAGAGGCTGGAAAAAGTAAATTTGAGCAGAACGAAGAGCTGGAAGACCAATTAACAATAATTAGGTCAATTGGCAACATGATTGGGTATAAAAAGAGCTTCTCAGAGTGGCAGTGTCTCTCAGAAGCCAAGATGGGTAGAGGATCACCAATTCCCACAATGTTGCGCAGAAAGATAGTGGAGCAATATCAGAAAGGTGTTACCCAGCGAAAAATTGCAAAGACTTTGCATCTATCATCATCAACTGTGCATAACATCATCCGAAGATTCAGAGAATCTGGAACAATCTCTGTGCGTAAGGGTCAAGGCCGAAAAACCATACTGGATGCCCGTGATCTCCGGGCCCTTAAACGACACTGCACCACAAACAGGAATGCTACTGTAAAGGAAATCACAGAATGGGCTCAGGAATACTTACAGAAACCATTGTCAGTGAACACAATCCACCGTGCCATCCGCCGTTGCCAGCTGAAACTCTACAGTGCAAAGAAGAAGCCATTTCTAAGCAAGATCCACAAGCTCAGGCGTTTTCACTGGGCCAGGGATCATTTAAAATGGAGTGTGGCAAAATGGAAGACTGTTCTGTGGTCAGACGAGTCACGATTCAAAGTTCTTTTTGGAAATCTGGGACGCCATGTCATCCGGACCAGAGAGGACAACCCAAGTTGTTATCAACTCTCAGTTCAGAAGCCTGCATCTCTGATGGTATGGGGTTGCATGAGTGCGTGTGGCATGGGAAGCTTGCATGTCTGGAAAGGCACCATCAATATAGAAAAATATATTCAGGTTCTAGAACAACATATGCTCCCATCCAGACGTCATCTCTTTCAGGGAAGACCCTGCATTTTTCAACAAGATAATGCCAGACCACATTCTGCATCAATCACAACATCATGGCTGCGTAGGAGAAGGATCCGGGTACTGAAATGGCCAGTCTGCAGTCCAGATCTTTCACCTATAGAGAACATTTGGCGCATCATAAAGAGGAAGGTGCAACAAAGAAGGCCCAAGACGATTGAACAGTTAGAGGCCTGTATTAGACAAGAATGGGAGAGCATTCCTATTTCTAAACTTGAGAAACTGGTCTCCTCGGTCCCCAGATGTCTGTTGAGTGTTGTAAGAAGAAGGGGAGATGCCACACAGTGGTGAAAATGGCCATGTCCCAACTTTTTGGGGATTTGTTGACACCATGAAATTCTGATTTAACATATTTTTTCCCTTAGGCCTCTTTCACACTTGCGTTGTTGGGATCCGGCATGCACTTCCGTTGCCGGAGGTGCCTGCCGGATCCGGAAAAACGCAAGTGTACTGAAAGCATTTGAAGACGGATCCGTCTTCCAAATGCTTTCAGTGTTACTATGGCACCCAGGACGCTATTAAAGTCCTGGTTGCCATAGTAGGAGCGGGGAGCGGGGGAGCGGTATACTTACAGTCCGTGCGGCTCCCGGGGCGCTCCAGAATGACGTCAGAGCGCCCCATGCGCATGGATGACGTGATCCATGCGATCACGTGATCCATGCTCTTGGGGCGCCCTGACGTCACTCTGGAGCGCCCGGGGAGCCGCACGGACGGTAAGTACACTGCTCCCCCGCTCCCTGCTACACTTACCATGGCTGTCAGGACTTTAGCGTCCCGGCAGCCATGGTAACCACTCTGAAAAAGCTAAATGTCGGCTCCGGCAATGCGCCGAAACGACGTTTAGCTTAAGGCCGGATCCGGATCAATGCCTTCCAATGGGCATTAATTCCGGATCCGGCCTTGCGGCAAGTGTTCCGGATTTTTGGCCGGAGCAAAAAGCGCAGCATGCTGCGGTATTTTCTCCGGCCAACAAACGTTCCGTACCGGAACTGAAGACATCCTGATGCATCCTGAACGGATTACTCTCCATTCAGAATGCATTAGGATAATCCTGATCAGGATTCTTCCGGCATAGAGCCCCGGCGACGGAACTCTATGCCGGAAGACAATAACGCAAGTGTGAAAGAGCCCTTAAAATGGTATATTTTCTCAGTTTAAACTTTTGTCCTGTGATTTATGTTCTATTCTGAATAAAATATTAGAAGTTGGCACCTCCACATCATTGCATTCAGTTTTTATTCACGATTTGTATAGTGTCCCAACTTTTTTGGAATCCGGTTTGTATATAAATCTATTTTAGACATGTTTCTGTGGGGATTCAAACTCACAACCATCCACATTAAAGGCAAGAACCTTAACCACTGGGGTATATAGCTCAATGCAAGGTATTGCTGAAAAACCTTATAGAAGTTTCTCTTGTATAAATCAAGAGAAACTTCTATGAGGTTTTTCAGGAACATTTCAGAAACATTTTAAAAATACTGGTTGACAAGTTAAAAAGGTTGGTGTGGGTTAATACAGGTGTTATTTGATCATATTTTACGTTTTGCTAAAAAAAAATATCAATAAAATAAAATTTTCACTGTTGGGAACAACCTGTGTATTTAAGTTTTATTTAGCCTCTATCTTTAAAAAGTTTCTGTGGGGATTCTTTTGTAGCTGCTGTAGCACAACACACGTAGTTCAAGGAAAAGTTAGAGTAGCAGGTAGAATAAAAGAAATAGGCGGAGTCAGCAGCAGCTGGTTTACTCCTATTTAGTAATATTAATTATTAATATTATTCCCAAATATGAATAATTAATATTTCCATTAACACTGTATACATGAACTTATTCTTTCCAGCTGCTGACATTCTGAACACTAACGTAATGCTTAGGATAACCAGTTCATGCATTTACTGTATACTGTAACATTATCTCTCTGACACTTCCATTTAAGTATTAGCCGATGGATTCCTGAAGATTAGAAATGGTTTACATTATGATGTTTCAAATCTTGTCTTCTATGGATGAAGTCAATGGACTGAGTGACCAGCAGGTTGAAGGCAGTAGTGTTAGATGGGTAAATGTGGTGCATGTCAGGTACACCCCTTTGGCATTCACAGACCTGTTAAAAGTGTCTTTCAGATTTTAGTTTGAACAAGTTCTAATCTTCATCTCATTTTTCATATTTTCTTCTGTTATCTATCTACTTATCCAGTGTTAAATGCACCTGATCGATTTATCATATTTTGTAAAGGAGGTCACATTGTCTTCTATGCTTCAGTCATTTATTCTTGCCATCCTCTTTAAATCATCTCATCAATTATTTTTTCATACTTCCATTTTCCACTGCAGGTTCCAATCTCATAGTAGACAACCATTTTATTCTACTTCAGAGATCAGCTATTGCATACTCTGTGGACCTCTCTCTTTAGACCATTATAAGAAGGAGCCGCTGTCATTGGACAACTGCTTCCTGTGATATGTTGTAGTCCTGTGTATGTTAAGGCCCTTTTACATGGGCCAACTGACAGGCAATTATCAGGAACTAACTGAACATTCCCAATAATTGTTTGATTATGAGCAGAGGTGATTGCTGCATTTACATCTCCTCTGTATGGGGACAAGCGATTGCTACTGTGATCTCCCGTCCCCATCGAGAATCCTATTTCTGGGTAGCAGATCCTTGCTTACACAGTACAATCTGCTGCCCAGAAACCATGATTTTGGTGTCCACATCAAAGATGCCTTGACTTGATGAACTAGGAATGTTCACCTCCATAAAAAGTTGATAAATTAGTGCACTCTGGAGATGTGGCCCCAACGGGTCGTTGATTGATTTGACTTAGGGCTAAACCGGAAGTGGAGTCTAAGTGATTATGAATTCTTCACCCTTTTCCCCTGCAAGAAGGGTATAGACTGTTCCACCAAAAATTCCTAGGGATTACCCCAGGAGTAGTCGTACCCCAGGCAGCGCTTTGGTGTCCGCCTCCAGAGCGGAATGGTGACTGATCGGAGGCAAACTGATGCATTCTGAGCGGCTCCTTATCCATTCAGAATGCATTAGGGCAAAACTGATCTGTTTTGGACCGCTTGTGAGAGCCCTGAACGGATCTCAGAAACGGAAAGCCAAAACGCCAGTGTGAAAGTAGCCGCACTCCGGACAGCAGAGACACGGAGCAGTAACATGATTGATAATGCACTTTGCCTCTTTGTGACCTTTTTACCACAAAATCACGGTGATAACTTTATCTCAATGGGATTTTGTAGTAAACAGATCACAGAGTGGCACAGAGCATTATCAATCATGTTACTGCTCCCAGGGCCGGTACAAGGCAGGGGCCGAAGGAGCGGGTGCCCTGGGCGCTACCATTTGCGGACAGGAGGGGGGCGCAGGTGAAGTGCCAGCAGCAGTGGCGTCGCCAGGGGGGGGCCAGAGGGGGCCACGGCCCCCCCTACATCATGCTGTGCCCCCCCATGTGCCCCCCCAACTAAAATGACCCCCCCCCCCCCCCCCAAGTGAGCAGCCGCCGCCGGGCACAGGGAGATGAGCGCTTCCATTGCGCTCATCTCCATTGTAAACTGTCTGTGCCAGCGGAGGTGCAGGGGAGGGAGAGGCGTGTCCCTTCCCTTTCCTCTGATAGGCTGCAGGCAGGCACCGAAGTGGAGGAGAGGCCCCGCCCCCTAATTACTCCTGTTTACCTTTCTAAAGCTAAAGGACCTTTGATGATGTCATCACAGGTCCTGTAAGGGAACTGCACAGTGTAAAGTGTAGTTCCCAGGTTAGAACAGTGCATCTGCCAGGACCTGTGATGACATCATCTTCAACATCACAGGTCCTGCAGAATCTAGCAAAGGAACTGCACCAAAAATGGTGTAGTTCCTAGGTTTCAAAGGTACATCTGCCAGGACCTGTGATGACATCA